>NW_023416324.1:87684277-88306777 GCF_014108235.1 Myotis myotis
CAGACATTAAAACAATAATTAATATTATGAATAAGTCTATGCTACAAAATTTCACAACTAAAATGCTGTGGAAAATTCCTTTAAAAATGCAAACTACCAAAACTTCCTTAAGAATAAATAACAGGAATCTTCCTATCTATAATAATAAAGTGTAATATGCTGATTAGACTGGCTGTCCTTCCAGACGACCTCCCAGACAAAGCCACAGTGGCAGGGGTCGAGGCAGAGGCAGTTCGGGGCAATCAGGCAGGCAGGCGAGTGGTTAGGGTCAATGAGGTAGGCGGAGTGGTTAGGGGTGATCAGGCAGGCAGGAGGGCGAGCAGTTAGGAGCTAGCAGTCCCAGATTGCAAAAGGGTGCAGGCTGGCTGAGGGACCCTCCCCCCCCCCCCCAGTGTACAAATTTCATTCACCGGGCCTCTGGTCCTATATAATAAAAGCGTAATATGCTAAGTGTCCAGTCATCTGGTTGTCCATTTAACCAATCCTATATAATAAAGAGGTAATATGCAAATTGACCATCACTCCAACACACAAGATGGCTGCCCCCATGTGGTCAAAGATGGCCGCCTCCATGTGGACACAAGATGGCCTGCAGGGGAGGGCAATTGGGGTGGCCAGGCCTTCAGGGGAGGGCAGTTAGGGGTGACCAGCCAGCAGAGGAGGACAGTGGGGGGCAAGCAGGCCTGTAGGGGAGGGCAGTTGGGGGAGACAAGGCCTACATGGGAGGGCAGTTTGGGGGGACCAATCCTGCAGGGGAGGGCAGTTGGGGGGGACTAGGCTAGCAGGGGAGGGCAGTTAGGGGCAATCGGGCTGGCAGGGGAGCAGTTAGGCGTCGATCAGGCTGGCAGGGGCATGGTTACGGGGTGATCAGGCTGGCAGGCAGAAGCAGTTAGGGGCAATCAGGCAGGCAGACAGGTGAGCGGTTGGGAACCTGCAGTCCTGGATTATAAGAGGGATATCCAACTGCCCATTTAGGCCCGATCCTTGTGGGATTCCAGATTGAAGAGGGTGCAGGCTGGGCTGAGGAACAAACCCCCCCCCCCCCCAGTGCAGTAATTTTATGCACCAGGCCTCTAGTCAAAGCAATATGCTAATGATATGCTAAGGTTGCTCAACTGCTCGCTATGATGGGCAATGACCACCAGGGGGCAGACACTTCGACCGGTAAGTTAGCTTGCTGCTGGCCAACCTCCTGTGTCCTTCCCTGGCCTTGATCGTGCACCGGTTGGGTTCATCAGCCTGGTCTGTGCCCTCTCACAATCCAGGACTGCTCGGGGATATCGGAGAGCCGATTTCAGTCCAATCCCATAGGCCAGGCAGAGGGACCCCACTGGTGCACGAATTTATGCACCAGGCCTCTAGTAGACTATAAAGTAAAACACATTACCAGAGATAAAAAGGTTGATAAATATTTTTAGTGTACCAATTCACCAGGAAAATATAACAAGTATGAATACTAATAGTGTAACCTCTATATATGTAAAGTTAAAGTTGTCAACTCCTCAGTGATAGTGAGAGATTTTAAGATAACTGTCTATAAAATCAGTGAAGGTATCGAAAATATGATTGCACAATTAGCAACCTTAAGCTAATGGCTACCTAGGACTGCACTCCAAAGCTGGAGAAGACATTCTTTGCAGATCGTACATGCAATGGAACACTGTGACCAGGTGTTAGGCCACAAAGCTAGTTTCCACAAATCTTAAAGAATTTGTATCATAGCAAAGTCCTGATGACAATAAAATTATATTAATATTTGGTACTAAAAAGAACTAAGGAAACAACACTTGTTTGGAAATTATAATACTCTTCTAAACAATTTATATGTCAAAGAAAAATTCATAATAAAATTAGAAAATATTTAAGATTTAAAAATGAAAAAATCTACGATAAAAACTTATGGGGTGTAGTTACTAAAGCATCAATTAGTGGGAAATTTATGGTGCTAAACACTACAATATGAAAAGAACTACAGAATAAGCCCAAGTTATGTAGAAAGCACATGATTAATGATACAGAAAATATACTATAGAAGAGATAAAAGTTAGTTCTTTGTAAAAACTCATAAACAAACCATTAGCAAGAATAGTCATGATAAAAGATTTTTTAAATTCTATTAATAATAAAAAAAGGAATGTAACTTTAGAAACTGCATAAGTGGAACAGATAATAAGATAATATTATGAATAATTTTATGCCAGGTAATGTGAAAACTAGCTGAAATGGGTAGATTTTTACAAATCACAATTTACCAACTAAAAAAGAAAAATATATATGAATAGTCTTGTTACCATTAAGAAAAATAATGTATATTTAAAACACTTCCCACAAATAAAACACCAGATCCTGGTGGCTTCTACCAAATAGTCAAAGAAAAAGCAAATTTAATACCGCAAAAACTCATTCACACTCACACGCATAAAAAAAAGTTACTGGTTGATTAAAAGTCAGTGTGAAAGACAGCAGCATGAAAACTTTTAAAAGATAATATAGGAAAATATCTTTATTACCTGCAGTATTAAATATTTCTTAAACAAGACACAAAAAGTACAATCTACAAGAAAATAATATTGATAATTTTGGCTATACAAAATTTGAAAATGTCTGATGATTAAAAGTTACCATAGAGTACAGATATAAGCTCCAAGCTAGGAGAATGTATGTAAAACATACAACTAGAAAGAGCTTATGTTGAGAATATACAAAGAACTCCTATAAATCAAGAAGAAAAAGACAACACAATATAAAAGATTTGGACAGGTCCTTTAAAGATGTTTGTTTGCTAAAAAAATGTTTAACCTCATTAGTAATCTGAGAAATAAAAATGAACCATAATACAATATTGTTTTATACCCCTGGATTGAAGAATAATCTGTTAAATTCAGACAATGTAGTGTTGGCAGAATGTAAAGCAACAAAAACTCCCACATCCTATTGAAAAGCATGTAAATTGGTACAGCCACTGTGGCAAACAGTTTGACATTACCTAAAAATTGGGACATGTGCCCACCCAGTGATTTAGCAATTCAACTAGTCAGTATATACTTGAGAAAAGCTCTTGCATGTACATACCAGAATTTGTATACAAGCATAATCATAGCAGCATTGCTCAAATAGTAACTTAAAAACCTAAAATGAGTATAAATATCAATCAAGACTATTATGAAAAAAATAATTTTATATTCATACAATGCAATATTATACAGCAGTGAAAATAAATTAACTACAGCTATTTACATCAACATAGAAGAATATCAAAAACATAACATTGAACAAACTAAATAAGTTAGGTAAAATTATATACAATTTGTTTTCACTATATAATTGTCATAAACAATTAGAACAAACAATATATATTTTCACAAAAATAGGAAAACTATATGGAAAAAGTCAGGGGAAAATGTACATGAAAACCTTGTTCTTGTGACCATTAGAAGGAAAGGAGAGGTTGGGAGAAGAATAAAATCAAGGAGGATCATAACAAGAAGAATATCAGGGCACTATTTTAATTCTTGACCTGGAAAATAGATTCATTAAGGCTCTCTTCATTATTATTCTTTACACTATAAATTAATTTGTATGTATTTTTATGTATATTGTAAATTTAACAATAAAGTAAGAAGTTCCAGAGACAAAGAAACAGCAAACAGACCATCCAATCTCAGAGGGAAGGCAGGGGAGAGGCGAAGGGGGTAAGAGATCAACCAGCCCTGACCGGTTTGGCTCAGTGGATAGAGCGTCGGCCTGCAGACTGAAAGGTCCCAGGTTCGATTCCGGTCAAGGGCATGTGCCTTGGTTGCGGGCACATCCCCAATAGGGAGTGTGCAGGAGGCAGCTGATCGATGTTGCTCTCTCATCGATGTTTCTAACTCTCTATCCCTCTCCCTTCCTCTCTGTAAAAAAAAATCAATAAAATATATTAAAAATAAAAAATGTTCTCTCATAAAATTAAAGATAACTATTAAGATGCTTTGTAAGTTACAAAGCACTTTGTTATAAAAAAAAAAAAAAAGAGAGAGATCAACCAAAGGACTTGTATGCATGCATATTAGCATAACCAATGGACACAGACACTGGGGTGTGAGGGTTTGTCCTGGGGGATGGGAGTGGCCAGGGAGGGGTCAATCAGGGAAAAAAGAAACATATGTAATATGTTAAACAATTAAGAAAGAAGGAGGAGGAGGAGAAGGAGAAGAAAGAAGAAGAAGAAGAAGAAGAAGAAGAAGAAGAAGAAGAAGAAGAAGAAGGAGGAGGAGGAGGAGGAGGAGGAGGAGGAGGAGGAGGAGGAGGAGGAGGAGGAGGAGGAGGAGGAGGAAGAGGAGGAGGAGGAGGAGGAGGGGGAGAAGGAGGAGGAGGAGGAGGAGGGGAGGAGGAGGAGGAGGAGGGGGAGGAGGAGGAGGAGGAGGAGGAGAAGAAGAAGAAGAAGGAGAAGGAGAAGGAGAAGGAGAAGGAGAAGGAGAAGGAGAAGGAGAAGGAGAAGGAGAAGGAGAAGGAGAAGGAGAAGGAGAAGGAGAAGGAGAAGGAGAAGGAGAAGGAGAAAAGAGCCAAGAAGAGAAAACACATTTTGAGATAGAAAAAAGACTCTTGCCCAATCAGACATTAAACCTTTTATAAAATTATTAGAGGCCCAGTGCACAAAATTCATGCAAGAGTAGACCTTCCTTCCCCTGGCTGCCGGCACTGGCTTCCCTCTGGCACCCGGGACCCAGGCTTCCCTCACAGCCCTGGCTTTGTTCGGAAGGTTGTCTGGAAGGACGTCCAGTCTAATTAGCATATTACTCTTTTATTATTATAGATAGCATTAAATGGTGTGTAAGAATAGGATAGGAATAGACAAATAAACCAAAGGAATAGGTTTACCTAGGAATAAAGCAGAGCCTAGGAACACTCTTGCGTATGGGTGGGAATTTGTTACATGATAGAGGAGCATTACAAGTTCTGGGGAAAGGATTCACTAATTGGAGGTGAGATGATAACTATACAATAATAATGGTTATTCTTACTCTGAATAACCTATGTTTTGTCCTGCAGAGCAGGAAGAGTGCGCGGGTGCCACTTTCTAACCCCTCCTCAAGTACATTAGAGGTAAAGGCCAGGGCAGGTTCTCTGGAACTCACCTCACTTGTCAGTAAAATGGGGATGATACAATAGCACTTGCCTTATAGCCCCATTAAGATTAAATATTAGCATAATCCATTTCAAGTGGTAATTTGGAGATGTCTAATGATTAAAAGATACCATAGAGTAAAGCTATAAGCTCAATAAATGGCTAGTTTCCAAAAATTTCTAATTTTAAGTTTCTGAAGTTAAAGAATTAATGTGATGAAGGGGAGAGAAGGTTTCTTAAATGTGTTTTCTGTTCTTGGCTTCTTACTTTTGTGCTAACATTTTTTATTGTTAAATTTACAATGCACACAAAAAATACATAAAAATTAATTTATAGTGTAAAGAATAATAATGAAGAGAGCCATCATGAATCTATTTTCCAGGTCAATAAATGGCTAGGGTTAGTCATTTGCATGAAGGCTCAATAAATGGCTAGTTTCCAAAATTTTCTAACTTTAAGTTTCTGAAGTTAAAGAATTAACGTGATGAAGAGAAAAGCGGGTTTTTAAAAATCATTGTTACTTTTCTATCTCACTCAGCAGACTTTGAATTGCTTGAGAGTAGCAATTATGCTTTTTCAAGTTCATTCAGTATGTAACAGAACTTGCCATGTAATGGGTGCTTAATAAATATATGTGTTGCATTGATTCGAATTAAGAAGGGAAGGGAAGTAACATTGCTATAAAAAAGGAGAGAGTCAATGTGGTTGCCAGAAAATGCCACAGCTTTCACCACTGTGTGGAGAAAAACAAAGTAGTGTTTTAAAGGCCAAATTTAATGGATTCCCAAGGTTATGCTACTGTGAAATTATACTCTGTGAAACAGGAATTAGAATCAGTCAATCCAAAATGTAAAATAGCATGGAAGATAAGGTGGTAAAACATAGAATACTTTAAATGAATAGTCCAATTAGCCAAACACCAGGGAGAACTTAAATCAGAATGTAACTTTATATGAGCAGAGCAAGGAGCAACTACCAATACCGACAAGTAAAACGGATGAAAAAATAAAAGAGCAGTACAGCAATTATGTGGTAATATGCTATCTCATAGCAAACCTAATCACCAAAGAAATACCTATAGACTAATGCACCAACACAATTCCTTTGTGGGATATTTAAAGATATATATTTGTAATTAAAATAATTCAAATCACCAGAAAGCAAAATGGATGAAAAAAAATGTATATTGTCCATCTTCAAAGAATAATGTTTGTGTTAAATTATTCATGTTATAGGAGAATAAAGATCATGGCTGCTTAATTCTTTAGGTTAACAGTCACTGGTTTGAGGTTTCATCAAAATAAAATGTACATAGAATAAACATATGACTTAATTGCTATCATTATTTCTAAAAATACTGAAGAAAACATATTTTGTTTTGAAATCTAAATCAGTAATATTGTTTCAGGTGGCATTAAAAAGTTTCATAATTTTTCATTAAAAATGTGTTGTAATTATACTACATATAACATTTTATAGCAAATTTTTTGAAATACTTTGTCTTCCTTTATAAATATATAGCTAAGAGGTTTAAATGGAGAATTATAAGGAAATACTCTTTATCCTCTAAAAAAGTACATTTTCAATTTCATAACCAAGAAGTGAATACAAAAAGCTCTGTTCCTTTTTGCTTTTTTTTTTTTTATCATTCCAGAAATGATTGACTGTATATCAAAAGTAGATCTTCCAAGCTATTACATTTCACCATCTGGTTAACCTTATCAGTAAAGCACTAGAAAATAAACCTCACACATTAGAATTTCATCCACTCTGAAGAGTTATCTTGGTCATAAAGACTTGCCCAAAACTGAGATAAATTATTATGGAGACCAGAACTGGGGCTACCTTAACTGTGCGATTGAATTCATCTAGAACTGCACCGATCACAAACCCTAATGTGTGATGCCACTGGTAGTGGGGCCTGTGCATAACAGATGATGCCAGTCATTCAGCTCATGTTTACCCAACACAGCATAATCATTTACAATGTATCCAGATACAATGACATTTAGAATTTTCGGTTTTTTAACAGTGATTATGCTTGACACACTGGGCATCTCAATGCTCTATCACACCTTTTATACATTTCTCCAATGTTTCTGGACCAAATCAGATTTCATGCAAAAAGTATCATGATCCTAAAATTATGATGAAACTGATTCCTCATAAGTAACAGCAAAAACTCATAAAAATGGTAGGATTGAATTCAGATTTAAGATGAGTAACCAAATCATTATCTACACTACAGTTCTAGGAAATACATGTTTCAACCTGAAGAATTTGTTTAAATGGTCCCAGATTTTACTGGAATTAAATGGAAGCTAGCACCCGAGATTCCTTTTTTAACCTTGCCCCATAAGTGTAGGAAAGAAGGGGGATGTACAAGTGAGAAGTGTCACAAAGAAATTATTTGTGATCTAAAACATTCTGGAATTAATACACAAGAAAGAATGGTGCAAATGTGCTAAATACTCGTGTTGTTTACTTTGGTGAATGTAATTATTGTGGGTGTAGTTATAATTTTTCATAATTCAGAAACTACCTTACCATTTCTCCACCCACAATAAAAAATTACTTGGTGTTTGCCCATAAGAGTATTCCATGGAACTCCTATCACAGTTTTTCCTGTCATTCCCATAGAATGCCAAGAACTTCCAAAGCGCATTACCATGCAAATGTCTTGGGTGACTTTACTACACATTTATATTGCAAGGTAATCAATAAATTATTATTTCAATATTTATTGGAATCTCAGAATAAAAAAGAAGATAGATTACGCAAATTCATCTTCTATGATTAATGGATGTTCCAGCAGAAGGCATACACTGATGGAGTAGGTCAGTATGCAGACTATATTACTGAATATTTCAGCCCGGGTTGTAAATATAGTATCTGTTTCTCTTAGGGACTGTCACACTGAGTGCAGTATAAAAGGCAATAAATTTCAACAGATTAATTAACTCTTTGGTTACTGGGGCTGTGTGTCACCTATCCTGGCACCTAATAAAAATTCCTTTAATGCCAAGACATAAAGAAGGGCCTCTTTGGAAATGAGTTATTAACAGCATTTCGTGAATAGATGGAGAAATTGTAGCCGAGCCATTTAAGTGTCATAAAGTGCAGCAAAGGCTGCTGGAGGCCTCTGAGGGACGCCAGGCAATACCATAACAATCAAATCTGAGATGGAAGAGGGATTGAGCTGTCCACTCAGAATTTTTATATTGTCAAAGAGCAGCGAGGAAATAATGTGATCAAGAAGTGAATTAACCTTGTGTGTGAAAGAAAGGGGATGATCTGATGGAAAAGGCAGTAAAGTAAAAATCACTCCATAATGCCTGCATTGCAGGCGAGTCATGAGGGGCTCCTAATGTCTGCAGGCTGTCAGAGGACGGACGCAGACCTCTAAGCACCATAAACCCATTACCTGCATTAGCCTGTAATTGGAATACATTTATTCATGCTTTCGTAGTTCTTCAGGGCCGGCATCTTGTATACCCACAGAGCATTAATTCCTATACGTGTTCTATCTTTGCGGACTCCTGCAAACAGCTAGATAGTCTTGGGTGGGAATTAACATTCAGCAAGGAAAGAGGAAAGTACTCTGTGTGTAGTACAAGATTCATATCCACCTTCCATTTCATACTATGTTTTAATTTAGTACCTTGACTGCTTGCCCTCAAATATTTCTGGATGCTTTCTGATAAATATCTAGCTCTCATAATTTTATGTTTCAGGACAAGAGTTCCAGCAAGCAGAAAATAATAAACATCAAATACTAACCAATTGTTTTTTACTAATGTTCAGAAAACTATCATCCAAAATGTAAATTTCACTGTGTTACTTCAGGCTTCATCTCAATATATAACAGTTCTACACATAACCCAAGATATATGTAGAAATAATAATAAAATTTAAATCAATAATTTTTTCCTGAAGGCAGCACCGTTAGCCTAGGTTACGTAGTAGAACCCAAACCAGCAAATACTATAACGTAGGTACCTGGTACACAGATAATCTACCATGTACGAGGCACTGCTCTAAATGCTTTGCCTATGTTAACTTGGCTCACCTTGATGACAACCCTATGAGGCGGGTAGTTGTATTACTAACTTCACTTTATAAATTAGGGAAGTGGAGGTTATGTAAATTCCTCAAGGTCACACAGCTAATTTGAAACCCCAACAATCTAAGAGTCTGTATTTTTAACCACTTCGCAAAACTGTCTCACCAAAAAGTGGACAGCCTATGTATATTCCAATAAATAATTAATTCTAAAATTACATTTGGATGTGCATAAATGTGTGTGTTGTTCTTGCGAATTCTACACCTTCATCTTCGTTTCTTCATCTCCACCTCCTACTTCGTTTCTCCTGCATTATCAATCATTTCCTTTTTTAAGGGAAAGTTCCCATTAGCATATAGTTGTGCTTCAGGCTTTAGTGTCTTCTGGCTTTAGCCTCATTCTCCTTGACCCTACCTAACCTGGTAGCTATCCTTGCCTCTTCATGGCAGACTTCTCTAGGGAGCTGTGTTTGCTGTCTTTACTTGCTCTCCTCCCTCTTCAGCCTCTTGTGATTCAGCCTCCTTCTGCACCACTCCACAGAACGGCCGTGCAAACCAAGGGGCCACTTTCATGTCTTCATTTTGATCAACCTTTTGGCAAACAGGACACAATTAACCATTCCTTCCTTCTTAAAAACGCGGCCTTTATGGCTTCCAGGACAACACTATGCCCTCCCTCCTACCCCTACCTACCTGGGTTTTCCTTGGCTGGCTCTCTTGTACCAGCTCTGAGATGTTGAGGTTCTTCAGAGTGTGGCACCAGCCTCATTTTGTTGCCTCTCTTACATGGCCACATAGTCAAATCAGCTACTCCACATATCCAAACCATCTCTTTGCTATGTTTATATTTTCATTTCCTCTTTTTACTCCAGATGTAAATATCCACCTGTTCCCTGACTTCTTGATTTTGTCTTATAGACATCTTAGATTTAATATATACGAAATGGAACTTTTAATCTTCCCACACCACACACACACACACACACACACACAGAAAACAAACAAATAAACAAACAATGGATACCTACATTTCCATATGCTTAAGCCAGAAATGTAGGTATCCTATCCAAAGTCCCTGCTCTCTCCATCTCATTTGCCAGATATTGGTGTAAAGATAATGTGTTACCCAGTTCCGGCCACCAAGAGTGAGGTAAAGATTTTCAGTATCTAAAAAGATGCCGAGGAGGAAATGCCAGTTGTATTAAATATCAAGTTATAAGAAAACAATGAGTTTTTAACAATACTCTATTCCAACTCCCTCATATACAAATCTGTTAATTAAGCACATATAGTCATGGAATATCCCCTATACAGCAAGCACTATATCAGACGGTGAGGATTAAACATATGACATGGTCACTGGTTTCTAAGAGCTTACGGCCCAGTAAAAGAGTAAGGTGATGGGAGAAGCACAAAACTGCAAACACACTGTGATTACTGCGCTAATAGAAGCAAACAGAAGTGAGTATAAGAGTTGCGGTGCCTCAAGAGGGAGAACTGTTAATCTACTTACCAAACAGGAGAATGGCGAGGGATCTTTAAGAAGATGCTACTTCTCACAATCATAGAACTTGAGAATGGCCAACCTTGGTTCAAATTCAGATCTTTGGATTTCCAGGTAGTATTTATTTTGCTACACTGTCCCCTCACAATTTGATCAGAGATCATCAGTACTATAGCTATTGTATACATGTACAGGAATGAGATTTACTTTCAGGCATGCCTTGCTAAAAATTGCTTACTTCACAGAATGAATAAAGACCTTTTAAACAGCTCTACCAAAAGCAGTTAACACTCATGAACATACACAGTATGATATACATATGCATGTATATGTAGTTTCACATAGAAGTTAATAGATATGCACAGCTAGTGAGAAGTGTTATCTCAAAACAAGTCCAATTCAGTTTATTTACAATCAATTTGGTGCTGAAAAGCTTATAAACTAACCAATCGTCAGACTATGTTGTTACAAAACTCTTATCCCAGCAGGGTACTTAGATTGGAAGCAAGAATGAATGTTTTCATTATTGCCATCTCTCTTATTTAACAGAATGTGTTTCAGAGGGATCACCTTGCTTTAAGCAGGTAATTCAATACAAAACTGAGTTGGCTACTTAAATTGTCCAAATAGCCTATCCTCTCCAAATGTGTGCAAAGCAATAAAAACCTCTCATGTTACTTGTGATAAGAGGTAAAGTACTCCAGCATGCCAAATGTCAATTCCCAACAGATAGCCAAAGAAAACATTTGGCATTGTAATAGATAGTCCTTACTCTTTCCAGTAACTGAAAATACTGAGGCAATACATTGCTTTTAAAGGGATAGCGACACTCTACTCAGTCTTAGAACCAATAGCAATAATAATGGATAATAATTAGTGAATCATGCCATCCACACCACATTAATGAGAAGACGCAGCTTGTGTACAACTTTTGGTATTTTCAAAGCTCAAGAATGATTGTTAATATAAGAGGAAAATGCCATTTATAAAAAACAGAGTGGCCTTTAAGATCCTGGGCCCATTATTTCTTAAAGTGATGTGCAGGACGTCTCCCCAGAGTCAGGTATTCACAGAGGTTATACTCAGCAGCACACCCTTAGAAATAGAGCTGGTAGCTAATGTTTAAGTGTATTGTGACACCAGATTTGCTCATTCCCCAGTCCCTCTGCTCTTTATGCTGCCACAGATGTGAATGGCACTTCTGCTTTCTAATAAGCCTGAAAAATACCATTTTTATTCCATTACTTTGAACAAACATAAGACAAAAAAATGGGAGGAAAAAAGGTAAGAAAGAACACCTTCTTCTTTATCAAAGCATGTTAAAATAGAATAAACCAAATGCTACAATTTTTCTCCAAGCTATGTTGGTCTTCAGCCTCACCCCCTCCTTCTGATTAATCTAATAGAATATTGCTACAAGATATCTTAAGTAATTTTCTTTTTCCACGTTACCTCTATCATAGATCATTTTAAATGTAAATGAATAAAAAAATAGCCATTCTATTTCTAGAAGAATTTACTTTGCTCTTAAGACCTAAGTGACATTAAAATAATCACATATAGCCCAGCTGGCATGGCTCAGTGATTGAGTGTCAACCCAGAAACCAAGAGGTCACCTATTCGATTCTGGTCAGGGCATATGCCCGGGTTGCAGGCTCAGTCCCTAGCAGTGGTTATGCAGGAGGCAGCTGATCAATGATTCTCTCTCATCATTGATGTTTCTATCTCTCCCTCCCTCTTCCTTCCTCTCTAAAATCAATTAAAAAATTTAAAAAACATAATAATTATTATGATAATAATATACAATATAAACAAAAGAATATATATATATATATATATATATATATATATATATATATATATATAACTTTTGGCCCAATCCCTCGCCTGCGGGGTTCGGGCCAAAACTGGCAATCCAACATCCCCTGAGAGGTCCCAGATTGCAAGAGGGTGCAGGCCAGGTGGAGGGACCCCACCAGCACATGAATCCATGCACCGGGCCTCTAGTATGTAAATAAAATATATGATGATAATTTTAATACAATAAAGAAAACTATGGGGACTCAGCCATTACTAACACCAGTGACTCAAAAAAAGTGAGCTAATACTTTTCTATGGTTATTAATTATCATTATAGTTTTTAGACTGCTTTTATGGCTCCTGGACTGTGAGTGGGCGCAGGCCAGGCTGAGGGACCTCCCTACCCCAAGTGCAAAAATTTTGTGTAGTAAAATAAAACAAGCAAATCAATTTTTTTATTTGAGCAGATACTGATAGCCAGCAAGGAAGCAAGCTCTTCAGTCCAAAAACTGCAAGGAACTGGATTCTGCTAGCAACTTGAATGAGCTTGAAGAAAGATCCCAAGCTTCAGACAATAGTCCTTGCCAACATTTTCATTTCAGCCTTGAAAAATCCTGAGCAGAAATCCCAGCCAACCCAAACCTAGACTTCTGATCTACAAAACTGTGAGCTGACACAAGGGTCTTGTTTCAAGCTGTTAAGTGTACAGTAATTTGTTTAGCTGTAATAGAGAACTAATATATGTGGTAAAGCTATGATGAAAGAAGTATTGTAGAAATGTTAATATTCATCTCACAAGTTGTACAGTGGGTTAAGTCAGGAGTAGCAGATGCTATTGGTGCCTTGGCTTCTCCATTCTAGGATGCAACCATAGCGCTGAGGGGGAAAAGCAGCCCCTGATAGCTGGGAGCTGCCCTGGCATTATCTACCTGGCCATGGTGTCCTGTTGAACATAAACAATGTCATAGAACACCAACCTCAGACAAGACCACTCATGACCAGGATAGATCAGGACAAACAAGACCACTCAGTAATTGTGTCTGAAGTAAGACAGAAACAAGAACATTGTCGAAACTCCAAAAATGGCCAAACATGCCCCTATCTGAGCTAATGGAGTGACAGCTACTTCCTTACCAATTACAAGTTTATCTTCTCTTTGTTCCTCCTTCCTTATGAAGATAATAACCAATCATAGATAACTCTGTTTCCTGGCAATAGACACATTTCTGTTGGATTTCCGGGAGAAGTGCCCACTTCCTGTAACCCTCCCCCAAATCACCTGACTGATGGTCCAAATTCTTTAAGTCCTTTCTAATACTCCCTTTCTGAGATGCCTCCCAGGTCCCACTTAATATGCATTCCCCCTCATTGCAATAGTCAGTAGCAGAGTGTTTTCATCCTCAAGCACGTTCCTGCTGGCCCTTGCTTGGAGAGCACCGACAGTATCTTACTGACTCCCTGCTGAGCGCTTTCTCTTGGCTTTGCTTGTTGGCATGGGAGGACTGAAGTGACCTCTGAGGCGTTACAGACCTAAAGAAAAGTCCTCATCCAATAGGAAGGAGTTGGAATATAAGTATCCAAGTTTCCTCACGTCTTGAGGAAAATAACTTGGAGCTGTGTATTATACTGTCCCTCAGCAGTCCCCAGCGGGAAGGAGGCTCAGTTGACCGAAGTGGTAACCTGCTTGATATCACAGCCTTTATTGGTTTCCTTCCCTCTGCCAGCTCGCTCCCACTTCCCTACCAGTATTTCCAGGATCCACCTTGCAAACAAACAACTTTTATTCAAACCCTTGTCTTGGAACTGCTTCTGGGGAAACACAGCCTAACACAGTGGTAAGATTGGTGTCCAGAAGTCCAGTCAAGGGCAAGTGTACTGTAGTAACAGAATAATGCCCCTTCCCCAGCATGCTCATGTCCTAATCCTTGTGACCTGTGAATAAATTATGTCACATGGCAAAGGGGAATTAAGGTTGCAGAAAGCATTAAGGCTGCTAATTAACTGACCTTAAAACGGGGAGATTATTCTGCATTATCTGGGTGGACTCAATGCAATCACAAGGAGGTAGAAGAGTCAGTGTCTGCGTGATCTGTCAGTGTGAGACAACTGACCTCTGCTGGCTTTGATGGTGGCAGGAGACCGTAACACCAGGAATGTGGAATGTGGTTAATCTCTAGCACAGGGGTGGGAATGTCCAGCCTGCGGGCTACATGAAGCCTGAGAAATCATTTGATCTGCCCTGCCAAGGCATTAGGGGTGAGTTAATTGTTTGACCAAATACAGCATGCTAATTTTTAAGGTGACAATTTTGTATGGCTCATGAATTATGTTATAAATATCCAACTAGCCCTTGGCAGAAAAGAGGTTCCCCACCCTGCTCTAGATGCTGGAAAAGACAAGAATATAAACTCTCCCCTACAGTCTCCAGAAAGAAATTCAGCCCTTTGACAGTTTGAATTTAGTCCAATGAGACTCATTTTGAACCTCCAGAGAAAGACCAAAAACATTGTCTTTTAAGCCACTAAGTCTGTGGTAACATGTTACAACAGCAACAGGAAGCTAATCCAGCCACCTGTACACAAGATGAACTCAAGTGTACTAACAGTAAGTACAAGAGAAAGAAATAGAAGTAACAGATAATGAGAGTTTCATTGACAAAAATAAAGAAGTGAGGGGAAATACTGTTTAGTGAAAGAAACTGAGGTCAGGTTTAGGATAATCTCAAGGTTATGTTACTACATCCATGTCCTAGTGAGCAATTTGAAATATGAAACTAAAGCATAGGTGGGTGGAGAACTGTACAGGAATAAATATAGAAAACATAGTATGTGGCCTAAATTTGAATGTATGCAAAAGATCAGGGATACAAAGGTTGAAATATGTT
The DNA here is from genome assembly GCF_014108235.1 of Myotis myotis. Lineage (NCBI taxonomy): Eukaryota > Metazoa > Chordata > Mammalia > Chiroptera > Vespertilionidae > Myotis > Myotis myotis. The sequence continues at coordinate 87,699,635 of NW_023416324.1, forward strand.
TATTCCGAGGCCAGAGTAGGTCAAGAACAAGTGAGGAGGGAGACCTGAAAGTACAGTATTATGGAAGGCAGTTTCAAAATGAAGCTGTTTGCAGCCATGAAATAAAGAACAGCCTTCAGAAAAGGTTACGTAGGTTGGACAGTTAGTACCACATACTCTTCAAGAATGGCAGTGCCACAGAGGACGGCAGGAGGAAGACGCTTACCGTGAGCAAAACAGGAGCTACTCAATGTTCCACCCACTTGCGCCTACAGCCCTGGTAGGAGTCTCAACTACTGCCCAACCCCAAGCTGGCCACAGGTTTTAGCCTCCTTTAAGTTCACCTGAAATAATTCACCTGCACAAAGGCATTAATGAGCAATGCAGATTTACCAAAGCTTTTCAGGAAGCTGGAGTGGTAGAATTGCAACTTACATATTTAATGTATAATTAATTAATTCCAATGAGATACCTGTGCTGTCCCCACAGCCTCCTCTAAGCCAACCTAACCTGATCGTTCTCTTTTCTCTCTCCTTCCCCCATGCAGCTTTGATCTCTGCTCCTGGATTTTCTGTATTACTTTAAACTCCATTCCCCTCCAAATGTGTCATCAAAATTCATCAAAATGCTCTAAAACTGCACTGTCTAATGCACTAGGAATAGTGCCATGTGCTTTTGGCTACCTGCAATGTGGCTCCTCAGAACTGAATAGTGCTGGAAGTTACCATTCACACTGGATTTTTAAAACTTTATGTAAAATAAATTGTAAAATAGCTCATTAATAACTTTTTATTGCATTTTGACATGATAATCTTTTGTCTATATTGAGTTAAATAAAATATATGACTGAAATTTATTTTACTTGTTCCATTTCACCTTCTTAATGTAGCTAGCAGGAATTTTTAAACTGCATAGGTAGTGTACATTATATTCCTATTGACAGCATTGTTCTAAGAAGTGAAAGGAACTTCATGTTTGGAAGACTAATACTGAGTAGCATTCCACTGTATACATGTACCACATTCTTTACCCAGTCATCTATTGAAGGACACTTCAGTTGTTTCCATGTGTTGGCCACCGTGAATAATGCTGCAATGAACATAGGGGTGTTTATATCTTTATGAACAAATGTTTTCAAATTTTGGGGGTAGATAGCCATAAGAAAAAATTAAATACTGCCATTTGTGACAAAAGGAGACCAATACTCCATAGAAAGTATTTTAGGAATAATTTTCCAAGAGACTTACCAAATTCCTTCTTACAAACAAACAAACAAACAAATGTCCCCAAAGAGATTCTCAAATCAGGTGCTAAATGGCTAAATACTTCTCCCTGTCATTACAAATGCTACCTCTTTTGTAGAATTTTCCAGACAGAAATTATAGTGCTGGGAAAGAAAGAGAGTGGGGGCTGGTGTCCAAGTGGCCCAGCTCTGTGAACCTCTGTGCATTTGGGAGAGAGCAGAGCAGAGACTGTAGCCTGGAAGTCAACCAGCCTACAAGGGAGTTGAATCTATAGCCACAGCCTCATTAGCACTGTCTACGGCTCCCATCACATCCTGTAGCTAATTATCTTATCATTAACGCCAATCACATTATAATTACTTGTGTAAATAATTGTCTCCACCACAAGAGTGTGAGCTTGGTGAGGGCAAGGATCCATATCTGCCTTATTCATTGACATCTCCACAGTGCCCAGTAGCAGGTATAGCAAGTGAAAATTGAATTAATTAGATTTTCTGTTCACTTCATCCTAACCTACATATCTACCAATGAACTGCCTAGCTTGAAAATGCTGTCTAAGATATTCTTCATGACAGAAATAGAAAGAGGCAGCTGGTGATAATAATATGTAAATGAAATGAATGAAGTGTAATGATAGTAAATCGTATTAATAAAAATAACAGCTAACACTTACTGAAGGCTCATCAGATGATAAGCATTGTGCTAACCATTTAATCCTTTTTCACTGAACCATCACAGCAACCAGCCAGTTAAGTACTATTATCATCCCCATTTTACACATAGGGAGACTGAGGCTTAGAAGATTGAAGTAAGTTGCTCAAAGACATCCAACAAGCAAGTAGTGGTGTAAGGATTTAAATTTAGTCTTACTCTAGAACTAACTCTTAATGCTATGAAAGATGATTGACCAGGACATAAGAATGTGAGAAACATGGAAAAGGCATCCAAAAGTGTCCTCCTACTGGAAGGCAGGAGCATTTATACATAGGTGCCCATCCCCCACTGGTGGATCACTGCCTGGAGATGTTCACTTCTCCAAACCATCTAAGCAGCAGCTGTGTGTGTGTGTGTGTGTGTGTGTGTGTGTGTGTGCAAGTACATGCATGTGTATGAGAGATGGGGGCGCAATGAGCTCTTCAGGTTTCTGCAGTATCACAAAAGCAGAAAACAAAAACACATAATGCAAGCTTGAGACAATACACTGCAACAGGAAGTGACTGGGTGAGATTGAGAAGATTCCGTCTCTACAGAGGATTTAATATCTAAGGTTTAATAGAATAAGCTAGAGATCCAACTGCTCCCACCTGTCCTGAGGCTGTAGTTGATAGCTACCTTCTCATTCATCCACCATCCATTCTATATTTATCTCACCCTTGGTCAGCACTACAACTGATTGATAGCCTATTGGAGTGCCTTTTCACTAATTTGAGCATGGAAACACCGAGACACTCCAGTGAATCCACTAGCTTTGTAGACATATATTCCCCTTGTCCCCACTAGGTGGAGCAGCATTCATAATACGCAGGGTCTACTATGAAGCAGGTCCTGCTAAGAACCCAGGTTTCTTCTCCGTCTTCTTTCTTGGCCACTAGTGTGAGGCATCTAAATGATCAAGTGGTACATATATTCATTGACTCCTATTATAGTCCATAGTAGAAGAGTTTTTTCCAAGATTTTCTCTAATTAGTAGAGAAATGAGAAGCACAAATTCTGCAATCGAGTCACTGTGAAGCATTGTGAGAGATCAATATTATTTCCACTTCTTGGCTCCCAAGTTCATGTATTCTAGTTATTGGGAGCACAAGACAATATCTGTCAGCCTAGGTTTCTTTGCCTATAAATATTCAGACAATGACCTCTCAACCCTATTGGTGTATTGCTCCTGAGGAGACTTAATGTTCCCTAGACCATGCCATTGTCCTATTAGGCCAGCTGCCTCCAGCTGATGCAATGTATAGTAATAGGACCAGTAGATCCCATGATCATGTGTCCATTGTCACACATCCTTTACCATAAAGCAGGTCTCAATCAGAGGCAATATGTCAAAAAAATAAGTATTTGGAAGTTTATCAGACTGAAGTGCTGGCAGAGGCACTATGAACAGGACAGAGTCATATCAAGAGAGGTGTCAATTACACAAAGACAAATCACTGCTCTCTCCAGGAAAAAAAAGGGCTTTTATGTAATCAAGCAAGTGGCTTGCTCCTCCTTTTTTTGGATTTACCATCAATCTTTGCTGCTGACAGGCTGGACATTCTAAGAGGCAGTAGTTGCACCAGCTTTAGTAAGCAGGAGCGTTAGCTGCTTGGCCAGGTATGTGCCCCTCCTTAACCTCATGGTTTTTCCATATATGAGCATATCAGGCAAGCACTGAAGCTGCTCACAACAAAGGCTAACACACATTGGACAAGTCATCCTGTCTACTTGCTTACTGAGTGCCTCCCCTGCAGTAGGGCTTTACATAGGGCATAAAATGAGACACAAAGATTCAGGACTTTGTGCCCACTCCTTAGGTATATCCACATGCCTCTTCCCCAGAACTCCTTGTATCCAATCTGCCATTTTTATACCTTCTTGTCCCCTGACCAAAGATATACACTATTCAGGAGGGAGAGGCAAGGCCATTTTTCACTCTATACCAAGTGAATATGAAGTGTCCACAGTTCTGTGCACTGGAGGCATTTCACCCCAATGTCTTTTTAGAACCACCCCTGAATGGGGCAGCAGTAGAGCAGTAATTCATTTTCAGCACACACCAAGGTATCCAACCAACTGATCTTTGAATAAAGGTCCATGTTGTGGTGGTGGTGGTTGTTTTCTCTTTCATTAGTTAGTCACAGGAAAGGCCTTCCTGAGGCCATAGGTGTGAGCTGAGGGAGAGGCACTGGTGCAATACAAGTAGGTAATATGAGAGTCTAGCCCACTCTCTCAACTAATTTATTTTGCCGTCTAAACTTGCTCAGGCCTAGTCCTTAATGCACCATTTTCCTCTTACAGCAGATTGCTCTTGCACCTGTCTGTCTTTATGACTCAATGGATCTGAATTTCACAACAGCGAGGTCATGATGGGCACCTGCAATTTCATAGCCACTGGATGTCCAATGGTCAGCACCCAGTCTCTGGTAGACCCCAGAAGCATCACGGGAGCTTAAAGTTGAGCAGTTCTCAGCTACAGAAAGTGGGGGCCGGTGTTCTAATCTGCCAGTATTCACTGTAATTCTTCTATTGGGGTTTCCAGAGTTCCATTCAACAATATCCACCACAGATTCCTCGACCCATTGAATCTACTGGGTCACACAAATCCAGTGGCAGAGTAAGCTGACAATCCAGGACAGCCTAAATCTCGCTCTGGGCTCCACTGTGCTGAAAGTTAAGTGGCCTAATGAATGGAATGAAGCAGTGTGGTATACGTGGCTCCGAAATTAAGGGCCATCAAGTGCTGGATCTCTCTTTTTTGCAATAGGAGCTACAAAGTGCAGTAGCTTTTTCTTCACTAAAGGATGTAACCAATGCTTCTGTGCCCACATGACATCCTTTCAGTAAATCTCTGATTTAAGCCATAGTCTGGAGAACATTTTTGTGGACACTCTGATCCACTTTTTACTGACAGTGTTTCAGCTCAAGCAGGCACTGCAAGTCTTTCTGCTTCCTGTCTTGTGGTCTTCTTTGATACTACAGATGTCCTTTAGAAAGTACATTCAGGAAGTCTGAGCAACAGGCTCTGTGGAGAAATGTTTCAAACTCTAGTCCTTCAGGCTTTCAGTTCCTGAGGGAATTGAGCCCCGCTGCCCAGAGCAGCTTCCTCCATATGAACCCTAATATGCCTTTGTGTTTTCTCTCTCTCCCTCTCCTTTTTGTTTACCTTCTGCTTCCTCGGATGACTTTCCAAACAAACTACCTGCACACAACTTCTTGTCTCAAATTCTCATTTCAGGTAAAACCAAAAGAGGATGCCACAGACTCTCCCAAATCATTCGATGCCCCTAACTTTGGCAGGTTCTAAATCCTTATGTTTTCTCTCTCCCTCGGTGGAACACAGGTATCTTTCTACAGTATCCAGACTTGTCTCTTTTTTCTCTAGGTCCAATTAGTATGATGTCAATAGTACAGAGGAGTTCATGACAAGAAAGATTCCTACAGGACTCAATGTTAACAGAGTGGGAAGGTTGTCCTAGCCCTAGAAAAAAAGACAGTGAATGCCTACTGAAGTCATTTTCACAAAGGAGCAAATTGCTTTTGTTCTGCTTTACCAAACATTTGCCAGCTCAATAACTACATAACATATATGAATGGCTATTTTTATCTATTTTAGTAAAAATACAACAACTGGCACAATAGCAGCTGCTATTAGAGCCACAACTTGTGCATAGTGTACCAACATACACCATGATCCACCTAATTTTCCCAAGGTCTAAAAAGGTGAATTGAATGGGTGTATGATGGAGGTCATCATCTGTACATTTTTGAAGTCTTTGCTGGTAGTACAATCTGCATTTCTTCCTAGGATGCAAATGCTTCCAATGTACTCTCTTGGCCCAGGGAGAAGAGACGATTTCAGGAGCTTCAACTTGGCCCTTCCTACCAGAAGAACTTTTATCACAGATGAGAGAGGGCTTTATCCGTTGCTAAGCATGTCAATACCAATTATACTTCAGGGAACCCATAGACCAGCTGTGGGCAAACTACGGCCTGCGGGCCAGATCCAGCCCATTTGAAATGAATAAAACTAAAAAGAAAAAAGACCGTATACCCTTTTATGTAATGATGTTTACTTTGAATTTATATTAGTTCACACAAACACTCCATCCATGCTTTTGTTCCGGCCCTCCGGTCCAGTTTAAGAACCCATTGTGGCCCTCAAGTCAAAAAGTTTGCCCACCCTTGCCATAGACCCATTGGACATGCTATGAGACAGATTTTGGGCAGAACTCCTTTTATCACCTGGCCTCCATTTTGAATGCTTCAAATCATTCAATATCCATTTAGTCCTTGTATCAAACAGCCCTTGAATCTGGTAATGCATGTTGCATACTAGTATGCTTGTCCATGGGTAAATGGCTTTTGGTACCTTAGGGGATATATTGGGAATTCATTGTAGATAACTCATGGTGGCATTGCAAGATTCTTCCTCAAGGGACTGGGATCCCCCTCCATTGATGGGTCAGCGTATGAGGTTACTTTTGTTAAGGCAATTAGTGTCAGCCTTCTGCTCACTAGTTCTTTTGTTTGCTTTCATGGTTATTCAAGGCAAACAATATTCTTAAGGTACACATCTGTCTCACCCTTAGGAACACTTTGATTAAAAGCCTGTGGACCAAGGCAACATGGTTGCCACTCTGGCTTTGCTGTTATTTTGGTAATTACATCCACCTTGCTTCTATTGGCCAAATGACGTCACTGGGCTTCGGCTCCTCTAGAATTACATCACCCATGTTGTCCCTATTGGTTATTAGGGATCCTACATCTATGCATCTTCTACTTTAGCCTTGTTTTACAGAGGACACTAAGCTTCTCAGAGATGCCAACATCCTTCTCACTAGTGTATTCTGTGTTGCCTTATTGAAGGCAGCAGTGTCCACCAAGCCTTCCCAGGGAACATGGGCAGGTATTGGGTTCTTGGTTCTCACATAACAAATTCATTCTAAAAACACCATCTCCCTGGGGCTTCTGATTCCTTCCTCAATATTATCAAGGTCATTTCACTATCCCTGCTTCATTTATTGTTGACTTTCTGCATTCAAGCTTCAAGGAACTGTCTCGGCAGGCCATTGGGACTAGCTATAGGTGTCCTCATCCCCTATTAAATTCTGAGCCATAGAGATTGCTCCTATGTCCTCCTTTATCCAGCCTGATATTCTGCTCCCTTTTCCTCTCTCCCCAAGTCCAATGGATTCACTCCTGGATTCTGGCATGTGGTCTCATAATTCTTGTTAGTTGTTACCAGCTAGATTTAGTGATATTTCGCATGACACAGCTATTTCCTCCCCAAAGTGAGCTTCACTTCCCCACTCAGGCTATATTGAGAGCTGACCCTAATTTTTGGTCTGGAGACAAAAATTGGAGGTTGGAGCAGACCTTGAGAACAATCATGATCTTGTCAGGCACCTGTCTCTGATGAAACTTTTTCATGGTGTTCAGGTGAGGGAAAGTTGTTCTCCTGATCAAAGGGAAAGGATTGCTTCTACCATCCCAAGGGGCTCAAGGGGATTTAGAGGTTCATGGTTCCTAGAATTGCCCACTCAATTGTCCCCTTCCTAGAGCTCATGGTCCTTTTCTTCCCCTATCAGGACCCTGACTTTAGCATAGAGATCTCCAAGGGTATACATTTAATCATCATTGCAACCCTGCTACCCTTATAATTAAATCCTGAACTGATGTTTAGCAGTCTTTCCTGAGGCTGCAAGAGATGAAAGTCTCTTTAAATTCTAATATGAAGGCTTTCCAGCCCTTGCATTGAGTACTGAGTTGATAGCTGGCTGATCATGAAAGTTTAAAAGAAAAAATAGCCAACAAATTTCCTCATTCTTGTAAGTACCATTGCTCCTTCCCCATTCACATGTCAGAACTACCATGCAGATTGTTTCATGTTCATCTTCTGGCCACCACAGGTAAGAAGAGCCTGAGCAATCGCGATGCCGTAGCACACCAGGAGGTATTCCTGCTGTCATCTGAGTGAGGAGTGACCCACTTTGAGACCGGGGAGGCTGCATTAAGGCTTTCTTCTTACACCAACTTTAGTGACGTGGTTTTTCCACAAATGCAAACTTAAGACAATTACTTCAGTGAAGTTAGATCATTTGGGTGGTGATCCTAGCAAGAAGCAGTAAGGAAAATGGGAAGAAAATATAAAAGATGCAAGAGTGTATTATTAAAGTTGTTGCTGTGGGCAACCAGCACTCAGTTTCACCAGGACCACTTGACAAGTCCACAAATGGCCTTACAAAATTGTCTTGCTAAGGAAAATTAGCCCTTGGGAGGCAAGGTGAATTTTCACAGATGAGCTATTAGCAGTTTTCCTGTTTAATTATGCTTTTATAGATCAGCATATTAGCAATTCTATAGATTGGATTACTGCCTTGTTGAATGCCTCTGTTTATTTTGGTTGACTCTGCTTGGACTACCCTTTCTTCCCCTCTTTTCCCCATACCAAATCCTCAGCATCATTTAGATTCTGCCTTCTAAAGGAAGCTTTCATAATCCACTCCAGTCAACATTTTACTACTTCTAATTTCCATTCTGCTGTCTTAGCACTCATTTGGCACTTAGTCATAGTCATTCATGAAGTATTTACTGAGTGGAGGCTATGCCCCAAGCACTCTGTTCTTGATGATGGTAGTATAGCTGTGAATAAATGAGAGAAAATTCCTGTTCTGTGGAACAAAATTGCAGCAGCACAAAAGATGTGGGGGAGCTCTAGCTGGTTTGACTCAGTGGATAGAGCGTCGGCCTGCGAACAGAAGGGTCCTGGGTTCCATTCCAGTCAAGGGCATGTACCTTGGTTGCAGGGTCCAAGGGTCCTGACCCTGGTCGAGGCTCATGCAGGAGGTTACCAATTGATGTGTTTCTCTCACATTGATGTTTCTCTCTGTCTTTACCTCTCTCTGCCACTCTCCCTAAAAATCAATGAAAAGATATCCTCCAGTGAGGATTAACAACAACAACAAAAGGTGTTGGAGAGACTGACAATAAATATGTAGGAAGTGATCAAAACTGCTATGAAAACAAGTAAAGCGGGGTGAGGACAGTGTGTGTGTGTCTGTGCGCACGCACGCACTTTCAGGGGTTAACTCTCCTAGAGAGGGAAGTCATAGAAGAACTGTATGATCAGTTACCTTTGAGCACTGGCCCAAAGAAAATGAGGAAGTATGTGTTGTGGACATCGGGGAGGGCAGCATTCCATGCAGAAGGAACAGTAAGTCCTGAGCACTGATGCTTAATATGCTTGGAGAGGGTTGGATGGCTTTTGAAGAGTAGCTGTGAATGTGGTCGATCCACATCAAGTTCTTTCTTAGAAGCCACAATAAGGGTTTTGAACTTTAATCTGAGTAAAACCATAAGCCATAAAAGGTCTTTCAGCAGAAAAATGTATATTTGGTCACAGATTCTGAAAGGGTCATTCCAGCTGCTGAATGAATTTGGATATAGAGAAATAAAGAGAAGTAGAAAGACCTGTTAGGTTACTGCAATCATGCATGCCTGAGTGGATGGTACCTTATGACACCTCTTGTAATGTAAATTGTTTTGTACCAACATTTACTTTTTTGTCATGTATATCCATAACTCCTTGAGGGCAGAGAGCTCATACTGTTAAATGATGGATCATGTGTATGACCTATACACATGTCTATTTAATACAGCTCAATAAATTATTTAAATGCCTAAGAGTAGTATTAAGTCCACATTATTTGGTAACAGTATGGGATCACTGAAAGCCTTTGTCACTTACTATTTCTTTAAGAAATTTTTATTCTCCAAGCCTTAATTTCAACATTATAACATGCTTATAACACCGACCTAACCTAGTCTGTTGTAGGTGGCAGGAATAACACCAGGCATTAGACCACTGGGATCAGACCAAACCTGGGTTCAGCAACCTCAGTACTTCAGTTCTGGTTAGGAAAGAATTATTCAGAGCCAAGACTCAACCATAAGAGAACATTTATTTATAAAATCACAGAGGTGGAAGAAGTAACTCGTAAAAGAAATGAGCTTAGGAAACAAGTTATAGAGGCAGAGTTTGGGAATGAGGAAGCTAATGGTAACAAGCCTGGGGGTGGGAGAGGGGAGGGAAAGACATGGATGGGCATGTTCCTAGAGGGAGAGCTCACTGGATCCTACATCCTAAGGGTTTCAAGAGTGGAGATTTTAGGGGAGGTCCCAGGGGAAGATCTTAATAGAATATCCATCAACTCTCCAGGTGTGTCCCTTCAGGGTCTAGGTCTCCACTGATTGATTGGGTGGCACCAGTGCAGGGGGTCATTATCCAAATCAGGTCCTGAGGTCAGCCTTTGTGACCCTTGTCTGGTTTTGCTGCTTTTCTGGGACTAGAGCTGAATACAACTGAGGCCTAGATGGTATCCCTAGGGAGGAAAGGTCAGGGGGTCCAAACCAAATGACCAGCAATATGCTAGGGGAGGAAAGGTCACCCTGGAGGGGGAGGTCCTACCCAATAATTGTCCTTTGCTAGGCACCTGGGATTTTTGCCCTGGTGGCCTTCTGAACCTGGCCCATTGTCCTTGCTCTGCTCCTGTCTGTCTAATTGCCTACTACAAGTCAATAAGGATTGAATAAAAATGCCTGGCCACACCCACCACTTACAATGGAAGATATCTGTGTTACATCAACAGAAACCAAACACCCAATACAAAACACACATGCTCTTTCTGTAAAATGCCTGTGAGATTTTAAAAGCTTTACATAACTGACTGGATTCTAACATATATTAATCCAATTCATTCCTTCCTAGTTATACAGAGCATGCACTTAAAAATGTTCCAGCTCTGTCCTAGCATCTTTGCCTTCGGTATCATTTTAGTGTTAACTAAAATCCACTTATCACCTCTCCATCCCATCTTGGTTTGTCACATCATTACATCCCAGTAATTGTGGATGTAGCCCTAAACTCGAGGTAGATGTTTAGGAGTTTGATAGATGGTCAAGCTATGGAATCTGCATTCTGAGCCGTAAGTGACGCTGTCAAAGCAATGCCGGCAACACTTCTGTTGTGTTGCAAGGACCGGGTTGCGATAGCTCCAAGCTGAATTATAATGTCAGAGGCAACCCAAGTGTTACTTCAGTCCATTTACACCGGAAAGCAGGTGCAAGCCAGGTAAGAACAGGGAAGCCGAGAAAGGTACGTCGACTTCGCCTCATCTCATTAGGATCAAGTAGAGGAAAGAGGGAACCCCAGAGATTTCTAAATGCGGGTCATCTTTCTCCTCTTGGCCGCCTTCTCAAATTTCAGTGCAGGGCCCTTGACGTGAGGTCTCCTCCCGCTTGGGCGCCCACGGGGCTGGAGAAGCCAGGGAGTCCCAGGCCCCTGCTAGCAGGAGGCTGCAGAAGCTGAGGCTTGCACCCAGGAACAAGCGGAGCACACTTGCCCCCACTGGCGGTCGCCGCCCCTAGGCCATGTTTAGTGGGCACGGAGCGCTGTCCTCGCAAGGTAGGGCCCACCTCGGCTGCACGCTTCCCGCGCCCCGGAGGAGAGCGAGCATGCGCGAGAGGTAGCCGGGCGCTGCAGCCAGAGGCCAACCGGGAGGCGGGGCCGTGAGACTGCGCATGCGCGCCGAGACACATAGGCGGAAGTGGCGCGCGGGCGCCGGCACCGCGAGGACCTTTGCGTGGAGGCGGCAACCTGGCGGACAGTGCAAGATTAGTCCGAGAGGAGGAGAAGCCGGAGGTGATGGCGGCGGATGTGGGAGGGGGAGACGCTCGCCTGGCTGGCGCCGCCCAGTCTGGGGTCACCTGGAAGGCTCCGGAGGGGACGTGCCGCACGGGCCCTGCGTCCTATTTGGGACCCGACCGCCCCGCCCCCCTGGCCCCCCGAGAACCTCTCCTCATCCCTCAGGAACCTGCGGAGGAGGCTGAGGCTGGCGTGGAGAGCGCGGGTCACTTCCTCCTGTGCAGACCGGAAACCCGCTGTCACGGTTTCTCGGGAGGAGCGTTGCTCTTGGCCCCATTCCGCCCTCCCCCCTGCCTGGCCCCTGGATCGCAGGCCTGCGGCCACGCTCAGGGGCCCCTGGAGGAAGATCCACCCCCCGGGGTCCGAGCCCGCATCTTAGTTGGGAGCTTCTTCCGGTTCCGCGCCCAGGAGGGTGCCCCGCTGGCCTTTTGGTTTGCAGGGCAAGGTGATGGTTCTTACAGGTTATTAAGTGCGGGTCTTCAGCCTCCCCTGGAAGCTATGCCGGTCCTCCCGTCCCTGCAGCTCAGCTCTCTCCCCAGCCGTTTTATTTTTCTTTTAAATATGGAACGAAGGCAGGAAGATTTGGTGTGCTAAGAGGGTTTTGATTTTTTAGCGTTGGACATATTCAGGAGGATAGCAGATGTCGAGAATTGTTTGTTGGAAAAACTTTCTAAGAATTGAGGTAGTTTGTGACTTGGAAGAGAAAAAGATAGTAGCATTTGAAAATAATTTATATAAGTGTGTTTTATACTTAATATATATATGAAATTATACACACACACACACACACACACCCTACATTTAGCTTTATCGCTTGGAAAAGAAGAGTAACCTTCAAAAGGTACCACACGGTTTCTTAAACTTTGTACAGTGAGGTGTGTCCAAAGAATTGGATAGCATTTATTATTCTCTGTTTTATAATCATTCCCCATAGGTCATGATTACTATCTAGAAACCACTTAATCTAACTGTAACAGTAAGATCCTTTATCTGTAATAATGAGTGTGACAAAATACAGAATCAAGCTTACTTCAGGTTACTTACACTGAAATGGCATAATTTCCTCATATTTTACCCTTTTGTGGGAGACCTTTCAAAGGTTGGAAAAGACTGGATTAAGAAATTTACTGAAGTACTTTTGACTGCAGTAGGTCGTTGTAGATCAACATTATCACCAGTTACTTATAATTTTTTAAATTTACTATGTGCTAGAAATACTGCTTTTTTATTCGGTTTTAGCTGTTATTTGTGCTTTCAGGTAACTAAAATTAAATATCTGGGTTGCCTTTAGTAAGAGGCCTCAGGCAATGTGTTTTTTGTACTTAGTTTCAAGAGTTACTGTAAACTTATAAAGCAAAACAAAATGTCCACCATTTAGTTTGAAATGTTAACCAGTGTTAACTTTATGCTTGATTTTTTTTTTTCCTGCACCACAAGGACATTGGCCTAATTTCTTTAGATGTTGATTTGTAATGTCATTAATGTCTGAAATGGAAGGGATATGACAAACATTTAAGATTACAATTATTGGGTTTCAGAGCTCACAGGGAATTCCTTCATTAGTCACATGATCTGACCAATGGTGTTCTGATTAATAAAACTACATTCTAAATGCAAAGCTTTAAAAGGGAGGTTTTCTAATGCTGGTGCCTCAAGTAAGCAACAGAAGTGAATTTATCTTCATGTTCATTTTAGATGCTCTGTGGAAATTTTCAGTATGGATATTAATATTTTGGCACAAATGTCCAAGAAGTAACGTGCTACAGGGATTTATGCGTGTCTGGTATAGGTCTGTGGCTCATAAGATTGCCAGTAGGTGTGTTGAAGTGACAAAGTATTAGAAGAAGAATACAATTGATATAGAATACTATGCAAAACAGAGTTTATCCTTATCTTATTAATCATTAATTATTGTATTATTTTTCCATACCATCAACTGTAGACCTACTTTAGCCCCACCATGTATAAATCCAAAGAAAACCGACAGTCATCTATGGAGGCTTCATGATTTTTTTTTTTTTTTACAGGCTAACAAAAAATTGTGTGTTTCTCAGCTTTTTGAAATACCAAAGAGTTTTTTTTCCCAAAGACTTTTTTCTCTTGTTTTTAAACAGCTTTATTGAGGTATAATTGATATGTACTTAAAAACAACCTGCACATTTAATATATACAATTTGATGAATTTGGATATATGCATATGCCTGTGATACTATCACCGTAATCAAAGTAGTAAACATATCTATCACCTCCAAAAGTTTACTTCCCCTTCTGTGTGTTTATATGATTAAGAACGCTTGACGTGAGATCTACCCTTTTAACAAATGTTAAGTGCACAACACCTTGTTTTTAACTATAGGCACTATATTGTTAACAGATCTCTAGAATTTACTCATTTTGTTTAACTAAAACTTTACAACCATTGAACAACACCCCCCTAAAGACTTTTAAAATTATTTTCTCCAAAGAAAGAAAACTTTTTTTTTACCTAAGAGATGCTATTGCTAAAGTATATCCTCCTTTCTGTAGTTTCTGATAAATCTAGCTTTTTAAGTCACTTACAGTTGTTTGATTTTATTTTAAAATGTCATTAGCAACTATATTGTCTTAGTATATGAGAAGCATTAGTTGTTCTTTACTCTTCTGCAAATAAGAATTGACATTAATGTGAAGATGTCATGCATAAACTGTCATGGGCTTTAAAAATTATATTCTTCTACATATAAAAACATAAAGGTGTATTTACTTCTTTGATGAAATAAATATGAGATTACCTTTTGGAAATGAGAATGGTATATGTTTAATTTAATGACGTATTGGTCTTTATTAGGTGAAGATAAATTGGAGAGTCGACATGTTTTTGGTTGATTGGAAAATTGAATAGGGGAATTAATATATTAATATCCAGAGACTATGAGATTTATTTGTATAATTTTAAAGTGTGATTTGAAATATTATTTGGAGCATAGTACTTTATGATCCAAATGTTTTGCTTACATGGCCTATTTCCTTCTTTAGGACTTTGCTCAGCAAGCAAAAGAAAAACTGAATAAAGGAGAGGAAACCAACAAAGATACCTTTGGAAAATCTGAATGTGGCAAAATAAGAACAATGGATCTCAAGTTCAACAATTCCAGGAAATATATTTCTATAACTGTCCCGTCCAAAACCCAAACAATGTCACCACATATCAAGTCAATAGATGACATTGTAGTGCTTGGCATAAATCTTAGCAGATTTAACAAACTTACTCAATTTTTCATATGCGTTGCTGGAGTTTTTGTATTTTACCTCATTTATGGATATTTACAGGTAAAAATTAGTTATTTGTTTATGGTAATTATAACAAGTATGGTCAATAAGAGCAGTTAAGAGTTTTGTTCAAGATATTTTCCTTTATAAGGTACTGGTTTATTCACAAATTTGAAGTTTTCAGTATAGTAGTAGAAGAGGGCCTCTTAAAAGTAAATCTGTTTCAGCAGAGGTTACGGTTTCAGAATTCAGTATTTTAAGAGGGAAAGAGAGCAAAGACAATCTTAAGAAATTAAAAGTATGAAAAATTAAAATATTTAACAAAATATAGATAATGTATTTGTTTTTAAAAGTGAATAATTCAAGTATTGATTGGTTTCTGGAACACAATTCTCCATTAAAATTTAATGATAGCACAAAAGCTGTATTCCAGTTCATTCTTCATTCTTGGAGCTTAATAATAGCAGGTCAATTTTGAAAAAAGCTTATATAGATGTTTTATATTTTTCCAAGGGTATCTCTTTGATTCTGTGATCATTGAATGCTTTTGTTTTATTTTTTTGAAACACCTATTGTATTTTCATTCTTGTTAGTTTCTTTTTCTATTCTAACTTTGGCAGAACCTTATTTTTTTTTACCTGTGCCAAAATTTCTAACATTTCCACAGTTTGTCTCACATTTGCATTGTGTTATGGCATAGGTGTATACATTTAACCAGCAGTAAATTCCTGACTTTCAAAGACATGGGTTGGATGGGAGGATCTAGGCTAGTGTAAACAGAATTTTGAAATGGACTAATATTATTAATGGTCAGTTCATTAGTATTTTCAGCCATTACCAACTTTGCTTTTTATGCAACTCCCCAACATGAGAGAACCCTTTATAATTCAAGAAAAGGAGGGTGAAGTGTTTTTTTCAAACACAGATATTTCTGGTATGCTGTAGTATTACTCAGAGTGAGCTTAATCATTGTACTCTGACATTGTCTTAAAGATAAAATATAAATAAAGGTGATTTGTGACTATTCCTTAGCTTATAAAAATGCTATGAAGAGTATTAGTGTAAAACAAAAACATGAATTAAAATCTTAATTTTTATAATAACCGATTTTGCCACTACAAAATGCTATAAAAATTCAGATATCACAGTGAAGAACAATAAAAAATAGTAAATTTTATCAAATAAAAGCTAGAATTCTTGCTGAAACATTTTTTTAAAAAAAAAAAATATCATTCTTACCAAATAACTTGGGAGCAAAGTTAGTCATTGCAAAGGAAAATGAATTAGAAATTTACTGTACAAATTTCATTATATATTAATAATCAGAGACATTATAGCTAATGTGCAGTTTCTTTTAAAATTAGATAAATTGCTATAAATAAGTTTGTAACACCATTATCATTGTGAAATTGGCATTGCTACTAAATAACACAATTGCATATTAAAATAGTTTAAAGAAAATGTTTGGAGTTGTGTACTGAAGTTAGCTATATATTTATATAATCTGAATGCCAAAATACTTAATAAAGCTATTTTCATGTTTTATAGTTCATCAACCAGAAAAATCCTAAATACTTTGCAGACTTACTTAACATGAAATCTAAATTTGAGGAATTACGCTGTATCCTAAATGTACAAAGTCTAGTTCAGAGTCTGTTTAGAAGCTATGTTAAGTTTTTCTTTTAAAGAAAATTTATACATAAATCTTATCTTTTTAAAATTTATTTAAAATACAGTTGAAATGTATATTTGTGGGGGAAATCTGATATAGTAAAATAACTATTAGAACACCTCTTAATGACTTTTTAAGAATGTCTTTTAAAAAATTAATGCAAATAATACTTTATGGTACAACAGTATGTTTAGGCAAAATAACCATTTCCTCACAAGAAGTTTTATATAATCTGTGGCACAAGTATTCAAAAAATTAACATTAAATTGATTTGAGCCCTAACTGGTTTCGCTCAGTGGATAGAGCGTCAGCCTGTGGACTCAAGGGCCCCAGGTTTGATTCCGGTCAAGGGCATGTACCTGTTGCGGGCACATCCCCAGTAGGAGGTGTGCAAGAGGCAGCTGATCGATGTTTCTCTCTCATCAATGTTTCTAACTCTCTATCCCTCTCCCTTCCTCTCTGTAAAAAAAATCAATATATTAAAAATAAATAAATAAATAAATAAATAAATAAATAAATAAATTGATTTGAACTGATTATAGTTTTATAGAAAAACAGACCTGAGATAATAGACTTCTAATGAAATATGCTTTTTAAATAGTAAATGAGCTCTTGAATCAGGTATCTTTTTCACCTTGGGGGCAACTCTTCTAATTTTGGTCTTTTAAAAAAAGAGAGAAAGAAAAGGCCCTGGCTGGGGTAGCTCAGTTGGTTAGAGCATTGTCCCAATATGCCAAGGTTGTGGGTTTGATCCTTGGTGAGGATTTGGAGTCAGGTCAGCCAATCAGTGCATAAATAAGTGAAACAAGAAATCCATGTTCTCTGTTTCCCTTCTTCTCTCTCTCGCTGTAAAATCAATAAATTTAACAAGAGAAAGAGAGAAAAGCATACAATATTATTACTTCATTGCTATCCCTAACCCTTTTAATTTTTCTCCTGGTTTTCATACCTGTACATCTAGTGTCAGTTCTTTGGAAAGGCCTCCCAACTTCTCTAGTTATACCTCTGAGAAGTATCATGGTTTGAGTGTTTTTTAATAAATGTTGTGTTTATTGGAATTTATTGTAAGGAAATTGGTTGTTCTTTGAACTTAACAGTATTCATGTATCTTTTGACAGGAATTAATATTTTCAGTGGAGGGTTTTAAGCCCTATGGCTGGTACCTTACATTAGTACAGTTTGCATTTTACTCCATATTTGGCCTAATAGAACTTCAGATTATTCAAGACAAAAGAAGAAGGTATGTGGTTTGTTTTTATTTTTTGACAGTTAAGTTCACTAGTAGTAATTAAATTTTGTTTTTTAGGCATTACAGAGTGTAATACATGAAATAAATGTAATAAAACATCTAATACCCAAGCATTTTTAGCAGTTTAATCAACTTATTAAAAATATTAAATATGATATTTTCATTATACATTGAAAAACGTAATCTCTAAGTATAAGTTACCAAATAAAAAATATAATTTAGGCTCAACATGTACATATATTTTGAAATGAGAAAGTATTCATATGTACATGTGTGTTTTTATAAATCTCACTGACATAGGTGTGATTACTGAAAGATTTACAGTGCTACTACATCAAAGTGGTGAATTGAAATACCAATACCTGTTTTTGTAGTGGTTTTTAAAATGTATAGTTAGGTTTTGTTTTGTGAGATATATTTCACTTAACATTGTCATACTTGTAATGTCCAGTGGCTGAAATTGCATTCTTAGACATCAGAGAAATTTCATAATATTCCTTTTCATCAAAACCAAAGGAGCTTGTTTGACAGTATGGGTTGTTTGTTTGTTTGTTTGTTTGTTTTATTTTTGTTAATCCTCACCTGAGGATACTTTTCCATTGATTTTTAGGGAGAGTGGAAGAGAGAGGAAAAGACAGAGAGAAACATTGATGTGAGAGAAACACATCGATTGGTTGCCTCCTGCACGAGCCCCACCAGGGCCCGGGCCAGGGAGGAGCCTGCAACCAAGGTACGTGCCCTTAACCGGGAGCCCAGGACCCTTTGGTCCATAGGCCGATGCTCTATCCACTGAGCCAAACCAGCTAGGGCTGACAATATGTTTTAAATGGGCCATCTGTATTGTAGAAACATCTCCATATATTTTAATGGCATATAGAACAATATACAATAAAACCTTGCCTCTGATTATAATTAGAAGGTGGTAAGGAAATTGAATATGTTTTTGGTAAGTGTGGTTATTCTGACATATCAGAGCCTAATATGTAAATATTTCACATATATATTAGGCAGTTTAAAGTGTAATAAGGCGTTCTGATACTGTACTGGTATTTTGTCTTCATTGATAGAAGTGTTTAATCCTTCAGTAAGAATATAAGATTTTCACAGCTTTTTTCTTTCATAAATGTTTTGAATGTTTGTATGGAGATAACTATAAAATTTTAAATATTTTAATTTGTATCTTCAGTATTTCTTCATGGGTCTAATTTTACCTCTCAATCTCTCTATATTGCCAATAAATTATTATAGCAGTGATATTAAAAATGTTTGAATGAGGATATCTTCTTCACTGTTTTCATGCTCTGAAACTCTGTAAGATTTAGCCATAGGTGATAGAATAGAAAATAATTAAATATATATGTCAAGACTAATACATAAGGAACCCTCATGATTCATTACCTATTGCAAACTGCTGGACTTCTGTTGTTTCTAAAGTAAAAGAATCTAATACTGTCTCTATTAAATGAAAAATGACAAAGGAACTGCATCTCCTCAATGTTAAATTTTAAAAAGGTACATCTCCTTCTCAGCTACCCAAATGAGATGGAGAGTGAGCCCGAAGCCATGTTTATCCCAACCATTAAACCACATGATCATACATATTTAAAGGTAACATCATTTGTTTGATTTAAAGAAAGTGAAGGGATTTGATAGTAGATGTATAAGAAATACAATTATGAATTGAAACCTTATTATTCTACAGCCCTTAAAAAACTTTTTATAAAATGTCTTTGGAGGTCTGTTACAGTGAAAGTACGCCTAATCTGATCTTTCTGAATTCATTTCTGAGAATAATTCATCTCTGAATTTATTTAACACGTTAAGCACCATGTCAGTCACCAACACTATACTTTCCATCCAAACCACGTCAGTCACTGTTGACTGACAATATACAGTTTAAAAAAGTATATTCTTCTATTAATTTTAAATAATTTGGAGATCTTAAAAGATCTTAAATATTACTTGTTACCAAAAAAAATTTTAATGAATATTATTAAAACACGGTATACACAAAAATGGCTGTCCTGTGCAGGTTTCACAGAATGTTATAACTTGTTTTGTCAACTTTCTGGCAATATCTAATCCAAATCATGCTGCATTATCTTCGTAGCATTTTTTACAATATCTTCGAACTTTAGACACTCTTCCAGTTTTTTGTTGCAGTTTGTGACGAGATATTTGAGGTATATTTACAGTACTGCTACTTGGAATTTCTTCATCCCGACAATTTGTTAGATGGACAGCTAATTTCTTCTGAAATTCTGTGATACTCATATACTTCTTGCTAATATTTTTAAATAAGATATGAGCATTGAGAACAGCATTATTTAGTAGGAGCTCAAAGGCTAGCTTTTTATAACTGCTGGGGTCTGACCCCAGCAGGTCCAGGGGTCCCCA
Organism: Myotis myotis; assembly: GCF_014108235.1. Lineage (NCBI taxonomy): Eukaryota > Metazoa > Chordata > Mammalia > Chiroptera > Vespertilionidae > Myotis > Myotis myotis. The sequence continues at coordinate 87,719,827 of NW_023416324.1, forward strand.
AAGGTGTGGACGGAATCAGCGAAGAAGGAAGGACACGGAGACAGTGTTCAGTTGATCAGCAGCCCGAGTGTGGGGGTTCTCAATTGAGGGTGCTTACCTAGGGGAATCCTGTTCCAGGGGTTCCCAAAGGTGTGGACGGAGTCGGCAAAGACTATCCACCCTCTTCCTACGGTGGAGTCCGATCCGTCCCGATTGTGGGGCAAAGACTATCCACCCTCTTCCTGCGGTGGAGTCCTATCCGTCCCGAGTGCGGGGCGCTTACCTGGGGGTCCCTGTTCGGGCGCCATATGCGGGGGTCCCACCCCAGCAGGTCCAGGGTTCCCCAATAGTGTGGATGGAGTCGGCGAAGAAGGAATGACACGGAGACAGCGTTCAGTTGATCAGCAGCCTAGCCAGGATCTCCAGCGAAGTTCTGGTTAGGATCTCCAGCCAGGTTCTGTGTCCATGTTCTGTAGCCATGTTCCCTCGCTAGGTTCTCCAGCCAGGTTCAGTCACCAGGTTCTAGTCAGGTTCTCTTGCCAATTTCTGTAGTCAGGTTCAGTCCAGGATCTTTTGCCATGTTCTCTCCAGCAAAGTTCTTCTGTCTCTAGGTCCTGTGTAGGTTCTGTCTTCTAAGTTCTGACTTCTAAGTTCTGTGTGTAGGTTCTGTCTTCTAAGTTCTGTGTTCTAAGTTCTGTGTTCTAAATTCTGTGTTCTAAGTTCTGTGTTCTAAGTTCTGTGTCTTGCTGTCTTATTACATCTGTATTTATACCAGTTGATTCAATCCTATCAATCTCTATTACAAAGGTTAGGGCGTTTCTTATCTCCATTCCAGGGAGTAAAGATTATGTAGCTTAAGCATGATTGTTCATAGTTAAAGTGATTAATTACCCGCCTGGCACTTAGTTAAGAGGTTTTATTCCCTCCCTAACTTCAGGGGAAAATCCCTACCTGGGGAAACACCCTTTCTCAGAGACCTTGGTTAAAACACATAGTGCCAAGAAGGTGAGCAAACAAATTAAGAACAGTATGCCATATATGCCAGGTCCCTTGAAACAGCAAGCAGGGACAGGCTCCCGACAAATTCCCCCTTTTTTATTTTTTAAAAGCCAGGCATTAAAAAGAAAAACCCCAAATGCTCTCTTGTATCCATTTTAAGAGTAGGATTGGCGCTTTCCGCTATTACCTGAGTCCTGATCTATCACCCCAGGGAGAGCTTGCCAATCCTGCACTTTCCCGGGGTGGAAAGGCTGCAGTGGGGTTAAGGATGAGGCTCCTTGGGTCTACCTCCTCCCATGCCTTTACATTTACCTTTCCTTCCTCAGAAAAGCATGGACATACTTCTTGTATAAAACATTCGGTCTGACTGGGAGTAACCTTAGTTCCTCTGCTAGCAAGCATATGTGTTAAAAGATCAATACAGAGTCTTTTTTCTTTAGACTCAGTATGGCACATCTTCTTAATCTAAAGATCAATACAGAGTCTTCTTTCTTTGGACTCAGTATGGCACATCTTCTCAATCTAAGTTCTGTACTATCCACCTTTTTACCCTACTTATCCTCTATAGGGGGGGGGGTCTGCAGTACCCTGGTGGAGTCCTATCCGTCCCGAGTGTGGGGTTCTCAATGGGGGGGTGGGCTTACCTAGGGGAATCCTGTTCCAGGGGTTCCCAAAGGTGTGGACGGAGTCGGCGAAGACTATCCACCCTCTTCCTACAGTGGAGTCCTATCCATCCCGAGAGTGGGGCTTACCTAGGGGTCTCTGTTCGGGCGCCAGATGCTGGGGTCCAACCCCAGCGGGTCCAGGGGTCCCCAAAGGTGTGGACGGAGTCGGCGAAGAAGGAAGGACACGGAGACAGTGTTCAGTTGATCAGCAGCCTAGCCAGGATCTCTAGCCAGGATCTCCAGCCAAGTTCTGGTCTGGATCTCCAGCGAAGTTCTGCTTTGGATCTCCTGCCAGGGTCTGTGTCCATGTTCTCTTGCTAGGTTCTCCAGGTTCTCCAGCCAGGTTCTGTAGCCATGTTCCCTCACTAGGTTCTCCAGCCAGGCTCTGTCCAGGTTCTCCAGCCAGGTTCAGTCACCAGGTTCTAGTCAGGTTCTCTTGCCGATTTCTGTAGTCGGGTTCAGTCCAGGATCTTTTGCCATGTTCTCTCCAGCGAAGTTCTTCTGTCTCTAGAGAACGTTCTGTGTAGGTTCTGTGCCTCCTGGTTCTGTCTTCTTCTCGTTCTGTCTTCTTACATCTGTATTTATACCAGTTGATTCCAATCCTATCAATCTCTATTCCAAAGGTTAGGGTGTTTCTTATCTCCATTCCAGGGAGTAAAGATTATGTAGCTTAAGCATGATTGTTCGTAGTTAAAGTGATTAATTACCCGCCTGGCACTTAGTTAAGAGGTTTTATTCCCTCCCTAACTTCAGGGGAAAATCCCTACCTGGGGAAACAACCTTTCTCAGAGACCTTGGTTAAAACACATAGTGCCAAGAAGGTGTTTTTTGTTGCAGTTTGTGACAAGATATTTGAGGTATATTTACAGTACTGCTACTTGGAATTTCTTCATCCCGACAATTTGTTAGATGGACAGCTAATTTCTTCTGAAATTCTGTGATACTCATATACTTCTTGCTAATATTTTTAAATAAGATATGAGCATTGAGAACAGCATTATTTAGTAGGAGCTCAAAGGCTAGCTTTTTATAACATTTCATGGGTGTTCGTAATTTGATAAATACATCAACTGCTGCTTTTCCTGCATTATAATCCACAACAATTTTTGGTTTCAAGTCGTGACCTGATCTAGTTTCAACATTCACCATCTCTGACATATGTTTTATTGAAAGAAGTAAGATGTTCTGCTTATCTTTCCATTTTAAACTGGTTATTCCTCTTTGTTCTCTTTTGCTATAATTTTCCCCTGTTTTAATTTCTTTGATGTTACTTCATGAGGATTTCCCCGTCAATCTGAACGTAATGTTCCTACTAAATGAGTATTATTATCTAGTAATTTATATGGTAAATCTAAACTCGTGTACCACTTGTCTGTGTACAACGTGTGTCCCTTATTGAATACATCTCTACAGAGAGACATTACAACATTAGTTGGTGTCGTATTTTCTTTTTCTAAACTTTTCCCTGCATATACATGAAAAGCATATGTATACCCAGATCTGCAGTACAACTTAAATAACTTAATACCATATTTGTGTCATTTTTGTTTTAAATATTGCCTAAATATTATGCGGCCACGAAATGGTATCAAAGATTCATCGGTACATATAGCTTCAGATGAATCATACTATTTTTTGAAATTTATTTCCATGTTATCTATTAGTTGTTTTATTTTGCATAAATGATTGGAAACATCTGTCTCCCTATCGTCTGAAAAATGCAGCATTCGTAATATTTCAAATCTATTTCTTGACATTTTTTTCGGGAAAGTTTGCATATATGCAGGATCACGGGACCAATATACATGTAAAGATGGTAGTCTTACTAGTCCCATCCATAGAATCACCCCAAAAAATCTTTTCACTTCATTTTTGTTTGTCACAGTCCACCTACACAAACGCTGCGAGTTTTCAACCCCTAGTTTTTGCGACGCATATAAAGTTTGGCGACATCCTCAAACAATTCATTAGGCACAAACAGTCCATAAGAATTGTCTACTGTTGCACATGACTTTACATTCAAGTCTTCAACCCTAAAGCCAGACAGATTGGTGAAAGCATAATTCTTGGTTGATTACCTCTCAGATCATGCCATTCTTCAAAATCCTCATCCTCATCCTCTGATGACAAAAAACGACTCTATGACGTTTTTTAGGAAAACTAATTTCATTTGAATCGCTTTCACATGCTTCTTCTACAGTCATTGTCACTGTTATGGATAAAGAAAAAATTTTTAAACTGCACTGGAACACAAACCACAGACAACTGACTGAAGAGAAAGCATTTCTAAAAGAATACAGAGTACAGATTGCGATAAATACAAGAAATAAATCTGAAAATATAGGTGCAGTCTTATCGAACCTTACACAGATCTCCGGCCGCCAGCGTATCAGTGAAATCGGATATCGCAGGCTAAATGGAAAGGAAGACAAAACAGGCGTGGCGCTTAACGTGTTAAGTGGCACTGCTCTATAGACCTTTGCTTAGTTTTTGTCTTTATTTTTATGAATACCAGTGTACTTGAAAGAATAGAGGATTTGGAGTCAGAAAACAGGGCTTTGAGTCTTGCACTGCCTCTAATCAGCTCTGTCAAGAGCTTGGGGAAGTTTCTTAACTTTTCTCTGTTGCATTTTGAGAATCAAATGTGGTACATGTGTGGTGAAGCACATGGTACAGTATAATACCCTAAATATACCACTTGTTATTTTACAACAAAGATTACCTTGTAACTTTATTACTTTAAGTTACAATTTTCCCACCATATCTAAGGAAGTATACAATTAGGATGTTAAATAAAAACAGAAACAAGGAGAATCCCACAGGCAAGATGATGAACTCAAATTTCCTCATTTACCAATGAGAAAACAGACCTACAGGAGTGCTGGGATTTTCATGAGTTCATATAGCAAGTTGCTCTCAGAATTGGGCCTTTTGAATTTAGGTTTTTTGAGTTTCAGGCTGGGTTTTTTTTTTCTACCTGTTCTATGCTGCTTTTCTAATCATTCCTTGTGATTTTTCTGGCTGGAATCTTTTATTTTCTGGCCATTGTTTGACTAACGTGATGTCTATCCTTACCGAGAGAAGCAGAGCTGTCCTGCTTCCCTGATGGTATGCACTGGGGATTAAACCCCACGAACAGAGTAAAAATCAGTGTTCATGTACACTGATGCATATGGGCATGCCAAATTATTTCCATGTGACTTTAAATGTTGACCACTGTATTAGTAGTTAAGTAGGAAAAGGCCTCAAAATTGAAATGTAAGTGGAAATGGTGCATTCTAATTGAATTTCTCCAGTAAATTATTTTGCCTTACATCTAGCCATATTAAAATATGAAAGAATTTTGTTCCCTTGATTTAAACATGAACACAAATCCCAAAATAGAAACTAGATCTAAGGAGGCAGCATAATGTAATTATGTGAACAGTGCTTCCTGTGTTAGTCACACCAATGTACAAGAGTATTATTTTAGACCATTAAATATCTACTCAAAGTGAGCATATGCTCACAGTGATAGCTCAAAATTCTGAAGATGCCAAATTAAGAATTTTCTTTAGAAAATCCAAATAGAACTCAAAGTAGAAGATTTGGGATCATAACAAGAGAGATTCCTCATCAGAAAGTTGGTGGTTTTAACATTTTACAGAATACAGACAGAAATAAATCATAAGTTATTATAGTAATAAGTAGTATGTCCAGAGTTTTAAACATGTAATTTTTCTAGAGAAATTCTGCTCGGGTTACTCTAGCAGAATGGGTGGATGTACTTTTCCTAATGCTAGATGGAAACATTAAAAAACAACAATTTAGAAGTTATAAATTAATTAAGGTGCCTTTTACCATTATAAAGGCCCAAATTTATTGTTTTTTCTAAATTTAGTCAAGATAGTTTTTATACCTTATACCTACAGTAAGAATGTAAGTGGCTCTGTAATATACCACTTTTTCACACAGTTGGGAGTTCTCAATTAAGATTGATTGAATAAGGGTGAATCATTATTTTTAGTGATATTCTTTTATATAATAAACAATGCTATAACTTAACCAATATTTCTAAAAATACTAAACAGAAATAAAAAGAGTAAGTAGACATTTACACATTGTAAAGACATTATCTAACAAGTATGAATTGGATCCCAAAATGAAGATTTTAAAAATTGTCTTTTACAGAATACCAGGAAAAACCTACATGATAATAGCTTTTCTTACTGTGGGTACTATGGGGTTATCAAATACTTCTTTGGGCTACCTGAATTATCCGACCCAAGTCATCTTCAAGTGCTGCAAGTTGATTCCTGTAATGCTAGGAGGAGTTTTTATTCAAGGTATAGTAATGATGTATTTTCATCCTGTTGGAAACTTGTAGGCTATGTTATAGCATCTAGCATTAGGAAAAATATTAAACTTTGGTCAATTTAATGAACATTCTAGATATTACAACAATTCTGAGTGATATCACAAAATAAGGTATTATAAAAATACTAAAACTTGTGATCTACTTTAGTATCTGAAATCAATAATTTGGACTCAGAATAAAAGTAGTGTTTTGTTTTATTCTTTTAGTCTGGAGTCTGCTTACATTTCAAGAAATACTATATTCACATATTAAAAGTATAGCTCAGAAGCACCTAAGTACCTGGAAAGCTCCTTTTTTCAGTTCTTCCAGTCCTGTACTCTTCAGGGCTCTGTCTCTACCTCCTTATACAAATGGGCTGTTCTCATGTTGAAGTAAAGCTTAAATGAAGCAGAACTGCTGTTTTACCAATTCTGCTGGCTTCTTGATTTCCTAGAGCCCCAATCAAGTTACAAGCTCTTTGGAAATAGCAGTAAAAAAGGAGGCAATCAAAGCAAGAAGCAGCAGAACAAGTTGTTCATATCACTGTCATGAGGAATGCTCATGTGTTGATAATCAAGTGTTTCCGTATCACTAAGTGTTTCTGTATCACCAACATCCTTATACAACCTGACTTCATTTTATCCATTAGATGTCTTCCCAAAAATCCCTTTTAATGAAAGCATGTCTGTCAACTACTTTGCATATAATTTCAGGATAACTATTCACACAGGAAAAAACAATGATCTCAGTCCCTATTAAAAACCACATTTAATGCGATAACTAACTGAGCATGTATGATATTTCCTTACGTTCCTTCCAAGAAGTTACAACATGGTTTTGTTATTTAAATGTGACTATATTAAAATAAGTTAATACTCGCTAACCTATTAGTTATTTGATTATGGTATTTGTAAATTTAACAGTTATATAGCCTGAATATTATATATAGCCTGGTTATTCTGTAAATTTGTAAACTAGAAGAAAATTCATAGCTGTATATTATACATAAGGAAAAGGAGGCATTAATTTTCATAAACTTTTTAAATGTTCATATTAAGTTCCATAAGCTTTTTAAATGTTCATATTTACTCACTACCATAACAGATAATATAGACTTTCATATCTAAAACATCAGTGCTTGCTGATCATTTAATTTTCAGAAGATCTGTGACTATCTCATGCCTTGACCTCAGTGTTCTTCATATATTTTTGACATTAGATATAAAAAGACTCCTGACCTCCTTGGTTAAACACATAGATCTAAAACTATGCTGAGTGAGTCTTTCCATTCTGAGGTTGACTTACATTTCTATCACACAGGCAAGCGTTACAATGTTGCAGATGTGTCTGCTGCGGTGTGTATGAGCCTTGGCCTGATATGGTTTACACTTGCTGACAGCACAATTGCACCCAATTTCAACCTAACAGGTAAGGAATTTTTTTGTCTTCCTAGATTTTGTAGGCAGTTCGGTTTACAGTAAGAATTTTTACAACTTCGTAAGGATTTTAAATGATGGTGTGACATCTATAAGTCTCATACCTAACATAAAGCTTTCAGACTTTCCAAATAAGATGTAGTAAAAATATTACAACTCTGGAAATATAGCAATTGTTTTTAGTACAAATGTATTCTGATGTGACAGAAAGTTGTTTGCTCAATAAAAATTTTCTGTTATCAAGTACAGTACATGGTAGACCGATTTCTTATGGCTGAATTGGAAATACACACATGAATTATAGGGGAATTACAGTAATTTTTTTATTCTCATTTTTTTAAGTTGAAACTTACACATTTATTTGTCACTGTTTTAGCTAAAGAGGGAAGTGTATGCTGTGCTTAAGTATTAATCTGGGTGATATAAATATGATCATAACCTTAACATGCTTAAAGTTTCCACAGTAGTGTGCCATGTGGAATTTTGTAAATTAATTTTAGATTTTTTTTCATGAGCAGAATAGGTATTATAATATGTTTGGAAATAAATAAGAATAAAAAAATGTTAGAATCTTGTTTCCATTCTAACGATTTTATGGAGAAACTGTTTATATATACTTATTGTCATTCTTAACTATTTAGTTTTACTTATAAAATTATTTTAGTATCATCCCATTTCCCCATCTCCTAACCTGATAAAAATTGTATTTAAAATATCTAAGTCTTCCAAGAAACTCTGAGAGAACAGAAAAAAAATGTATATTACATATATATTACATATAGTACAAAGTATAGTAAGTATAATTATTTATGAGGAAAAAGTATTACATAATGAAGAAAGTAATTTACATCAGCTTCATTATTCTTACCTGTTGTTAGTCAACCTTTCTTACTAATCTGTTTAATCAGGCTAAGTTAAGGGATTTAAATTTAACCAGTTCAGCTTCTTAGAGCTGTCAGTTAAGAACCAGAAGTAGAGCCTCTTATATCTGTTCTGTCACCTTGGATCATTCTGTGCAAGTGGTCCTTACTTCAATGAGTTTTACTCAAAGAAAACTTACTGTTGCAGGTGTTTCTCACGTGGTTTAGATTTTTCAGAAACACTTCATTTTCATATCTGCAAATCTAAAAGGAAGAGTATATTTGAAAACTGAGAAAATTGACTCTTACTTGAGGAAAAGGCAGTTTTAGACAAGGCACAGAACTTGCTATCAGTGACATGCCTTCACATTCTGGTCTGTTCACTTAGAAATATAACCATGGCTAAAGTGCCACCTCCCTTTGCGCTTTTCTTATCCAGAGGTAATGGTGATAGTGTGCCTCACACGCAGGTGGTGAGAGGACAGAATGAGATGATGAAGTAATGGGTGTGAGAGTACGTACCCTTGGTGGGATGGGATGATGGTGGTGATGATAATTATGGAAAGAGGTGGTCTGTAACTTCTCACTATAACTGAAGTGCTAATTCTGTCTGAGTTACATAGAAATACTTGTTAAGAGAATTAGAACCTAACCCTATTTTATAATCTACTAGAGGCCCAGTGCACGAAATTCATGCATGGGTAGGATCCCTAGTCCTGGCCAGAGATCAGGGCCAATCTGTGGGGCGACCGGCAGGGCGATCGGGGGCACCCGCCTTGGCTGGCCTGGTGCCGCCCGCTTGCCGGCCTTGCCCCTTGCCACCGCCACCGCCAATCACCTTCCTCTGCGGGGCGACCAGGGGATCCCCGCTGGCACACACCTTGGCTGGCCTGAGGCCTACAGGCTGGGGGCAGCTCCTGCATTGAGCATCTGCTCCCTGATGGTCAGTACACATTATAGTGACCGGTCTTTCCACCGTTCATTTCTCAGTTCAGAAGATTTGCATATTAGGCTTTTATTATATAGGACTAGAGGCCCGGTGCACAAAAATTTGTGCACTCGGGGGGGGGGGGGGAAGGGAGGTCCCTCAGCCTGGCCTGTGCCCTCTCGCAGTCTGGGACCCCTCGGGAGATAACGACCTGCTGGCTTAGGCCCGCTCCCGGGTGGCAGAGGGCAGGCCTAATCCCTAGGTGCAGCCCCTGGTGGGGCTTAGAGCAGGGCTGATTGGGGAGTTGAGGCACCGCCCCCTGTCATGCACAGAGCAGGGTGGATTGGGAGGTTGCGATGCCACCCTCAGTCATGCTCAGAGTAGGGCCGATTGGGGGATTGGGGCACCGCCCCCTGTCACACTCAAGGCAGGTTCGATGGGCAGGTTGCGGCGCCACGCCCTGTCACTCACAGAGCAGGGCCAATCAGGGGGTTGGGGCGCTGCCCCCTGTCACGCACAGAGCAGGGCCCATCAGGGGGTTGGGGAGCTCCCCCCTGTCACTCACAGAGTAGGGCCGGATCAGGGGGTTGGGGCGCCGCACCCTGTCACACTCAGGGCAGGGTCGATGGGGAGGTTATGGCTCTACCGCGTCACACACAGAGCAGGGCCCGTGGGGGGCGGTTGGGGCGTCGCCCTCTATTACCCACAGAGCAGGGCCGATCAGGGGGTTGGGGCGCCGCTGCCACTCTCACACTCAGGGCAGGGCCGATGGGGAGGTTATGGCTCTACCCCATCACACACAGAGCAGGGCCCGTGGCGGGGAGGGGTTGGGGCGCCGCACCCTGTCACACACAGAGCAGGGCCGATCAGGGGGTTGGGGCGCCCCACCCTTTCACACGCAGAGCAGGGCCGATCAGGGGGTTGGGGCACCTCAGCCTGTCACACACAGAGCCGCAGGGCAATCAGGGGGTTGGGAGCTCCCTCCATCAGGCACAGAGCAGGGTTGATCAGGGGGTTGGGATGTCTTCCCCTGTCATGAACAGAGCAGGGTGGATAGGGAGGTTGTGGCCCCGCCCCCTGTCACACACAGAGCCGCAGGACAATCAGGGGGTTTGGGCGCTGCCCCCTGTCATGCTGATCCCAGTGCTGGGAGGCATATTACCCTTTTACTATATAGGATAGAGGCCTGGTGCACGGGTGGGGGCCGGCTGGTTTACCCTGAAGGGTGTCCTGGATCAGGGTGGGGGTCCCCACTGGGGTGCCTGGCCAGCCTAGATGAGGGGATTATGGCTGTTTGCAGCTGGTCACACACCCTTCAGGTTGGGGGTCCCCACTGGGGTGCCTGGCCAGTCTGGGTGAGGGGCTGAGGGCTGTTTTCAGGCTGGCGGGTGACTGAAGCTCCCAACCGCTCCTTTTTTTTTATTCTGGGCCAGCTTTAGCTCTGAGGCCTTGGCTGCTGAAAGCAGGTTTCTGGCCTTTGTTTACCTTCTGTATTTGAAACAATGTTGCGATCCTGCTGGCTGAAGCCCCACGACTAAAGCAGGTTTCTGGGGTTTTGTTTAGCTTCTGTATTTGTAACATAATTGCTTAGAGTTGCAGCTCAGAGGCCGGCAGCGGCAGGCGGGGAACGTTGGAGTCCTCCGTCACTGAAGCAAGCAAGCCTCATGTTCGTTTTAAGCTGCCTGGCTGCTGGCTGCCATCTTGGCTGGCAGTTAATTTGCATATCGCCCTGATTAGCCAATGGGAAGGGTAGCGGATGTACGGCTAATTCCATGTTTCTCTTATATTAGATAGGATAATAATAAAAGTGTAATATGCAAATCAACCAGACAACCAAACAGAAGAACCACCATCCGGAGAACCTTCCGGACGACCAAGCTATGACACCCATTGGCACCAGGCCAGCCAAGGCAGGTGCAGTGCCATTGGTTGGGGAGTCTCGCCATCGCCCCACGATTGCCCCGCAGGGGGAGGCCCAGGCCACCCTCTGCGGGGTGATTGATGCGGGGCTCCATGATCAATCGCACCAAAGAAGGAAACCTCATCCACCCTCTGTGTGGCGTTCGGTCGCAGAGCCCTGGCTGGGTGGGAAGGGCTTCCCTCTGCTGGGCGATCAATCGTGGAGCCCTGTGATCGATCACCTCAAAGAGGGAGGCCCAAGCTACCAGGCCGGCAGCACTGCAGCAGGTAGGCGGGGCCTCCCTCTGTGCAGCGATCCATCTGGGCGCCCCACAATCGATTGCCCCACAGAGGGAGGCCCAGGCCACCAGCCAGCAATCCTGTGGCGAGTGTGTGGGGCCAGCCATCGATCGCCCTGCAGAGGGAGGTCCAGGCTAGTCAAGTGATCGCACCTCACGCCTATGCTCGCAGAGGGAGGTGACCGGTGGTGGCGGAGGGAGGGGCAGCACCACACAGATGGCAAGCAGTGGCAGCAGCGGGGGCAGGGCCAGCTGCCGGCAGCCCGGGGAAGGAAAGCCCCGATAGGCCCTGATCACCGGCCAGGCCTAGGCACCCCACCTGAGGGGTCCCAAATTGCTAGAGGATGCAGGCCGGGCTGAGGGACACTACCTCCCTTCCCCCCCACCCCTTCACGAATTTCATGCACTGGGCCTCTAGTTAATAATAGTTGAGCATTTATCATAATCCCTGATCTATAAAAGTATATTATCTAAAGGAGATTAATTAACTACTAAAATGGTTAAGATAGACATAAATAAAACTTTGAATGTATAAAGGGGTATATCAGACTTACTTATTCCATAAATATCCACCTTTAGGATGCAATTCAGGTATTTTCTTTTTATTTATTTTTTAATTTATCTTTGTTGTTGGAAGTGTTACAGATGTCTCCCTTTTTCCCCATTGACACCTTCTAGCCCCCTCCTCCTGCCCCCATAAATCAAGTATTTTCATAAAATTTTTTCAGCTTTTTATAATGGCCAGTGAGGCTCTGTTGGTTGGGCATTGTCCTGTGCACCGAAAACTTGCCAATTCGATTCCCAGTAGGAGGCATGTAGGAGGCAGCCCATTGATACTCCTCTCTCACATCAATGTTTTTCTCTCTTTCTCTCCCTCTCTAAAAAAAACACACACACACAAAAACAATAAAAAATCTTTTTTTAAAAAAGTACTTCATGTTGTTTCCATTGTTCAGAACACTTTTGAGATGTCTTTTAGGAACTAGGCCATGTTTTCAGGATCTTCAATAATACCATGTTTTTTTCTTTTGAGGGTAGATTTGATATTTGAAACAAGAAAAAGCATTTAGAATCAAGTTTGATGAATAAAAATGCATGGATAGGTAAAATACCTAAGTTAAGTTATAAAAAGCCAAATTGAAGAATAAGTATGAAAACTTGAAAAGTCTCAGTTATAAGTGCATATCCTTAAATTTCATCAGACTCACAATTGTAACCAAGGCTGCTCTTTATTCTTTCTGTAAAGGACCGTGCCTGGTGACCAGTATCTAAACACTTGCAGATTAGAGCCTGCTTCTCCAGAGACACTCACGTTTGTATGAGTGTGTTGATTTCTGGATTTGTTTATGCCATTTAGGCCTGTTATTAAAATTATGAAATAATTAAATATTTACTTGAATTATTCAAAACTGAGTGTGGCTCAGTGTTTAGAGCTTTGGCCTTTGCACCAAGGGGTATTGGGTTCGATTCCCAGTCAAGAGCATGTACCTGGGTTGCAGGTTCAATCACTGGCCCTGGTTGGAGTGTGTGCAGGAAGCAGCCAATCTATGTGTCTCTCTCACTTTGATATCTCTCTCTCTCTCTCTCTCTCTCTCTCTCTCTCTCTCTCTCTCTCTCCCTCCCTTCCTCCCTTCCACTCATTCTAAAAACCAATGGAAAAAATATCCTCAGGTGAGGATTAACAACAGTGGAAAAAACAGTTGAGTTTGAAGAAAGAATTGTTTCTGTAAAAACTAAGTTAATTGAAACAATTTGGTTGACAAGTTAATAAAATCAGTGTTGAATTACATTTGGATGGAATAACTATAAAAATTGGGGATATCATATAAATATGAAAGGATTCTGCACCCTAATTGTTTCAGAAGTTCCTGAGTTTTTGGTGTACTTTTTTAAATTCCAGGGTTCATGATAATTTATAGATAGATTGATTGATTGATAGATAGACAGACAGACAGACAGACAGATAGATAGATAGATAGATAGATAGATAGATAGATAGATAGATACTTTTTAACCAGAACAACTTGGAAATCATAGAGAGTTGTTTTATGAGTGTGGTTTAAACAAAAGAGAAAGTGCAGAATTTTAGTACCTCTATTGAAAGAAAAGGCCTTCACAACTGTATGCATGTTTGTGTTTTAAATTAAACATTTTAATAATTTTATTTTTTAATGATTTCCCTCTCCATCTGACTAACCACCAATCCCAGTAAATGTAGGAATTTCTTCTATATTTATTTAATACAGTATACCTTTCAAACATAAAATCTAGTTTAAACACAGAACTATTATTTGACAGGAGAGTGAAGCATAGTAATGGTGATAGCATTAATGCAGTTTCTTAGTGTTAGCTACTTTTTTTTATTAACATCACCTATGTGGCTTATGTGCCTGTTACAACTGGTTGTGGATAAAAATGCTCAGCTTTATGAAACAAATGTGAATAAGATCTGCTTTTATTTTTTAGCCCAATTGCATCTCTGAAAACTCTTGATTCTCATTCATATGTTTAAATAAGGAGGTTGTGTTTTTCTTGTGCCTTCCTGAAGGTGTGATCCTTATTTCCCTGGCACTATGTGCTGATGCTGTTATTGGAAATGTTCAAGAGAAGGCTATGAAACTGCATAACGCCTCTAACTCAGAAATGGTAAATATTCTAGTGTTTTTTTTCTTCACAACACACAGACTAAAAATGGTGATATATTTAACTTTATGAAATAGTTATGGTATTGAATACTGGCGTTGCATTTTAAAACTAGTTTATCGTTTTCCTAGCTGGTTTGGCTCAGTGAATAGAACATCGGCCTTCAGGTTTAATTCTGGTGAAGGGCACATGCCTGGGTTGCAGCCTCCATCCCCAATAGGGGGCTTGCAGGAGACGGCCAATCAATGACTCTCTCTCATCATTGATGTTTCTATCTCTCACTCTCCCTTCTTCTCTGAAATCAATAAAAATATATTGTTTTAAAAACCAAAAAACTAGTTTATCATTATTTTCATAAAAGTAATGCATTCAAACATAGGAAGGTAAAAAAATAAAAATGCTACTACCACTGCTAATAGCTAATGGTATGGTATTTGATAAATTTTTCCTCAATGATTTATACTTTTTACATATTAAAAAGATCCTTTGATACATAATTTTTCTCCTATCTTTGTATTTGGTATTATTTTCCATTTAGAAGTTTGTAATTTTTATGTGGTCAGGTTTATCTTTTCTTCATGGCTTCTGGCTATATATTATGATTGAAACAGGCTTTTCTAACACTAAGATTTAAGAATTTTACTGATGTTGCCTATTAATTTTATGATTTCCTTTTAAAAAAAATTTTATACATACATATATATATATATATTTTATTGACTTCAGAGAGAGGAAGGGAGAGGGAGAGAAAGATAGAAACGTCAATGATGAGAGAGAATCCATTGACTGGCTGCCTCCTGCACGCCCCCAACTGGGGATAGAGCCCACAACCCGGGCATATGCCCTTCACCGGAATCAAACCTGGGACCCTTCAGTCCACAGGCCAATGCTCTATCCACTGAGCCAGACCAGCTAGGACTGTTTTATTAAAGCTTTGATCCACTCAAAACTTTAAAAATTTTCTTCCATATGGTTGTTCACTCATCCCAATATCACTTACTGAATAATCCACTTTTTTAGCTTATTTTAAGTGCCTTCTTTATTACTTCATATTCTAACTTAGCATCCAGAATTATATTCTTTTATATTTATGTCTGTACCAGAACCATATGATGACAGTAGTTTTATCCAACATTTACCATCTATTAGGACTAGCCACCATTGTTCCTTTTATTTTTCAGAATATTACTATCAATAGTTATTCTTGGGTATTCATGTCCCCAAATAAAGTGGAAATGTAAGTTTTCTTCATATAAATCTAGCATATTTCTTTTGAAGTTAATGTTAGATGTTTCACCTTTTTGCCATTGTTACTGCAAATAATGCCTTTTCTTCCAGTGTATCTTCTAACTGGTCGGTATTTGTATATAGGAAAGTTGTGTGTGTGTGTGTGTGTGTGTGTGTGTGTGTGTGTTTACATTCACTTTATAGCCAGCCAACTTGCTAGAGAGACAGAGCAGACTGCATAAAGGAGTTACAGGACTGGCCTTTCCTGTTTCTTTGTCAGTATAGTGGGAGTTACTTTAATCTTGTCATCATTTCCTTGATCATCATCATCACTAGTTCTAGATAAGGTAAAGAAAAAATAATTAAGGAAGTGTAAGTAATCAGAAAGTTAATGTAGTACAGTGGTTATGACCATAGGCTCTGGTCTGAGATGGCTTCAGTTCATATCCTATTTTTCCTAGCCCTCTTGTTTGGTGAAGATGACAATATATGTTTTAGTTTCTTCATCTGAAAATTGGGAAATGATGATTAAACGTACTAACGTCATAGGTTGGTTATGAGAAATAAATGTAATAATTGATATAGGGCATTAGTAGTACATAACAGTTATTTAAGTTTGTTTCTGTTTCTGCATACGAGGAGTGTAATACATTGGGATAGAAAGCTTGGTAGGAAAATTGAGAAATTAAGCAATAAATATGCAGTATACTGCTTATTTTTGTTATATTTTAATGTCTTTGCAAACTTAACGTTTGGGTTCTTTTATGTTAATAAGTAGCTGTAAAGGTTTTTTGTTGTGTTTGTGTATGTTTTTAGAATCCCAACATTCAAATCTGGTTTGACTTTAGTAATTAAACCAGTCAAAAAATGAATAATTATGGAACTGTTGTAGGCTACAGGAAAGGCACCAGGTGTTAGGCCAGTGAGGTCAGGCCGGACCTGGGTTCAGCAACCTTGGTACTTGGGGTCTGGCTAGACAAAGACCCAAACTGTAAGAGAACATCTATGTATAAAAGGCTAATATGCTAAGTGTCCGACCGTTCAACCGGTAGCTATGACACACACTGACCACCAGGGGGAAGACGCTCAGTGCACAGGCATGGAAACATGGAACAGACTGATGAATCTCAGAGAGAAGGGGGGAGGTGAAGGGCAGGAAGAGATTAACCAAAGATCTTATATGCACACTAGAGGCCTGGTGCACAGATTCATGCACAGGTGGGGTCCCTCATCCTGGCCTGTGGGGATCGGGCTGAATCCATGCACTGGGCCTCTAGTTTATTTATAAAGTCACAAAGGTAGAAGAAGTAATTTGTAAAAGAAATAGGCTTAGGAAACAAGTTATAAAGGTAAAGGAAGGGCCCTTGGAGCTTGGGAGTAAAAAAGGTAATGATAACATGCCTGGGGGGACAGTGAGGGAAGGGAAAAGCTCACTGGGTCCTCAGTGCTAAAAGGTTTTAGGGGAGGTCCCAGGAGAAGATCTCATGGAATATTCAGCAGCTTTCCAAGTGGGTCCTTTCAGGGTCTAGGTCTCCACTAATTGATTGGTGTGCACACGGGCAGGGGGTTATTAGTCAGTGCAGCCAGTTGGTCCTGAGGTCAGCCGCATGTCCCTTGACTGGTTTTGCTGCTTTTCTGGGCCAGGAGCTGAAATACAATTGAGGCCTGGATGTTATCTCTAGGAAGAAAGGTCAGGAAATCCAACTGAAAGGTCACCCTGGAGGTGAGGGCCCACCCTACAGTTGTCCTTTTCTAGGCACCTGGCACTTTCTACCCCAGTGACCTTCTGTACCTGGCCCATCATCCTTGCTCTGCTCCTGTCTGTCTAACTGCCTGCCACAGAACCATATATGAAAGGGTTAGTACTGCTGTGTTATATTGCACATAAAATAAAGCGTAGACTTTTAAAGAGGATCAGCCATCATTTCCAGAAAGTTAAGCCATATTGAAACAATGATGTTACTTTAAAAATGGTTTGTTCTACAAATTTAATTTAATAGATTAATTGAGCCACATGTTGAAAATCCTTCATTTTCTACCTTTGGTTTAATATCACTTTTTTCCATTTTATTTTTGTCTACTCTAGGTTTTGTATTCGTATTCAATCGGTTTTGTGTACATTTTATTGGGATTGACATGCACCAGTGGATTAGGCCCTGCAGTAACATTTTGTTCAAAGGTAAACACTAATCACATTTTCAAAAATAAACATCTTTCATTAAATAGTGTCCTCTGTATATCTGATTCCCCTTGTTCAAAGTACTATTTTTATGTAATTTGGTCACTCCTTTATATGTAGATCAAAAATTATTTCAGAATTGAAATAATTTATACTTAAATTTGTTTTATCCTTGTTCTACTCTATAGTGTAATGTTTAAGCTATTAATGATGTAGAAGTTGTGGATTTTAAATTTCATCACTGTTTTTCCATTAAATCAGAACTAAATAAGAATCTTTGCTTGACTGCATTATTTGAATGGCTTATTATTGCTCAATAAGTTGATGAAAGTGTGGTTTTATTTCATTTGTAATACCTCAGGGTTTGTTTTGCATTTTTCTCACAGGCTTTTTTATATGTTGCAGAATCTAATGCGAACCTATGGTTATGCTTTTCTTTTTTCCCTCACTGGGTATTTTGGAATTTCCTTTGTCCTGGCTTTGATTAAAAATTTCGGTGCACTTCTTGCTGTAACAGGTAAGAATAATATACCTGCTTAGATTATATATAAAATCAGCATTTAAATTTTCTCTGATGCTCTTTTTCAAAAGATAAGTATAGTACCTAATCTTCATTAAAAAGAGAATTGTCATATTTTTCCAATTCCTGGGCTTATGGTATGTTCTTTTAATTCTAAAGAAAATGATGTTTAATCTTAATTTCTTATCTGAAGGCTTAATTTTAAAGTCAAACATATGCATTTATCGAAATAGTAACCTTTAAATACATTAAAATAAGGTTTTATTAAAAAGTATAATGGATGAACATCTGCATAGAAACATAGTAGCTTTATACACTGTATAACTGAAAATTTCAGTTTTGTTGAAGTTAAAGTATGACAGATCTGTTTTGAACAAAGCTTTTTGGACACTTGCCAGGACATCAACCAAATGAGCTTTTCTTTTCACTAGCAATTATTAGGCACCTGCTCTGTGCTGGGACTTTGCCTCCACTTTAGAGGCATGGAATTTGTATTTGTTCTGCTGTGCAGGAGTGAGGAAAACAGATGAGGGGCTACAGGTGAGGCCTGAAGAGGGCAACAGATGGCTCCCACTACTACCTTGAATTGTTTGCCACATGAATAGTACAGATGATGAGTGCTCTTGGCGTCTCCCATGTGGAGAGAGCCCTGACGCCAGGATTGCAAGAAGTAGAAGAGCTCTGGCTTGCGTGTCAGAGAAGGCGGAGCCCAGTCCCGGCTCTAATGCAGGTTAATGACTTGTGACCTGGAGAGCGAGTCTCTCCTCTTCTGTGGGCTTCATTTCTCTTTTGAGTACTAATTGATTGAACTCGATTTATTTCCAGCAGAGATCTGTAGAATTGTAATTCATAATGCATATATATACATATATGTATATTAGTCAATTTATCTGATTTTAATTTTCTGTGGTTCTAGAGAAATACGTATTTTAATACCACAGAGTTAAACAAATGAACAAATACCTCTGTCTTTGTAAGAGTATATTTGCTTTCTAACTTTTCTCTTTATTTGCTCTGGTATGACTCTCGTTTTTAAAATTTACATCCCTAATGATAAATAGAGGGAATTTGGCTGTAGAATAGGCCATATAACTAATCATTCAATTCATCTCATGCTGTCAAGAAAGATTGCAAATTCATATACTTAGCTTGGGTTTAAATTTTGCTTGTAAGATAGTAATTGTTTTAAACAGTTACTTATATCAATTGGTATGCATTGATTGAACCCTGATGTTTGTATAAAGAAATGTGAGCCCTGGATGGCTTCGCTCAGTGGTTAGAGTTGGCCCTCAGACCAAAGGGTCTCGGGTTCCATTCCCAGTCAAGGGCACATGCCTTGGTTGCAGGTTTCCCAGAGCTGTGCAGGAGGCAGCCAATATTGCATCTTTGCCATGTGGATGTTTGTCTCTCTTTCCCTCCCCCCCCCTCACCCCGCCTCTAGAAATTAATGGGAAAATAAAATATCCTTGAGTCAGGATTTAAAAAAAGAAAGAAAAGAATTGTGAGATTTAGTCCTGGTCTTGAAGGTTTAGGCCGGTCTATATCTAGCTTGTTAAAAGAAATCCAGAAGTGGTGATAATAATTATAGTTAATGCGCACATAGCCCTTACTTTGCACCAGTCACTATTTTATGTAGTTTACGTATATTTCATCTTAATCTTTGCTCTTACCCCATGCGGTATACTGCCTCTTAACCTGGTGTGGTGTCTCCATGCTCATCAGGAATCCAGGCTTCTTCTATGTATTCTGCCATCTTATTCCTCATTCTAGTCAGTGAGATGGAGAGAAGATGAAATACACATTTCTCTTTATGGAAACTTCCTATAAATCACACTCCTAGAGACAGCACTTTTTCTCACATTTTCATTGACCAAAATCTAATCAATCACATGATCACACCTAGTTGTAGGAGAGGCTGAAAGTTAAGCCCATTTAAAAAAAGGGGGAGAGGGGTCCGTTTACTAAAGTAAAAGAAAAGACAGATTTGGGAATCAGGCTCTGATACATATTTCCAAAACAGTTTCTTCATTTTGTATTCATTCATTCATCATTGAACAATAAGTGCCAGGAATTAGAGAATCTGGAAATATAAGGATGAATGAGACAAGGAATTAAGTAAAGTACACAGTCTAATGGGAAGATAGCAACTGATAATGAAAAGTAAGGGAAAAGCTGTAATGGAGATATATGCAGTTGTTTATATCTACCTGGGTAGGACTAAGGAGGAAGGTTTCAGGGCTTGCAACAGACTTCATTTGAAGTAATAACTTCAAGGTTAAGTAAAAGTTAATACAGATAAAGAGGATTGTAAGGATTACTCATCAGCTTAATCATATATGACTGCTATTAAGATATTAGATTGCTACTTTTAAAGACTAACCCCTAATCATATCTTCTTTGGGAAAGCTTTGCTTTCCTGCCAAACTAAGTCTCTCTAAGGCAGAGGTGGGGAAAGTCCGGCCTGAGGGCCATATAAGGCCAGCAAAATCATTTGGTCTGGCCCTGCCAAGGCATTAGGGGTAAGTTAATTAAATGTTTAACCAAATATAGCAAGCTAATTTTTAAGTTGATAATTTTGTTTGGCCCTCAAATGATGTTATAAATATCCAAATGGCCCTTGGCAGAAAAAGGGTCCCCACCCCTGCATATGCCTCCATCATGTCATGGCCTCCATGTATTTACTACATGGCCTCAAGTATTTACTACCGGTGTGCTTTAACATTTATCTGTAATATTTAATGTCTGTACCCTTACTAGACTATAAATTCCATAGTAGCAGCAACAGTTAGTTTTTATTTGCTTTTTTTTAACTTTATTTTTTTTAATATATTTTCATTGATTTCAGAGAGGAAGGGAGGAAAGAGAAATAGAAAGATCAGTAATGAGGGAGAATCATTGATTGGCTGCCTCCTGTATGCCTCCTACTGGGGATCAATTGAGCCCGCAACCTGAGCATATGCTCTGACCGGAAATCGAACCGTGACTTCCTGGTTTTTAGGTCACCACTCAACCATTGAACCACACGGGCTGGGCTGTTTGCTTTTTGCTTTCCATTGTTTCCTTGCACCTCATATAGATCCTAGCACATAGTAGGCTTTGTAAATACATGTTAAATGAATGATTCCAAAATTATTTCCAGGATAATAGGCACATTCTAAACCAACCTTTCTTCCTACAGTGACAACAGGAAGAAAAGCCATGACCATTGTACTTTCATTTATATTCTTTGCTAAGCCATTCACATTTCAGTAAGTATGTTTAATTCAACAAGTTTCTCAGCTTTTAGATACTTTGTTCCACACTTCCTCTGAAACAGCCTTAATTCTTTATAAAGCTTATTTTTTATCTCTATCCCTATTTTATTGATGTCTTTCTTCTGTTTCAGAAGTTTATGTAATTATTTTGAAGAAATCATTTTGTACACTTAAATTCTCTAACCAGAGTCCCAGGGCAAATGTGATCCTGTTTGCAATATAAATGAGTATGAGCTATGTGTTGAGATTAAGGGATTCATTCCCCCTTGTCCTAGTGCAAATATATAAATTATATATATATATATATATATATATATATATATATGATTTTTTTAAAATTATTGGTTTGTTTCCCTGCTTTTTCCCGCAAAGGAGTGAGGTAGAGAAGAATTCTATCTGTTGTGCCCTAATGATTTAGTTAGTTTGTGGCTTTTTGTGAAAGTCTTTATTGTTTTCTGTACTGTCAAGATGTGTTTGAAATTAGCATCATTTAAAGCAATGATGCTAGCAATTCCTAATCAGTCAGATCTAATCTGATCTAAAGAATCACTTACCTTGATTAGGAATTGAGAAGATTCAAACCTAGGAATTATCAATGTATAAAATTAAAGGTAACTACAAAATAAATTTCCATTCATATATTTTGTTTTCTATAAATTGATTACATGTGGAAGGTATACATTATGGTAATCTTTGCCAATTCATCTTTCTCTGGATGTTTCCCTTTTTATCTTCATATTTTCTACCCACCTGGGATAACTAGTTGTATTCCCAAGATGGCCATTGGCAGATTTACGAATCCAGGGCTTTTAAGTGTACTCTTAAGACTTCTGGTGGGAATTGGACTTTGAATTTTCTATTATCCAAAAATTCAAATGAACTATATTTTGTAGTTTGTAAAGTACCTTAATTCTATATATACACTTAACATACTAGTAAAATATGAAATTCTAATCTGATCTAAAACTATCTTTGTTTTAACACTTATTGCAGGTTTCCCATTTCAAAATTTTATTTTATTGCATGATTTTTGTGAATTTATCACCAAATTCTGTGGTGAATAATAAATTGTTATCTTAATATTAAACTTTTTTAATATATATTTTTTCTCTTAGGTACATATGGTCTGGTTTGTTAGTTGTCCTTGGTATATTTCTCAATGTTTACAGCAAAAATAAGGATAAAATAAAACTACCATCGATATATGATCTGATAAACAAAACAGTGGAAGTGAAAAAATCAAGGACGTTGGCACAAACTGTGTAGGCGGTGATGCCTGCTGTTTCATATAGAATTCTAAGGACCAATCATCAATTAATTCACTTGCCAAAGGGATTATTATAAAAACCAAAGGAACTGACGGCATTTGTGACTGGATTACATATGAAGTCAGCCCTTTTCCTCAGAGCACTTTTTGAATGTTCAGCTTCTGAAGCAATCAAGAGAGCAGCATCTGTCACACCTTAGAATAATATGTCAATATAAAGGACTGTAATTATGAACAGTTTGTTGAGAATTTCACTGGAAATGGACCATGGTGTAAGACTAATTAGATATCATTATGGCATATCAGAGAAACTGATATGTAATAGACTGTTTTGTCTTCATTCCATTTTGGTGGTATTTAAATTGATTCTCTGTTATAAGAGTGAACTGATGATTTAAAGTCTAGTGATAATAACTTCATTATAAATAAAAATTATTCTGTGATTATTTTATTAAAGAATGTATTGATAGAATTTTGTTATAAAGAGGGAAGTAAAGATTGGAGTAAGGCTTTACATAAACTTTAAAACTTAGGGCTTTCTCTGATAACTTAAAAATATTCTTTAGAGAAAACATGCTTTAATTTTTCTGTGAAATATAGCCAGTATAGTAAAAGGAGACAACATACTGCACCCTATAAGTATATATCACAAGAAAAACTTGCACTATTCATCAAAGAGGTGCTAAAAGATTTAATCATTAGGATTCTTTAATTGAAGGCAAAATAATTGATGTCTTAAATTATTATAAAATAATAAAATTGTCATCATTTTTCTTACACAATTGAATTTGGAATGTATTTTGTCAGGTTGCAGATGTAATAAGGTAACCTTAAGAAATACAAATAGATACAGCAAATTTGTAGTTTGTTGCTTGCAAGGTTTTCATCTAAACTCATAAGATTTTTTCCCTTATGTTTTAACAGTGAGTTTTTGGAATTGCTTCCACTATATTTTTTAAAATGCTATTAATCTTCATTTTCAGTGTAAGTAATGTTGATTAAAACAGTATCTCTGCTATTGGTGATATTACTTGTATTTTGTCAGTATAATATACTTGGAATATTTAATCTCAATTCTTAAAATTCTGTTGTATGATGATGGTGACTTTAACCTGTTATGTGCTTTTGTACAACAGAGCTCGTGGCAATTTAAGAATCTAGCATAAGGAATTTGGACTGATTTTTATTTGTTATATGTTAAAATACTGTGGGTGTTTTATTTCGAAGTGGTAATCAGTTTTAAGTTTCTATATTTCAAAATGAAAGGAATCTTAATTTCTACTTTATAATTCTGCCTTAAACTCTAAGACAATAAGGATTTATGCTTTTAAAAAAAGTTATTTTTCCAAATCCTTGATAAAATAGTATAATTTTAACTTAATATGGACACCATTTTACCTCCATGCTTTTCTAATTTTTTTACCACTGTTTGCCTATTACAAACTCATCACATCCCCCAATTTTAAACTATTTAAAAAATCAGTTTTCTAGCCTAACCCTTTATACTCCATTTCCTTTTTTTACCTGCCATCAGATGGAGATAAACTTTATCTCACTTATTTGTATCCATGGAGTTGTATTAATGAATAGTCTGAAGTACAGAATAATTTCTAGAGCAGTGGTTCTCAATCTTGACTGCACATTAGAATCACCTGGGAATCTTTTTAAAATCCTGATTTCTGGGCCTCATCCTCCGGAAATTCTGTTTCTTGTTATGGGGTGGGGCCACAACATTAGTAACAAAGAAACAGAATTTCTGGAGGATGAGGCCCAGAAATCAGGATTTTAAAGAGATTCCCAGGTGATTCTAATGTGCAGCCAAGGTTGAGAACCACTGTTCTAGAGTAAAGGAAATCAACGTTTGTATATTTGTACCAGATTTTGTTATATGATCTTTGATTAATATTATGTCATCCCAACAACCAAATAATAATAAGGGAATTAAAAATAATAATTGAAATTGTTAATGTTTAAGTGTTTGGTAGGTGTCAGGCACTATTATAAGTGCTTTATCTGTAGTAACTTATTTAATCCTCACAACATGTCCATGAGGGTAAGTGTTTTCCTCCTCTTATAGATGAGGAAGCTGTGGCCCCAGGGAGTGAGTGACATTCCTCGCCTTACCTAGCTGCAAAGGGCCAGAACTGTCTGTCAAGTACTCTGGTTCCAGAGTCCATGCTCTTAATCACTATGTTGCCTCTCTCAGTAGATGTGATTATTCATGTTCACATTTTTGCAAATACAGAAATTGAAGATGAGTTCACAATTACATAACTGTTATGGTATATTTCTATCCATTGAACCCCGCTATGAACATTTAAGTTACCCAAAGTAACATTAAGTAATGAGGTGTCTCTCAATAAAGAATTTGAGACATATTTCAATGAATAAGCAAGGATGTTTTGCTTAGAACATTTGTTAAATGCAGAGATATATGTGTGTCTTAAGCAGTATTAGATATAAATTGTTTCGTCAGCTATGTTCACATTAATTGTGTATCATACAGTAGGCACTCAGTAAATATCTGTCATATAGGACTAAGAACATCAATGAATATCAGTAGATCAAAAAAGATAATTGGAGCCGAAACTGGTTTGGCTCAGTGGATAGAGCGTCGGCCTGCAGACTGAAAGGTCCCAGGTTCGATTCCGGTCAAGGGCATGTACCTGGGTTGCGCACATCCCCAGTGGGGGGTGTGCAGGAGGCAGCTGATCGATGTTTCTCTCTCATTGATGTTTCTAACTCTCTCTCTCCCTTTCTCTCTGTAAGAAATCAATAAAAATATATTTAAAAAAAAGATAATTGGATAAATGACATTGTGAATTTTGCCATATTATGTCCCCTTCTTTGGCATATTCAGTCAACAAAATACATAGCAGAAGAATCTGGCTAACTCTTGTGGATCATTGTATTAAGATTGGACCTAGAGGTGATCCAGAGCCCTCAGTAAGGCCGTGTTGCGTAATAAAGAATCTGGCTGACCTTCATCCCTGTTCTCTGGAAGGGAACTTTTCATCCTTGGAGTTTCCCAGGTGTTGGGAGTGTCTTTGTTATTCATGGTGGGCCCTTAAATAATGACAAGGTGGAGACCGATCTTGCTAGAAAGACTAACCTTGTGACTCTAGGGTTGGGATTTTGAACCACATTATATCAGCCCAGCCTGTTGGGGGGCAGGGAGGGGAGAAGGTGTTTGGAGATTGAGTTCAATCATGTGGCCAATGATACAGTCAATCATGGCTGTGTAGTGAGACCCCAATAAAAACTGGACACCAACTCTTGGGAGAGCTCCACTGCTTGGAAATACACATTGATATGACAGGACAATGATTCATCCTGAAAACATGGAAGCTTAGTGTTTGTTACTCTCCCAAATCTTGCCCCATCGGTCTCTTGTCAGGTCCTAATTTTTATTCTTTATAATAAAATAATGGAAATTATAGTACTTCCCTGAGTTCTCTGAGTTGTTCTAGCAAACAGTCAAACCTGAGGGGCTAGTGGGAACCCCTTGAATTTGTAACCAGTTGGTAACAGGTGTGAATAACCTAGGAACCTCAGAGATTGCAGCTGGTGTCTCAAGTGAGGGCAGTCTTGTGGAACTTGATCTAACTCCAGATAGAAGTTCACTGCAGGCTTTATGCTCAACAAATGTTTTTAAATAATTATTAGTATTCTCTGGACTATAATCTAAATCTCTTAATTTTCTCAAGTGATTTCTCATAAATCCACTTTACATTCTAGATTCTGCCTTGGTCAAAAAAAATTTTAGTAAGATTTGACTAGGATAATGGACCATTAATATGGCTTAGCATAATGAAAATATTTGTGCATTTCACCCTCGCTGGTTTGGCTAAAGGGTCCCAGGTTCAATTCCAGTCAAGGACACATACCTTGGTTTCAGGCTCCTCCTTGGCCCAGGCCCTGGTCAGGGTGCGTGCAGGAGGCAACCAATTGATGTGTATCTCTCACTGCCGGGAGCCGGTCCATCCTTGCTGTTTCAAGGGACCTGGCATATATGGCATACTGTTCTTAACATGTTTGCTCACCTTCTTGGCACTATGTGTTTTAACCAAGGTCACCTCTCTGAGAAAGGTTGTTTCCCCAGGTAGGGATTTTCCCCTGAAGTTAGGGAGGGAATAAAACCCCTTAACTAAGTGCCAGGCGGGTAATTAATCACTTTAACTACGAACAATCATGCTTAAGCTACATAATCTTTACTCCCTGGAATGGAGATAAGAAACGCCCTAACCTTTGGAATAGAGATTGATAGGATTGGAATCAACTGGTATAAATACGGATGTAACAAGACAACAGGACACAGAACCTAGACACAGAACCTACACAGAACCTAGAGACAGAAGAACTTCGCTGGAGAGAACATGGCAAAAGATCCTGGACAGAACTTAGAACACAGAACCTAGAGACAGAACCTAGACACACAACCTAGAGACAGAACATGGCAAAAGATCCTGGACAGAAACTGGCCACAGAACCTAGACACAGAACCTAGCGAGAGAACCTGGCTGAAGAACCTAGAGACAGAACCTGGCTACAGAACCTGGATAGAACATGGCAAGAGAACCTGACTAGAACCTGGTGACTGAACCTGGCTGGAGAACCTGGACAGAACCTGGCTGGAGAAACTAGCGAGGAAACATGGCTACAGAACCTGGCTGGAGAACCTAGCAAGAGAACATGGACACAGAACCTGGCTGGAGATCCTAACCAGAACTTCGCTGGAGATCCTGGCTAGAGATCCTGGCTAGGCTGCTGATAACTGAACGCTGTCTCCGTGTCATTCCTTCTTCGCCAACTCCGTCCACACCTTTGGGGACCCCTGGACCTGCTGGGGTTGGACCCCAACATCTCACATCAATGTTTCTCTCTTTCTGTCTTCCACTCTCTAAAAAAATCAATGGAAAAATATCCTCGGGTGAGGATTAACAAAAAATAAAATATGCATTTCGATATCACATTTGCTCTGTAAACTACACAGTTATCAAATTATCAGTCTATTATCAAATTATATTATAAAATTATCATAATATTGCTCAGAATCTTTGTGTGCTGCCTTCCTAATGAAGCACATGACAATTTTTCCTAATATGTTTGAGCAAAATGTTCATATTTTCACTTATTCTTATGTCCATATTGAATGTCCTTGTACTTGTCCACTGAGCCAACCGTCTTAACCTTTTTAACAAATTGTGTAGCATCACTGACTTGACTGCTCTATTTTTATTTAACATCATTTATTCCTCCAGGCCAGTATGAGCTAGGCATTATATGAGATGCTGAGCATGCAGAAAAGAATCTATAACCTTCACTCAAGGCATACCCATTCTAAAGAAGATTGCTGTGATATCTATTTAAAAATATATTACTATCCCCAGCCAGAGTGGCTTAGTTGGTTGAGCATCATCCTATGCACGGAAAGGTTGCCAGTGCAGTTCTGGCCAGGGTACACGCCCAAGTTTCAGGTTTTAACCCTGGTTGTGCACATAAGGAAGGCAACTGATCGATGTTTCTCTCCCCCTTCCTCTTTCTAAGTGTGTCCTTGGATGAGGATTAAAAAAATAAAAAATACATGTAGGTTATCTCATTAACATTAAGTTTTCAAAATAATAATTCCCCACAGTGGTAGTGATTCTAAAATTTTAATGTGTATGTGAATCACCTGAACATCTTAAAAAGGAGGATTTTCATTCAGTAGGACTGGCATGGGGCCTGGTATTTTGCTCCAACAAGAAACTGATGCTACATCAGTTTGGTCCATGGACTACACTTAAGTCTCAAGGCCTTAGAGAATAAACTCCAGAAGTTTTCAGAACCAGGACATCTTGAATTATTTGGATAATGTTCTCCTGATTTCCTTCCATTTCCTAACTTCCTGTTCTGTGTAACCTAATCTGATTTAAGAGACTTTCACAGTTTCTTTGTCCAAATGCAACAGAGTTGCTTGCATAAGTGAAAAGATTTCTTGAGTCATTGTAAGTATATAAAAGATTTAATATTCATTATTTTCTCTATAAATGTTACTTTTTAAAATCTCCACGAAAGTAAGATAAAACCCATAATTTCCCACCAGTCATGGTCTGTTGTTTTAATTTCATGGCATGTAGTTAGAGTACTTTTTGTGCTATTCTGCAGTGACATTATGAAGAAAAGGTTTGCTTCAGTGGTTCACCACTGCTTCAGAAGGAACTGGATTCCAGCGGGTTCGGGAAGTAGGACTTAACACTTAAGGGATTCTTCTGAGACTTTAATCACAAAATGTGTTTTATTAATATCTTAATCCTGTGATACCCCCAACATTTCTAAGATATAATAAGATCATTTCAATCAGTGTAATACAATGGATAAGACTTACATAGATAAAACAAGTAAAGAAATGTGGATAATTTTTTGTGATGACGACAGAAATGAGACCTTGGAGTCTGATTATTGTAGATCTCATTGCAGGACTCATCTTCCATTTTCTCCTAATGCCAGGTGCATTGAAAGAAACAAAAGCAATCAGGTATATAGTGTGTTTCATTTCTGACTCAGCAGAATATGAGCACTTGAAAATGGATTTTTATGTTTTGATAAGGTTTATTAATATGTACCTTAATTCTGTCCCCCCCCCCCCAACTGCCCTCCCCTGGTGGCTTGATCGCCCACAACTGCCCTCCCCTGCCAGCCTGATTGCTTTTGTTCCTTTCAATGCACCTGGCATTAGGAGAAAAGCAGGGGAGGGCAGTTGGGGGGGGGGACCTGACCTGCAGGGGAGGGCAGTTGTGGGAGGGGGACCAGGCCGGCAGGGGAGGGGCAGTTGTGGATGATCAGGCCAGCAGGGGAGGGCAGTTGGGGTGGTCAGGCTGGCAGGGGAGTGGTTAGGGGGTGAACAGGCTGGCAGGCAGGGGAGCGGTTGGGAGCCAGCAGTTCCGGATTGTGAGGAGGATTTCCCAGATTGGAGAGGGTGCAGGCTGGGGTGATTTAATTAACAATTCTCTGATTACCATCCCAATCCATATAAATAATAGCTTGCTGGCTGTTAATTCAATTTATTTTTAAAATACTGGTTTATTTACCAATTTAAATTAGTAAAACTTCAAATTTAAGCAGTAACATTTATAATGTTTAACAATTTAAGTATAGATTTAAAATCCTTTGGAAGGAAAATTAATAGAAATAGAAAATGAAATTCAGTCATTACAATAAGCTTAAATTTCATATCATGATTAATTAGATAAGATTGTTTTTAATATAATTGAGATTGGAAGACTTTACTTCACCTGAAAGTATTGATTATTTGAGATGATACCAATTCAAATATCTTGTAAGATTTCTCAATTTTGCTGTTGTCTAGTTCACAGTGAAGAAAGCATCACTTGTACAAAACCCAGTGAAATTTGAAAGGCAGAAATCATTTCTATTGAGTAGACGTGGAACAGGCCTCAGCCAGACAAATGACATGCCTAAGGTTCACATGTAGGAAGTGGCAGAATGGACCCGAATCCAGTTCCATTGACTCCAGATCCTAATGCCTGTCTAATAGCCTGCCATTCCTGAACTTCTACCCTTTCCAACTTCATTACCACCTTAGGATGGCATCCTCTCCACTTTTTCTTTGTCCTCCCGAAGAATGAATGCTGCCTTCCTTCTCTGGACCACTTACATTGGTCAAAACTTTACCATGGAAGGACTTTTGTGTGTATTGGTGTATTTATTAACCCATCTCAGAATACCGACTTCCTCAATCAGGCTTTAGGAGGGATGCACAGACAGAGGTGAAAGGGCAAGGGATTTTCTGCCTGGTGCCTCTGATCAGCCAATCCACCTATGCATCAGTGCAATAGCCCTGTTTTACATGTAGGCATTAGGGCAGTTTATCAGCATTTAATGGAAATCAATCATAGGGTGTTTAGGGACAATGGGGTGGGGAGTAGAATCAAAGGACTGATCACAATCTGAATTTTGTGAACCAAGAAGTGCTGAACAAAGAGCCAAGGCAAGTATGGTCAGAGCTGAGAAGACATCAGTGGAAATAGGACACATGGCAGAAGATTAATTACCGGGGGGGAAATAGAGAATGTAGCCTCCAAGGTCAGAGGTGAACCAAATGGAATCTGGCTTGCTAAACGATGGTCCATTAGCCTCCCCCAGCAGGAAATCAAAATGGGACTAAACCTAGAGCTGGTGTAGAGATAAAGGTAATTAACAATGGGAATTTCAAAAATATGGCATGTAAGAGCAAGATCAAAAGTTATACTTAATGACTTCAGGTGACTCTTCTATGTTAGATGGAGGTATTGTTACCATCATAAGAAAGAGAATAGAGAATTGGGAATCAATACTCCTGAATTATTGTCAGTAATATGATGAGATTTAGTATAAATTGCTTGATTTTACTAACTTTACCCACAATATTGAAAAAGAGATGATTAAACCTTCACCACAGAATTGAAGTTTTTTGTGATAGTTTTGTTAAATGGCATATAATTTGAAATTATAATATTGAGAATTCATATGATCCTCAGCTTCTCTAAGCATGCAACTTAAATAATATTATGATTTCACTATATCTGCCAAATAGACATAAATATTCAAATGAGGTGGCTATAATGTCAGAAAGCTTCATTGTAAGTGCATGAACATGGACTTTTTCTAGAGAGCAGAGATGATCATAAACAACTCAGCTCCATTTTAAAATGACATTGACACAAGTCCACTAAAATTAATAGTCCCATCTGAACTGATTTTTTAGAAAGGTTAATAATAATAAGCCATGACCCACATGACTTCTCCACTGAAAGTATGAATTATTAGTGATTGTAATAAGTAATGGAAAAATAGTGAGCTTTGATTTTTCTGTAGTTGTTTTTTTCTGACATCCATTGACCCAAATGACACTTTGCTTCATCCCTTCCACAAATATGTATTGAGCAATTTGCAAGGCTCTTAGAATATATAGACCAATGAAAGACTGAGAAATTGCCACAGATTGGAGGAGACAGAACAACTAAATGCATCATGGTATTCTGGTATTCTGGATTGAATCCTGGGACAGGCAAAGAACAATAGTGGAAAATTTGGTGAAATCTGAATAAACGCTGTAGTTTAGTTAAGAGTATGATATCAATGTTAATATCTGAGTTTAAAAAATGTTTAATATATTTGATATGTTAATATTCAAGGAAGCTGGATGAAGTGTATATGGGAGCTATTTGTATTTTTTTCTACTCTAATGTAAATCTAAAATTAATTCAAAATAGAATTTTTTAAAATAAGAGGGTTTATTAATAAAAAAGTGTATCATCAAGAACGTAAAACTGGGAGCCACGAAGTAGGAAAAGAAAATTACCACAGAAAACCAAAAAAGAGCTCATATCTAGAATATGAAACTTGAGACATTTTACAAGAGGATGGCCAAATGTTCATAAACATATGAAAAGGTACTCAATATCATTAGTCATCAGTTAATATAAATTTAACCTCAAGTGAAAGTCTACTACAAACTTACCAGAAAGGCTACAATTAAAGATATCTAAATATACAAAAAAAAAAAAAAAGAAAAAGTTGCAGATCTATCCAGTGTTAGGGCACAAGGACACATACCTAAGTTTCAGGTTCGGTTTCCTAGTTAGGACCAGTATGGGAGGCAATGATCTCTCTCTCTCTCTCTCTCTCTCTCT
Source organism: Myotis myotis (assembly GCF_014108235.1). NCBI lineage: Eukaryota > Metazoa > Chordata > Mammalia > Chiroptera > Vespertilionidae > Myotis > Myotis myotis. The sequence continues at coordinate 87,751,992 of NW_023416324.1, forward strand.
CTCTCTCTCTCTCTCTCTCTCTCCCCTCAGTAAACATATCCTTGGGTGATTAAAAAAAAATAAAAGAATATTTGGAGCAGCACCACTAATAAAATAGAAACAGGCTGGGAGATACAGAGAACAAACTAACAGCATTCAGAGGGGAAGGAGTAGAGGGGCTGGGGGCAGTTAGAAGGGGGCAAAGGGAGGATAAATGGTGATGGAAGGAGACTTCACTTGGGGTGGTGAACAAAATATGTAGATGATTTATTATATAATTATACCCCAAAACCTATATAATTTTATTAACCAATGTCACCCCAATAAATTCAATTTTTTTAAAAAGAAAATTTACTAGAGCTATCTATCCTATCTAATAAAAGACAAAAAGGGTAATTGACCGTATCTTCGCTACGCTTCCCATTGGCTGATCAGCACAATATGCAAATTAACCACCAACAAAGATGGCAGCTAATTTGCATACGTAGGCGCCAAGTAATGGGGCGAAGCCGGCTGGCCCCAGGCAGGAGCAGCAAGTGAAGGCCAGCATGGCAAGTGAAGAGCAAAGAGGGAAGCCCACTGTGCCAGTCCGGCCCCCGGGTCCCACCCAGTGGGCGAAGAGCTAAGCTCCTCCCCTACTGCATTAGCCTTGCCCCCGGGGCCGGAGCGGCCAGCAAAAAGTGAAGAGCAAAGACCGCCGCGCTGGCCCCTCCCGGCGAAGAGCGAAAGCTTGGGTTTCGGGCGCTGGAAGAAAACTGGTGCCAGCAGCCAGGGGAACGGGCCCCCGAGGGGCCCCAGACTGTGAGAGGACATAGGCCAGGCTGAGGGACCCATCCGAGTGCACAAATTTTTGTGCACCGGGCCTCTAGTATATATATAAGCCTAAGCGATCATTATGACTGAATGACCAGAATGACCGGTTGACCAGTCACTATGATAGTCACTGACCACCAGCGGGCATATGCTCAATGCAGGAGCTGACCCCTGGTGGTCAGTGTGCTCCCACAGCCAACCTCCCACGGCCCACCAACCTCCCCACAGCTCCTCCCCCCAGCCAGCCGAATCCCCATAGGCCCCAACTGGAGGACCAGCCAGCCAACCTCCCAGTTTCCCTCCCCCTGGCAAGCCGGCCCCCTGATAGGCCTTAATCGCCAGCCAGGCCAAGGGACCCCACCTATGCACAAATTCGTGCACTGGGCCTCTAGTAGGACAATAATTGCCAATGTGTGCTGCCTTAAAAATAAGTCATTCCTTATCTCTTACTGAAGTCACTTCCAGGTGAGGAGATTTTTAAATGAACCAAAACCTATCTTTCAATTAGTATTGTTCTCATAAAGTATTAATTAAAAAATAAATAAATAAAATAAAAAGTCCTCAATTCCTTGATACTGGAGACAGAAGAGTAGGAAGTCTTTAAAAAAAGAAAAAAAAGTTGTTAACCTTATAAATTGATAAATTCAGAGAAACGTTTCTCTAGTAAAATACTGTACAACCACTATCTGCTGACCTGATTTATCCCAAGCATTTGCTCAAATCTCATATTTTATTAGTGACTTACTTTAAAATAAACAAAAAGTTAGGCTTCAGGAGAAGGTAACTTGGAGTCAAGGAAGAAAGATTTCAGAGCCAAGTCACAGCCAGCCTCATATATGATGGTCTCATGGAGTTTCCTGTGTCCTCCATGCTTGTCTAGTGGACTTTCCATCATAATTATCCATTCAAATGGGACACCTGAGGCCGAGTACACCCGAGGCATGCATATTCATTACCAATATTTGAGGAAATGCCATGTTACACCCCCACAAGGGCAGCCTTATGGAAAATAAACATGTCCTCACCCTTCAAATTGAATTACCTGCAGCCCATGGCATTTTGGGACTGTAACATTTAACACAATTCCTAAGCTCAGAACTTCCCTCTTCAAAATAGCTTTAACTTAATTGGTATAATTCCATTTTCACATTTGCCAAAGCAAAAGTCCCATTTGTTCTGAACCCATCATGACAAGACATGTCTCATAAGCTATATTCCCCAAAGCCCCTCTATCCACAGAACCTATAGGTAGATCTCTACTTAAAGGGACGAGGACAGAGAAGTATCTAAAGGAAAAGGCAGTTGGAGGAATTTTAGGATTAAATAGAACTACAGAAAGAGTCACTCTATTGTCAAGTAGAGTTGTAGATTCAGATATATGTATATAAATGATAGATAGATAGATAGATAGATAGATAGATAGATAAATATAGATATACTAGAGGCCCGATGCACAAAGATTCGTGCAAGAATGGGCTTTCTTTTCCCCAGCTGCCGGTACTGCCTTCACTCCGGTCCAGAGCCACCTTTCTGCCTTCGTTCCAACCCAGACCCGCATTGCTTCCTTCCCACGATGCCCAGAGGCCTGGAGCGGCTGGAGCAATGCGGAACATGGGCGTCCCACCCCGCCCCTGGCTGCTCTGCGCCTGCATATACAAATTAACCCGCCATCTTTGTTGGGTTACTTTGCATACTCACTCCTGATTGTCTGGTGTGTGTCATGAAGGTATGGTCAATTTGCATCTTTCTCTTTTATTAGTGTAGATGGTATACACACTTTAACAGCTGATAGCTCAATTTTAAAAATGAAATGATGGAATTTATTTTAATAAACACTGCCTTTATAATTATACATATATACATATACATATATTAAATTGGCAAATATAAGAATTCTGGACAAATATGTATTAGAAATATGGGCTTGAAATTAATGAGCCCACAATGTCTCATCTTGAAGTGTATTAAAAAAGCATCTCAGTACAACATAAAATTTCAAGTAAAAGAACTATTGACATTTAATCATTGCATGCCAAAAAATAAAGAATATAAGTACAAAAGAATATAAACTGTATTACTGCATTTATACAAAGTTCCAAAGGAAAAAAAGGGCAAAGCAAAGCTATAATGTTTAGAGATGCATTAAATGAATGTAACTTGCCTACCTCCATATGTGTGTTTCTTTAAACACTCTGGTAAAGATATATATTCAGTCCCAGATACTTTTTCATCACATGCTGCATTTAGTGTTTTCATTTAGAAAACAGATCTAAAGCACTAGTCATATCATTCTTCTGTTGGCAATCTAAATATAAAATCCTGCCAGTATTGCATCCATTAAAACAGTCTAGGACATTAAGCACTAATTCCCTCTTTAAATGGCCATTTCTGTTTTTTTTATTTTCTAATTATCACTGTAATGAAGTGGCCAGTATTATGGTAGGAAGCGATTTCAAAGGCAGCCATTCTTCTTATGAATCATACACTTTATTTCCCCCCTAATGTGAGTCTGCCCCAGTTACATAAAATGCATGTGCAAACTCCATATCTGCTGAACGAAGACAGTTCTGGAATAGCAAGTCATACTTTCAGCTCAGAGAGCTCACCAGCGTTTCACTGGAGGAAGGTCATGTATTTTCACTGTTAGATCATTTCTGATCACCCTGATATGTTCCTCTCAGCAGTCGATTTTCACTATCTTAAAACACTGCTATAGTATTAACACATCTGATAAGAACAACTTGTATCAAAAAAAAGTGTACCCATTTTAACAGCTGATAGCTCAATTTTGAAAATGAGATGTATTTTAATAAACACTGCCTTTATAATTATTCGAAGTGTGTATATGAGAAAACTACAAAACACTGTGAAAGTATTCATTTTTGTTAAGCTATCGGTCTGCTCATGCTCTCCCATACCATTGGTCATGCCATTCTCTCAGCTTCTCACATGACTCCTCTTTCTGTTCCCCATACTTGTAAAAGCGAGACCTAGCAAAAGTTATTTGTCTTCAGAGTCAAAAGGGGATTTCTTTTTTAACTTGGATCATAGCCCATCTGATCTTTCTATGTCCCTTAAGTTTACTTTGCAGCAAATGACTGCAATGTGGTCAAGCGAAGGTCAGGGCTTCTAGCCTGCGGATTGCATGTGGTAACATTGAGTCCTGCTTTCAGCTGCTGTATTACGCTGGTGTCCTGATCATTTACTCCAAGACAAACAGTGATACTCATGCACTAGCAATTCTAAATGGGAACAGCATCTAGAAATGGGTCGTTACGGTATCTATTTGAAAATGAGCAGTGCTGAAGTCTACAGTTTGAACTCTTGACTGGGTTTTGTTCTGATGGAAAAATACAGAAAATGATAATACTGACACTGCAATTGCATTTAGACTATATATTGGATGTATTGGATGATTTTATCATTGTCATATGTAAGAAAGGAATAACCTTTTCTAAAACAAATTTTTATAAATATGTTTTTATTGATTTGAGAAAGAGAGGGTAAGGAAGGAGAGAGAGAAAAAAAAATTGGTTGGCTGCCTCCTTCATGCTCCCTACTGGGGATCAAGACAGAAACCTGGGCTTGGGAATCAAACCAGTGACCTCTTGGTGCACAGGATGACACTCAACCAGCTGAGCCACACTGGCCAGTGTAGGAGTGGCCTTTTACTAAGCTTACACTACTCCTGGTTGCACTTGGTACTAAAGAGAATTCAGCATCTTTCACGGGCATTTCTGGGTCTATCTGGACTCTCATTTATTTCCCAAGGGTGGATCTTCCTCCTATAGCTTTAGTTGACCAGTGATCTATTCACTGCAAGTTAATGAAAGAAGAAAATACAACCTGGTCCTTGAAAAACACTACAGCTAACTTAAAAAATCCAATCTGTGAACATTTCCTAACTATGCAAACTAACTTACATTTAATGAGATGCTTTTTTTTCATTTTAAGGATATAGGGATCTGCCTTAAAAGGTGATGAAATCTTTGCTGCAAAATAGACAAGGACAACAGTGTGCTGATTGCCAGGGGAGGCGGGGGATGTAGGGGGGTGGGTACAGTGGTGATTGCCAGGAGATGGGAGGGAGAAGGAGATAAATAGTGATGGAGGGAGACTGGATTTGGGGTGCTGAACACACAATACAGTGTATAGATCAGTGGTCGGCAAACTGCGGCTCGAGAGCCACATGCGGCTCTTTGGCCCCTTGAGTGTGGCTCTTCCACAAAATACCGACTTCTGCGCATGGGCCACGAAGTTTCAATCGCACTGTACGTGCACGCCTGCACATGGTATTTTGTGGAAGAGCCACACTCAAGGGGCCAAAGAGCCACATGTGGCTCGCAAGCCACAGTTTGCCAACCACTGGGCTATACTAACTGAACTTGAGGTTAAATTCTAATTTTGTGATTTTGTAAAAAAATTTATTAACAAGACTTAAATATTATTTCAATGATAAACATAGTCAACTCCTTTTGAGATGTCCAAAAGTCAAATAGAACAATAGAGCAAAATAACTTTTTAATGAAGCATATGGTTCCATTTGCATAATAGAAGGACAAATACAAATACTCTTTTCGTGTACTTATGACATCTTGACTATCAACTAATTAGTCTTGGTAAATTTTTCTTTCTTTATGAACTTCTTAGCATTATTATCTCTATTTTTGTACAACCACCATTCTTAGAAAAGAAAAACTCAAAGGAAAGGCTTAACTATCAACTTGTTCTTGGGAAATTACATAAAGATTTTAAGCTTAAGTATAAAAAGAATACTTTTTTAGGGGGTGTTTTGGCTCCTTTATCAATAAATAGTTGCCCATAAATGTATGTGTTTATTTCTGGGTTCTCAATTCTGTTTCATTGGTCTGTGTGTCTATTTTTCTGTCAATACAATACTGTTTTGATTATTGTACCATTGCAATAATCTGAAGTTAGGATGTGTGATACCTCTGGCTTGGTTCTTTTCTCTCAGGATTGCTTTGGCTATTCAGGGTCTTTTGTGCTTCCATACAAATTTGATGATTTTTTTTGTTCTATTTCTTTGAAATTGCATTGGGATTTTTATGGGGATTGCATCAAGAAGATACTTCTATATAGAGTGGTACTTTGTCAATGTTGGCTGCCATGCTCTTTATCACTAATATCAGGTGAAACATAAGGAAGGCCCTGGCTGGGTGGCCCAATTAGTTGGAGCATCATCCCATACACCAATAGTCTGTGGGTTCCATCCCTGGTCCGGGCACATATGGGAGGCAACTGATCAATGTTTCTCTCTCACATTAATATTTCTCACTCTTCCTCCTCTCTCTCCCAAATAAATAAACAGCCTTGGGAAAGGATTTTTAAAAAATAGTATGGCAACAGATTGGGGAAAATAGCATAGTTTCCCAAAGTTCCACTCTCACAATGTAGATATTTATAATTTAGCATTTAGCTTTTGGATTAAGGGGCAAAGGCCTCCATCAGTGGCCTGGAAAATAGCCAGGAAAGTCCAAAGAACTGGGAGATGTAAGGTGAATACTGGATTTCTTTCCACCCCTAGCCCTATCCCTCCCTCTTATCCCTAATCTGATTTTGTGCATTTATCTTTCTTTAAATAGCCAGGGAATTTAGGTGCTCCTCTCTCAAGTCACTGAGATAGCCCTTGCTAAGAGCCAGAACTCTTAAATTGTCTATTTTCAGCTCCCAATGTTCTTCTACTCTTACTACACAGAAAACAAAAAACAATTGTTAAAGCTTTAACTTAAGAAGAATAGATTCAAAAAACAGAGAGAGGATCGTGTTTTCATGGCAAAAATAAACAATAGATGAAAATACTTGATATAGATATTTATAATTAATACTAGAGGTGGGCTCCGCCCAGCCTGTGCCCTCTAGCAGTCTGGGACCCCTCAGGGGATGACCACCTGCTGGCTTAGGCCCGCTCCCCTGGGGATTGGGCCTAAGATGGCAATCAGACATCCCTCTGGCAGCCTGGGAGCCCTCGGGGGATGTCCACTTGCCAGCAGAGAGCAGGCCTAAACTGCAGTTGGACATCCTTAGCGCTGCTGAGGAGGCAGGAGAGGCTCCCACCACCACCACTATACTGGCAGCTGGCAGCCTGGCTTGTGGCTGAGCAGAGCTCCTCCCATGTGAGAGCACACTGACCACCAGAGGGCAGCTCCTGCATTGAGAGTCTGCCCCCTGGTGGTCAGTGTGTGTCATAGTGACCAGTCATTCCTAGTCTTTCTGCTGTTAGGGTCAGTTTGCATATTACCCTTTTACTATATAGGATAGAGGCCTGGTGCACAGATGGGGGCCAGCTGGTTTGCCCTGAAGGGTGTCCTGGATCAGGGTGGGGGTACCCACTGGGGTGCCTGGCCAGCCTGGGTGAGGGGATGATGGCTGTTTGCAGCTGGTCACACACCCTTCAGGGTGGGGGTTCCCACTGGGGTGCCTGGCTAGTCTGGGTGAGGGGCTGAGGGCTGTTTTCAGACTGGCGGGTGACTGAAGCTCCCAACCTCTCCTTTTTTTCTTTTTTCTTTTTTTTTATTCTGGGATTTATTTACCTTCTATGGCTGTCACTGGTACTGAGAGCCAGCTTTAGCTCTGAGGCTCGGCTCCAGCTCTGAGACCTCAGCTGCTGAAAGCAGGGATCTGGATTTGTTTGGGTTCTATAATTGTAACACTGTTGCGGTCCTGCTCACTCCAGCTCTGACGGCTGAAAGCAGGTTTCTGGGTTTTGTTTAGCTTCTATATTTGCAACATTGTTTCTTAGACTGCAGCTCAGAGGCCGGCAGCAGCAGGCAGGGAACCTTGGCTTCCTCCATCACTGGAGCAAGCAAGCCTCCTGTTCGCTTCAGCTGCCTGGCTGCTGGCCGCCAACTTGGTTGGCAGTTAATTTGCATATCTTGCTGATTAGCTAATGGGAAGGGTAGCGAAGTTACGGTCAATTACCATGTTTCTCTATTATTAGGATATAAAAACAAGCACATAAAGAGCATATGAAAACACGGGATTATATGTTAATATATTTGGGTAAATGACCATGAGAAGAAAACTGCCTCACCTAAATTCTTCAACTCACAAGGAGTTTGTTTAAACCAACACAAAATAAAGTAATATTTTAAACACATTTGGAATTTTATTGCTGGTTTTCTGAAAATATATGCTGCATCTTGATGCTTAGAGAACCTGAGCCAACTTTTATTATATAGTATGTTCGATTTTTATTCTATAGTTATAACAATGCAGAAAATAAAATTTAACCAACATTTTTACCCTATTCTAACATATTTAGCAAAATCTTGAGATTGTAAGGAAACCTGCAGATCTACAATTAACCAAACATAATGTAAAGAAAAATTTAAAAACTTAGTGTCAGTCCTTCAATTTTGTTATTCTCCTTCAATATTGTCTATTCAACTGCTGTTGTCTGGCAGAGTGCCTTTCAAATAACAGATACATAATAAACAGTTGCTAAATAATATGAAATAAGGAATGATTGAATGCATGAAATGCATGTTGACAAATTATGATTAATTGGATAAATACCTGGCAAAATTATAATCCCTATGTTTTGAGAAAATAAAGTGTACCTTACATTTTGTAAAGCCTGCATTTGACATTCCAGGATACTATACTGTCAATTTATGAGACTCAGGATTCTCATGATCAAAAGTGTTAAAAAAAAAAGACTAAAGAATATATTATGAGTTTAAGGACTAGATACTAAAAAGATATTCATATACTAAAAAGGAAATTCAACAGAGTGTTTACATGGTACCATTTTTAAGATTTCATAAAATGTTAGCTTTTTTACCAATCCCATCCAAAGTACCTAAATCTTGCTATCTTAAGCATCTTGTATTCATAATCTGTACACCTTATAGTAACACTACAAGGGATACACTGATATTTTTACTATACAGATGAGGAGGAAGCTATCAGAGGACTTAAGTTACCCCGTGGTCAGCAAACTGCGGCTCGCGAGCCACATGCGGCTCTTTGGCCCCTTGAGTGTGGCTCTTCCTAAGCCTTAGGAGTACCCTAATTAAGCTAATAACAATGTACCTACCTATATAGTTTAAGTTTAAAAAATTTGGCTCTCAAAAGAAATTTCAATCATTGTACTGTTGATATTTGGCTCTGTTGACTAATGAGTTTGCTGACCACTGGTATAGATGATGTGTTATAGAATTGTATTGTATACCTGAGACCTGTATAATTTTGTTAAGCACTGTCACTGCAATAAATTTAATAAAAATAAAATTTGATGCAAAACTATAGTAACAGGAAATAGTTCAGTGGTTGCCATGAGTTGAGGGGGAGGGGAAGGATGAATAAATGAAGCATAAATGAAACTATTCTGTGAGAAATAGTGATGGTGGATACATATCATTTTAATATGTTCTGTCAAAACTCATAGAACTATACATCACAAAGAGTGAGCCTTAATATAAACTACAGACTATAGGTAATAATAATGTATCAGTATTGGAACATTAGTTATAACAAATGTACCACACTAATGAAAGGTGTTACTAATAGGGAAACTATGTGCGTGTATGGGAGGGGGCAGTGGAGTGTGTGTGTATGGAATGCTTTGTATTACCTGCACAATTATTCTGTAAGTCTAAAACCTAAAACTTGGATGGACCTGGAGAGCATTATGCTAAGTGAAATAAGCCAGTCGGAGAAAGATAAATATCATATGATCTCACTCATTTGTGGAATATAACGAACAACATACACTGATGAACAAAAATAGAGCCAGAGAAAAAAATAATTTAGAATATAATAGAAGTAATACTGTTATTTGCAGATTTTTAATATTTCCTTACAACTTTTGTGATATTATACTATGTTATTATAGCTTTGATATTATTATATTTAAAATTGTTTTTCTTGAAATATTAATGTTTATTGCATGTAAAAAATAAAATAAAGATAAAAAAGTAAAAAAAAAAAAAAAGAATAAAACCTAAAACTATACTAAAACATAAAGTTTATTCTTCTTTTTCTTTTTGCTTATAAAAGAAGGGAATGAAGAATTACTCTGGTAGACAAGAAATAGCCTAATCTCTTACTCAAGATGCCAGAGAAAATCCACAACCCCCAGCCTTGTTCTGGTGTGAGTTACATATAAAATTAAAAGCTTTGCAAATATGAACAGACTAAAAAGAATTACAACTTTATTGAAGTTATACAATTCCTATGTTTATCTAAACTATATCAGAAAAATAAAGCAGAAGAGAAAACCATTACTTATTCATTAAGGTGTTTTACCAAAGGTTAGATGTTCTAATTTAAAAAGATTTGCTTGCTCTTTGAGAAAAATTGAAAGAATGGGGAAATACAAAAACAATTTTAAATGTTAAAAATATATAACATTTGCTGAATAAATCTGTAATGACAAGAACATAAGAGGCAGAGACCTAACAACCCAGCACTAAGAGGTTGGACAGAGAAGTGTGAGTAAGTGAAGATGATTGACAGCAAAGGGAGCACAGCAGGCTGCAGGTCGCTGCCCATGAAACCTGGATTTCAGTTGAGGGCTCAGTTGTAGAAGAAGGTGGGGGAGGCCTTGGAGTTTGGGTTTTGCCCTTTGAGAGTAAGAAGCCATTGCAGGGCTTTCAGCTACAATAACATGGTCCAGCCTGTGCCTGGGGACACAGCTGAAGGGGGAGGGACTGGTGAGGAGAGGTATTAGAATAATGCAGATTAGACTTTCTGAGGCTGTGATGAGGGGATACAGAGGAAGGGAAGACATTGAGAGATATAAAGCAGGCAAAACAGTGAGACTGAGTGAACACCTGAAGTTGAAGATGGAGGAAAAGGGCTTGGAAATGACTCCCAGGTGCCATGTAGGACATAGAGAATACAGGAGGAACACTGGGAGGTGCGGAGCAGGGCGCAGTGAAGGCAATGAACTCCACTTGGGGCATGTTGAGACTTAGTTTAGTGTGGGTCATCCAGGCAGAATGGCCCAATAAGAGGAACTGGCATCTATGATTCTGCATGTCAAAATGATCTGTACCAAGGGTGAAGTCATCGGTCTACAGAAGATAGCAGACACTGAATGCATGAGATCACCTAGAAGACATCATATACGCTCAGAAGAAAAGATGCCCAAGGACAGAACTCTGGGAAACACCAGCATCTAACGGGCAAACAGGGGAGATGCCCCCGCAAAGGGTCTAAAAGGAACTGGAAAGAAAGAAAAAAGCAGGAGACTGGTGTCATGGGGGCAGGAGAAAAGAACAGCTATGCTCTAGTAAAAATGTAACCCAGTTTTTTTTTTCCTCATTTCTAGAGTGTTTTAAAAAGTCATAAAAGAAAATTATGGGCCATATATCTTCTAACTTTGAAATATTAAAAATATAGCTGAGTAAAGTCAATGTAATGATAATTGATTGCCAAACGAGAATTAATTTTTAAATTGTTGTACTCAGCCTGATCTGTATGGGTCAGTGGTTAAGTGTCACCCTATGAACCAGGAGGTCACAATTTGATTCCCAGTCAGGGCACATGCCCAGGTTGCCGGCTTGATCCCCAGTAGGGGGTGTGCAGGAGGCAGTGGATCAATGATTGTCTCTCATCATTGATGTTTTTTTCTCTTTCCTTCTCCCTTCCTCTGGAGTCAATAAAAAACAAACAAACAAACAAACAAAAAAACTTGTTGTATTCAGCCAAGCACTAGAGTTCAAGAGAAGAAATACTGCTGGCATCTGTTAATGTGATTAACCACACCATCATGGCTTGTACACTTGTGAACTTCTAAGAGAAAAAGTAAAGCAATACAATGTGCACTGGCCTTAGAGTCAGAAGACTTGAGTTTAAATATGACTCCTGTCACTTACCAGCTGTGGCTAATTCATTTCACCTCTTCCAGGTCCAAGAGGAAGATAGCAAATTCAGGAAATTAAATACATGGAGTATATGACTTGTACAATCTATTTAATATTTCCTAACTCTTTTATATTCATTATGTACTTCCAAATACTAAAATATTTGATGGCACTTTGGAGATTAGCTCATCTATCTACACTAATAAAAGAGAAAAATGGTAATTGGCGTACGGCGCTACCCTTTTCATTGGCTAATCAGGGCTATATGCAAATTAACTGCCAACTAAGATTGGCAGTTAACTGCCAACAAGATGGCCGTTAATTTGCATCCGTAGGCACAATGCGGGGAGGCGAAAGGGAAAGCAGGAAGAAGCCCCCTGCCACTGACAGTGATCGGAAACCCAGAGGGGAGCTAAGAGCTGGGGGGCAGGGCAAAGGCGGCCCTGGGGCCGCCTTTGCCCTGCCCCCCAGCCATGATCGGAGAATCAGGCGCCTTTGCCGCCCTGGCCAGTGATAGCAGGAAGTAGGGGTGGAGCCAGCGATGGGAGCTGGGCACGGTCGAAGCTGGCAGTCCCGGGAGCTAGGGGTCCCTTGCCTGGGCCTAAAGCGAAGCCCACGATCGCGGGGCCGCTGCAGCTGTGGGTCCCCGCTGCCCAGGCCGGACCCCTAGGCCAGAGGCGTTAGGCCTGGGCAGAGGCGGAGCCTGCAACCGCGGGGAGCTGGAGGTCCCCTGCCCAGGCCTGACACCTCTGCCGGAGGCCTCAGGCCTGGTCAAGGGGCCGATCTGGTGATTGGTGATCGGAGGGTGATGAGCGTCAACTCCTCTGGCCGAGGCATCAGGCCTGGGCGGGGGGCGGAGCCGGGGATTGGGGGGATATGATGGTCCCCTTGCCCAGGCCTGAAGCCTGGGTCAGAGGCGTCAGGCTTGGGCGGGGGGTGGAGCAAGCGATCAGAGGGAGATGGGGGTCCCCTGCCCAGGCATGATTCCTCGGCCAGAGGCCTCAGGCCTGGGCGGGGGCCAGAGCCAGTGATCGGGGGGGGATGGGGGTCCCCTGTCCAAGCCTGACACCTCTGGTGGAGGCGTCAGGCCTGGGCAAGGGGCTGATCAGGCGATCGGAGGGTGATGGGGGTCTACGCCTGAGGGCTCCCAGTATGTGAGAGGGGGCAGGCTGGGCTGAGGGACAACCCCCACACACACCCAGTGCACGAATTTTGTGCACCGGGCCCCTAGTATAAATATAAAAAGGTAATATGCAAATTAGGCCACGACACCGTAACGGGTCACAACTGGACAGGAGGAGGTTGAATGCACAGGTGAGACCCGGAGCAGAGATGGAGACAGAGACAGGGGGGCCTGCACAAGCCAGCACGGTGGCTCAGGTGGCCCCAGAGCGGACACCTGAGGGGGCCGGGGGATGCTGCGAGTCAGGAGCAGGTCTCGGCCCCTGCAACGCTGGTCTAGCCTGACTCTACGGTGGCTGGCACTGCGTGAGTCAGATGAGTCCCGGCTCCCAGGGGGGCGCTTCCGTGTGAGATTTCAATCATGTGCTGGGCCTCTAGTATTTTATAACACTTGCTTAGAGGCACACAGGTACCCCTAAGATTGAAGAAGTTTCTCCTTCCTCTGTGAAGATTTTAGTGCACATATGTAGAAGCCAACTGGTTGAGAATGACTTAATAATGCTGATTTTAAATGCAAAAATTGGTGTGCATTTTTATATCTCAATTAAATCTAAAAATTTGAAATGAGATTTCTCTAAAACATTATCTATGAGTTTGTTGGGTTATTTTTTTATCACACAATTTACTTGATGTACTATATAACAAAAGCCCAGTGACCGAAACAGCAGAACAACCAGAAGGACCAGAGACCAGAACGACCAGGCACCCTCGCCCTGGCTGGCCCCGCCCCCCCAGCAGAGACCCCCACCCCAATCGGGGCATGGCCAGCCTGAAAACCCCCCCCACAGCCCCTTGCCCTAGCCGGTTCCACCCCCTCCCCCCCCAGCAGGGACCTCAACCCAGATCAGGGTGTGGCTGGCTGGCAAACCCTCTGTGGCCCCTTGCCCCAGTCAGCCCCGCCCACAAGCAGGGATTCCCCCACCCCAAACCAGGGCCCCCATCAGGCCTCTAGCCTATATAATAAAAGGGTAATATGCAAATTGACTCTAACAGAGGAATGACCAGGACTGCTCAACCAGTCACTATGAGGCACACTGACCACCTATTGGTTCCTTTCCCTGGCCTGCAGGCTCCAATTGCCTGATGGCAAACAGTGAATCGGGAGTGGGTGGTGGGGGATGCGGGTGGCACCATGCCAAGGGCCCCACCCCACCAGTCGCCCCACACACAGAGGGCAACTGGCAGTGGGGGCAGGGCCAGCGAGTGGGAGAAAATGGCCGAACTCTCAGTCCCTTCCCCCCACCATCAGGCTCTGATTGCCCAATGGTGAACAGGGAACTGGGGTGGGTGGCCGTGGAGGGTGGGGCCGGCAAGCGGGTGGAATGGCCCACCTCTTCGTTCTTCCCCCTAGCCGGCAGGCTCCGATCGCCTGATGGCAAATAGGGAACTGGGGGTGGGAGGTGGCGGGGGGGCGGGGGGGTGGCCGGCTGCAAGCAGCCGGGGAATATGGCGCTAATCACAGGCCAGGCCTAGGGACTGTACCTGTGCATGAATTTCATGTGCTGGGCCTCTAGTATATATATAATAGGAATGTAAAGGTCCTCCTCTCCCCCACCTATCTCAGTCTATTAATATCTCATTGCAGCTGGGCAGGCACCTCTCCTAGCCTAGCTATAATAATAAAAGCATAATATGCTAATTAGGCCAGACAGCCAAACTACCTTCCGGACATCATTCCAGATGAAGCTGTCATGGCAGGGGCCAAGGCAGAGGCAGTTATGGGCAATCAGGCAGGCAGGCGAGCAGTTAAGGGTGATCAGGCAGGCTGGCAGAGTAGTTAGGGGTGATCAGGCAGATGAACAGTTAGGGGTGATCAGGCAGGCAGGAGCGCAGTTAGGGATAATCAGGCAGGCAGGCAGGTAAGTGGTTAGAAGTGATGAGGGAGGCAGGCAGAGTGGTTAGGAGTGATCAGGCAGGCATGCAGGTGAACGGTTAGGAGCCAGCAGTCCCAGATTGTGAGAGGGTGCAGGCCAGGCTGAGGGAATTCCACCCTGCCCCCCATGCACAAATTTCATGCACCAGGCCTCTAGTGTAATAAATAATAGTGGATGCTAAAAGCCTCTTGTAACAGCAAGTGGAGTTGTACATAACACACTGTCCTCTCTTAATTACCACAGAAGGAAAGCCTGACATCCCATTTATTACCTTAGTCATTTTGAGGAAAAATAAAAAAATTTAATTAGGTTTCTAGAAATTCTTGGAACTGAAAACAAAATGCATATCCTTTGACACATTAAACTGAAATTTTGCTTGTCTTTATTTTGTTTTATTTTTAAATAGGTTTATTAAGGCATCACTTACATACAGTAAAATAATGCAACAGTTCTGTAAATGTTGAGAAATACATAGTACAGTACTGCAAGACATAGTTACATTATCCCAAAAATTCCCTTACCCCCAAAATTTCTTCATGTCCTTTACAGTGAGCCTCTCTTCCCCACCAGCTCTTAGCAACCAATGGTATGTTTTCTGTATCTATGGATTTATATTTTCAAGAATGTCATTTAAAATGGAATCAAAGAGCCTTTTGATTCTAGCTTCTTTCACTTAAACAAATGCATTTGAAATTAACCTCTATTCTGGCATGTGTCAGCAAGCTATCCCTTTTCATTGCTGAGTAGTATCCATTAGCATTTCACTTGCTGATGGATATTTGGATTATTTCTAATTTTGATGATTATAAATAAAGCCACTCTAAATATTTCTGTACAGGTTTTTATGTGAACATAAGTTTCATTTCTCTTGAGTAAATAAAATCCTGAAAGTGGGCTCTTTGTGCTACATGGTAAGTGTATGTTTAACTTTATAAGACACTTTCAAACTATTTTCCAAAATGGCATTCCCATCCACAATGTATGAGAGTTACAACTATTCTGATTCCTCACCAACACTGAATATTATAAAAATTTTACATTTCAGCCATTCTAGTGTGTAAAGTATCTCATTGTGTTTTTAATATGCACTTTCCTTATGATGTTGAGTGTCTTTTCATGTGCTAATTTGGCATCTGTATAGCTATTTTGGTATAGTGTCTGTTAAAATCTTTTGCTCACTTTCTTATTAACTGTCTACTTATTATTGAGTTTTAGGAGGGTTTTTTTAATATTATGGATATACATTCTTTATCAGATACATATCTTATAAATATTTTCTCAACAATGTTCTTCAACATGCAGAAATATTTAATTTTGATGAAATCTAATTTATTATTTTTTTCTTTTGTTGATCATGCTTTTCGTCATTTCCAATGATACTTTGCCTTACCCAAAAACTAGAAAAATTTTCTTCTAGAAGTTTTATAATTTCAGGTTTTATATTTAGGTCTAGTGATCTTTTTTGAGATAATGTTTGCATATAATGTGAGGTATAGGTCAAAGTTCATTGTTTCATGTATAGATTTTCAATTCTTCCAGCACCATTTACTGGAAAGAAGTTACTTTTTCCACTAAACTGTCTTTGTATCTTTTTTAAAAAAATCAATTATCTATATACTAGAGGCCTGGTACATGAAATTTGTGCACTCAGTGGGGGGAAGGGGAAGGTCCTTCAGCCCAACCTGGTCCTTCAGCCCAGCCTTCTCACAGTCCGGGAGCTCTTGGGGGATCCCCATTCCTCAGGGGATGTGGGCCTAAGCCAGCAGTCAGACAACCTTAGCGCTGCCGTGGAGGTGGGAGAGGCTCCTGCCACCATTGCTGAGCTTGCCAGCCATAAGCCCAGCTTCTGGCTGAGTGGCGCTCCCCCTGTGGGAGCACACTGACCACCAGGGGGAAGCTCTTGCATTGAGTGTCTTCTCCCGGTGGTCAGTGCATGCAATAGCAACCGGTCATTCCACCATCAGGCTGAAATTGGCTCTCTGACATCCCCCGAGAGGTCCTGGATTGTGAGAGGGCACAGACCAAGCTGAGGGACCCCATGGGTACTCGATCAGGGCCGGGGAGGAACACGGGAGGTTGGCCAGGTGGGGAGGGATTTCAGGAGGGCTCCAGGGCTTGTCTAGCCTATCTTGCTCAGTCCCGATTGGCTGGACCCCAGCTGCAAGCTAACCTACCGGCCAGAGCATCTGCCCCCTGGTGGTCAGTACACGTCATAGCAACTGTTCGACCAGTCGACTGTCTGTCCCTTAGTGGTCAGTGCATGTCATAGCGAGCAGTTAAGTGGCCTTAGCATATCATTAGCATATTATGCTTTGATTTGTTGAATGGCCTACCGGATGACCGAACACTTAGCATATTAGGCTTTTATTATATAGGATGCATTAGTCTAATTCTGGACTCTCTAATCTAGTCCATCAATCTATGTGTCTCTCTTTGCTAATACCACTCTGTCTTGATTTTGTAACTTTAAAATGTCTTAAAATAGGTAGTGTGAGTGCTACAACTTTGTTCTGCTTTTTAAAAATTGTTTAGTATAATTAATTCCTTTGTATTTCAAATGGGATTGAGTTGCAACACACATCAATTTGAGAGATTTGAGAGTTTAAATATATTGAATTTTCTACATATCTCAATTTACTTAGATCTTTGTTGATTTCTTCCATCAGTATTTTGTAGCTTTCAGCATATATACCTTGTACATGTTATTAGACTTATACCCAAGTATTTCATGTTTGCAATGTGAAAAGGCTGAGAAGTGGTAATAAATTGTACTTCTAAAAAGTTCAATTTTCAATTGTTTATTGCTGAAATACAGAAATGCAATTGATTTTTAATACATTTTAATTACAAATTTCCCCTGGATTATATTCTAAAACAGTAGTCCTAAACCTAGCTGAACTTCAAAATCACCTTTGGGACACTACACACAGTTTCCCAAAACTTACCTGTTAAGGGTTCTTATTCTATAGTTCTGGGACAGTCTTAAATCTATGTTTAAAAATTTTCCCTAGGTAATTCTGACCTTGGTGAGGTTTGAGAACACCATAAATCATTTGTGGTTGTAAATCTTTCAAAGATAAGACAGAGATGACAAAAACATAATCCATTCCCCATACTAAGACTATTAACCTACACTTATTGGGCATTTTCAGTTGTATCAAGGGTGATAGATTTGCAGTACTATGTCTGTTCTGAAACCTAACTGCTTCTTTTTAACCAGTGGCATGCATTTGTTGGAAATTGTGCCAAATTACTAACTAGGGTTAGAAACTCATTAAAATTCAGCCTATGGCCATGCCTGGCCAGATTAGCACAATATTGCTAACTAGTTGAGCAAACTAAAATTGCTTTTGTAGAGGAAGCAAATGAGAGGTCACTGGCTTAAAAAGCAATAAAATTGTGGTTAAATTCCAGAGTGGTTTGCCAAGATAACAATGGTGATCAAGGGACTGTTGAATGCAGGACTACACAATAACATCTAAGTAGTTTTGCCAAGAGGGTGGGAATGGACTTATTACTAGGGTATTGTGGTATCTTTTTAGAAGAACTCAAGAGCAGAAATTATAAACTGGCTTCCCAGGGGATTGAAAGAAGGACAAAAATGCCACTAGGATCCCAGAAAGTTCCTCTGGTTCCTTCTGTCCCCATGCCTTCTGCAAAACCATGTTTTTCCACTGACAAGCTCTGGGCAAGACAAAAATAACAACAGAAAGCTTTTAAACATCGCGCCTGTTATTCTCCCTGAAGAAACAAACCTGAACAGGGTTCCTTCAGCTCTCCCTCTACTGCTGATTCCCACATCTATCTGCTTTATGCCACCCCTTCATTAAACCTCCCCTCTACCTCTGTGTTCCAGCCTAGACTACTGTCCACTGCTTTAATTAGAATGCTACTTTAATCTCCAAAGAAACAGGTCAGTGTTGCTGATTCTATATAATAAAAGCCTAATATGCAAATTATCCCCTCGACCACCAGGGGGCAGATGCTCTGACCGGTAGGTTAGCTTGCTGCTGGGGTCCAGCCTATTGGACTGGGCAAGACAGGGCCAGACACGTTCTGGAGCCCTCCCACAGTCCTTCCCTGGCCATCGGCCCCAATCAGCCCCAATCGCAGGCCAGGTGGAGGGACCCCACCCTTGCACAAATTAATGCACCAGACCTCTAGTATCATTATAAATGCATTTATAGTTTATAAAAGATACCTGGCATAAAAATTTGTGTGACTAAAACTATTTGTATATAAATACATAAGACAGTAAAAGAAGAAAGTATTTTAGTAAGAGTTTTAATAACCTTCATTGTGATCTAGGTCCTCTTAGAGTTCATGTTGATGAGTGTTATTGTTACAGAAAAACCGGACAAGAACCAAACAGCGCTCTGAGAGTTTGGAGTTACACTTTATTCACCGCGGTGGGCTCAGGGAAATGAATCCAAATTCCAAGCAAAGCTACAAGCAGAACTTCCCTTTCTATGGAAGAGCCAGTCCTTTGTGCGCTTGCTGGCGGCAGCCTTGAAAACTACACAGTTCTACCCAATTAAAAAATGCACCTGGCATGGCATTGGGTGTATCTAGTGTAGTCTCTGGCCTACAAGGTCAGACAGCTAAGTTTATCTTCCCCGTTATTCAAGCAGGCTAAAGCGGGCTAGAAAGCAAACTTATTTTTTTGAATAAGAGGCCGTCTAAAGAATAGCAGAGAATTCCAAACAGTAGTTTTACAGAATAGGGGTTTGCCTTCACATTATAGACTGAATTTTGACCCCACAGAATTCAGATGTTGAAGCCCTAACCCCCAATGTGACTGCATTTTAGGAGACAGAACCTTAAAGAAAGTAGTTAAATTTAAATGGTGGCCGAATAGGCAGTTCCTCCCAGGACCAGACTGGAAACACAACTAATTTGGAGAACATTCACCTGGAATTACCAACTGAGGTCCAGCTGAGGAGGAGACTTAGAGCAAGGAAGGACAGGCAATGCCTGGACACCAGTAGGAAGGGTGAGGTCCTGAGAGGAGCTGAGCCAGCTCCAGGGCGGCAGGCCAGCAGGCTGAGAGAGAGGCAGGAGCTCCTGGCTATGGGAGGGCCTGTTCCCTCTGAAGATAAAGGCCAGGCACCCAGGCTGGGCTCCCTGGCACAGAACACCAGAGTCCAGACCAGCAACATTCAGCTGTTAAAGGCGGCAGAGTGCTGGCTCTAATGGAGTCTGGAGCCAATAGACCGAAGCTGGTCAGGGAGAAAGCTGCAGTTTTGTTTTTTTATTTTTAAACCTAGAGCACAGGAGTTTTCATTTGAAGCCACTCACCCGAGTTTTTGGTGCAGGGAGGGATTCGTGGGCTTGAGGTGCCTAAGGAGAGATGGGGTGGGAAGCATTGAGGGGAGATGTGGAAAAGCAGCAGCCAGGAGTATTTGGTCTTAGGCCTCCAACCCTAAATGGCCATTTTTCCTGAGTGGAGCTAGCCACTCCCAGTAGCTGCAGGGCAGGAAAAGAAAAAGAAGCAACCTTGCCCTCAGTGATACAGCCTGCCCTGCCTCAGGAGCCCTTCCTGCCACACCCTGCATTTTGACCCTTTCAGAGGAAATAAAAGCAGAAGCCAAGCCTACAGGTTTGAACGGTCTCAAGAGCCTCAGTAACTGGTTTGCTGGAGGCTTCTATGCATTCCACTATCCTGGGGACCAGACAGGTACTTTGCCCACATGGGAGAGCTGATAAAAACTCCAGGTTTCCAGCTGACACCATTGGTCTCCATACAAGGATCTCTGTTCAGCCGAGGGCGGAGTAATAATTCCGGCCACTCCTGGAGGAGCAGCTCTGGGACAGGGAAACACATTCAACATATTCTCTGAAAGCTACACAGCTACTCCCCTGACTAAAAAAAAAAAAAAAAAAAAAAAAAAAAAAAAAAACACAAAAAAAAACCGCCCTGTCAATAACAGACTTTGGTGATTAAGATTGACAGCTGGCTAGCAGGCAAAAGTGGGCAGAGGTGGATCCCCAAACAAGGGAAGTTTGCTGACCCAGCTCTGGGCCCCATGCTGATAACAAACTTACTTTAAAGGGCAGATTGGCCCCTCCTGCTTGCAGCCAAGTCCTTTGGCAGGTTGCTGAAAGCCAAAGGAGGACAGTCCCTGATAGTGGTTAGCACCTAAGTACTCACAGGAAGGCCAGAACTGTCAGAACGTAAGAGTAGGATCCAAAGTGATTTGGGATTTTTGGACTGGAACACATGGTGTTCCCTGGGCAGGATGGTTCCTGGATTCTTTGTCTGTCAGAGTCGAAGAATGAATCCACAGACGGAAGGTAGAGTAGCAAAGGTGGAAATTTATTGAAGAACAAGTACAGACTCCCACATGGGGAAGGGGAAAGAATCTCGAAGGATAGAGTCCCACATGGGGAGGGGGAAAGAGTCCCACAAAGCTTCTGTTTCCATGGTTTATAAAGGCTGAAAGTCCCTGTGTCCTGATTGACCAATCCCCTCTGATTGGTCAATATTCCCTTTTGAATTGGTTACTGGAGTAACTCCTGAGTTCAAAGGTTAAATCTCATATGGGATAAGTGAGGCCCTCCTCCCTTATCGTCCTCCTATTCCCTCTGGGCTTTTTCATCCGTCTTTATTTTGTAAATATAGACCTTTTGTTATTCCCAGTTCCCTTATCTTATGTAAATATAACTTCTCCCAGTCTCCCTTGTCTTATGGAAATGTAACTGCACTTGGCTCCCTTGTGTTATGGAGATGTACCCTCTCCCAGCTCTGTAGCCCTGTGTGTTTTCCATGGGGCCCCTTAATTTCTAAAAATTCCTAAACCTGTCTATATCCCCCTAAAATTCCTATTTCAAAAGGAAGGGCCCATGGGGCACTAATCTCTGCTGAAATGAATGCCACTTCACTTTTTTTCTTTTCTTTTTTTTCTTCCCTTTACTTTTTAAATATTTTTTCCCTTTCCTTTCTTTTTTCCCTATTTAAATTTATCTTCATCTATCTGATTTTTAAATGTCGTATTACTCTAGTCTCTGTTGTTTTGTTCATATATCTAATTTTCCTCTTCCCTTTTCCTACTCAATTTTTTCTTTTTTTCACTACTCATTTTTTTTCTCTTTTCTTTTTGTCCTGTTTTCTTATCTTTTTTCCTTTTCATATTTTAGGTCTATCTGCTTTTTACTCTGTTTTCCTTTTGAAATTTCTTTTCCATTTCATTTCTTCCTCCTTTATCTTAAACCATTTTCTTTCCCCTACTCCCCTAATTTTTATTCTTATTTCTTTATTTCAGCTCTGCATATACATATTGCTTTCCCCCCAATTTTGTTGTTTTTGTTTGTGCTTTTGGGTTTTTTGTTGTTTTGTCTTCTCTTCATTTTCTGTTTGTTTGTTCATTTCTTTAATCCTCACCTGAGGATATTTTTCCATTGATTTTAGAGAGAGGGAAAGACAGAGAGAAATATTGATGTGATAGAAACACATCTGTTGATTGCCTCCTGCACAAACCCCAACCAGGGTCAGGGCCAGGGAGGAGCCTGCAACTGAGGTACATGCCCTTGACTGGAATCAAACCCAGGACCCTTTGGTTCACAGGCCAGCGCTCTATCAACTAAGCCAAAATGGCTGGCTCTCTTTGTATTTTTTTCTTTCTTTTTTTCTATCATTCTGTCATATTTTTCCTAATTCTATCTTCTCTAGTGGTTGCTTTGTTGGTGCTGTAGGGGTCTTGAGTATGTTTTTGTCTTGTTTCTTTTGTTGTGCTATATTTTGTTCTGTTTGGTCAGCACCTACACAACAACTCACACAACGTGGTTAGGGTGAGCCATATAGCCAGCTAGCCTGAGAGGAGATTCCATCCGTGAATGGGACAATAACATTCAAGACCCAACTACATCAGGAGAACCAAAATAACACAATTAAGGGACTTTCCTAAAGCACCCATCTTAGGAGATCTAAGAGACTGCACCCCTGGGGCCCACAAACCACCTACTACATAAGACCACCTTACAAAGTCTGAGAGGCCTAGCAAGTTTATCTAATACAAAGAAACAAAAACAAAGGGACAGAAAAATGGGGATACAAAGAAACAACCCCAAATGAAAGAAAAGGAGGAATCACCAGAAAAGAAACTAAAGAAATGGAGGTAAACAATTCATCAGATAAAGTAATGGTAATAAAGGTGCTCAAACAATTCAGTGAGAACTACAAGCAACTTAATGAGAATTACAAGAGACTTAATGAAAGCCACACCAACACGAAAAGACAGCTTGAAACAATAAATAAGAAACAATTGGAAATAAATGACATAGAGTCTAAAAAAAAAAAATACAAAAGATCAATAAAACCAAGAATTGGTTCTTTGAAAAGATAAACAATATTAATGAACCTCTAGCCAGACTCATAAAAAGACAAAGAGAGAGGACCCAAATAAACAAAATCAGAAATGAAAGTGGTGAAGTAACAACTGATCCCGCAGAAATACAAAGAATTATAAAATAAATACTATGAATAACTATATTACAACAAACTGGACAACCTGGACAAAATGTACATATTCCTAGAAAAATACAATCTTCCAAAACTCAGGATGTGTCAGAAAACCTGAATAGGTAGATAACTACTGATAAAATTGAAAGTAGTAATCAAAAAATTCCCAGCAAACAAAAGTCATGATCCAGACAGTTTCATAGGAGAGTTTTACCAAAAATTCAAAAACAACTAACACCTATACTCTTCAAACTATTCCAAAAAATTCAAGAGGAAGAAACACTTCCAAGGTCTTTTTATGAGGCCAGCATTACCCTAATTCCAAAACCAGATAAAGATACTACAATGAAAGAGAATTACAGGCCAACATCCTTAATGAACATAGATGCTAAAATCCTTAACAAAATATTAGCAAATTGAATCCACCAATACATTAAAAAAGATCATAAACCATGACCAAGTAGGATTTGCTCTGGGGATGCAAGGATGGTACTATATCCGCAAATCGATAAATGTGATACATCACATAAACAAATTGTAAGACAAAAATCACATGACCATATCATTGATGCAGAAAAAGCATTCAATAAAATCCAACACCCCTTTTTGATAAAAACTCTCAGCAAAGTGGGAATAGAGAGATCATACCTCAAAATAACAAAGGCCATATATGACAAACCTACAGCCAACATCATACTCAATGGGAAAAAACTAAAACCATTTCCCCTAAGAATAGGAACAAGACAAGGATATCTACTTTTACCACTCTCATTCAACATAGTACTGGAAGTCCTAGCCATGGCAATCAGACAGGAAGAAACAATATAAGGCATCTAAATTGGAAAAGAAGAAGTGGAACTGTCATTATTTGCAGATGAGTAAGGCCTGAGACTATTTGTAGATGGTAAAATGTTTTCTGGTCTCCTATGCAAGTCACCTCTGATAAAAGAAATAGCATAAGTATATCTCCAAAAACATGTTATAGTAAACATTTTTTAATATTTTATTTTAATCTTTCAATGTCAGTACTTTTAAACTTTATTAGAGTGCAATATATTGCTGTGTTATTGCCACCAGAAAACTTTTTTTCTAGGTTTTTACATGACCTAGAACAATTTAAGCATGTTTTATATTTTTATTTAATTTGGATTTCAGATATGCCACTTACCAGCACTTTTTTTTTTCCTATTCGTCATCTTTCATATTTTTTCCAAAAGTTTCTTTGGAGATTTCATTAAATATTGTGACTTTTAAACTACTATTTCTAGACTCCTATGTACTGTTTTTTTGCTTTTTTAAAAAAATTCTTTTTCTAATTTATATATTTTCCATCATGTAAAATTTTTAGGCAATTTAGATTAATTAGGTCTTGATCCTTTAAGATTTACTGAAAATAAGCTCTCTTTTCTGTTGCAAAAGCTTGTTAAACAGATACTGTTTCACCTTTCATCATATCTAGAACTCACTTCTAAATTGTAGGAGGATTCATACTTACAATACATATTTACTTGCTCCTTGAAGATATAAAATCTCTAAATAACAGTACATTACATTTTCACCAATAAATCCTAAAGGCATACAGAAGGTTGCCATTAATTGTATCATCCACCCATAGGACATTTGTGTGGGAAAGTTGTCAGGGCATTTGATAGGCCTGCAAACTGAATAGCAAGATAATGTGAATTTATTTTCAGAATAATGCTGAAATATCACAATGAAATATTCCACACTTAGTACATTTCTATTTTCTATTACCTTATTGTGAAAGGCCATTCAAATATTCTTTTTTTTAAACTAAATCTTTATTGTTCAGACTATTACAGTTGTTCCTCTTTTTTCCCCCTATAGCTCCCATCCACCCAGTTCCCACCCCATCCTCTGTCCTTACCCCTTGACACTGTCCTCATCTATAGGTGTACGATTTTTGTCCAGTCTCTTCCCACACCCCCCACACCCTTTGCAAGCCCCCCCCCCCCCCCCCCCGGAATTGTCAGTCCACTCCCTTTCTATGCCCCTGATTCTATTATATTAACCAATTTACTCTGTTCATCAGATTTTTATTCACTTGATTTTTAGATTCACTTGTTGATAGATATGTATTTGTTGTTCATAATTTTTATCTTTACCTTTTTCTTCTTCTTCCTCTTCTTAAAGAATACCGTTCAGCATTTCATATAATCCTGGTTTGGTGGTGATGAACTCCTTTAGCTTTTTCTTATCTGTGAAGCTCTTTATCCAGCCTTCAATTCTGAATGATAGCTTTGCTGGATAAAGTAATCTTGGTTGTAAGTTCTTGCTATTCATCACTTTGAATATTTCTTGCCACTCCCTTCTGGCCTGCAAAGTTTCTGTTGAGAAATCAGCTGACAGTCATATGAGTATTCCCTTTTAGGTAACCGAGTTTCTTTCTCTTGCTGCTTTTAAGATTCTCTCTTTATCTTTTGCCCTTGGCATTTTAATTATGATGTGTCTTGGTGTGATCCTCTTTGGATTCCTTTTGTTTGGGGTTCCTGGACTTGTAAGTCTATTTCTTTCAGCAGGTAGGGGAAGTTTTCAGAAATTATTTCTTCAAATAGGTTTTCAATATCTTGCTCTCTCTCTTCTTCTGGCACCCCTATAATTCAGATATTGGTATGCTTGAAGTTGTCCCAGAGGCTCCTTACACTATCTTCATATTTTTGGATTCTTTTTTCTTTTTGCTTTTCCGGTTTGGTATTTTTTGCTTCTTCATATTTCAAATCTTTGACTTAATTCTTGGGATCCTCTTGTCTGCTGTTGAATCTCTGTATATTATTCTTTATTTCAGTCAGTGTATGCTTAATTTCTAGTTGGTTCTTTTTCATATCCTCGAGGGTCTCACTAAATTTATCGGCGGTTTCTAGAAAATTCTTGAAAAACCTTATAACCATGGTTTTGAACTCTATATCCAGTAGTTTGCTTTCCTCCATTTCTGTCATTTGTGGTCTGTTTCTTTGTCTCCACATTTTTTATGCTTCACTGTGTTGATAGAGTGGCTTTCTGTGCTAGGTGTCCTATAGGGCCCAGTGGCTCAGCCTCCCCAATTACCTGATGTGGACTCTCTTGGTGCACCCCTTTGTGGGATGTGCACAGTCTTGTTGTAGTTAAGCCTTGACTGTTGTACGTATCACGGGAGGAATTGACCTCCAGGCCAGTTGTCTGTGAGAATCAGCTGTCTACAGTGGGAGAACTTCTGTGCTGAAGACACCCTTCTGGGGCAAGACTTGCTTCAGTGGTGCTTTGGTGCTCACTGAGTCTGCCCCCTGAGTGTGTCCTTTATGGATCCAAGGAGCTGCAATCTGGATGGTCCCAATCTGACCACTAGTACACTGGCTCTTGGATCTCTAAGGAGATGATAATTTAGCCTCTGCCTGAGGCTACCCAGCAGGAGCTATGAAGAGATGTGCAGATTCCTCTTCCTTGTTTGGGGTTCGGAGGTGCCCAGATGAGGCCCAGCTGTGAAGCAATGCAAGCTGCTGTGGGGCCTTGAGCCTTCTTTTGGATGTTCTGGGTCTCTCTGACCTCTGCTCGCAGCTTGGGTGGGGTCTCAGGGAATCAACAGGGCAGAGCAAACAACTATGGCTGATCCTCAGTCCTTCCCTAAGAGGCCCCTGGGTCTCAGTGTCCCCACGGTAATCTCTGCAAGCACCTCTAAGAGAAAACCACCCTCGAGTTCTGCCCGCTGCCAGACAGTCCAGTTTCTCCCGTATGAGTCTGGGTCCCCACAGACTCTCCCAGAACTGGAGTTCAGAGCTGTCGGGAGCTTGTGACTCCCTCCCGATTGAAAAAGACACCAGCGTCCTCCGTTGCTAGCCCTTTCCGCGCGCGCACCTCCATACCTCTGTGCTTTACTTCCGCACCTCCTCTGAGTCTCAGTGTGCTTTTCTCTTTCCTTCTAGTTGTAGAATTTCCACTCAGCCAGCCTTCCTGTGGTTCTGGATGATGTCTGTTTTGTCTTTTAGTTGTAGTTTTGAAATGGTTGTGCGGGGCAGCAATTTCAGGTGTTTACCTATGCCACCATCTTGGTTTCTCCCTCAAATATTCTTTATTGAGATCAAGGAGGGAAGAAAATGCCCACTGACTCTTCACAGTTCTAATACATTGTCAAGTTAAGCTATGCCTGAAAATTTTAACTCTATAAATGGAGATTAAAATACCAAAAGGTACCAGTTATGATGCACAGATTCACATTAGTACATGTTATTTAATACCAGAAATTTTAACACATCAAAAATTGGTACAAAGCATGATTTGAGAAAGATCGGTATTAGCTGAGATCATTAAGACATAGCATTAATTTTTCACTTGTCATCATTATATGATGTTTGCTAAATCATAGATAATGACTTCAATTGCCCTCATTCCCACAATCTGATTTGATTATTTTGACTGCATATTATCGTGTGCATGAAACTCACATTAAATGAGTCTCATTTATATGCCAGAACAAGGCATGAACTTGAAGTGGCTACATTACCTCCAGCTTGAATCTAAACTTCTTGTAAAAGACAAGTCTTCATTTAGATTTTTTCCCCCAAACTTTCTCTTCTCTCTCTTTTCTTTTAGCCTCTATAGAAGCCTAACTAAGCCTTCTTCCTTCTTGCCTTTCTATGAGTGTGTTTTTCTTCCATGCTGCTTTAAGGGTAAAACCAGAATCCTTTACTGTGATTTAGTGACTCTTCCTTCAGCCCGCCCCTGACTGTACCTCTCCATCCTCATAGCTTACTATCCCTGGCACACACATCTTGTTCCGGTCAAACTGAGACATGTAACTAGCTCTCTCTCCTCTCTTTCCTCTTTGCCTTCACCAAATGATTCCATCTGCCTGAAATGTTCTTCCTCTCCTTTTTCATGTAGTTAATTCTTAATGGTCTTAAGATTCCTCCATGAATACTGTTTCCTTCTTGTCTCTCCCTCACTGTGCAATGAAGCTGTTCTCTGAGGTCAACAGCAGGCCGTGCTCAGCTCTGGCACGGCACTGACATTCTACAACACAATCTCCCCTGGGTTGTCCCACTTTTAACTCTAGATAAGAGACCAGGTCTTTTATTTTTGTGGCCCCCTTAGAACAATGAGTGAAAGAGTAAATGTTTATTAAATGAATATCCAACATTGTGCCTTTGTTCATATTCTTCCTCTTCTCCCTAAATCCCCTCCTTCATTTGCCCACCCATCCCAATCTTTTTCTTCTCCCCAAATGCCACTTAAACCCCATTCCTCTATGAAGCCCTTTCCCCCCTGTTTTCTGAAAGCATGTGATTTGTTCCTTTGTTTATTTTGTGAAAGTCTTATGGACCCAAACCCTACTAGAAGACCTTCTAGGTAAGAATGAAATCTTGATTACTTCTTTACAGTCTGCTGCTTGAGCATGTTAGAAGGTTCTTAGTCCATTTTGATTGATTTGCCTGAATGGGGAATAAAACACTCTAGAAATAGGATAGAGGGTCAATTCCTTCAAAAGAATAATGATCTGTACAAGGCTATGGCACCTTTTTAAAATAAAATAATTCTCTTTACTTAATACAGGCACTATTATCATCATTATTTTTTTCATCATTATTTGCCAAATAAAACACATCTATCCTGAAGCCAAGAAAAGTAATAAGAATAGTGACATGCTTTGAGTGCTTTTATTAGTCAGAACACTGGTCTGTTACATGCTCGAGTCTTTAATATGCATGAAACAATATTCTCTGATGCAACAAATGATTAAAGAAATATATTAAAGCATTCATTCTGAATGAAAATGGACAAGGTAATTCCCAAGGCTCAGAGCAACTACAGGAAAAATATAAGCTGAAGTACTCATTTCTCCCCAGAGAAATTCTACAGAGATTGCTTTCAATTTTTGGTTTTAAATCTAAAAAGTTGTGGCATAAAGAGTTGAAAAATAAGGTTTTTGGCTTGTTCACATGCAAGCTCTGGTTGAATTTTTAATATTTGAGGGGTTTTTTTAGGGGTTGAGGGGAAGAAAAAATTCCTTTTTTCTCTTATGAAGACCACTCATTGGCAATTTCTTCAGAGGAGCTATCTGTTGTCAAAGTGCCAGCAGCCTTCTACTCACCATTCTACACAACTAGCTAGTCAGGAGCCTCGGCAAAGCCTCTTGACCTTTCTGAACCTCTGCTTTTATCTTTCAGATAGGAACACAAACATTTTCTTTGCTTACCCAAATTGCTGTGGTGTGGAGTAGGGATGAGAGATTGAATAAAATAAGTTAGAAATTTCCAAAGCAAATGAAAAGATAAGGCATTAAAAGTCACGTCTCCTCACAGTTTGGGTTGTCCCAAACTGAATTTACGTTAAACCATGAGACTAGCACCAAATATGCTTAATGCAGGCTTAATCTGAACATGCTTTGCTTATCTGCTGGGAGAAGAGTTATTCTTGGGCTAGCCAGCACATTTGACAGGGAATATAGTCCTGAATTGTCCTCTTCTTTTAGCCAACCAATCAGCAAATATATATTGATTAACTGGTATTCACAGGCAAGTAAGATAACACTGTATAGAGTTTCCACAGTATTCCCAATCATAAAACATATCTGAAGACATATGGCATATACATGTGTTAATTAAGAATTAGCCCAATATAGTTGAGTGTGGGACTGGGGGGGGTGGGGGGGTGGGGATGGGGCGGGGGCGGAGGTTATCAGACACCAGGAGAGACAGTGTACTAGTCTGCTAGGGCTGCTCTAACAAAGATTACACAGACTAAACAATAGGCAGCTTAAACAATAGAAATTTTCTCATGGTTCTGGAGGCTGAAAATCAGAGATCAAAGTGTCAGCAGGGTAAGTTTCTTCTGAGGCCTCTCTCCTTGGCTTGTAAACGTCACCTCCCCTATGGTCATTCCTCTATGTGTGTCTGTGTCCTAATCTTCTCTTCTTATAAGGACACCTGAATTATTGGATTAGGACCCACCTTCATGAACTCATTTTAACTTAATCACCTATTTAAAGTCCCTAACTCCAAACACAGCCACTTTCTGAGGTACTGGGAATTTGGGGAGAACACAATTCAGCCCATAAGAGATATAATTCAGGTACTTAGAGAAAAGGAAGAGAAGGCATTGCAGACAGAGGGAAACTTCAGACACAGAAAGGTGCATGGCAGGCTGGGACAGGGAGTAATCCAGCATTTTGTAACTCACATCAGTAATGTGCTTCACAGTCACCGGAATACTTTTTTTTTTAATTGTCACAACAGCCTTAAGAGAGATTATTCTTTAAAAACTAGAAAACTGATATTTAAGTGGCCTGCATCTCACCTATCTCCTCAAACTTCATGTACTTGAGGGACTTGATTCCACAGCAGATCTTCATTGAGTGTGAGGTTG
The DNA here is from genome assembly GCF_014108235.1 of Myotis myotis. Classification (NCBI taxonomy): domain Eukaryota; kingdom Metazoa; phylum Chordata; class Mammalia; order Chiroptera; family Vespertilionidae; genus Myotis; species Myotis myotis. The sequence goes on from NW_023416324.1 coordinate 87,782,486, forward strand.
GGATGGAGAATCAGCATTTCTAACAAGCTTAAGTGATGTTGAGGCTGCTGGTCTGTAAGCACATGCTGAGCAGCAAGAGTGCAGGGGACAGGAGAGCAGAGTAGGAGAAGGCTATGTTTTAAAAGACTGTGACAGGAACAGGTTATGAGTTTGGACTTAATTCTGTGCTATTCAACTTGCTATCTGTGATCTTGAGTTAGATTAGGTATAATCTTGCAAAATTCAAACTAGTGAAAGTTTCCCAATTCATAGAAAAACAAATGAATCAATTAGGTGGGGTTTTCTCAATTAAAAATTTTACTGTCTAAAATTTTCTTTAAAAGTTTAACATTTAACTAAAATGAAAATACAAAGAGCAAGAAATTTCCAGGAAGAAAAAAAAAAAACACGAAAACAAAGAAAGCTGGAGGTAGCCAATCATGCTTAGTATGACATGTTCTTAAGAAAGACGTTCTCATGTCAGTGATTTTTATATTATGCACAACAGAAAATCTCCCCCCTACAAATATTGCTCTCAGTGTAATTATTGGAATTAAGTCTATCCTTACTCTAAGGTGCTTTTCAGACAGCACCTAAGCTTCCAGATGAATAAGCTGGAAATAATTCTGTAGGAGAAAGAGGACCACTGAGGGTTATTAACCAGGGTCAGTTTGATGAAAGTAGTGTGTGGGGAGGCTGAAAATAAATCTCAAACTCCTCAGACTGGTAATGGCTCTTTCTGTTGAACTTCTAGTCAGTCAGTCATTTATCATTCAACACATAGGGTCTGGTATTTGCTTCTGTGCAAGTCACTGTCCTGGGCGGGCACTTGGGTTGTGTGGCGAAGCACAGTCTCTGGGTTGAAGAACTCTAGGAGGAAGAAGAGACAACTGTAAATAACTGTAACCAGGAGATAGGCATAGACCACAGCCAGTCAAGAAGATCAGAAAAGACATTTGAATGGGAAGATTGTGACAGATGGAAATTGGAGGGAGGTGACAGTATGGTAACCATATAGTATCATCTAAGCCTGAACACTGATAGTGAAAGGGGACACCATTGATAATGACTCCAGGAGAATAGGCATAAGATGGCCATGCTAGGTTTGGGGGAAGAAATGAGACCTCTGGGCAGGGCAGAGAATAGGGAATAGACCAACCAGACTAGGACGTTATTCAGGTGACCTGGCCCCAGCTACCTTTTACCTCATCTTCTACACCTCAGTCTCCACACTCCCTACTGTCCCCAGACACACCAAACAAGCTCTTCTCAGAGTCCTTGCACTTGTGTTTCTCAGATGTTCACATGGCCAATGCCTTCATTTCATTCATGTCCAAATAAAACTCTTTCCCATAACCTTCTGAGTATGATGGTGTCACTGAAACGGAGTGGTGTGGTCTGATGTACAGCTTAACAGGATCTCTGTGACTACTGTGTGGGGCAAAGTGGAAGCAGAGACCAAGAGAGGAAAACAGTGCAGTTGTCCAGGTAAGAAATCAGAGATTTACTCTGGGAAGATTGATGTAGCAGAAATGAAGACAGACCAGTTGGGAGGACTGGCTCACTTAGACATGAGGGATTGACACCTGAATTAGGATTGTGAAGATAACAATGGGCAAATAAGGGGTAGAAGTGACAGCATTAGGGTCTGATTGTACAAGGGAGAAAAGCAAAGAGGAGAGTCTAAAACAGCTGTGGGCAAACTACGGCCCACAGGCCGGATCCTGCCGTTCGGCTGTTCTATCCGGCCCGCGGAGCCGAAAGAGCGGAGGGTTCTCTTGCTCTCCCCTCCGCTCCTTCACCAGCAGCAGTGTTAACATGGCAACGTCGGGAAACATGGCCGCAGCTCCTTCTTCTGAGTCCAGTTTAAGAAACAATTATTGTGGCCCTCGAGTCAAAAAGTTTGCCCACCCATGGTCTAAAATGTCACCAAAATAACACCCTTCATCCTGTGTTCCTGAGACATGCTCCTCAGAAGGACATTTCTAGCTGTTGGTCAATCCATTAGGAAGCGTGAGAGTCACCGCACACAGGAGAAAATCCATGGTTGTGAGAAGTCAGCTGTACAAAAACCTTCTTGATTTGCCTTTATAAGTCTATTTGACAGTGGAACTTTTTAAAAACAAATTAAAATCTATGAACATCCTGTTGGAGCCAGATTTTACCAGCTAGCTAGAACTAATACATTTCCACCAATTTTGCAGGCCATAATGATTAGTAGCTTGAAATCAACCATTGTGGGACTCTTTATACCAGAAATCAGCAAAGTACTATCTACCTATTTTTGTACAGCTCTGAGGTCAGAACAGTTCTTATATTTTTAAATAGTTGAAAAATTCAGAAGATAGCTTGAAGAAGTAGCTGAGTTTAAAGAAAAAAAGATTACTTGTGGGGATAATTGAGTTGACTGCAGTCTAACAGGAAACTATTTATGGAAATAAGTGATAAAGTTCATATCTGTATCTGGACCCACAAAATAAAGGCTGTCCCAATGGCCTGGCCCACGTCACAAATTTAAATCTAAGGTCAATCTGCATTAACAGAAACACCTGTTGAGGAAAACTAATACACACAATCACAATCCTCCAACTCAGCTTTGGCTCTCTTACCTGCCCTGGAAAATGGAGTCTGCTAGCCTTCTCAGGAAATCCCCACCCTCCTAGCCAATCAGGCCTTGCTTTTTGTGTTACCTCTTCTTTTCTTTTTTTAAAATAGTTTATTGATTTTTAGAGAGAGAGGAAAGAAGAAGAGAGAACATCGATGTGAGAGGGTAACACTGATCAGCAGCTGCCTCCTGCACACCCCCTATTGGAAATTGAACCCGCCACCCGGGTATGTGCCCCGACCGGAATCAAACCAGCAACCTCTCAGTGCATGGGACATGCCCAACAACTGAGCCACGCCCGCCAGTGTGTGTTGCCTCTTCTAATGCTCTGTAAAACTTGCTCTTACCCAAACTCTCTCTGGAAGAGTGCTGAGGCACTGTACTCCACTCCAGGGGTTGTTTCCCCCTGGACACGGACATCAAACTCACTACTAAATTGTTCAAATTGTCATTTTACAGAAGTAACTTGAAGAAGCAAGAGAGATGAGACAAATAATGGAACAAAGCCTCAGTGACAGTGGGAACAAATCAACATGAATGGTGGTGGGATTAATTTTGGAAAGCTTCTGAGACAGGACAGAGAGAAGAAAGGAAAAGAAATATAAACAAAACTGGAGGTGGAGGAGGCTGGAGTTAGGAATATCCCCACGATCTCAAAGAAAGGAGAAGTGAGGTGGACTGTAGAGAGGGCAGGGGTGAGAGTGACCTTGGAGGCCAAAGTGAATGGAGAGAATGGGACAGCGCAGAGCTCGAAGGGGATTTATGTCCCCCCTTATATACGATGCCATCCATTCTAGGATGCAAGCCTGGTGCTCAGCCAAGCGGGCGACATTTGAGTATCAACATCTGAAGAACCCTCCTCCCTGCGGAAAGGCGGAGGGACAGAAAGCAACAAATGCTTGTTCATTGATTTTCACAAATTCATCAAAATGAAGCCTTTAGGCTGAGTAAACTAATCAGTCCGTCAGTGACAGGCACCAGGCTGGGCTCCGAATCTACAGATAGAAATGCACACCGTCTCCACCCTCAGGAAGCTTACAATCTAGAAAAACATCTGAGCCCAGGCATTCCCTCAGGTCGTCAATGCTTTGCCATGGAATTCTGTGCACTGTAGGCAAAAGCTATAAGCACTACAGAGCCCACAGGAGCAGCATTCGTAAATCACTGGGTGGCAAAGCTGGCATCTCGGCACAGGGACCACCTAGAGAGACTGTATTTTTATTAGATATTAAATAATGGCAAGTTAAATTTTTTGATTTTTTTAAATACGCTATTTGCATATAGAATCATATCTCTGCTACACCAACTCTCTCCACTGTAAATTATTTCTCTGTGTGCTTCCTCACTGTACAGGAGAAAGATTAAGCTAAAAATAGCCCTAAAAGTGAATCATGGATTAAGACTGACCATAAAGTTCCTATGATCTAAAAAAATATATTTATGTACCCGGGCCATTGATTACATATTAAAATAAATGGAGATATGTCCAGATATATCCTTTTCCTAAAAATACCTGGCAAATAAAAGAATCACAAACATAAAGCCTTAAATGTGAATTAAAAGAGAATTAAAAATATTTACAACCTTAGTCTGTAATGACAAATTCCAGTTAATCAAAGAACCACTCAGGTTTTTTTCTCAATGAGAAAACAAATATGTTACTTAGGTTTTAAGAAAATAGTTTTAGACACACTATAACACAGAGGGGGAAACCCTGGTTTTCATGCACCCATTGAGTATATAATCTAAACTGTTATATGTTCAAGTAGCAACCCTTCTGGGTCCTCCCAGGCTAACATAAAACATTATAAATTAAATGCTGGTGCAATAACAAAATTGCTTTTCATGGTCATAGGTGAAGTCCCCCTGGGGTACTATTGCTAGTGACTTTAGAATTGTATTTGCCGAGGTAGAAAGGTATAGCTTGGGTTTACAAATGCTTTTACATTAGGGTAAACAATACTAATAGTAACAATAATTACAATGACAATGATGATGGTGGTGATGACTACTCCAGAAATGACAAGTACTCAGAATTCTTGGCTCTATTAAGAGGCAGGTCCTCTGTGTTTGTGGTTTTACCAAAAGATCTATCACCTAGTTTGGTCATTGCCTTGTCAGTTACCACACAGACACACACACACACACACGCGCACACACACATACACACACACACAGAAACAAATGAGCTCCCCACACTTCATTCATGTCAGAACTCAACAGCTTGAGTAGCACAAATATTCTGCAGTCACTCATGAAAAGAAATTTTTAATAATAAATATCTAACAATTAATGGGCTGGTAGCTGCAATTGTCTTCAGGGCATACTATCTAATTTCCTTGCAATGTTTCATATCCTTACTTTTCACGCTGCAACAGTCTATCATTAAAACCAAATGCAGGTTTCTATCACTTTTATTTATTTTTCAAATCAACTTATAAATCAGTGCCAGGCCTTGTTACAGATGAGTTCCAATAAATTATCGGCTGTGGACAAATTCTGAATGTTAAACACTTCCTTCCCCTCCCGCCTTCTTGATCTCTGCCTGTTTCTCTCTCTCTCTCTCTCTCTCTGTTGTTTTTCTCTCCTGCTCTGAAAGGAGGCTTCTGCATGGCCCTCCAGGCCTGCATACCTCACGGACTGGGCTTTGGGTCCAAGTGAAAGAGCCCTTAGTACTTAATCCTGTGCTATTAAAATAATGCAAGAGACATTTATTTTCAGAAAAAAATATATTTATATAGGATACAAGAGTCATTTTACAGTCCGTGGGAGATTTACCTTTCTGGGTTTCAGAAGTGCAGGCCTCTTGTTAGAGGCATGTTCCATCCTCTCCTCAGCCTGAGACTGAAACCCGAGGTCTATTTCTCACAGATGTCAGTCTGTTAAGCAGCCCACCTACCTTTTCCAAGCAGCCCTGTTGCCCCCAAGATGCCCTTTGGGATGCTGTGACAGGCTCCTGCCAAGTCTCCCTGGGAGGATCCAGCACAGATCTGGGCCTCTGCTCTCACTGACATGGGTCTGCAGGACACACAGGACACAGGAGATACCCTGCCTATAGGGCGAGGGAACAACATTTCTACAGTCCGCTCCGACAGCCTGTGCTACCACCTGCTCACTCGCAAGCATGCACACAGTCGCAAGGTGCATCTGAAATACATCTCAGCTGGAAACCAAGAAAAGTGCTTTAAGATCCTTAAAACAGCAAGAGCCTCTCATGGAAGCCACTGTTAAAGTTGTGCACTTGATGGCACTGTAAGTAGATAGTACAATGCACTCCACTGTACTACGTATCTTTGCATAATTCTGACTGCGGATCCATTTCATAGCAGCTAAGACTGCGTTTGTAATGCCTCTTTGATATTGTTCATTTGACAAACGCAGGAAAGCTCTCTGAAATGTCATTTGTAAAATTGTGATATTTCAGTTAGTTCCTGGAATAGACTTCTAATGTTCCTCAAGTTTTAGCAAGTTCTTCCTTCTGGAAACGTATAGTAGCCAGATGGTTGCTATGTGTAACCCAGGTGCCACACCTGACCAGGTAACATGAGAGGGAGGTCCCCCGCCTTTGTCGGGGCCTGGTGAGCTCAGAAGGAGGTGATATGCAATTCCAGGTGCAGGGCATTCACGTCAGGGCACAAGCCCTTGCACAGGTCACAGACAGAGCCGCTGCCGAGTTTCCCGTTACCGTCTTGACCTACTAATTTTCATTGAGTCCATCTCATGATTAATGTCTACGTAAAGGACCAAAGGCCAAGAGCCCAGCCTGCAGCATCTCTTGGAGAAACAGGAGGCATATGTTTATCTTAGCTCCAGAGATGGAAGGCAATGACGTTTTATTAACTAACCCACTGCACATCCAAAAATAGAACCAGGGAGGGAAAAAAAAAATATATATATATATATATTAATAAAAGACAAAGATGTTAATTGACCATACCTTTGCTATGCCCATCAGCCAATCAGAAGAGTATGCAAATTAACCCAATAAAGATGGCCATTAAATTTGCATACTGCAGGTGGGGCAGGCAGTGCGAGACACTGCCCTCGGGATCTAGAACTCTGATCTGTGACCCGGGGAGGCAGGGCAGGAAGAGCCAGATGCTGCCCCCTCTGATCTGTAACCCGGGGAGACTGCAAGACGGCACAGGCCAGGCTGAGGGACCCCCCGCTGAGTGCACAAATTTTTGTGCACCAGGCCTCTAATATATATATATATATATATATATATATATATATATATATATATATGTATTTTTTTTAGTTCAAGCAGCAAAGAGATCTTGTGGGTTTTTCTCCCCAAAGTGCATGACTTCCTTAACAGGACAGAGGAGCCCAGCATGCCCAATGACAGTTCAATACAGGATGGACTTATTGAATTGTCTGCATGGGCCAGTTCTCCCCTACCTGTGCAGGAACCCCTGAAAGGTGGTTGGGCTTTGCCACCTCGAGAACTCTGCGCTGTTTGCTAGTGCAGAAACTGGCACCCCTGCTTGGCCAGTCCATCAGCATGCGCCACGCTCGGTGGAGGAAGGAGCCCAGTAGCACTGTGGGGTGATGGTCGTTGTGTTCAGGGAGTTGCGCCTTTCATTTTGCAGCAATCTGCCTTCACACACCTTACTAAAAATGCAGTATTTTTCACACTTTTGCCATTTATGTAGTTAAGTGAATAAACTTTCATCCTGCTTTGAGTTTGCAAAGGCAGGATTGGGAACCTGACATCGGACTACCCTGACATCCTGAGCTGAGGGCTGTGAAACTGGAAATGAGCCTAAAGGGTGGTCATTGTTATTAAACACTCAGTGAGTCGGTCCCCGCTTTGTTAAGCTAGAGAAGCCCTAACTGGGAACTTAGGAGGAGTGATGAAAGTGCTCTAAATTGAGCTAGGTTTAGTGGTAGAAAAAAAAGTTATTTACTCTAAAATGATTCTCAAACATTCTGCTACATATGCTCAATTCCATTCCAGAAGACTGGCTTCTAATGCATAGACTTTATTCAGGAAAAACAAAACAACAACCAAAAACCCTCTAAACTCTCCAGATCCCTCCAGCTCACTTCTGATGAAGCAACATCAGTAGTGGAGGCAACCTGAAACTATAATGCCATTAACACAACACCAAAAGGACTGTTCTCCAATACTTGGTATCATCCAACACTAAGGTCATGTGTCAGTCCCCTGGTTGTGCAGACCCTTCTCTGCAGTGTCTTCACAGACCAGCAGCATGGGCATCACCTGGGAGCTGGGCACGAAGGTCGATCCCAGGCCCTACTTCCAGCCAGCTGAATCAGCGCCTGCGTGTTCACAGCATTCCCAGTGACTTGGAAGCTATTCAATTATTTATCCACCTGTGCAGTGAAAGGCACTTTCCCCACGCCTGTCCTTTTTTGCAAGTTCCACTCCTATACATGCGTGCGCGCACACACACACACATGCTCGCACACACACTAATAACTACTGTTACTGGTTTGGTTTTGCTTTCCAATGTTTCATTTTGCATGTAAAAACAAATGCAAAGATATGCACATTTCCCACCATTTCCCACAGTTAGCTAATATTTTATTCATTTATGAATATTGCATTTTTTTACTTAGTAAAGTTATTTTTAAAGAATTGAATGCTTTTCTTTCCATGTTTTTTCACTGTTCTCCACTCATTTCTCTTCACTTTACACATATCTGTCAACATTGATGGCCAGTTGCTGTGAGGCATTTGCGCTTTCACCGTAATTACCCACATCATGCAGTTGCAATATGAGCACTTAAGCTGATGGCATTGCCCATGACTTTCTTTTAACGTGAAATCAGAAAAGCCAGTACAGGAAGTGAGCCTCTCCCACTGAACCTTGCTTAATCCCAAAAGAGCTTTAAGGGACAATTACAATAAAAAGATTATTCTCTGCATTTCCAGTCTGCACAGAAGGACAGTTGGAGATTGCTTTATCTCATGTATATGTATGTAACTCATGTCGATGTGTGGTGATCATACATCTAGGATTTTCCACCCTCTGCCCTTTTCCCCATGCCATTACTCCCATTGGAATCGCCTACCCTTGAACACCCCCACCTATTGAAATTCTTCCCAGAAGTCAAAACTCAACTCTGACACTCTCTTTCCAGAGCCTTTCCCAACCACCCCTGCCAGAAGCACTTCCTCTGTCTCCCGATGTTTTCTTTCTTTGAGCACCACCTTTCTGACCTGACCGTTCACATATTCTGCCTAATTGCTTGTAAACAGAGCATTCCCTTTACTGAACTGTGGGCTTCTTGAGGTTGGAAACTGTTGAAAATCTTGTGTCCAATTTTGCGCCTACTATATCACAGAATATAGCATAAGTTCTTGATAAAAATTTGTAAAATGAATGGGTGAAACTATGTAAGCACCATAAGCACATCGTCCTGTGTGAGGTTCTGTGTTACCTATTTCTCTCTGGCACTCACGTCTGATCTAATCCTCTGCAGTCAGACCACGACCCTCAGCTCTGAGAGCAGCAACCCTAACTCAGAAATTGCTCCAATGTTAGATTGTTAACCAAGTTAATATTTTGCATATATAGAAAACCACTTTTCCACTTTTCTTTATTTTAAAGATTACTATTTCATTTTTCACTAATATATCTGTGAGCCAGAAACTCTTACATGATCTCTTTTTAAAAGAGATTTGAAACTGCAATGATGTTTGATTCCTACAGAACCTATGGTAGGCCATTAGGCAGACAAGAGCAGAGTAAGGACGACGGGCCAGGTGCAGACGGTCACCAGGGTGGAAAGCCATAGGTGCCTAGCCATGGGCAAAATGGGAAAACAAGGATCTCACCCCCAAAGTATCCTTTTTCCCCCCAGTATATAGATGATAATGCAGTTTAGACCCTTGGCCTTGATGTTGCTGGTCATGGGGTCTGGACCTTCCCCTGACCTTTGCTCTCCTAGCATGTCGCTGGTCATGTGGAGGAAGAACAAGGGCTGAAGAGTGGCCTTATGTACCTCCCATGCGGGTCCTTATACTACCACTCCCTTAATCATTAACCCTTAGGGATAACATCTTGGCCTCAGTTGTTTTTCAGCTCCAGGCCTAGAAAAGCAGCAAAACCAGACCAAGCAATGCCATGGCTAGCACCAGGACCAGATGCAATGACTAATGACTCCCTCCTCTAGGGCCGACCAATCAGTGGAAACCACAAGCCTGAGGGGAAACACCTAGAGTTGATGAATATTTTATTGAGATCCTCCCCTAGAACCTCCCCTGAAATCCCCACCTTTGTAGGCTAGCTAAAAGCCTTCAAGATAACTCAAATCTTTCTCTCTTTCTCTCTCTCTCTTTCTCTCTCTCTTCTCGTTCTCGCATTGCCCACCCCTTTTCCCTTGCCTCTATCTTTCTCCTAAGCTCCAACTTCTTTTGTTTCTGTAATTTGTTTCCTGAGCCCATTTGTTCTACAGCTCACTTCTTCTAACTCTGTGACTTTCTAAACAAACTTGCTCTTATCATTTGAGTCTTGATTCTGAATTCTTTCCTAGTCAGAACTCAAGTACTAAGGTTGCTGAACCCAAGTCCAGTCTGACTCCAGTGGCCTAACATCTGGTACCCTTCTTCCGCCAGCAAACCCCAAAATATTACAGATATGTGGAAAGTGTAAGTATGTAACTCCTTAAGTTCTCCAATCTAAGATTCAATAATCCTTTAATATGCTTGAACATATTTGACATTCTTAAGTCAGAGGTAGACCACATTTGAGAAAATTGTTAAAAATACCTACAACATTGGATTCAGGATCACTATGTGTTTCTATGAATAAATATGTACAAAAAGTGCTTCAACAACAACTTCATTGTCTGTATAGCATAGGACACATTTACATTATATTATCCTAGAGAAACCTTCAAAATGGGGAGTGAAGATTATAGACACTATAATTTGGAATTTTTAGGTATCTCAGGGCCATTCTAGATAGGGTTTTTATAATAAAATCTTAATATTTCAATGTCCTGTCTACAGGGAAAAAACAAACAAACAAACAAACAATCATGGATGCCATCACACACCTCAGCAAGAACAATCCCCCCACCGAACTTCCCAGCTATCCCCCCCACCGCCCCCTAAAAAGCAATTTAATGCACCACTGGAGATTGCCTATTAATTGGACTAGAAATAAAGTAGCCTATGAGTTGGCCAGGGAAATCCAGGATGTGTGTGTTGTGTGTGTACATATATATATATGGATGTATATAATAATTCACCCATAAAGTAAACAAGCAACACTAGTACGTCATTTTCTAATTACAGGGCTGTTTCATAAACTGTAAATGCTAACATGGGAGAGGTAAATCATAGCAATTTAATTAATAAAACAATTTAGACACTTAAACCCATATGTGCACCCCTAGGGGCACCACATCAATAATAGAGGCTTGCAGGCATATTTTAGAGATTTTATGCAATCATTTGCAGATCTTGTAGTCAATAATTGTTTCAAACTGCATTAACCCTTCCCTCACCATACACAAAAAATGAGTTTTCATTTGTTAAATGTTCTTTTCTGTTCCAATGGTCTCGTAGGGTTGCTAGGAGTAGAGGAGCCCAGAGTTTCTTTCCCTGAATTAGCAGGACAGGAGATGAGAGGAACCCCCTGTCCAACAAAACAGCAAAATGTGGGGAGTGAGATTCCTTAAAGGCAGGAGCAGGATTCTCCCTTTTCCTTCCATTTAAAGGGAGATTAGGAGATAAAAAATGTCAGAGGATGGAAATTCAGCGCTTGAATTTTCATATTTTAGATCTTCTTTCTCTTTACCCTTTTAAAATTATGTCTATTGGACTGGCATATATTGCTGGGGGAATGTAGAATAGTGCAGTAGCTTTGGGAAATGGTTCAGTAGCTTTGTAAAAAGTTAAATATAAATTTACCATCTGACCTGCAATTTCACTCTTAGGAATTTCTCATTTTCTAAGATAACTGGAAATATATGTCCTTTGAAAAATTTGTACACAAATATTCAGTGACATTATTCTTAACAGCCAGAAAGTGAATACAACCCAAATGGCCATTAATTGATGAATGGATTAACAAAATGTATATAGCCATACAAAGGAATATTGCCCAGCAATACAAAGGAACAAAATACTGACACATACTCCAACATGTTAAAAAAACAAGTTAACGGACAGGAACCAGACACACAAGAGTACATATTGCATGATTCCACTTTTACGAAATGTCCAGAAAATACCAATTCAAAGAGACAGAAGGTAGGATAGTGGTGCCAGGAGCTGGCATAGGAACTGGGGTGTACTGGGACCAAGCATGAGGGATCTTAGGGTGATGGGAATGTCCTAAAACGGGTTTGTGGTGATGGTTACATAATTTACCCAGTATATTTACTAAAAATTATTTAATTGTGCACAACATTGGTGACAGTTTTAATATATAATTATTCTTCAATAAAGTTGTTTAAAATTTGTGCCCATAATTTTTTCATGTTTCTTATCAATCCTGAAAAACAAAAAGGGATTTGTATTGAAAGATATTAGTGGATTGTAAAGTGTTTTGTGGCTGAATAACACTAAGCCTAAGCAAATGCGGTCTTTTTGTAGCTGTAGTCATCACTGTCAGCTCGTATACACTCAGATCCGCTGTTACCAACAAGTGTTCTTTTCACTCTTGCGATTCCCATCAGAGAGATAATAAACTATTATCAGTGAGCACTTACTAAGTGTTATGCACACTATATGGTGTTAACTTCTTAATCAATGTAATAATTCTTATGCAACACTTTAGTGTTCCCATTTACACACGAGCCAGTTGAGGCAAAGAAAAGCTGAATCATTTGCCCAAGTTTGGCAGGAAGTGCAGAGCTGGGATTGGAACACAGGTGGCTGCAGGCTGCACTCTGACCTGCCTCCGTCACTGATCCCTCTCTGGGGGCTGAGTTCTCTCTCCGGGAATCAAACGGTGTCTTCAGCTATTCGTGGGCAGCTTTAAAGGAAGCAAGTGTGACTGAATGAGGCTTGCCCAAGAGATGGTGTGGACGTGCACAGGCAAATTGTCAGTAGTGGCTGCCTCGGGCGTTACTCTGAAGGACAAGAGTGGGTGACTCTAAACTTTCTTCCTAAGACTCCTCATTGCTTGATCTATTATAATTAGCATATATTATTTTGTAATTAAAAATGTCAACTAGAAATACTTTTTCCCCAAGAACAGTAAAGTAAGTAGAAATGTTATAGGCATGCATCAGTGTTTCTGGCTATGATTGTTTCCAAATTTACCCAGTTTACCATCTTCAGCAAGAAAACTGAACAACTGTTTCAGCCATGTAACCTATTACTCTGAAAGATCACCAAAACCTAAGAGAAAGCTGGCCGTGAACAAAAGGGAAAGAATTTACTAGAAATGTGAAACCCAGTCTATGGTGTGAGTCCTGCATCCCCCAGACGTGGCTGCTTGCTGGCAGGAGGCTGGGTGCTGGGCAGAGCTCTATACACAGCTGTGCTGTGGTTATGGAGGATTTCTTTAAATGTCAGGAAAGATATTCTGAAAATTCTGGCAAATCTGTATTTTAGTATGCATAAGGCAGGTTCCAATGCACAAATACATTGCAAATGTATTCCAAACATTTACTAATCATATGCATGGAATGTCAATTAATCAATTGTAATCACATAAAATAGTAGGTTAGTTGTCCACAGAGGCTACATGGACTGACACAGAGAAGAAACATACTGATCATGAAAAATGGTGGGAGAAAGTGCTATTGCAATGTCAGTAACTAAAAAAACAGAATATTTTAAATTAATAATTATTTTAAAAATTATTAAAGGCTGCCAATTGAGGATCATGTTATGACCTGGACCTGCTCTATACTGAGTTGTAATCAGAATGTTTTGTTATCACTGCATCCTTATAATTATTATTCTTCGAATTATTAATCTTATTCTTCGAATGTACTGAATCTTCTCTTCCCCTCTTAGTCACCCTCAATCACTTACCCCTAAACTCTATATCTACCCATCTATCCATACATCCATACATCCATATATTTGTCCTTTCCTTACTAACCTCACTTGGTTTCTGTTACAGTATGGACAACATAATTAACCATTTTAGAGTGTTTTTACTAGCACCCCAATATATCTCACCCTCTTGTCCTTCTCCTCTACCTTACACAGTATAGGCACTTAATAAATATTATGACTGACTGACTTCCACCTCCTTGTTGGAGAAATGCCTTGATTCAATCCATTAAAACGTGCTGAAGTCTAATGTCAACTGAGCTTGCTCCAAAATCCTCCCATTCAACCCCAGATAACTTACACCGACTTTCCAGTGGGAGTATGCTACTGTACTCTACACTGTCTACCATTGAAAAATACAAACCACAGGTCCCATTCTAGACCAATTATTATACCAGAAATACATTGAGATCAGGACCAAGGCATAGCATATCTAAAAGCTTCCCAGGGACTTTCCTCAAAGTACCGAAGCCCACATCCCTTCCTCACTCTGTGTAGCGAGAGGAGCAAGATTAGTGGGTTCTACTGTGTTCTCGAGATGATGGAAGATATCAGTATATAGTTCTTCAATTTCCCTCCTTACTAGAATATCTTTTAAGAGCAGGGGTAGGCAACCTTTTTCTATCAAGGGCCAGATAGAAAACATTTTAGGCTTTCAGGACAAGAAGCAATATCTGCAACTCTTCCAGCGTCTGCTATCACGGTGAAATGTTTTACAGTTTAAAATCCACTGTTAGCTCGTGAACCATACAAAACCAGGCAGCAGCTGTAGTTGGCCACCCCCTGTTTTAGAGTCACGGATTATCTCCTAACTGACAAGTCTTGGCACTGTTTTGAATGTTTCATATACCTTGATCTTTTTTCAGTCCTTAACACTATTCATCTTTCTTTCCTTTTTAAAGCTTGATTTTCGTGTCATTCAATTCCTCATTGTGCATGTGTGTGTGTGCGAGCCTATGTGTGTGTGTGTGTGTGTGTGTGTGTGTGTGTGTGTGTGTGTGTTGTATTGTATACATCCCAAGCTGATGGCCCAAGCTGCTTGTATGGCCATGTTGTCAGTCCAGCTGCAGATACACTTCTATTAAACCAAGTGGTAGCTCACCCTGAAGCCTGGCAATGCTGGCCCCAACTGATCCTCTCATAGAATGCTCTGGTCAAACTGTGCTGCTCCTGCAAAGTAGGAAGAACAGCTCTGTCTCCATCTGCACTGTGCACAGCAACTAAGGCTGCCTGACCAGGGTTTGCAACTCTGCCTAATTGAAACCCAAGGCCATGGCAGTGCAATTATAATTGGGATAACAGCAGTGGCATCTCATGTTTCCACAGGACTCCATGCTGCAAGAGTTTATGTTCTTATCAAGGTCAGTTGAATGAACAAAACTTATTTCCTAATGTGGAAAAATTGACATAAAATGTGTACTGAGAATATTTGTCAGTTGCTCAATATATTCAAATCCATATTCAAATGCCATCTCAGCCTCAAATAGTTAGTAGCAGGGACAGCTGTGCAGGGGAAACTGCTCTTCCAGCTGGGAGCTGATCCTGGGAAGGGACTCCAGCCTGATTTTGAAACTACTAAGTATTCTAATGAAGTTGACTTGATTTACATTTTAACAATATCACACAAATGTACTACATGGCACTTTTCCAATAACCACTTCAACATCATTCATTTTGACACCTCCCATTGTTATGAAAGGCAGAATGAATAAAGCAGCATTCTGTGATGGGGTGTATGGGGAGGGGAGCTGAGTTTCATGTGATTTTCAAATCAGCTAGCCCAAGCACACCATGACTGAAATTCCATGACTACCTTGAACTTCACATCAACTTGAGCCCTGAGTTCTTCTGCCCACCTGCAGCCAACAATTAACACTCAGTTTCTGACTGATCCATTCTGGGAGCCTAGTGTACCATACTTCCCCTACTACCTCAGCCACCATCAGTCTTGGGTAAAGGTAATGCTTCAGGATACAGTAGTCCCCCTTTATCTGTGGTTTTGATGCCATTTATATATATAAAAGGCTGTGTCCATCCTTCTGACCGGTAGCTATGATGCACATTGACCACCAGGGGACAGTTGCTCAATGAAGCAGCTGCCACTGGACATTTAAAAATAAACGGCACCACAGACCTGGCGCTGACAAACCAACAGTCAGCTTCCCCCCAGTGGGACACAGGACCCACCATCACCCCCAAGTGACACCCCACCAAATCGCAGCCAATGCTGTTAAGACCCCATGGCGCAAAATTTGGCCCACAGCCCAGCCCAGCCCAGAAATGGTTGCTGTGGGCACCAGGTAATGTCACGTAGCAATGCCTGGCTTTCTCTCCCTAGTGACTAGCCTCCTTGGAGTTTTTTCAGCCCAGGAACCCAACTTGCTTTATAGCCAGGTGCAAACATTTTACAGTTTAACCAAATGTTTGCAAAGCATTTTCCGTGCCTCATATCATTTGATCCTCACAGAAGTCCTGGAGTAGAGAGATAAGAGACTCAGTAGAATCCTATTTTTTCTTTTCATTAGCAAGACATGAATAACGATATTACTAGTAAAATATTTCTTCTAATTAATTTCCTTTCAATGTGCATGAATCCATGCACCAGGACACTAGTTATATTAATAATAGAAAAGAAGCAAAAGGGAGGCCAGACATTGTAAGCATGGTCATTTGGGCAGCTTCATTAGGAAGCTGCAAATTTACATTCTCCAAGGAACCACTGGTCCATTCCCTGCAGATCACTAACAAAGGGGAGATGAGTGCATGGGCAGTGAAATTGGGTTGACATAGGGAAGGTGCCTGTCAGTCAAACCTGGGAACAGAGATCGTTGGTAAGAAAGGGTGGGGCCACTACAAGCCCGCAACAATAACAGTTTCACTTTCCACTCTCAATGACCCATGGCCAAAGAAGGTCTGAATATATTAAATGGAAAACTCCAAAAGTAAACAATTCATAAGTTTAAAATAGTGCACCATTCTGAGTAGCAGAACCATTTCACCCTGCCCAGGATGGGAATCACCAGTTGTTCAGAATCTCCACACTTTATATACAACCCGCCCATTAGTCACTTACCAGCCTTCTCATTTATCAGGTCAACTGTCATGGTTGTAGTCACAGTGCTTGTGTTCAAGCAATCCTTATTTTATTTAATAGTGACCCCAAATAGCAAGAGTATTGATACTGGCAATTCACATATCCCAAAGAGAAGCTGTAAATTGCATATATGTTTGTAAAAAAACACAACTAGCATTCTATTGGGGAGGGGCAATTAGAGGAAAAAATAAAAGAGTGAATTATATAGTATGTTAGATGATAGAACTATGGAAGTAGGAAAAGAGACTAAGAAATAGTAAATTAATATGTAAGCAAATATTTAAAGAGAGAGTAAGGATATCTGAAGAAAGAGTGCTCCATGCAAGGAGAATGGCAAGTGCAAAGGCCCTGAGGTTGGAGGGTGCCAGGCAGGATCCAGGAATAATAAGAAGGCCACTGTGGCAGGAGCAGAATGAATGAGGATGAATGAAGATAAGATATAAAATAACGAAGTAGTTGGAACCTGGATATATTTTGAAGGTAGAGCCAATTGACTTTGCTGATGTCTCGGATGTGGGAAGTATTAGTTATCTATTATTTCATAAAAATTTAGCCGAAAACTTAGTGGATTAAAATGCTAAATATTTAATAATATCTCATAGTTTTTGTGGTCAGGAATTTGAAAGCAGC
Source organism: Myotis myotis (assembly GCF_014108235.1). Lineage (NCBI taxonomy): Eukaryota > Metazoa > Chordata > Mammalia > Chiroptera > Vespertilionidae > Myotis > Myotis myotis. Next base: position 87,799,790 of record NW_023416324.1, read on the forward strand.
TTAGTAGGAAAGTTTCAGCTCAGGATCTCTCATTTGATTGCAGTCAGGATGTTGTCATCAGTACGATGATCTGAAGGCGTGGCTGGGGCTCACTGACATGGCTTTCAGCAGAAGGCCTCAGGTCCTTTACACAGGGGCCTCTCGGAGGCTACTTGAATGTCTTTATGACATAAACACTAACGTCTCCTAATGTTATAAACTGAATGTTTGTCTCCTTCCCTCCAAAAAAAGTCTATATGTTGAAGCCCCAACCTCCAATGTGACTGTATTTGGAGACAGAGCCTTTGTGGATATAACTAAAGTTAAATGAAGTAAGAAGGGTGGGATTAGTGTCCTTAGAGGAAGGGAACCAGACAGCTTGCTCTCTCTCTGCCATCCTCCCTCCCCACACATGAGAAAGCAGCTGTCTGAAAGTCAGGATGAGAGTTCTCACCAGAAATCAAGCCTGCTAGTCTTTGGTCTGGGACTTCTAGACTCTAGTACTGCGAGAAAACAACTTTCTGTTATTTAAGCAACCCAGTGAATGCTATTTTTTATGGTAACCTGAGCAGACTATATATTCAGAAAGAGAAAAGAGAGAAAAAGGAGGAAGCCACGGGGCCTTTTATAATCTAATTTTCAAAGTTGCACACCTTTACTTCATTTTATTTTGTTTATTAGAAGCAAGTAAGTCTAGCTCATACTCCAGGGGAAGAGAATTAGTCTCCACCACTTGAAGAGAGGAGTAACAAAGAATTAGTGTGTATGTTTTAAAACCACCTTATAAGGTATAAAAGAAATAGAGGCAACAAAAATCATGCCAAGATTTCTGGACTCAGTAACAGAAAAAACAAACAAACAAACAAAAAACCAGAGAGTGTTCATGGAAATGTGTGTAACAGTTGTTGAATAGGAATATCAGGAGTTTAAGTTTGGGAAATTGAGTTGCTTATACACATATAAATGGAAATGTCAAAAAGGTAGTTAAATATGTGGATTTGAGTCATATGAGTGGTTTGTGCTAGAAATATAAATTTGGAAGTTGTCAGCATATATATCACATTTGACACTTAGTAGAGGGAAGAGGAAGGGAAGGGAGAGGAGGGGAGGGGAGAGGATAAGAGGTCTAAAGCCTGAGCCTCCAGAATATTTCTACATTAAGGGAAAGAAGTATGAGGGGGAACCCGGAAAAGAGTTGTGTAAAGAAGAAAACCCAGAAGAGGAACATTTTGGAAGCTGAGGGAAGAAAGTGTTTCAAGGGATAGGGAGTGATCAACTTTATCAAATGCTACAGATGATGTACTATAAAGACTGAAAATCAGCCTTTGGATTTAGTAACGTGGAGGTCACTGGCAACCTTGATGAGAACGGTTTCAGTAGGACATTAAGAGGAAGACCTGATAGCATTTAATTTAAGAGATAATGAGAAGAGAGGAATTACTGAGATGATATAAACTATCTGGGACATGTTTCTTCACTCTACTGAGCTTTCTTCACAGAGTCACTGGTGGTCTCCTATTTGACAAACTCAGGGTCTTTTTTGAGTGTTTTATAGACTATAATCTTTTTGCAACCCTTTGACACCATTGATTATTCTTTTCTTCTTAATCCCTGACTACCATGTCATTACATCATCTTGGTTACCCCACCTCTATCCTATTCCTTCTCTATCTCATTCACCAGTGTGTTCTTGTGCATGTATGTGTTTGTGTGTGCATGTGCATGCATGGTGTGTTTGTGCATGCATGTATACCTAGTCCCTTGTGCTGCCTGAGCTGCTTCTGTGACCATGATCTCTGTTGAGCTTGAGAGGCATTTATTTCCTTAACCCAATCACAGCTTGACTGCTCCTCCTTTGAAGAGTTGTAATGGGAAACAGAGAAATGGGGTAGTTAGTGGGACAGAAAAGGAGGCCTGTGCAGAGTTTTTATCGGATAGGAGAAACACGGAATATTTGAATATTGATGCAGAGCATAGAGGATTGATGCAGTAGAGAAAAGTGCAGAAGAGGGAAAGGGAATATCCATGGTTACGCTGAATGTACTAAATGAGATTAGATTAGCCTCCATTTAAGTCCCATGTGTTAGATATTATTTGAAATACTTTAGATATATTACCCCATTATATGCTACCTGCAGTCCAATAAAGCATTATTGTACTCGTGGTACAGATGCAGAATCTGAAGCAAGACAGATAAGTAACGTGCACGGTGTCACTCAGAGAGCAAGTAGTAGAGCTTATGCTCATTTCTGCCTGGCCGCAAAGACTGCACGGCACCTGGCACAAAGTAGGTGCAAAGAGTATCCTTTTTTGCTTTTTAAATTTTTTTTTTAAATTAAATCTTTATTGTTCAGATTATTACATTTGTTCCTCTTTTTTCCCCCCCATAACTCCCCTCCTCCCAGTTCCCGCCCCACCCTCCGCCCTCACTCCCCACCCACTGTCCTCATCCATAGGTGCACGATTTTTGTCCAGTCTCTTTCCGCATCTTCCACACCCCTTTCCCCCCCAAGAATAGTCAGTCAATTCCCTTTCTATGTCCCTGATTCTATTATAATCACCAGTTCATTCTGTTCATCAGATTAGTTATTCACTTGATTCTTAGATTCACTTGTTGATAGATGCATATTTGTTGTTCATAATTTGTATCTTTACCTTTCTCTTCTTCTTCCTCTTGTTAAAGGATACCTTTCAGCATTTCATCTAATATTGGTTTGGTGGTGATGAACTCCTTTAGCTTTTCCTTATCTGTGAAGCTCTTTATCTGACCTTCAATTCTGAATGATAGCTTTGCTGGATAAAGTAATCTTGGTTGTAAGTTCTTGGTATTCATCACTTTGAATATTTCTTGCCACTCCCTTCTGGCCTGCAAAGTTTCTGTTGAGAAATCTGCTGACAGTCCTATGGGTATTCCCTTGTAGGTAACTGAGTTTCTTTCTCTTGCTGCTTTTAAGATTCTTTGTCTTTTGCCCTTGGCATTTTAATTATGATGTGTCTTGGTGTGGTCCTCTTTGGATTCCTTTTGTTTGGGGTTCTCTGCACTTCCTGGACTTGTAAGTCTATTTCTTTTACCAGGTGGGGGAAGTTTTCTGTCATTATTTCTTCAAATAGGTTTTCAATATCTTGCTCTCTCTCATCTTCTGGCACCCTATAATTCTGATGTTGGTACGCTTGAAGCTGTCCCAAAGGCTCCTTACACTATCTTCGTATTTTCGGATTCTTTTTTCATTTTGCTTTTCCGGTTGGGTGTTTTTTGCTTCTTCGCATTTCAAATCTTTGACTTGATTCTTGCGCTCCTCTGGTCTGCTGTTGGGAGTTTGTATAACATTCTTTATTTCAGTCAGTGTATGCTTAATTTCTAGTTGGTTCTTTATCACAACATTGAGGGTCTCATTAGATTCTTGAGGATCTCACTACATTTATTGGCAGTTTCTAGAAAATTATTGAAAGACCTTAAAAGTGTGGTTTTGAGCTCTATATCTTCCATTTCTGTCATTTCTGTCCTGTTTCTTTGTCTCCACATTTTTTAATGTTTTCTTGGTGCACCCCCTAGTGGTCTTTGTGCGCAGTCTTGTTGTAGTTAAGCCTTGATTGTTGTAGTTAATACTAGGGGGGATTTGACCTCCAGGCCAAGTGTCTGTGAGAATCTGTTGTGTCTGCAGTGAGAGAACTTCTGTCCTCTAGGGAGGTGCTAATCTAGCCTTTGTCTGAGGCTATCCAGCAAATGCCTCTTTGCAGGGCTTGGGCGGGGCGGGTCCCAGGGGATCTACAGTGTGGGTGGAGCGAGCAGTTATGGCTGCTCTCAGTCCCATCCCCAGGTGCTCTGCCTCTCAGAGTCCCAGCAACCGCTGCAAACCTCGGAGAGAAAGCTGCCTTCGAGTTCCGACCGAAGCCAGACAGTCCCGCTTCTCCCGTTTGAGTCTGGGTCCCTAGAGACTCGCCCGGATCTGGAGCTCAGAGTCTGGGACTCCCTCCCGATTGAAAAAGACAACCGCGCCCTCAGCCGCCAGCCCACTCTGCATGCACTTCGCACCTTAGTATTTGACTTCAGAGCACTGCGCCTCCTCTGAGTCGGTATGCTATTCTCTTTCCTCCTAGTTGTAGAACTTCCACTCAGCCAGCCTTCCTGTGGTTCTGGATGATGTCCGTTCCGTCTTTTAGTTATATTTTTGAAGTGGTTGCTCTAGCAGCAAACTCTGGTGTTAACCTATGCCGCCATCTTGGTTTCTCGCTTTTTTTATTTTTTATCTTTTTTCTTTTTTACTTCTCTTATCTTTCCTTCCTAGGTAGCTATTAGAGTGCACAGAATAAATGCTCAATAAGTGTTTGCTGAATGAAATTTGCTTAAATGAAGATGAAAATTTATGATAGAATGAGTAAAAATATGGAAGTGCTTTTGATTCAGTCCATGAAGAATACCCTGCTAGTAAATAGTTGCCCCCAAATTTTATCTTTCTTTTATGAAATCTAATAATTGATCATTTATCATTTAATTTTTTAATTTAAATGACTCTTTAATGTATATTTTTATACTCAACAGCCATGTAATTCAACTTTTAGGGTAAAATTTCTAACAATTAGACAGAAAATAATTATTTTTTAGAATCACTGGACATCAGGGAATCTGCTTGGCTTAATAGTAGGAATAAAATTTAATACCATCTGAGGATTACCAATTTTTAAAGAAAATACATTCAAAAACTATCCTTAGCACCAACTCACTCTAAGATCATGATTTGCTGCCTATCAATGAAGCATTTCATGGTTTCTGTGGTGCCTCAGGGATGTGGTTATGAAAATGAATTATAATCTGTGTTTCTATGACAAGAAAGTCTGGCTATTTTATCTTTCTAGGGTTCTGAATTCTGAATCAATGGGGTCCTGAGTCAATGTCAGAGAAAGTTTTATTAGGAAACAAAGACATGAAACCAAAGCAGTTTAGGGGTGCAGTTTAAAGGTTGCCACCTGCACTCTGAGTGGCTTAGCGAACCCGGAGAGTAAGAATGTGGACCCAGGGGAACAACACTTCCGCCAAGAATGCAGCCTTGGCCATCCCAGGTGTGCGAAGGTTTTGTGTCAAGCATGTCCTAGTCCATCTGTGCTGCTATAACAAATTACCATAAACTGGGCGGCTTAAAAGCAGTAGAGGCTGGAAGTCAAGATCAGGGTGCCAGCAGGGTCAGGTTCTAGCGAGGGCTGCAGCTTGCCGGCCTCATTGTGTCCTCACACATTGGAAATGGACAAGAGAGCTTTCCTTTATTAGGGCACTAATCCCAATGGAGGGCCCTCATGACCAAATCGCCCCACAGAAGCCCCACCTCCTAATATCATCACCTTCGCCGTTTAGCTTTCAACAGCTGAATTTTGGAGGAACACAAACATTAAATCTATAGCAACACATTCTCTGTAGTCGCTGGAATCAAATAGCTAAGACTTCTGTGGCATCTCATTTTAGCCCCGCATAGCTATATAACTCCTATGTTTATAGTTATGCATTTTACCATAATGTGGTCTGTAAGCACCATCCAGTCTAACAAGCCTGATACATTCAGCAATAATTGCCATCCTGGCAAAACTTCCCCTTCTTAGTTTCAACCAAAGGCAACTATTTTAAGAAAGTCTGAGCCAAATTAGTTGAACTGCTTTTGAGTTCTATATGGGGGGGGAGGGAGGGGAAAGGGGACAACACTCTTCCTTTATTAAAAAAAAGACAGTGCCCAGCATTATTCATTTCTTTTTATCTATTCTATATAATAAAGAGCTAATATGCTAATTAGATCAAATAGCAGAACGACCATCCGGACGCCCTTCTGGAGGCAGCCAAGGCTGCAAGAGCCGAGCCCCTTGCGTGAATTTCATGCATCGGGCCTCTAGTGGTGTTATAAGGTTGTAGCACACTTAATTGCATTTAATTTTTTTTTTACTTAGCTTTGTAAGTTCACTTTAAAAAATATTTTAAATATATGCTAAGCTGTTCAATAAAGCTAATTTTTAATGATATTCAAGAGATTTTTCCTTTGGTTCCCTAGTTGATGCCAATGCTCCTCAATGAGGAAGGAAAAATCAATTCAATTATCAAAGTGCAGTTAATTGCTTTCAAGATTAGGGTGATTCAAAGAGCAGCAAGGTATTTGCCTGTGCTCAGCAGTTTTGGCTAAGGAGAGTCTCCTAAGCACACTGGGAAGAGAAATTTAAAATTCTTACATTCTTCCCAGCTTTCTCACTTCTTACATTTGTCCCAGCATGTCCACATCTGCCATTAATAGAGCCAATGGCGGGAGCTTTTGCCCCTACAGCCACAGCATAGGGTACTATTTTCAACTAGTATGGTCTGTTTCCTCTCTCCAAAGGCTTTGGTGCTTGGCACTCCAACTATTTGCATGTTTAGCCAAAATAGTTTCTTGGACATGCCTGGAATAAAGAAAAAAAAAGTCTTTTATGCTAAGGATTCTCCTACCCCATGTACCAGTATTCATTGATGGCTAAAATTCTCTTATCAGTGTCCCTTGAGATTGGTTAATTTTTGCAGTTTATATCATGTTGGAAGAGCATTCTAGAAGCTATTAATATGAAGATGAGTAATATTTGACTCCTACTCTTAGGCAGCTTATAATCCAGGGGGGGAGTAGAAACAAGAGCACAAATCATTTTATTCCCAGGGGTAAAATGCAGTGTAGCCCCAGGGAAGCCCCAAGGAGGTTCGGTGCAGAGCTGCAGCCTGCTCTGAGTAGAGGACAACAGACATAGCCCAGGGATGGAACTGTATTCTTGGTGGAGGTAGCCATGTGAGCAAAGACAAAGACATGAAGCAGCTTGGTAGTGCGGAAAACCCTGTTCAGTAGTATTAGGGCCTGAGCTATAGTCAGAGAGGGGTGGGGGGATGAAACAAGAGGAGGCTCTTGTGCTAAGCATGGAAATTGATCCTGCAGGCAATGAGAGACCACTGAAAGTTCTAAATGGGGATGTGACATGGCAAGTGTAGAATGTGTTTTAAATTGTAATGTCTTTTTATGTTTAAAAACATGATATTGCATCATAGGAAAGTTGGAAAGCACACAAAATTATAGAAACAAAATAATTATGTGTAGCCTTACCACCCAGAGACAACCAGCACCATCATTGTACTGTTTTTTTCCTAAAAAAAATCTTTCAGATGTATACATATATTTTATGCAGATGTATATGTAAATTACACACACACATATTCCAATAGATGATCTATGTTAGAGAGAGAGCAGCCTTATTGAAAAGATGCTTCAACAAGCCCCTGAAGGGCAGCAGTAAGGCTTGGGCACTCCCCACTGTGGAAGAAGGAAGGGGATAAATACGCTAAAGGGGGACTAGGAAGGAGCAGCCAAGCTCTACGTGGGAACAAAGAGTCAAAAAAAGAAAAACTCCTGCCGGGCCAGTGTGGCTCAGTGGTTGAGTGTTGATCAATAAACCAAGAGGTCATGGTTCGATTCCCAGTCAGGGCACATGCCTGGGGTGCTAGCTTCATCCCCAGTAGGGGGTTGCAGGAGGCAGCCAATTGATGATTCTCTCTCATCATTGATGTTTCTATCTCTCTCCCTCTCCCTTCCTCTCTCTCTAAAAAGCAATAAAAATATTTTTAAAAGAGAGAGAAGAAAACTATTTGGCTGCATGGTATTTAACTGGGATTTATTAGATTGTTTGTTGTGTGATGTAAATCTACTCCCCTCTCTTGTTTAAATTTCTTGAGTAAATTCGATGTTGCCCATCCATTCATGCTTTTTTTGTGTATACATGTATATATAGCTATATGCATAGCTCCCCACCTAGAATTCTTTATTTTGATTGTATCTCTATTGACTAGATAGTCGTATGTCTTTGAGTAAGCTTTTTTCAGAAAGACTAAGTGAACAATCATAGCTAATATTTAGTTAGCACTTACCATGTGCTAGATGATGTTTTTTATCTGTATTAACTCTTTTAATCTATACAACAACCCTAGGAATAAGTTACTATCATCATCTACTTTTTACAAATGAGAAAGTTATAACACAGAGAAGTTAAACAACTTGCCTAAAGCCCCACAGCTAACAAGTGGCCGAACTGGGATTTGAGCCCAGGCATTATATGATAAATCCCAATGCTTAGTCATTTAACAGCACTGTGTAATATAACTTTGAACCCTTACATATCTGTGAAAACTTTTACTATTGCCATCACTTTTAAGCAATAAGAGGAGGTGTAAACAATTAAGATATAAGCTGAAAAGTTATCATTGAATTTGTCAATTGGAAAGTCATTGAATGACAAAGCTATTTTCAGGGGAGCCATAGTGATAGAAATCAGATTAAAGTGGGTTTTAGAGGCAACTACTAACAGGTGTATCCTATAGGTTCAAGGAAATGAGTATGTTTAGATATCTAAATAAACCTATATCTATCTAGTTATCCATCCAACCAACCATCCATTCATCTATCTACCTACCCATTTATCTAGCTATTTTGCTATTTATATGAATATGTACCTATGTATGTGTACATGTATGTACATGAGGGTGAGAGCGTGTAGATGTAGCATGGCATGTAGATGGCACCTCTCCTATACACAGATTAAGACAAGAAAGTTATATATAAAGTTACATATAAATGGGAGAACTTAGCATATTTATAGTCTGAAAGCACCATAAGAAAGATAAAGAGAAATGTAGATAGTTAAGCAGCTAAATTCCAGGGAAATCAGGAAGTAATGGAATCAAGAGCATAAATGGAGAAGCTAGCCTTGAATAGAGAGGACTCCTCCAAGCCGGGAAAGAAGTGGTAGAAATAGGTACAGATATGCTCTACATCTGTGATCCTGGCTGGTGTCGCTTTTGTTGAGAGTGAGAAGTATAGGGGGAATGGCAAACATTTAGAAGATGTTCTGAGAATAGGAGATGCTGTGACATAAAATAAGGAAAAGATGAGCAAGCTGTGTTGCAAGCTTAGTTGAGCCTGGAGACCAAGTACTTGAAGGACATTTTTTTTCAGGGAAGGGCTGCAGTTCTTGTTATCATCTTGATATTATTAAACATTATTATGTGTGAGGCATGGAACTAACTGCTCTTTAGGCAGCATCACATTCAACAACTTCATGAGGCAGGAGTTATTACCTCCATTTTAAAGGTTCAAGAAACTAAGGCATAGGGAGTATAAAGTAAACATACCCATCGCCATAGCTAGTAAAAGAATGACTGTGGGACTTTCTAGTACTATTCCCCCCAGTACCTGGAGAAAGCTGAACTCCAAACTCCTCAAACTCATAATAAATTGCAGTTTACTGGATCTATTAGAAGAAATTGTGCTAGGAAGCATCAGCTGAAAACAAGGTGACATGCTGTGCAGTAACAGAGAAGCTCACAAGTCTTTTCTAACAAGAGCTCAGGCTGAACTTGCATCTAAGGGGCTGAGTCTCAGATGAGAACAGGTTCCAAAGTCACTACAGAGAGGCATGTTTTCCAGCCTTACCAACCTGGCCTCAGCATACTGCACTAGCCTCTCTCAGCTCGACTGTTCTGCTCTTCACTAGGTTTTAACCAAGATGCTGGGAAACACCAAGAGCTAAGGGCCCAATTTAAGAGGACAAGTAAATGTCATATTTAAAACTGATTTTCAGTCACTCACTTGGGCCATTCGCCATCTGGACAAGGTCATTAGGAAATTGTCTAATCTTGTTGCTCCTACAGGACCCATGCCACATTCTTATTTCAGCATCTATCACATCCTCCTGCAACTGTTGCTTTACATATAGTTCTCCTCGTGCATGGAGGATAGAGAATCTTATGATTATATCCATGGGACCTATTAGAATATCTGCTAAATAGAAAATCTGTAAGAATTAAAAATAAATAAAGTAATAAATAAGCAACTGTGGTTGCATGGGTTAACAGGATATTTTAAATGCAGTATATTGTATGTAGTAGCTTCAAATTTAACGTTGATGAGGAGGTATCAAGTAGAGACTCTAATAGGCTTGTAATAAATAAGAGTTAGTTCTTTATCCTAACATTTGAGGTTCTCCAAGATTTGAGCTCAAACTACCTTTTGTATGATATTTCCCTTGAAATAACAACTAGTAACTATTCACTAAGCCTTGCTTAAACCTCTACTTGTCCATATTCTTTTCACCACAGGAATCAACCTTCCTTTCTATATTTGTAATTTGAAATTTACCTAAGCTCCAAGCTCATCAGTCACCTCCTCAAAGCCTTGTAACTTTGCTGTGGTTGGAATAAATCTCTCCTTTTTTCTATATTCACATAACCTTAACCTTTTGCACTTAGAAATCTCATTGTGATGTTTGCAAAGCATGGGGAAATATATGAATTTGGGCTCAGCAAATGGCTAATTTGGTGACTTTAAAAAGTTAGACTCACTGAGGCTCACAATATTCATCTTTGAAATAAAGAATAGTAATACCTCCTGCTGTCGCTGTGAAAATTACAATATTGAATGTAAGTAAAAGCCTCTTTCTCTTCCTTCTTATAATTGTTTGTGTTTGGGTAAGCTTCTAGTCTACTAGACTCAAGTTTTTTAAAGGCAGACGTACTCTTTATAAGTACTCTTTACAACATTCCAAACATATAATACTCAATAAAATGAAAACGAATATGTAATCTATGTGTTATTTTAATGTAAATAGGTACTGTGAAGGTAATTAGAAAGGTTTTTTTCCCTTAGTTATGTTAGCTACTTTCTCCTGTAATCTTCATGACAAATTTTATATCAAAATAAACAAAAATTAAATAAACAAAAATTAGATAAATAAACAAAATAAATAAACAAAAATTAGATCATGTTTAGTCATTAACTCCGAACTGGTGATGATTTTATTTATAAGATTTTTATTGCAGATATCCTCCAGTGTTGAGACAATTAACAGCTAGTTTTGCTAGTTATAAGCAATGAAAATTAACTCTACCTGGCTTTAGCAAGAAAAAGATATATATTAGAAAGGTTCCTTATAGTTTTCAGAATTAGAGAAAGAACCGAAAAATCAGGACAGAAATTTCAGTGGCCAGAAATCATGGACTATACCTTAAAGCCATTGCCATTAGATGACCATCTTCAACCTTCCTCCAGGAACAGATCTCCAGTCAAGAATTTTCTTCTGGGGAAAAGAATTTGTTTGGGTTCAATTGGATTTCGCACCCATCCACAGGAGCGGGGGCTCATGATTGGTAGCCTCTCTGAGCCAAATACTAGGAATGGCAAAGGACAGGTTAAAATAGAAAACAACTCACCAAGATATTGATGCTCTGTTTTTGTGAGTTTTTATGAATCCAACTGCATTTTTTAAATTATCACCTCTTAATTTATGAGAATAAAAATGTGGAAAATTGTACACTCCAAATATGGACTTTGTTCTAACTAATAAATAAAAAATGTTATTTAACTAAGGAAAAATACTTTAAAGCTCAAAACTATACCATACAAGTTATTGAAGGAGACAGTCATGCACAATTCACCTTATAAATACATTATTGTTTTTCTCTGCATTTGACCATTAGATTTATCATCTGTGGCACAAAGGTTTTGAGGTAAAGTCTGTTCAGTGATAGGCAAATATTGATAAGAAATACTTCCTGTAAGACTCATTCATTCATTTATTCATTCAACATGTGCTTATTGTGAGCATAGGAGCAGGAGCTGGGGATACAAAGATACATAAAACTGACATAAGGCCTGTGCTCACAGATTTTACAGACCAATAATATAGAGAAAACACTCATAGTTGTGTGGTAAATATATAGGTACTGACAAGCACAAATCCTATGAAGAAAAAGTAAAGTTCCTATGAAAAACATGAGTAGAAAATTTACTTTATATTGAGTAATCAAAGAAGGAGTTTCTGAATAAGTGGGAAATAATGATAGTGATGGTGGAGATGAAGATGTGGATTCAGATACATTTTAGGAAATGGATTCTACAGGACTTCATTCAATTTTATTGCAAATGAATGATTCTCGGGTTTTTGTCATGAGAAACTGGATAAACGGGGGTGTCATTAGCCAAGGTCACTGATCACTGGAGTAAGAGTAAACCTGGAGGAACTGTCAAGGGTTAAAGTTGTTAAATTTTGGGTGCTACATGGTATTACATGGGAGATGCCAGGCAAGTCACAGTGTATATAGATCTGAACATAAAAGAGTCTGGACTGAAGATATAAATTTGGATGTGTCATTGATAGGCATTAATTGAATTTATGGGCAAGGATACGATTGCTATAAAAGAATGTGTAGAAGCAGATAAAGTGGGGTCTTTGGACTGAGCTCTGGGAAATTCCTACTGTAGTACTGGATAGAGGAAGAGAAACTCAGAGAAGGAATTGAGTATCAGAGACATATGTGGACAAAAGAACGTGGAATACAAAAGATAAGAAAATAAGAAACAACATAAAGGGTGCATATAAAGTACCGTGGAAATGTTGAGGAAAAAGAACATATTCATCTTGGAACTAGCTGATTCCTATTTAAGAAAGGTGTGAAAGAGCAGTTGCATTCCAAAACAATTACTGTTTTTCTCTCCAGCCTTCCTGGGTAGGAACCAGCTCCACTGAAATCTGAACTTGTAATAACTTGCTTTTTCAGAGCACATTGGTGGCATTGTGAATCTTGGAAAACCATCAGATTTGACAATGCCTCTGGATGAGAGAGTTTCAGAAGTCTCTCCTTCTAACTCTTTTAGTTACATGATGATGAAAATCAAATTTGACTTAGGAGGCAACTAGCAAAGTTACACTACTTTTGTAAAAAGGTGTCTTTCCACATTGGGCATGGGTGAGGCCCTCCTATCTTTTGGGTGGAGAACACAAAGTGCTATGAAGTTGTCTTAAAATTCAAAAGGCTATGGCCCCTGCGAAAAAGGAAGATGATTTTTATTACCCATCCCAGTGGAGATGGCATGCGAGCTGGTATTCGGAGCATGGGTAGGCTGGGAAGTGCAGACATGGGAATAAGAGAACAATAGGCAGAAGGTGCCATGTGCAGAAGTGTATGGAAAGGCCGAGGATGATCACAGAGAAGAAAGAGTTACTCATGGCTAGAGCGTCAATGGTCTGAATGGGGCAGGATGAGATAAAGCATGAAGAGTGCTTTAGAGCCTCGTTATAAACAACATGAAATGCCATGCCAAGAGCTTTGCCACTGGGAAACAGTAGGAAAGAAGACACTCCTCTGGGGGGCCGGAGGGAGAGGACTGTGTTCCTTAAATTGATCTGTATTTTGGCTTCTCTCTGTTGCTGCCTCTTGGTATGGGGAGAAAGAGAGAGAAATAGTTCCCCAGGCAAAATACTGTCTGGGAAGAATGCTCCCTGGTCAAAAACAGCTAGTGTCAAGGGAGGAGGAAGAAGACCAGTAAAGCAGCACAGAGCTGGTGGAGGGGGAGCTGGTGTGCATAAAGAATTTCACTTGCTAAATTCCATGTTAATGACTGCAGGCCTAAGGCATTTTCTAGATGGGTGCCTATGACCTCTGGACTCAGAAGAGGAAGAAAAAACAAAACAAAACAGATTCTACAGGACTTCCGTTTGCTTTTACTTCACTCTTCAAAGCAGGTATTTGCCTTTCATTGCCAATATAACTTCTGTTCCCTTCCTAAGTCCTCAAGGAAGATTATTTGAGTAAGGAAGTGGCAAAATTAAGTTGAGTTATAGAAAGAATACCTGAGCAGTGGATCTAAGGCTAGATTGAAGGAGGGCATTACACGAGATCTGATGAGAGCTAATATAGAACTAAACTAGAGTGGGATAAAAGAAAGAGACTAATCTGAGAAAGATTGTAGAAATGGAAATAAAGCAAATTGCTGGCTGATTAGACATGGTAGCAAAAAGGAATAGTGAGTAGAGGGCCAACCCCAGTTTGCCAGAGACTCTTGCTGTTTTAGCACTAACAGTCCCACTCCTGGAAAACCTTTCTATCCTGGACAAACCAGAATTGTTGGTCATCCTTAGGAGGCTGTGATGGTTGTAAGATTTCAGTTCTGGGTAGCTCAGAGAATTATTGTGTCTTTGAAAGAAATGGAAGGCACAGTAGGAAGGAGGGCTGGAGGAGAAAGATAACAAGCTAAGGATTTAAGAATGTTAAGTTTCAGGTTCCTGTGGGGCAGCTGGTCAGCTGAAGGTAGCTGAAGTTCTGATATTAGGTAAATGTGCCAAGGGAGAAAGTTTAGGGAGAACAATAAGAAGGAAAACAATGGGTCCTTGAATGCCACCATGTAGAAGTTGGGGGAAGGAATGGGAACTTGAGAGGGACAAGAAGAAGGAACGCACAGTGGAACAGAAGGTTGAAGGAAAAAGAAAATAAAGAAGGATCTTCCAGCCAATTATTCTTCAATGTTCCACGATTTAAAAATATAATTTTTAAAAAATTACAAAATAAGAAAAGGCATTTGGATTTTGTGACTAAGTTGTTATTGCTGACCTTGGTGGAGGAATTTTAGTGATATATCAAGACATTTCAAATAAACAGGCAGGAACAGGAAGACAGCACAAAGACTCTCAAGGAGCTTGGTGACGGAAAAAATGATGATAATAAGCTAATAATTTACTATTTGATATTACATTAACTTTTAAAACACTAATGGACAATTACTAAGCCATCTTTTTTAGAAAAAGCACAATATAAAGTTATGAAATGTATGCCAGTAACTAGTTGTGAGACTTTTAATGTCACTAGCTCCACCCAAACCCATCCTCTCTTAGGTCTGTAAAGCAAATGGCTCACCTTAGATGATTTCTAAGGTTTTCCTCCAGCTCCCTTGGACCTCATTTCTAGAATCCGAGGCTATGAATCAAACAACTGTTTTCTGTGACACGCAGTTGTGGTTTTGGAACTCCAGATATTTTCTCTGAATTATCTAAGGTAGCATTGTCCAACTGAACTCACTATCATGATGTAAATGTTTTATATCTGTGTTGTCCAACCATTAGCCAAATATGGCTACTGAGCACTTGAAATGCATCTAGTGCAACTAATGAACTGAATTTTAAATTTTATTCAATTTTAATTAATTTAAATTTAAATAGTCACATATGGCTTTCATATGGCTCGAGGCTACTGTATTGAATAGTACCACTCTAAAGAATTATAATGAAATTCTCAAAAAGTTTCAAACTCAAATTAACTTAGAATAATCCTATACTATGTGCTGTATTTTGTTGATAGGGGGACTCTGAAACAGACAAGCCCTTGAGAACTTTAGCTGCCAAAACATTTTACTAAATGAATGCAGGTTAAAAGAAAGCCGTGTCGGCTGCTACTAAGGTAACTGTACTGACAGAGAATGAATTTCACTGCTGAAAAAAATGCTTCTGAGAAGGTTATTTTCATTTTTATTCCTACCAAAAGTAGGAATAAATGTGTTAGGAGTTACTAGCTGGGTGGGAAGAAGCTTAGAAAGATGCTGAAAATAGATCATGACCTGCTATATATATAGTGTGTGCCTAACTTAGTCCTAATTGCTTAACTGCCCACAGTGTAATAAAAGCTGTACACAAAACAGAGCTTATGCCCTAACCGGTTTGGCTCAGTGGATAGAGCGTTGGCCTGCGGACTCAACAGTCCCAGGTTCGATTCCAGTCAAGTGCATGTACCTTGGTTGCCGGCACATCCCCAGTAGGGAGTGTGCAGGAGGCAGCTGATCGATGCTTCTCTCTAACTCTCTACCCCTCTCCCTTCCTCTCTGAAAAAATCAATAAAATATATATTTAAAAAAAAAAAAACACAGAGCTTATTATCTAAATAAAAATGATTAAAAATAAAAAATTGTCTTCCTAAAAGTCTCTTCTTAGATCACCCCTATTAGTTGTAACTGTTAATAAAAACTAGGTGTTAAATTTCAGAAAAATCAGCTTTTTGTTCTCTTCATAAATCAAGCTATTAACTAGGGAAGAACATTTCTTTTTTCTTGTAGAGAGATTCCATTCTGATCTCACTGTGAATAAAGGCAAAAACAAGGTTGGAACTTAATAAGATGCCACAGGGAAAAATCATCACTACCATAGTTTTCTAACTGCAGATATGAACATCAATTCAGTGTTTATTAATTCACCAGTGTCATCATTTTTCATCTCAAGGTGAGAGAACCACTTTCTTGAGGCACACCAGTTGATCAGTGTTCAGAGCATGGGTGTGATTCTAAAATGTTAGCAAGTAATATGACCATTGATGTTCAAATAGTTGGGAACACTTTTGTCTGATAGCCACAAACCCTAGCCAGTCAGTCACCTCAGTACCAAAGGTGCCATTTATCATGTGCAACACTTAGAACTAATATTATCCATATAGTGATATTAAAAAGAAATAAGAACAGTATTAAAGGCATTGAACTAGGAGACCTGGATATGGTCCTGAGCATAGCACACTAGTTAGAAAGCAAAGCTAAGCTCTCTGGGCCTCAGTTGGCTCATTTATAAAATGAGTACACTATTAGTTTTGCTTGCCATTCTGCATTGTTGTGGAGCTCAAATAAATAATGACTGCCATAGCATACAAAAATCATAATGTACTTTCCAATTGTAAGCATGATTCTAAATTAATGGCAATAATTCTGATTATTATTACAATGTCCTGGGATGCCCAACTCTGCATGTAGAAGTAGGAAGCCTCTCCTATGTATTACATTAATGACTCTCTGAAGAAACATTCACATGGTAAAAGTGACAACCTGGTTTGGAGGTTCCTCCTTAAATTAAACATGAAATCATCATATGACTCAGAATTTCCACATAAAGAATTAAAAACAAGTCTTCAAAAAACAAACAAACAAAAAAACCCTGTACAAATATGTTCATAGCATTGCTATTCACAATAGCCAAATAAATAAATAAATAAATAAATAAATAAATAAATAAATAAATTGTGGGATATAAATACAATGGACAGTTATTCAGCCATAAAAAGAAATGAGGCATTAATACAGAGCTAGTGGCAGGCAAAGGTAGAACCTTGAAAACATTATGCTAAGTGAAAGAAGGCAGACATAAAAAGCCACATTATGTAATTCCATTTATATGAACTGTCCGGAATTGGCAAATCTTTACAGACAGAGAACAGATTGTAGGAGTAGTAAAAAATGAGTTTTCTTTTGGAGTGATAAAAATTTTGTGGAACAAGACAGTGGTGATATTTGCACAACATTGTAAATGTACTAAATGCCACTGTATTGTACACTTTAACATTATTAAAATGATAATTTTATGTCATGTATATCATATCACAATAAAAACATTTGCCATTAAAAAAAGTTGAACCTCCAGTTTAAAAATTGATTAAACTTAGAAAAATTAGATTCTGCTGTGGGTTAACAGCCATTTTGCAGAACACTAATCTAATAATCCAGTAATTTACTCTAAGCATCCTCTAGACTAGAGCTATCCTATATAATAAAAGCTAGTTATGCTAAGTGTCCAGTCGACCAGTCGTCCGTTCAACCAATCAAAGTGTAATATGCTAATGACATGCTAAGGCCACTCAACCACTTGCTATAATGTGCACTGACCACCAGGGGGAAGATGTTCTGATAGGTAGGTTAGCTTGCTACTGGGGTCTGGCCGATCGGGACTGAGCCAGTCGGGCCAGACATGCCCTGGAGCCCTCCCATGGTCCCTCCCAGGCTGACCAACCTCCCGTGTCCCTCCCTGGCCCCAATCATGCACTGGTGGGGTCCCTAGGCCTGGTCTGTTCCCTCTCGCAATTCGGGATCCCTCGGGGAATGTCAGAGAGCCAGTTTCAGCCCAATCCCACAAGCAAGGCCAAGGGACCCCACTGGTGCACAAATTCGTGCACCAGGCTTCTAGTAACCAATATGTGAAAACAGGACAATGAATTATCTGGACCAGTAGTTCTCAGTCATGAGATCAGAACACATAGTGGTTTTCAGTCAGCTGTATGAAAAGGCAAGAGCTACATGTAGTACAATGGAATTGTGTATAACCTACAGTCCATATTACCCATGAGAAAGGTCCCCCAATTCACTATGTAACTACCTAGGAAGGAACATTCCTCATGGGAAAAGTGTTTTGGAATGCTGGTCTATATTATTCAGCATGAAATAGCTGTAGTCCAGATGGTTCCAGATGGTTATCAGATGGTTTCAGAATAATGCCAGGACAATTTCCTTAGAGCAGAGAACACCATGACACATCAGCAAGAAAATTAAACAAACATGAGTAATAGACCAGTAATTTTTTCCAGTAATGTTCAAGAATATATCAAGATATTTAAGAATTATCCTTCCTTGCCTTAGTTGATGTGGCTCAGTTGGTTGGAGTATCATCCTGCACACCAAAAGGTGGTGGGTTTGATTCCTGATCAGGGCACATACCAGGTTTCAGGTTCAATCCTTAATTGGGGAGCATATGAAAGGCAACAGATTGATATTTCTCTTCTCTTCTCTTCTTCTTCTTCTTCTTCTTCTTCTTCTTCTTCTTCTTCTTCTTCTTCTTCTTCTTTCTCTCTCTCTCTCTCTCTCTCTCTCTCTCTCTCTCTCTCTCTCTCTCTCCCTCTCCTCCTTCCTCTCTCTAAAACAAAAATCAATAAAAATTTGGGGAAAAAAACACACACACCAAAAAAACCCAAGATTTACTCTTCCTTCCCACCATTGGGAAATTCTATAGTCAGCCAGCCGCAGAGATTTGATAACCTCTAGCAAAGTAATTAATGGCCTACTAAACACCCCAATAAGAGCACTTCAGAAGGAAGAAACAGTAACAAGACCAAGGCCCTACAAGTAACTCAAGGAAATGGAAGAAATAAATCAGAAAAGGGAAAAAGAAAATGGCATAGGTACCAAAAGAATGACTCAAAAGTCTTTCTAGAGAAAATCTGCAATTTTTCTGGAGAAGACTTTCAGCATGGGCATGACTAATTCCTCAATGTGTGGATTTTAGCTCCTAAACTACAGCTTTATCATTAACACAGGTAACATAAAAATATTTGAAAATTGATTCCAACTTTTGAATAGTAAACTAAAGGATCTTCCAAGAAGAGAATCAATATTTTTATTCTTACATGTAACTAAATTAATACAATTACTCAAGTAGATGTTAAAATTTACAAATACATTTCACTTCCTATTCTGACTTTAGGTCTTTTATTTTCATATACCCCCTGAAAGTGGGTACTTTGAGAATGTCATTATACATTCTGGGCCCCATGTAGATCTTCAGTCAAAATCGAAATACCCACAGGACCTGAGACAGGGGAGAATCTGCTGTGAAATCCTCTTAAAATTAAAATGCCCCAATGCAACATTTCAACTGAAGGGTACAGCACATCCAATAGGCATTTTGAACACAAATTTTGGTGAGATATACTTTTGTCTCAAACTTTTCTTTTTTAAAACCTTAATTTCTCCATTCACACAAAACCCAGATCTGGTGAAAACCTCAGGCAGGCTTATAAATCTAAACCTTCAGTCAGGGAAGGGAGACATCTACTGGTGGATAAAATAAAAATGTTAGATATATTTATAGATGTATTTGTATCTATATATAGTACTATAAACATATACAATTTCTACATGTGTAATATGTTTGCATTTTAGATGTTAGTATATTTATATGTATACACACACACACACACACACACACACAACAGATAAAACAAGTATTCAACCAAAGGCATTTTGTAAATAGTAAAAAGGACAAGTTAAAATATACTTTCTTAATACCCAGACTGTGACCTGATGTAGTAAGATACAAAGGAAAGATGCAGGCAAGTATGGTTGGTTAATGTAACAGAAAATATAACTCAGAAACCTCCCGTGATGAATACAGTACAGTCTGTTTCTCTCTAACAATTTCAATATTATTTCAACATCGTAAACTTTGATTTCTCATGTGATTTTACTCCAATAGAGGAACTACACCAGGCTACTATTTTTGTTTACCTCTGAGATTATTTTGGGCCATTTATACATTTCACTTTGGTCTCAATCTTTTTAAACAGTTCTCTGAATTTTTATTTATTTAATTCAGACTGATAATGCTCACATGATATAATTTCTAGGTTGGTGTCACAGAACATCACTGTGCCGGCATGGACCAGTGTCATTACCATCTTCTGGCTGGGTGATCAGTGAAGCAAATAATCTCTTCTCTACATACCAAGCCCCATGCCTTCTTGCTATTTCTCTCTCTTTTCTAAAATGGGAGGGAAAAAAAATCCTTTCCCCAATCAGCAGTAATCTCTCCAAAGGTCTTTTAATTTCAAAAGTCATAAGTGTTAATTAGCTATTATTAAGTGCCCTCTGTATAAATTAACATGATTGATGGAAAAATTAAGGCTAATGAAAAATGTGGCAATGCATGTATTTTTAAGTGACTATATTAAAAGATGGCGGTCCCTCTGGACAGTAATTCGGGCCCTCTGTTCTGTACCCTGACTTATTATTATCTCTTGCTATAGCTCCTCCACTACTTTTTCTTTTTTTTCATTAGGAAAAAAGGAAATCTTTCACTTTTTAATTCAGTTACTTTACAATTTTATTTTTTTAACTTGGGACACTAAATTGTATACATTATTTAATACGCTCTCATGAGGTTAAAAAAAAATCCCTCATTTTTAACCCTCCAAATGGAAGTAAATGTCCTCTATTTAGAAAGAATCAAATACCTCCCCTCTCCGGGTGGCTGGGAGGTAGTGTGGGAGCCCACAGGGCACCCACACTGTGGAGCAGGAGCTGTATGCCCAGGGCTGGTGAGGCACCAGCCTCCCTCCTTTCATTTCCTTACCTCACTCTAGAGTATTTGGGACAGAGTTCAAAATTAACAACAGTTTTTCACAAAAATTAAAATGGAACCTACACACTGATACCTACTATTGAAAGTTAAATAATGTAAATTTGACACTGAAGATTACTAGGTTTATTTGGAGGGGAAGGTTCTTTGTTTTTTATTAAAGTATATAGGATTGTCACAATGAGAACAGCTCTGTAGTTGAAGATTTGGGGCATCTAATTCAATACAAATATTAGTGAGTATTTTCAAGAATAAAAGATAGTGTAATAACACTGTATGGTATCAGACTTCATAATGTATATAAATGTCTAGTCACTGTATTGTACACCTGAAATTAATATAAGACTATATGTCAACTAAAATTAAAAGATATATTAAAAATAAATAAATGCATAAGTGTAAAGGTGGTCAAAAGTCATGAAATAAAACTACCAACACTTCAAAGATAACAATGTTCATTTAAAAGTATAAGCAGAGAATTTTTTTCATACAATGCATGAAATAGATTTTAGTTTTCTTCTATAGATAACTGGGATGCAGGCACAGTGTATATCTATATATATCTATATTTATATAAAAGCTTAAGGGACTGTTTGACCATTAGACCATTCCACTGGCAGCTATGACACGCAATGACCACCGGGAGGCAGACGCTCCGACCCATAGGTTAGGTTGCTGCTGGGACCCTATCAGCCCTGAATCTGGTTCACCTGCACCAGATTCCCTTTCAATGTGCATGAATCCGGGCCACTAGTTAATAATATTTTTAAAAAATTACTTTTATCCAGAATCAAACCTTATCTCCAAAATATAAAATCCTTGTCTTATGTTCTAGTAAAAAAAAATTAAAAAGCAATTATTTTATGTTTGTTTTGCAAAGACCACATCATTTTGCAAATTTGCCATCCTTTTTAGAAGCATCAAAATAACTTCAAATTTGTACTTCTAAATTCCCTAAAATGGTTCAAAACACCCAAAATGTCTTCACACTGTCCAAAAGTGATATATTATATGTAGGCGATAAACAGCTTAGCTTGCCTGATTGCCATATTAATGGTTTGGGCAGGTGTGTTTCCATCTTCTTTATCAATCTCTCTCCCTGCCTCCCATATCAATCTCTCTATGAATACTTAAGAAGCCAATGATGGCGAACACTTGCAGTGCTAACCACTACCTCATGTCTGATCTGTGGGATAATGTTTACTGTGACACACTGCAATTCGGGATATTGTGACTTGCATCTTTTTAATATTCTCTTGGAGCTCTGTGCTTTCTGCAGGCGCTCACGCCTTGTTCAGAGGCGATCTAACATGCATCCAGGGGGACTGCTGCACTGGCTGTGGGGGCGGCTGCGTTAATTAGCTCACTGCCTTTTCAGTGGGAGAATGTTCCGAGCTGAGAACAGCACTGCATTTATGAGGCACATTAACATATTGCTTGTAGGGACAAAAAGAAGAAAGAAAGCTGAGTGATGGGAGACAAAGATGGGCTCAAAATCACAATCATAATTGTGGACTGGTCTAGTCAAATGCAAGGACACTGAGCACTAGAAGGATCTGGTAATTTGTGGCAGCCTCCTCTGCCCAGTGAGGGAGCGAGAGGACCCCTATGTAAGGGAGGAAGCTGTAAAAGGATCAATTTGATAATGAGATTTGAAAAAAAAAGTAATTTAGTGCTATTTCTGGTTTTATATGATTTTTAATGTCTGTGGATCTACAATTAAGTCTTACTATGGAAACAAACAGCAAGATTGAGGTAGAATGCATCCACTGTCCTCCTCACTCACACAAATCTCTTCTAAAGTGGAAGCACTGCAAGATTTAGTGAGGGACACAATTCCATTTTAAAAAAATAGATTGGGTATATTGTGACTTGGTATTTGAATCTGAAAAATGTTTCTTGGTGCTCTCAAGTATTTTCATTAACATTTTTCCCCAAAGGAAGTCATAATTAAGCAATCAATGATGCTGCAATATGGCTACCATGAGAAAGTGAAAAAAATCTCCCAAGGCAGAATGATAAATTTATGCTAAATTTCAATGAAATATAATT
This sequence comes from Myotis myotis, assembly GCF_014108235.1. NCBI lineage: Eukaryota > Metazoa > Chordata > Mammalia > Chiroptera > Vespertilionidae > Myotis > Myotis myotis. The sequence goes on from NW_023416324.1 coordinate 87,822,566, forward strand.
TAAAATAAAACCTAGAAAAAACTCAGAAGTTTTAAAAATATTTCATTCTGGTAATGATGTGAAGAAAGAACAAACATGTCATAGAAATCCCAGCTATGCAAGAAAAGTGTCTATCTCTTAGCACAGGTGGCCAAGGCCCAGATGCCTTCTTTTAAACTTCATAATGTTAAATATATTTCACCTCTCACTTTTTAGTGAGCTTGTAAGAGAGGTAACAGTTTGGAAATAGAAACTTACCTTTCCTCACACATGCATCCTGTCTCTGGTTAACCCCAGTATTCATTCCATCTGCTGGGGTGAGGTGTCAGGTGGGCAGGGCTAGGATTGCTATAGGCAAGTGACGTCTCCACATGTGGCCCCAGACCAGAAGTATCAATGGAACCCATTAGATATGAAAACTCTCAGGCCCCTCCCTCAGGCCCTAAGGATTAAGAAACTCTGGGTCGGCCTGCGGTCTTAAGGGTCCCAGGTTCGATTCCAGCCGAGGGCATGTACCTTGGTTGTGGGCACATACCCAGTAGGGGGTGTGCAGGAGGCAGCTGATCCATGTTTCTCTCTCATCGATGTTTCTAACTCTCTATCCCTCTCCCTTCCTCTCTGTAAAAAATCAATAAAATATATTTTAAAAAAAGGAAAAGAAACTCTGTGTGTGAAATCCAGCAATATGCGTTTTAATCAGCCTTCCAAATGATTCCAGCTTGTGTTGAAGCTTAACTATGGTTATAAAAGAATCAAAGAGGAAGGAGCAGTATACATAGAATCATTATTTTTTTCTGACATCAAAAATAGAATTTGGCCATAGCTGGTTTGGGTCAGTGGATAGATCGTCAGTCTGTAGACTGAAGGGTCCCGGGTTGGACTCCGGTCAAGGGCACATGCCCAGGCTGTGCGCTTGGTCCCCAGTGGGGGGCATGCAGGAGGTGGCCAATCCATGATTCTCTCTCATCATTGATGTTTCTATCTCTCTCTCCCTCTCCTTTCCTCTCTGACGTCAATAAAAAAAAATATTAAAAAAATAGAATTTGGCAAAATCAGTGATTGTCTCTCATCATTGATGTTTCTAGCTCTCTCTTCCTCTCCCTTCCTCTCTCTGAAATCAATAAAAAATATTTTTTAAAATTAGAATTTGGCAGGACAATAGTCCTGAAAGGATAGCATGTTGGAGCACCAAAAGATTTTCTAAATCTCTTTAAATCTCATTCAACAAATCAAGGGTTAAGCCAAGTGAGTAGGTCATAGATTTTTTTAAAAAATAGTAAAGTCACAGGTTAAAGAAATAAGAGAAAACCCTTCCCGTTGCCACCCCAAGAGGCCATGGAAAGGGAAAGTCAGATAGAAGAGAGAGGAGATATGCCCTGACATCACCAACCTGGGGTGATCACAGCCCTTTAAATGCTGAAGACTCTTGCTATACCTGGCATTGCTCACTTCATCAATGTTGTTGCCAAGCAGAGAGAGGGTCTAGTTGCATTCCCGAGCTGCTCCTGGTCTCCACGTGGTATTGACACTGGATTGAGAACCAAAGGGCTTTCCAGGGGCCCAGTGTGGTTGAGAACAAGCTGACTGTGAAGCTGAGCTTGCTGGGTGATCAGCCTGAGATCCAGCGGTCACTCAAAAGGGTCTACGGTGCGTGTAAGGCCAGGGAGCAGGCTGAGTTAGTGGGGAAGTTTGTAGGCCCCAGTCTTCACTTTAAACCTTTAAAGAGTACAGCATATAAAACACACACACACACACACACACACACACACACACACACACACACACACACTGTCTAAATAAGGGATAAAAATAAAATATGCAGAATTACATCACATAAAATAATTGTTAAGAATAATACATGCAAATAAGCAAATATTATTTTATTTTATACTAGAGGCCCGGTGCATGAATTTGTGCACCAGTGAGGTCCTTCAGCCCGGCCTGCGGGATCGGGCCAAAACCAGCTCTCCAACATCCCCTGAGGGGTCCCAGATTGCAAGAGGCACAGGCCAGGCCGAGGGACCCCACTGGTGCATGATCAGGGCCAGGGAGGGATGCGGGAGGGCTCCAGGGCATGTCTGGCCCATCTTGCTCAGTCTTGATCAGCTGGACCCCAGCAGCAAGCTAACCTACCAGTCAGAGCATCTGCCTTCTGGTAGTCAGTGCACATCATGGATAGTGGTTGAGTGGCCTTATAATATCATTAGCATATTACCCTTTGATTGGTTGAACTGCTGACCAGACAACCAGACACTTAGCATATTAGGCTTTTATTATATAGGATGGAATATAGAAATTGAAACCGGAGCATGTGAATGCCTGTAATTGTTCCAATGAAATATCCTCATGGTCACAAAAGACCATGCGCCTATATGGACAGCTTTATAGAACACCTGGGCAACTCCATCACTCAGGGTCCGGGTTCAGGGCTACACACAGCCCCAAGAATCTGCTCTCAGGCCTGACACCTTTCAGGTGCCAGAGAGACACATCAATGCTTTGCCCTATGTCCTTAAAATAAGACAATTGCTTCCCAAATCTGTGATGGATCTAGCTGGTGCTCAGGGTAGGCCCTGCTTCACTGCAGGGAGGTTTGAGCAGAGGAGGCACTCGACCAAGTTCTTCCTCTCAGTAAAAATACAATAGAATTCTCAAGTAATGAGGTGCCATTTCCTAAAAGTGTCCATTTTATTGCTTCTCTTCATGCTCCAACCTGTGATCCAAGAGCACTTTAGAGCAAGCTCAGTGTTCAAAGCAGGTGTGTGTGATGAGAGGGGACAAGACTCTAGCTGGGTGGTAGCAATGGCATTCTTTCGAACAACCATAGATTACAAATAATCATTTCTGGATATGCCCAGGAAGGGAAAAATCTTGGTGAAAAGTGTTCATTTTGATCTTATAACCACTGTAGTTGCACATTGCTAAGCAAAACAATACAATATGCTCAAGAGAAATGTTCAGATAGAGTGGATTGTGATCTTGCAGGAGAATTAATTTTGAATTCATAGTATGTGGTTTGAATTATTGCTTGCTATAAATGTTAGCAAAAAGAAAAAACAAACAAGAACTTGGTTATTTCACCTTTAGAAGATTGAAATTGCTTTATCAATTTTAGAACAATATGGTATGCCTGAATTGAAAACGAACTGCATGTGAAATGTGCAAAAAAAGTGACATTTTAATTAAAAAATTAGAATAAGGAAACAAAAGTGCTTGCTTGACTGTGAAGATTTATGTAGAAATAATATCCAAACTGTTTCTATAGAGTCCATTTTTTGGACATTATAGATGCAGGCACAGTCTTTACTAAAGAGACAGTTGAATATGTAGAGTAGGGTATAGTTACCTTCATTTTTAAAAACATACTAGTGAATTGAAAATTTGAAAAAAAACAAAATAAACTGTATGGATCTAAAGAGATGCTGAGGAATATTAGAAATATAAGTAATAATGTTTATATTATGAAGTTTAATAATTTGTAATATTTCCTTAGTAACAGTTTTTTTTATATACAACTCTATTACGAAGTTTGAACAAATGTAAATTTCATGAATTACTGATTCTGCTGAAATGAAATCAAGAAAAACAAATTTATGAAACAAATGTTATTTATTGAATTATGCATTTTTTTATTTTATTAGTCATCCAACTATTACCAAAACTGTTTTGCTGATTTTCATATATATAAAAGCCATAGCTTTAAACACAGTTTTCAATATAAAGGTATATTTGTCAAGATAAAGAAAAAGAACATATTAAAGTGTGTTATCTTGATTTAGCTATACTAATAAAAGGGTAATATGCTAATTAGACTGGATAAACCAGACATCTTCTGGTGATCTGGTCCTCCTTCCAGACAAAGCCATAGTGGCAGGGGCCAAGGCAGAGGCAGTTAGGGGCGATCAGGCTGGCAGGGGAGCTGTTAAGGGTGATCAGGCAGGCAGGCAGAGGGGTTAGGGGTGATCAGGCAGGCAGGCGAGCGGTTAAGAGCCAGTGGGCCTGGATTGCAAAAGGGATGTCCGACTGCCAGTATAGGGATTGGGCCTAAACCAGCAGTCAGACATCCCCCAAGGGGTCCTGGATTGCAGAGGGTGCAGGCCGGGCTGAGGAACACCCCCATCCTGTGCACGAATTTCATGCACCAGGCCTCTAATATATATATATATATATATATATATATATATATATATATATATATATATATCTCTCACAGGATCTTGTTACACTATCAGCATGATAGGAATCTCTTAAAAACTGCAAATCCTTAAAAGTCTAAAAGTAGTAAGTGAGGTACCATTGGGTAAAGGGAGTGGAGCGAAAACTCTCTGAATCACAGCATATAAGTGGTCCCAGTCTCTCCCAGCTTAAAAAAAAACCTATTTTGCAAAACAAATGCCTCTGTAATACAATCTCAAGTAGAACTCTGAGCCTAATTTGCTCATTCAAAGGCCACCATACATAATAAGCAAATGTGTTGACATATCACTCCCATCTTTTTCTTTTCTTTCTTCCCTTTGCAGCAGGAAATGTTTAGAAACCTAGTTGGAGTAATAAGCAAACAAACAACTAAAAGCAGTCATCTTCAATTTTAGTACTAAAAATTTAAACCTTGAACTGTAAACACAAAAGAAATCAAAGTGAATAAAAACAGACCATGTAGTCAGGCTGATTAATAAACAGCTTAGTGCATAATGAGGCCAGAATTGCAAGAATCAAATCCTCAAGATAGTCTAGAGTGTATTCTTTCCATTATAAAATGGGCCCTTAAAACAACAACATCTGTGATCATTAAAATGACTTCTTATTATGAAAACAGCATCCAAATGAGTTTCAGCATTTGCTTTTTAAAAACTTAAAATAACAATGCTAAATGATGGTGTGTGAAAAGCTTGCAACTTTGATGTAGTCATAATGTTTATCTGGTTTTCTTCCAGGCTTTTTTGAGAAAGGCATGTTTAACAAACTATAACTACATGGAGCAGCTAGATTTGGGGAAGAAATTTTGGTATAACTAAGAAGTATGGGGACTATATTGTGTTAATAGTATGCATTAAAGTCCTGAAGTGTGGGAAACCATAAGAGACCCTAATTAAGCCTTTGCAAATTACAGTTTCTCTGAAGGAGCAAACTATTGACATGATTTTATAAAGGTCTTTTTGTACAAAGCTGTGAGTAAATAAAAAACAGGACTACATCTGGAAAATGGAACAATGGAATAAAGGCCAAAATAGGAAAATGCTGTCAAGAAAATCAATAAAAGCTGACTTGGAGATGTCAGTGGCAGAATGGAAGATTAAGTCTATAAAAAAGGGAATAACTATATGGAAATAGAAAAAGGAGAAAAATGATAGTCCATTAATGTTTATAACAAGCTTATTTTTTTTTTTACAATGGAAGTGTTCTTTTTACTTTCCTTGAGCCTTTCTTAATTTTAACATATTTTTTCTAAAAATACTGTTATTAACTTGAACCAAAAAGTTAACATGGAGATGCTATTACCACCTCCCTTGGTGCATCTATTTATGACTTGGACCAGAATATATAAACAGAATCCTGTGCATCACTGCTGAACTTCCCATCAACCCATGACTCACTTACTTAGAAGTTCACCTCTGCCAAGATCCCACTAAACAGTCAGAGACAGGAGTAAAGAGACTACGTGCCACCTACTGCTCAGGTTTCAGGAATGTGAGGTGTTTTCTTGGCCAGACACTACATGCTGTCTGTATCATGAAGCATCAGCATTACAGCTTCTTTCTTTGGTTTCAGCTTTTGAGAAGGATAGCATGCAGTCTCTTTAGGAGGGTCACATCTAAACTATTACCTATCAGTTACACCTCCGTGTGCATGAGCTTATCAAATATTTTGCTAAGAATGGGTTTTTAAGAAGGAGACAACCTGAGAACAGCCATCAAAGGCTACCAGAAGGAAGACATTGAAAGTGTCCAAAACAACAACAAAACCTCTTTTTAATTTTGTGGGGGCCATAAAAGAGTTCCATGACTCCCTAAATCTTGCTCCCTAAGGAGCTAGAAACAGATTTCCAGGGCAGAAATGGAAGTTAGCTACTCCCAAAGTTGTGGCCTCCTGATTAAGGCTAAATATATCTCAAGGCCTCTTCCAAGAAATAATCTTACAGGAAGTCACTAGTGAACTAATACCAACAGAGGGTCTAGGACAGTGGTTGGCAAACTCATTAGTCAACAGAGCCAAATATCAACAGTACAATGATTGAAATTTCTTTTGAGAGCCAAATTTTTTAAACTTAAACTATATAGGTAGGTACACTGTTATTAGTTTAATTAGGGTACTCCTAAGGCTTAGGAAGAGCCACACTCAAGGGGCCAAAGAGCTGCATGTGGCTTGTGAGCAGCAGTTTGCCAACCACTGGTCTAGGCACAGTGTGTAAGGCAGCGAGAGCAGGAGATGTAAAGATCGGGCCCCTGACCTCAAAGAGGGGAACATCCACTAAAGAAAAACAGTAATTTAAATTTGCTTCAAAATGTAAATGGAGAGGAAATGCAAAAGAAATATGTCATAATAATTCTTTTGGGATTGTGATACTATAGAATTCAATAAGTTTGACATAGAGAAATGAATGGATTCAAGTCCTTCATTCATGAGAATCCACTCTCCTGTAAGATAGCATAGCACATGCTTAGCAATTCCAAGAGGCACCAGAGATGCTACAAGATAAAATTTAGTTATAAAACCAATGAGAAAGAGAAAGTGTATGTATGATGGGGAATGGGGTGGGGCCTGGGGGAGGAGATCATTTAAAGAAACCAGTGTTTTGACAGGGAACTTACCTATGATCTCAGGTTTTTAAAAGATTTATAGGTAATTCAGAGGGAAAAAAACATGAATGACCTTTAAACTTGAGAAAAAAATGTTAACTTCACTTATAACTTAAAATACACATGAAAACAATACCACTATCAATTATCTGATTAATAAGTCAAAAAGTGTGATATATTGTGTGGGCTAGGATCCTAAGCTATTTAGCATATTCACAATTTGACAGATATATAAATTGGAATAATCTTTGGAAGGCAATTTGCAAGTATATATATGTACTAGAGGCCCAGTGCATGAGATTCGTGCACTGGGGGGGAGGTGGTCCCTCAGCCCAGCCTGCACTCTCTCCAATCTGAGACCCCTCGAGGGATGGCCCACTGCCCGTTTAGGCCCAATCCCTAAATGGGCAGTGGGCCATCCCTCTCACAATCCAGGACTGCTGGCTCCCAACTGCTTGCCTGCCTGCCTTATTGCCCCAAACCACTTCTGCCTACCAGCTTGATCACCCCCTAACCACTCCCTTGCCGGCCTGATTGATGCCTAACTACTCTCCTGCCGGCCCGATTGCCCCCAACTGCCCTCCCCTGCCAGCCCGACCATCCCAACTGCCCTCCCCTGCCAGCCCGGTCACCCCCAACTGCCCTCCCCTGCAGGCCCTGTCCCCCCCAACTGCCCTCCCTGCTGGCCTCTTCACCCCCAACTGCCCTCCCCTGCCAGCCTGATCATCCCCACTGCCCTCCCCTGCAGGCCTGGTCACCCCCAACTGCCCTCCCCTGCAGGCCCTGTCTCCCCTAACTGCCCTCCCCTGCTGGCCTGGTCACCCCTAACTGCCCTCCCCTGCAGACCCAGTCGCCCCAAGCTGCCCTCCCTCCCCTGCAGGCCTGGTCGCCCCCAACTGCCCTCCCCTGCTGGCCTAATCGCCCACAACTTCCCTCCCCTGCAGGCCATCTTGTGGCCACAAGGGGGTGGCCTTATTTGACCACATGGGGGCGGCCATATTGTGTGTTGGAGTGATGGTCAATTTGAATATTACCTCTTTATTGTATAGGATTTTAATTATATCTTTTGTTTTGAGATCACTGTAGATTGACATGCATTTACAAGAAATAACATAGAAAGATCCTATGTACCACTTATTCAGTTTTCCTCAGTAACAACATCTTGAAAAACCATAGCACAATATTACAACCAGGATATTGACATCTGTACTGTCAAGATATAGAACACTTCTATCACCACAAGAATCCTTCATGTTGCCCTGCTATAGCCATGAAATATCCTTCATCTCCATTCTCTCCTTAACTCCTATAACCACTAATTTGTTCTCTATTTCTACCAGGATCAAGCCCACAACCCAGGCATGTGCCCTGACCTGGAATCAAATTGGCAACCTTTCAATGCACAGGAGAATGCCCAACCAACTGAGCCACACTGGTCAAGGCTCAATTTCATTTTTTATGCGCTTATCTTTATTAGCTTTTCCCTTCTGTTTGCTTCAGGCTTATTTTACTCTTCTTTTTTCTTTCTTCTTTTTTTTCTTTTTCTTTTTTTTCTTCTTCTTTTTTCTTTTTTTTTCCTTTTTTTTCTTTTCTTTTCCTTTTTTTTTCTTCTTTTTCCTTTTTTCTTCTTCTCAATGTTTCCCCATTCACAATACAGACCAGGCAAAGAGCCTGAGCTGAGGTGTATATAGGGTAAGTTTACTCTGCCTCCTATTTTTTTCTTTCTTCTTGAGGTGACAGTTTAGATTACTGATTTGAGACTTTTCCTCTTTTATGTAAACATTTAGTGTTATAAATTTCACTCTCAGTACTGCTTTAGCTACATCCCACAAATTTTGATATGTTTTTTTTCATTTTCATTCACTTCATTGTATTTTTTTTTATTTCTCCTAAGATTTACTTATTGACATGTGAATTATTTAGAAATGTATTAGTTTCCAAGTGATTGGAGATTTTCCTGTTATCTTTCTGTTATTGATTTCTAGTTTGATTCCGTTGGGGTCAGAGAACATACACTGTATAATTTAAATTATTTTAAATTTATTAAGGTTTGTTTTATGGTCCAAGATATTTTCTATCTTGGTCTACATTCAATTGGTACGTCAAAAAAAGAAAGCATATTCTGTTGTTGGATGGAGTGTTTTATATGCATCAATTAGATACTGGCATATGTTGTATTGATCAAAATTCTTTTGCAGAAAATGGATTCTTCTCTAATCCCCTGTTTCTCAGTTAGGGTTCCATGGAAACCCAAGCTCCTGCAAAGTTTTTTCTAGTGATTTTTTTTTCCATAACTACTAAACAAAATAAACATTATTTTTGAACATGGCATGAACATGTAGTAATAGACTGCGATGTAGGAGGTTTGGTATTTAGTTCATTAGCAGTCGTTCATGCTCATACAGCCTGGCACAGTAGGACCCTGTTAATTTGGTTGAGATCTTCTCAGTTTTTTGACCCAGGCTAGGGAAGGTCATTAATAATTGGTGAGCACTGTATTGCTCAGAGACCAGGATTATTAACTGATGACATTAGTGTTTCCCTTACAAGTCACCTCTCCCCACCTCCTCTTAGTATCAACTGACATGTGGGAACAAACAATCTCTGCTCATGTAATAGAAAACAAATTTAAAAATTTTTACTAGAAAAAATAAAAGGTTGTAAGCCACAAATTAGTTTCCTACCCCCACATCCTACCATTTAACCTTTGTTGTAAACACTGTAAAATATAATACTCTAAGTTAGAAGTGAATTGTATTGTTTTGCATTATTTGTAATTTATTTCATTTTATTATTGTGCCCTTCTATTTTATATTTTATTAGTATTCATGTTTTGCATACATGCCTAATGGTCCAATGTGGAGATATTTGAAGACAGAGTATTAAGATGGAAGAGGATTCTAGGCCTAGGCCCATGGGCAATACTGATAAGGTTAATGGTAGAGCCACTTCCTGAGTTATTTCATTGCACAAGGGCAAGAAACACCAAAGAAGTTGTTTTACAATAAAGCTGTCTATCAATTGGTTTTATATGGGCTAGTGATCCAAATAAGCTGTCCTATTCCATTGTTGGCAAATAAGTTTAAATGCAGCACCTGCTCCAGCAAAATGGGAGACATATACCCACAAATCACAGCCATTTGCCAAGTAACAGTGCCTATTATTTTTAATGGCCATAGGCATGTCAAAACAAACAGTAAAATATTTGTTTAAAAAGATGTATTTGTCTCAAAAAGCAAGTTATTTATTAACAAATGTATTACATAAGAAAAGTTGCACAGGTAGTGAAAACAAAATAATATCAAGGTTCTATTCTTTAATAATATGGTAAGTCAATATATTAATGACAAGTCTCATAAACCTGAAGAGGTTCTGTAATCAACTGAAAAACAACAGCTTCTCTATTCATGTCAATGAGTCAACCTACTTCTTCAATAAAAGTCACTCTGTAGATTTGTGAGATTTATAGATGATAGTGAAATTCAAGAAAAAGTTTCTGCTGCAAAGAGCTGTCCCAAACAAGCAATGGCCAAAATATATTCAATGTTTGGTCTTCCTAGCTGGTGACAAGAAGTCTATATTGGAGAAATGATGTTAGCATGATATTGATAATACCCATCAATGGGTGGCCTCATGAGAGCTTTACCTCTCACATAAAAAGTCCCAACATTATCACACTCTTCTCTTCACAGACATTGGATGATGTTAAAAGTATTGGAGCTTAAATGAACATAGTCTAGACAATACAAAATTTGGTGACTATTAAACAAAGGTTAGATCACTCAATAATGTTTGAAAACCAGGACAAAGACCACATAAGTCTGCTCCATACTGAAATGTGGTGACTTAAAGAGGAAAAGTTCTCAATAGGGTACTGGAGCTGAAAGGTGAAAGCCAGGAATACTTCAAGGAAACATTAGGCCATATTTTGCTGGGGGTTTTCAAGATGATAACTGACTACAAAAACCAGCCTACGAAGGAGATTTTATTTTATCATATGAATTAGTTGAACAAATCCTTGAGAAACCCTGGGAAAAAATGTTTTTGCTTCAAGGTATAAGATTTTAAAGCAAACTGAACCTTTGGGGAAAAAATATTGTAAAGAGGACTCAGAAAATGTTTTACTGGAGTAGAGAAGGAAATCAGTAAGTTGCAAGTCTTACTGAAAACTCTCTACAAGAACTGCAGAGCAAACTGAATAACATTCTCTTTCCCTTTCAGAACAAGCGTTTAACTAGAGAAGGGATCTATCTCTGAATCTTTTGTTCAGCCGAGGCCTTGACTTTGAGCAAGATGAAGACTGTGTAAACTGAAAGACTATACACTCAAGATGAGATTTACCAGTATCTCCTGGGACCAATTCTCTATTTCTATAAAAGTAGGATATGCTGCCATTCAAAAGAAACATTTTGCTATAGTTTTTAACCTATTACATGTGTTAGCAACATTTTTATTGTTTCATAAATATCAACAGCAAAAGCAGAAATCATTTTATTTCAAATGAAAATGAAATCCATATGTGTTTATTGCAAACTCAACCCAAAATTGAATATTTGTACAGTGAAAACCAAACACAGGTCTCACATTAAAGAGGTAGATTTTATTCTGTATATCTAGTTCCAAAAATAAAACTTTTTATGCATATCTAAACTTCTAAAAGAGATCAACACATGCATATAATAATGTTGTAATGTCTAGACCAGTGTTTGAGCCTGATCATGTCACTCTTTTAAAAAATGTGTTTCAAAGTCTAATATTAAATTGCATCTTAGGCCAAATTTTCATCTATTTTGCTTTCGCTATGGCTTTAGTTGCTTTACTATTTAACATTATAAATAAATTTTCATGTTGCAAATAGCATTCATTTAAAGCATCTTATAATGTTTACTTAAATTAAATCTACCAAATCTGCCATTGAAAAGTTTAATGTCCATTTTTATTTAAGCCCGTGAATTAGCAAAAATTTATTCTTTTTGCCTTTATGAAAAGAAAGAATTAAATAACTACCTTTTTATATTTAAAAAAAATTGGGAAAAAAGTTTATTTTTCATTTTTTTTTTATTGCTTAAAGTATTACAAAGGGTATTACATATGTGTCCATTTTATCCCCCCGCCCTAGACAGTCCCCTAGCCTCCCCTATCCCCCAATGTCTTATGTCCACTGGTTATGCTTATATGCATGCATACAAGTCCTTTAGTTGATCTCTTACCCCCCTACCTCCTGCCCCGCAACCCTCCCCGGCCTTCCTGCTGCAGTTTGACAATCTGTTTGAGGCAGCTCTGCCTCTGTATCTATTATTGTTCAAAAGTTTATAATGGTCTCTATTATCCATGAATGAGTGAGATCATGTGGTATTTTTCCTTCATTGACTGGCTTATTTCACTTAGCATAATGCTCTCCAGTTCCATCCATGACGTTGCAAATGGTAAGAGTTCCTTCCTTTTTAGAGCAGCATAGTATTCCATCGTGTAGATGTACCACCGTTTTCTGATCCATTCATCTACTGATGGGCACTTAGGCTGTTTCCAGATCTTAGCTATGGTGAATTGTGCTGCTATGAACATAGGGGTGCATATATCCTTTCTGATTGGTGTTTCTGGTTTCTTGGGATATATTCCTAGAAGTGGGATCACAGGGTCAAATGGGAGTTCCATTTTCAGTTTTTTAAGGAAACTCCATACTGTCTTCCATAGTGGCTGCACCAGTCTGCATTCCCACCAGCAGTGCACAAGTGTTCCTTTTTCTCCACATCCTCTCCAGCACTTGTCGTTTGTTGATTTGTTGATGATAGCCAGTCTGACAGGTGTGAGATGGTACCTCATTGTTGTTTTGATTTGCATCTCTCGGATGATTAGTGACTTTGAGCATGTTTTCATATGTCTCTTGGCTTTCTGAATGTCCTCTTTTGAAAGGTGTCTATTTAGGTCCTTTGCCCATTTTTTGATTGGATTGTTTATCTTCCTTTTGTTAAGTTGTATGAGTTCCCTATAAATTTTGGAGATTAGGCCCTTATCAGATATGACATTGGCAAATATGTTTTCCCACACAGTGGGTTTTCTCGTTGTTTTGTTGATGGTTTCTTTTGCTGTGCAGAAGCTTTTTATTTTGATGTAGTCCCATTTGTTCATTTTCTCTTTCGTTTCAAGTGCCCTAGGAGCTGTATCAGTGAAGAAATTGCTTTGGCATATGTCTGAGATTTTGTTGCCTTTGGATTCTTCTAGAATTTTTATGGTTTCCTGTCGTACATTTAAGTCCTTTATCCATTTTGAGTTTATTTTTGTGTATGGTGTAAGTTGGTGGTCTAGTTTCATTTTATTGCATATATCTGTCCAATTTTCCCAACACCATTTATTGAAGAGACTATCTTGGCTCCATTGTATGTTCTTGCCTCCTTTGTCAAATATTAATTGAGCATATTGGTTCGGGCCGATTTCTGGGTTCTCTATTCTATTCCATTGATCTATATGCCTATTCTTGTGCCAGTACCAGGCAGTTTTGAGAACAGTGGCTTTGTAATACATCTTGATATCTGGTATTGAGATCCCACCTACTTTGGTCTTTTTCAGGATTGCTGCAGCTATTCGGGGTCTTTTTTTATTCCAGATGAATTTTTGGAGAGTTCGTTCTAGATCTCTGAAGTATGCCATTGGTATTTTAATGGGAAGTGCGTTGAATTTATAGATTGCTTTGGGTAGTATGGACATTTTAATGATGTTGATTCTACCAATCCATGAACACGGTATGTTCTTCCATCTGTTTATGTCTTCCTCTATATCATTTTTCAACGTCCTGTAGTTTTCTGAGTAGAGGTCTTTTACCTCTTTAGTTAAGTTTATTCCTAGGTAGCTTAATTTTTTTGGTGCGATGGTAAACGGGATTGTTTTTATAATCTCTCTTTCTGAAAGTTCACTATTGGTGTATAGAAATGCCTCGGATTTCTTGGGGTTAATTTTGTATCCTGCTACATTGCCAAATTCATGTATTAAGTCCAGTAGCTTTTTGATGGAGTCTCTAGGGTTTTGTATGTATAATATCATGTCGTCTGCAAATAAGGACAGTTTTACTTCCTCTTTTCCAATTTGGATGCCTTTTATTTCTTCCTCTTGACTAATTGCAATGGCTAACACTTCCAGTACTATGTTGAACAGGAGTGGTGAGAGGGGGCATCCCTGTCTTGTTCCTGTTCTTAGGGGAAATGGTGTTAGTTTTTGTCCATTGAGTATGATGTTGGCTGTGGGCCTGTCATATATGGCTTTTATTATGTTGAGGTATGATCCTTCTACTCCCACCTTGCTGAGAGCTTTTATCAAAAATGGGTGTTGAATTTTGTCAAATGCTTTTTCTGCATCAATTGATATGACCATGTGGTTTTTTTCTTTCAATTTGTTTATGTGATGTATCACGTTTATTGATTTGCGGATATTGTACCATCCTTGCATCCCTGGGATAAATCCTACTTGGTCATGGTGTATGATCTTTCTGATGTACTGCTGGATCCGATTTGCTAAGATTTTGTTGAGGATTTTGGCATCTATGTTCATGAGGGATATTGGCCTGTAATTCTCTTTCATTGTGTTGTCTTTACCTGGTTTTGGTATTAGGGTGATGCTGGCTTCATAGAATGAGCTTGGAAGTGTTCCTTCCTCTTGAATTTTTTGTAGTAGTCTGAGGAGGATAGGTTTTAGTTCTTCCTTGAATGTTTGGTAAAACTCCCCTGTGAAGCCGTCTGGTCCTGGGCTTTTGTTTGATGGAAGCTTTTTGATGACTGCTTCAATTTCTTCCATAGTTATTGGCCTGTTGAGATTTTTAGATTCTTCCTGATTGAGTTTTGGAATGTTGTATTTTTCTAGGAATTTGTCCATTTCCTCCAGGTTGTCTAGTTTGTTGGAGTAGAGCTGTCCATAGTATTTTTTAACAATCATTTGTATTTCTGTGGGGTCTGTTGTTATTTCGCCTCTATCGTTTCTGATTTTGTTTATTTGGGTCCTCTCTCTTTGCTTCTTGGTGAGTCTGGCTAGAGGTTTGTCAATCTTGTTTATCCTTTCAAAGAACCAGCTCTTGGTTTCATTGATTTTCTGTATTGTTTTTTTGGTCTCTATGTCATTTATTTCTGCTCTAATCTTTATTATCTCCTTCCTTCTGCTCACTCTTGGGTTTTCTTTTTGCTCTCTTTCTAATTCTTTGAGTTGTAGAGTTAGATGATTTACTACCATTTTTTCTTGTTTTTTGAGATAGGCCTGTAGAGCCATAAACTTCCCTCTCAGGACTGCTTTCATTGTGTCCCATAGGTTTTGGATTGTTGTGTTTTCATTGTCATTAGTTTCCAGGATGTTTCGAATTTCTTCTTTGATTTCATTGGTAACCCAATCAATATTTAATAGCATGCTATTCAGCTTCCAGGTGTTTGAGTATTTTGGGTTGTTTTTATTGTAGTTTATTTCTAATATTATGCCATCGTGGTCTGCGAAGACGCTTTTTATGATTTCAATTTTCTTGAATTTGGGGATACTTTGCTTGTGACCCTATATATGGTCTATTTTTGAATATGTCCTATGAGCATTTGAGTAGAATGTATATTCCCTGGCTTTCGGGTGAAGTGTTCTGAAGATGTCTATTAAGTCCATCTGATCTTGTGAGTCATTTAGGATTGCTGTATCTTTGCTGATTATTTGTCTAGAGGACTTATCCAGTGCTGTCAGTGGTGTATTAAAGTCCCCTACTATGATTGTATTGTTGTCGATCTCTCCTTTGATATCTTCCAGGAGTTTTTTTATGAATTTGGGTGCTCCTGCATTGGGTGCATATATGTTTACCAGGGTTATATCTTCTTGTTGTATTGATCCCTTTAGTATTATGAAGTGGCCTTCCTTATCTCTTGTTATGGCCTTCACTTTGAGGTCTATTTTGTCCGATATAAGTATTGCTACCCCAGCTTTCTTTTCCTTTCCATTTGCCTGAAAGATATTTTTCCATCCTTTCACTTTCAGTCTGTGTGAGTCCCTTCTAATGAGGTGGGTTTCTTGTAGACAGCAGATGTATGGGTCATGTTTTTTTATCCATTCAGCCACTCGATGTCTTTTGTTTGGAGCATTTAGTCCGTTTACGTTTAAAGTTATTATTGAAAGGTACTTGTTTGTAGGCATTTCTGTTTTTGTGTGGCTGTTTTCTTTCTGAGCTTTTTATTTCTTATTTTTATACCAGTCCCTTTAGCATTCCTTGCATTGCTGGCTTGGTGGTGATAAACTCCCTTAGCCTTTTTTTGTCTGTGAAGCTTCTTATTTCCCCTTCAAGTTTGAATGATAGCCTTGCTGGATAGAGTATTCTTGGATTCAGTCCTTTGCTTTGCATCACTTTGTAAATTTCCGTCCATTCTTTTCTGGCCTGATGTGTTTCTGTTGAGAAATCATTTGACAATCTAATGGGAGATCCCTTGTATGTAACTTTCCGTCTCTCTCTTGCAGCCTGTAAGATTCTCTCTTTGTCCTGAACATTTGCCATGGTAATTATGATGTGTCTTGGTGTGGGTCTTTTTGGGTTCACCTTGTTTGGGACTCTCTGGGCTTGTGTGACTTTTTTCTTCCCCACCTCGGAAGTTTTCTGATATTATTTCTTCTAATAGGTTTTCTAATCCTTGTTCATCCTTCTGTTGTTCTGGTACCCCTATTATTCGTATGTTGTTTCGTTTCATGGTGTCCCAAAGCTCCCTTAGGCTCTCCTCCTGTCTTTTCATTTTTTTCTCCAATTGCAGTACGTTTTGGGTGTGTTTTGCTTCCTTGTCTTCTAAATCACTAATTCGGTCCTCTGCTTCTCCTAGTCTACTGTTGATACTTTCAATGGAGTTTTTCATTGCAGCTATATCACTCTTCATTTCTTCTTGGGTCTTACTTAAGTTGTTGATTTTTTCATCTGTTTCTTCTAGCTTCTTCCATATGTTATTGATTTTTTCATCTGTTTCTTCTTGCTTCTTGGAGAGGTTGTCGATTTTTTCCTCCATCCGGTTTATGCACTCTAGGACCCTTATTCTGAATTCTTTTTCTGTCATGTTGCATGCCTCTGTATTACTTAGCTGCTTTTCTGGAGAGTCCTCCTTCTCTTTCCTTTGGGGGTTTCTTTGTCTACCCATGTTTGATCTCGCTGACATATCTAGATGTTGAGTCGTTCAGTGGCTGCTCCCTTGGTGGCAGTGACTCCTTGGTCTGTGGTTGCTCTTCGGGCGGTTGCGGTAGCAGCTGCTCTTCAGTTGGCAGCAGCTCCTCTGGTGGGTGCTGTTCACAGCTGTGGCTCTTCTGGCTGGTGGGGCAAGGTTTCACGTACAGCTGCTGTTCCTCAGCAGAGGGTGTGGTGCTCAGGAGGTTGCTGTTGCTTGGATCTGCTGCGTTGTTTTAAAGGCACAAAATACAACACAACAAGGCACCACGTACCAGGCACTATACACAAATATATTCACGATATTAATAACCCCAAATAAAGGTGACCACCTGAATTAAGAGAATTAGGGGATAAGGAAGAAGGAAGAGAAAAGAGAAAGAGAAAAAGAAAAGAAAATTAGGGACCAAAAAAAGGAGTGCAAAAATGAAATTGGGAAAAAGGGGGGGGGGAAATAAAAGCGAGAAAAGAAAAGAAAAGAAAAGAAAAGAAAAGAGCGAAAAGAGAGAATGAAGTGGAAGAGGGTTAGAGACTTTTTTATATGAGGAGAATACTCCTATAGAACAGCCATTAATCCCAACAAATTCCAGCAACAGCTCCCTGGAGATGAATGCAAACTAGAAACAACCAATAATATAACGATGAAAATAGAATGGAGAACACTAATCCCAAAATAAAATAAAGAGAAAATAAAATGGCACTTTAAAAAAAAAATGGTAAAATGGTAGCAGTAATAATGCTGGTTAAAAATAAGAAGGTAGTAATTAAAAGGGTAAAATCAGGTGATGGAAAAAAGAAGAGGAAAAAAAAAAAGAAGAAGAAAAAAAAAAAAAAAAAAAATAAAAAAATTGGTTTCTTAGTTAAAAGGTGAAAAAAGAAAAAAAAAATATTGCAGTAGTGAAGGTCTTTCGGTTCTTCTATTCTTCAGTGTGGCTCGCCTTAGACCTGCCAGGTGTTCAGGAGAGTGTTGGGTTTCCCTGCGTTACACTGTTCCTCTGTGTTGTAAACCACAGTCCTTATTTTAAAGCAGGCCGCATTTGTTTCCCAGACTGCCTTATTTTGTGTTTAGCAAAGAGTCAGTTTGTGGGTCAGCCTCTGGGTGGCAGTGTTCTGGGGTTGGCCTCTGAGGCTATAGGGCCTCTCTGTCCAGTGGAAGTTCACTGCCCAGAGCTGGCTGCGTAAGAGTTACAAGTGCTGTGTTGTTGCTGGGATTGAAAATCCCTCTATAGGCCAGACTCTGTTAACTCCCAGGGACTGATCAGGTTATTTTAATCCTTGATCTCCTACAGGGTGGAATCTGGGTGTGGCTGTGCTCCTTGCCTGGGGGCTGGGGGGAGGAGTCTCACTCTCCGGAGAGAATGGCTGCCTCAGTCCTGGGCTCAGGGGTGTCTCAGCATTCAATTCGCTGCCACCTCTCCCGGCCCCCCTTCTCTCCTCAGTCTCTCCCCAGATTCCACTCCTCCGCACACTCTCCCTCTCTTCAGCACAGGTGAGTGTCTGTATCCGAAATGTCCCATGAACAGGATTCAGTGAAAACAAACAAACAAACGCCGGCCGCGGAAACGGGGAAGGCTTGGTTTCTGTAAGCTTCTTCTCTTACAGGGACTGCATGGTCTGGTCAGCTCTTCAGGCAGCCCCCTTTAGGCTCAGTCCTCCGTGATCACAGAACCCAGCTCGCAATTCCCCTGGCGGCGCCAGGAATCCCGAGGTTCTCCTTTCCCCCGTTAGGGGCTGTGCCTGTCCCAAGGGACGCGGCTGTCTGCCACGCGGTCTCCCTCCGACTCTCTGGGCTCAGAGGTCTGGCAAACTTTCCTGCCCAAATCCCTGGTTTTTTTTACCTTTCCAGGGGAGTTCTGCTCTTCCCGGCTGCAAACCGTCTCGCCAGCTGAGGAATTTCGCCAATTCGGGGTGGATGTTACTAGTTTCAGCTGCTCACTCCATTTGCTCAGGGACACGACCTGGGACGCGTCTGACTATACGGCCGCCATCTTCCAACATGAATGAAATTTTCTTCATTTTAAATAGAGTGAAAATTACCCCTGCACACACCATATACCATATACCACCTTGTAGAAGTTTGTGACAAGACTCTTGGATTTACTTGGATATGGCAAAACATCAAAAATAATTTATTTTTAAGGCTAACCTGAAGTTTCCTCTGCCTATATTGCTGACTTGCATTAGAGTGGGTAGCTTTTGTGTAAGGGAACCATATAAAAGAGTAAATGAATAAGTTAGCCAAAATAAACTTCCCTCAAAAAAGCTCATTCTTTACTCAAAAGAGATTGTCAATTATCACTCAACTAGAAGCCTGATGCACGAAATTCGTGCAAAAGTAGGCTTTCCTTCCCCTGGCTGCCAGCACTGGCTTCCCTCACAGCCCCAGCTTCATCCGGAAGGTCATCCAGGAGGACATCCGAAAGGACGTCTGGTCTAATTAGCATATTATGCTTTTATTATTATAGATTAATATAATCCAAGGTAAAGATCATGCTAACAATTTCATGAACTTAAAATACTATCATTTTTAAACAAAGGGATTAGCTGAAATCTGGAAATAATTTTAAGGATAAAAGATTAAGAAAGAATAGTTTAGGCCGGTGGTTGGCAAATTGCGGTTCACGAGCCACATGCGGCTCTTTGGCCCCTTGAGTGTGGCTCTTCCACAAAATACCACCTGCGGGCATACAGTGCGATTGAAACTTCGTGGCCCATGTGCAGAAGTCGGTATTTTGTGGAAGAGCCACACTCAAGGGGCCAAAGAGCCGCATGTGGCTCTCAAGCTGCAGTTTGCCGACCACTGGAGGCAATTCAAACAAGAATGGATATATTGCAGCATATTATGTGGCTTACAGAATTATGGGAAGACTTGGGAAAAGCAAATTAAACAGGTTAAACTTTCAGGGACAATTTTTGTGCATCAAGGGAGCTGTTGCCTCTTCTTTGATTAGGTAGTCAGTTCTAGAACCACACCTTACCTCCTATAATCTGCACTCCTTGAAGAGGAGCTGGCTCCCTGGCTCTCAAAACCAGCAAAGCTGGTGCCTGAACACTGAGCCGTCTGAGAACTGCTAAGAAACCAAACTGTCACCATGTCTGTTGGCCAGGAAAGTACAACACGGAGAATTCTGCATCTTCTAAGCCAGTGGTTCTCAACCTTGGCTGCACATTAGAATCACCTGGGAATCTTTTTAAAATCCTGATTTCTGGGCCTCATCCTCCAGAAATTCTGTTTCTTTGTTACTAATGTTGTGGCCCCACCCCATAACAAAGAAACAGAATTTCTGGAGGATGAGGCCCAGAAATCAGGATTTTAAAAAGATTCCCAGGTGATTCTAATGTGCAGCCATGGTTGAGAACCACTGTCTAAGCCAGCGGTTCTCAACCTGTGGGTCGCGACCCCTTTGACGGTCAAATGACCCTTTCACAGGGGTCGCCTAAGACCATCCTGCATATCAGATATTTACATTATGATTCATAACAGTAGCAACATTACAGTTATGAAGTAGCAAAGAAAATAATTTTATGGTTGGGTCACAACATGAGGAACTATATTTAAAGGGCCAGAAGGTTGAGAACCACTGGAAGCCCTGCCTAAGTACATTTTATTGTCAACACCTACATTTAATTTGGACTGATCTTACTGCAGTCACCAAGTTTAGAATTATAAACAGATCCTTCCATTGTATGTGTTCATTAGGTGACACTAACACCTATCAGTATTTTTAAAATCTTTTATTACACTTATTGGGGTGACATTGGTTAATAAAAGTATGTAGGTTTCAAGTGTACATTGCATTGCATTTACCACCCAAAGTCAAATCTCCTTCTGATACCATATATTTGACCCCCTTTATCCTTTACTACTACCCACCTTCCTTTTCCTCTGGTAAGCACTACACTGTTGTCTATGTCTATGAGTTTTTATTTGTTTGTTTGTCTTGTTTGTTCATTTCTTGCTTTCAGTTTTATATCCCATATATGAGTGAAAGCATATGGTCCTGGCTATTTTTACCTGACTTATTTAGCTTAGAAATGATATTCGTAAGATCCATCAATGCTGTTGCAAATGGCAGTATTTCATCTTTATTTATGTATGAGTAGTATTTTTTTGTATATATATATTTGTACTACATCTTCTTCATACAATCAGCTATTGAAGGACACTTCAGTTGTTTCCATATCTTGGCCACTGCGAATAATGTTGCAATAAATACAGGGGTGCATATATCTTTACAAATAAATGTTTTCAACTTTTTCAGGTAGATACCCAGAAGAGGGTTTGTAGGGTCATATGGTAATTCTATTCTTAATTTTTTGAGGAACCTTCATACTGTTTTCCATAGTGGCTATGCCAATTTACATTCCTACCAGCAGTGAATGAGGGTTCATTTTTCTCCACAATCTCTCCAACACTTGTGAGTACTTGTCTTGTTGATAATATCCATTCCAATAGGTATGAGGTTGTATCTCATTGTAGTTTTGACTTGCATTTCCCTCATAGCTAGTGAAGTTGAGCCTCTTTTCACATATATGTTGGCCATTTGTATGTCTTCTTGAGAGAAGTGTCTGGTCAGGTTCTCTGCCCATTTTTTAATTGGATTTTTTTTTGAGTTGTATGAGTTCTTTACATATTTTGAATATGAACTACTAACTGAGGTGTTGTTTGCAAACATCTTCTCCAATTAAATTGGTTGCCTTTTTGTTTTGTTGATGGTTATTTTTGCTATGCAGAAGCTTTTTAGTTTAATATCGTTCTATTTGTTTATTTTTGCTCCTACATCACTTGCCTTTGAGGTCAAATTCATAAAATCCTTTCTAAAACCAAGGTCCGTAAGTTTAGTACCTATGGTTTTTACTATGTAATTTATTGTTTCAGGCCTTACATTTAGGTCTTTAATTCATTTTGAGTTAATTTTTGTGTGTGGTAACAAACTGCAGTCTACTTTCATTCTTTTGCATGTGGTTCTCCAGTTTTCCCAGCACCATTTATTGAAGAGGATTTCTTTTCTCTATCATGTGTTTTTGTCTCTTTTGTTGAAAATTATTTGCCCACACACGTATGGGTTTATTTCTGGGCTTTTGATTCTGTTCCATTGGTTTGTGTGTCTGTTTTCTGCCAGTACTGTGCTATTTTGATTATTGTCGCTTTGTAGTATAATTTGAAGTCAGGGAGTGTGGTACCTCTTGACCTTGCTCTTTTTTCTCGGATTTCTTTGGCTATTTGGGGCATTTTGTGGTTCCATAGAAATCTAATGATTTTTTTCTCTATTTCTTTTTTAAAATCCTATTGGAATTTTATGGGGATTACATAAAATCTGTATATTGCTTTGGGTAATAAGGCCATTTTAACTATGTTGATTCTTCCAATTCATGAACATGGAATATCTTTCCTTTCATTTGTGTCTCCTTCAATTTTTTTAATAATGCTTTTTAGTTTTTAGTGTATAGATCCCTCACATCAGTATTTACTATTTAAACATATGTGTGAGTTTGTCTGTGTGTGTGTGGGGGGGGGGGGTGCACGTGTGTGCGCACATGCGAAAGAGAGAGAGAGAGAGAGAGAGAGAGAGAGAGAGAGAGAGAAGATGTGTATAGGAAATATATGTTTTACCTTTACAGTATTTTCAGTGCATGTGAGAACATTAGCAAACAGGTGGAATGGATTGAGAACCAATCCTATATCTAACACAAAGGCTTCTTAATAGCACCTACTTGCTGCCTATATTTTAAGTGTATATTTGAGTGATTCACACTGATCCTCAATGTTTGACAGCTGGATTAATGTGTCTTTTAGATGTGCAAAGGCTCTGAGATGAACCTAAAAACAAGCCATAAATTTTGTTTAGTTGCATATTTATTGAGTGGGACATTGGACTTAATGACCTCCAATTGTCCTCTTACCTTAATGAAGCAGGTTTGAAGAAATGTGTGGTTTTATTGAGTTTTACTTAAATTCTAGTCCTGAAATTATTATCTAATATTGAAATCAGGGTAATCCAGGGTCATTTGGTCCATAAATCTTCCCTTCTCATTCATTAATGAAGATAATTCACTTGAAATGCCACACACCTGGCTTTTTATTATGTGTAATGTTAATGAATAAATGCCTTAGGAATATGTCCAACATCCTTTTGTGCAAGATAAATTCAGCTGTGGCACCTGGACCTAACAGGACATTTTTGTTTATTTAGTAAACATTTCCTGAGCATCTAATTTGTAGCTGCTACTATGTAGAGGACTAGATTTCTATTTCTCACTTGTGTGGATTCCAAACTCAAAGTCTGTAATGTCTCCAGCCATAACTTTAGCAGAATTGGTTGGTTGGGGCTTATTTGAAAATTTAGGTGAGAGAAATTCTGAAAATCCCCTCAACCATATTAAAAGCCCATTTAAGTTCCACTTCAATCAGTTTCAACAGCCTAAGCTAATAGGCTAATAGCTAATAATAATAATAATACTATGTTCCTTTCTCCAAAATAGTATATTTTTAAACCTCCCTCTCTTATTACTTCTTATATTCAATAAAAACTGGACATGTAACTCTCATTTGTGTGTAAAGATACTGGAGTTAACTTGGTCCTTAATTTACTTGCCAACAGTTGCCAACATTTTTATGAATTTCTCTGCAACCCCCATTCAATTTATATAAGCTATCTAATGTAAGAGAGAGAAGCAAAGAATATCAATAAGACATCTTGATAAAGGACAAACTAAGAATAAATCAAGAAGTCCCTATCAATAGAAATTTAAGACACAAAATTTTATTGTCTTTTTAATCTGTTGCTATAAAGTGTCAGCCATCTTTAGAAACAGAGTGAATCTGACATTTTTGTGTTGACTCTCACGTTTCCCATTACAGACTCCTCTCATGTCTGTCCTGAAGCAAAAATAAATTTCCATTTTTAAGCTTTTGATGATAAAAATCTCATCTGAAGCCTCATAAATGATCCTTTATTATCTATATTAATAATGAATAAATGTCTTTCGAATACCCCTGATCTTTTGCATTAATAGCACCAGATGTATTATAGATAACCTTTTGATTTAACAGCACAAACTCTGAAACAATATTAAACACTGAAGGACTGATCTTACTGGAGTCCTGAGGTCAGAATTATAAACATTTCTTTCAGTTGGATGTGTCCATTAGGTGACACTAACACCTATCAGTATTTATTTTTTGAATGAGTGTGCGGTTCTAGGGGAGAGAGAGAAAGAGAGAGAGAGCAAGCCTAGAAACCGAGCCCATAAATTGTTACTTTCTGCAGCCTTTCACACATTACATGTTCCTTCTACAGATTTATTCTAGTGTGAGCTAAAGTTCTCAATGGAGACAGATTTTTAAGGTGTTGCTGCAACTTTTTGCTTTTTTCTAGCCTTTTAAAAAAATAAAATTAGTCTCTTGTTACTGCATTTCCAGTTAGAAAAATTCAGTTGGAAAGATGTATATTACATTAAAAAAAATGAAAGGACCATTCATGAGAAACTTAGCTATTCCTTCTTCAGGCTTTTTACTCTATTTCCTGATTATTATTCTACTAGAGGCCCAGTGCACAAAAATTTGTGCACTCGGTGGGGGGGGAGGGGTCCCTCAACCCAGCCTGTGCCCTCTCGCAGTCTGGGACCCCTTGGGGGATGACCACCTGCTGGCTTAGGCCTGCTCCCTGGGGGATTTGGCCTAAGCTGGCAATCAAACATCCCTCTGGCAGCCCAGCAGCCCTCAGGGGATGTCCACTTGCCAGCAGGGAGCAGACCTAAGCTGCAGTTGGACATCCTTAGCGCTGCTGGGGAGGCAGGAGAGGCTCCCACCACCACCGCTGTACTGGCAGCCATCAGCCTGGCTTGTGGCTGAGCAGAGCTCCCCCATGTGGGAGTGCACTGACCACCAGAGGGCAGCTTCTGCATTGAGCGTCTGCCCCCTGGTGGTCAGTGTGTGTCATAGTGACCAGTCATTCCCAGTCATTCTGCTGTTAGGGTCAGTTTGCATATTACCCTTTTATATATAGGATAGAGGCCTGGTGCACTGGTGGGGGCCGGCTGGTTTGCCCTGAAGAGTGTCCCGGATCAGGGTGGGGGTCCTGCTGGGGTGCCTGGCCAGCCTGGATGAGGAGATGATGGCTGTTTGCAGCTGGTCACACTCCCTTCAGGGTGGGGGTCCCCACTGGGGTGGCTGGCCAGCCTGGGTGAGGGGCTGATGGCTGTTTTCAGGCTGGCCACACCCCCTTTAGGCGACTGAAGCTCCCAGCCTCTCCTTTTTCTCTTTTTTTTTTATTCTGGGATTTATTTACCTTCTATAATTGAAACTTTGTTGCTGTCACTGGAGCTGAGAGCCAGGCTCCTGCTCGCTCCAGCTCTGAGGCCACAGCCTGCTGAAAGCAGGTATCTGGGGTTTGTTTAGCTTCTATAATGGAAACTTTGTTGCAATCACTGGAGCTAAGAGCTGGGCTCCTGCTCGCTCCAGCTCTGTGGCCACGGCCTGCTGAAAGCAGGTATCTGGGGTTTGTTTAGTTTCTATAATTGAAACTTTGCTGCTTTTGGAGCTCAGAGCCGGGCCGTGGCAGGCGGGGAACCTTGGTTTCCTCCATCACTGGAGCAAGCAAGCCTCCTGCTCACTTCAGCTGCGTGGCTGCCGACCACCATCTTGTTTGGGCTAATTTGCATATCTTGCTGAATAGCCAATGGGAGGTGTAGCGAAGGTACAGTTAATTACCATGTTTGTCTATTATTAGATAGGATTCCTAAATGAGGTCTTCACTCTATCACAGCCACAGATACTACAGATGAGTGTCAGAGGCCCAGATGCAATGAGTTGCCAGGGCAGAGAGTGAATCAGGGCAGAGTTGTAATAATCACCCAGGTTTCTGACTAAAGTCAGCTTTCTTCACCATATTTCAGGTTCAGCCTCTTCCACATACTTCAATTCTTGGCCTGAGAGCTGAAAACAGTAATGGAGTTATAGACTCACTATGGGAATAAATGCTAGGAAAGAGAAAAGGGTAGGTAAAGAAAGAATGGTCATGTGTTCTCTCTGGAAATGACACAGTGGCCTGACATCATGCAATTATTTACCACGGAGAATTTTTTTAGTATCCAGTATGCATATATTCATTATCTAGGAATATAATGTATCAGAATAACTGGGGAGCTGATTTCTCAATGAGAAAAACATCAGATAAATGCTAATAGAGAATTTGATGATAAGACTGGGATTATGAGTTTGGGGAAGGAAGATCACAGAGGTAAACTGCCATTTTATCACACCATATCAAGGGTGCATGATATGAATGTGCTTCAGAACTGTGGATACTGAGCTTGATCAACTGGATGAGGTAGTATCTGTCAGGATTCTCCACTGTAAAGTTACTCTTTGTTTTCCCATGTCTACTTCATACAAAAAAGGAAAAACAGGGACATGAAACACACCTGCTCATATTTTTTTTAAAATTTATTGTTGAAAGTATTACAAATGCCCCTTTTTTCCCCCCACTGACCCCCTCCACCCCACACCTGCCCTCACCCCCAGGCCTTCACTGAACTACTATCTTTGTCTATGGATTATGCTTATATACATATAAATTCTTTGGTTAATCTCTCCCCACCCCATTCTTACCCTCTGGGATTACATCCCTTCTCCCCCATCCCACCTGGCAACCAACAAAAAGTACTCTGTATACCTGAGTTTGTTTCTGTTCTGCTTATTCATTGTTTTTATATATTGTTGATAGATATGTATTTATTGCCATTTTATCGTTCATTTTTTTTTATCTGCTACTTCAAGAAGACCCTTCAACATTTCATATAATATTGGCTTGATGGTAATGAACTTCTTTAGCTTTTTCTTGTTTGGGAAGTTCTTTATATGTCCATTGATTCTAAATGATAGTTTTTTCAGGATAGACTAATCTTGGTTGTAGGTCCTTGCTTCTCATCACTTTAAATATTTTTTGCCACTCCCTTCTGACCTGCAGTTTCTGTTAAGAAATCAGCTGACAGTCTTATGGGAGCTTACTTGTAGGTAACTAATTGCTTTTATCTTGCTGCTTTTAAAATTCTCTCTTTGTCTTTAACCTTTGGCATTTTAATTATGATATGTGTTAGTGTGGGCTTCTTTGGATTCATCTTGGTTGGGACTTCCTGGACTTGTCTATTCTCTTCACCAAATTAGGAAAGTTTTCTGTCATTATTTTTTTCAAATAAGTGTTCAATTTCTTGCTTTGTCTCTTCTCCTTCCAGCACCCTCATGACATGAATGTTGATATGCTTGAAGATCTCCCAGAGGCCCCTTACACTATCATTATTTTGTATTCTTTTTTTTCTTTTTGCTGTTCTGTTTGGGTTTTTTTGCTTCCTTATATTCCAAATTGATGGTTTCATTCTTGCCTTCACCTACTCTACTGTTGATTCCCTGTAAAGTATTCTTTTCTTAAATATATTTTTATTGATTTCAGAGAGGAAGGGAGAGATAAAAACATCAATGATGAGAGATAATTATTGACCAGCTGCCTCCTGCATGCCCCCTACTGGGAACAGAGCCTGCAACCTGGGCATGTTCCCTGACTGGGAATTGAACTTCCTAGTTCATAGGTCAATGCTCAACCACTGAGCCACACTGGCCAGGCTGTAAATTATTCTTTATTTCAGTTAGTGCATCCTTCATTTCTGACTGGTTCTTTTTTATGCTGTCGATGTCTTCACTAAGTCCCTTGAGCATCCTTATAACCAGTATTTTGAACTCTGCATCTAGTAGATTGCTTGTTTCCACTTCATTTAGTTCTTTTTCTAGAGTTTTGATCTTTTCTGTTCTCTCATTTAGGACATGTTTCTTTGTCTCCTCATTTTGGCCACCTCCCTATGTTTGCTTCTATGTATTAGGTTGAGCCACTACATCTCCTAGGCTTGGTAGTGGCCTAATGTAGTAGGTATCCTGTAGGTTTCAGTAGCACAGCCTGCCTAACCACTCCAGCTGGGCACTAGGTACACCCCTCTGGGTGGACTGTACACCTTCCTGTTTTAATTGAGTGTTGATTGCTGTTGGCACATCAATAGGAGGTATTTACTCAGGCTGATCAGCTATAAGGATTAGCCATGACCATTGACACCACTACCAACTGCATTGGAAGATCAGCTGTGCGGGGACCCACCACACAGAGAAAGACTTACTTCAGCAGGGCTGTGGTACCCACTGAAGTACCCACTTGAGTGTGTCAGTTGTGGAGGTGGTTGGGTGATGGAGGTAGTTGGTCTGAAGCTTTCCACTGGGTGTGCTGGCTCTAGGGCCTCCTGGTAGGTGCAGGCCAAGGTCAGCTACCTCCTGTGTTCTGCCCAGGACCACCAGGCTAAAGTACAATGTAATCTGCAGATGACTGCTTCTTGTGCTACTGATTGGTGACCACAGCAGTAGTGGTTAAGGCTGTGATAATGTCAACAGAAGAACTTTCACGTTTGATGCTAGTATCTTCTCAAAATATAAGCACAAAACTTTAAAACATGAGGAAAGGAAACCCAAATTTCCTTTGTAAATCCAAAGATGAAATTCCTGTGACAGGAAACCAGCTCTCAGAGCACACATGAGACAGCCGTGGGGCTCTCCCAACATCATCTGGGAAGAGGTTGGTCATTTGGAGCTTCTTCAGAGAAGGCAGGGACAGAACCAGAAAGTATTTGTAGTGACTACTTTTGTCACTCTGCTTTTGTCTTCAAATGCCTTTTGAAGACTTAAAATATGGGAGGTCTGGAATGGTAATAGAAGCAACTAGAGAATGGGATATTAGTGGATATTTGTAAGTTTTTATTAACATAGTATTAATTTCCCCTTTTTAATAGCATCTTAATTTCTTTTTAGGAAATTATTTCTACCCCATTGTATGACATCTTTGTGAAACAATAAATTCAGATGCTTGCCTCTTACTGTCAAAATTGATTAGCAAAATACTTTCTCTCAGACACTTCATACTGAGAGATGGTTAGGCAATAAACAGTCTTTATGATGTTGAGTCTTTAGAGAGTAACACAGGGAAAAATAATGGAAGTCACATGGGTGCTAGTGGAAGCACCCACTGATAGATTAAGATCTTACTATAAGCCCAGCTCTATGGTTTCAGCTTCCTAACCCTCTGGAGTTGCCTTGCCCTTCCCATTGTCAATCCTATTTCTCCAGCTCCCCCATTACTGTTGTGACCTTCCGACATCCTTCCAAAATATGGCTTTTGTTTATATTCCCCAGGGTCAAGTTCTGCTTTGTGTCCCAAACAATTTCTATATTATGCAGTCTTGTATACCATGTTTGTCTTTGAAGTTGAATTTTCCTATATAAAAAATGATGGAAGACACAAAATCAATTATGCTTGGAATGTAAACCCTATTAGACTAAATCTTGTGTACAATAAATCAGTAAACGATGGTAAACCACTTCACTGTGCTCAAATGAAGTCCAAATTCTTGCACTGGTGTAGCATTTCATGTAGGCTTTGGCACTAGGCAGGTGGGGGAGATAATAAGCCAAGGCTGAAATAGATCTGCATTGTAGAGTAGAAGATGGCCAAAAGCACTGATAGCTGAAAAGGTTGCCAATATATGTAGATTCAATGAGGCCTGATATACAGTTATCAGTGATTATTACCAAAAAAATCTAATTAGCAATTCAGCATATAGCAAGTACAAATCCAGCCAAGACGCTACACTGGTGTTGGAACAATTATTCTACAGATAGCAAGACCCAGAGAATGGAGTGAGAACCCTCAAGGAAGAGACTATTAAAAACTGTAGGGGAGGGTGGGGGTAAGGGGAAGAGATCAACCAAAGGACTTGTATGCATGCATATAAGCCTAACCAATGGACACAGACAACGGGGGGTGGGGGGGCGGTGAAGGCCTGAGTGTGGGGGGGCGGGGAGGTTGGGAGGGCAATGGGGGGATAAGGACACATCTGTCATACCTTAATCAATAAAGAAATTTTTTTAAAAAAAGATCCATGCAAGATTCCTGGATCCAGCTTAAGTGTGCTAGAGGGTCACTACTAGGCACAGCAACTGGGCAGATTATGGAAGAGGGAGCAAGTAGATGCTCAGTTTGGTTAACATGGGGTCTGGATAAAGTAGGGAGTTCTGTGATCTGGTTAGGTACCAGAGGTGTAGGCAGACTCTGGGACTCTGGGTTCTTGGCTCTCCATACGGCAGCAGAAGAGACTTGGGGGATTAAGAGCATGGGCATGTTGGAGTTCATCAGTGGAGCTGGATTTCTTGATTCTAACTATGGGGAACATGATGTATATCCAAACTCAGATTGGCTTTGGCCTGAGGCCCCAGATGGAGGCCAGCGGTGAAATACATTTGAGAAAGTGGGGATGAACAGAAGAACAAAACCAGGGGTGACATCTAAGGTCTTCATGGATTGCCATCAACCAACCATTATTACCTTATTTCCTTCCAATCCCATGTCCTAACATCTTTTGACCAAACTGGATGGTTAATATTCTCCATGAACTCTTATTTCCTCTTACTTTCTTTTCAATTTACTTTTGCTATTTCTGCCTTACTCCCACAGCTTGACAAAATTTTCCCAGTTCTACAAGGCTGATCTCAAATTCCATGTCTTCATGAATAAAAATTGAATTCTACCTTCTTTGAATAGTGAAAGAATTTTATCTGTGTCTCTATGTTATCACTTAATATCATGCTTTATAATAGAGTTTTCTGCATTTGCCAAGTTACACGAAACTGACCCAAAACTTACTAGGAACACTGACAATACATATATATTCTGCCACATGAAACATCCTTCCCATCATATAGATTGCCTGTCCTGCAGAAACATGGATGACTTTGGAGCAGGCACAGTGTGAAAGCTGAGTTCATGTAAATTCAGCATTCATTCTATTGCTGTTTCTTTAATTCCTGCCTCTGGCGTGTTTTCTTTGATTAGGGAGGGGATAGTTCCTCTGAATTTTTGACCCTCACTCTTCTTTGTGATCAGTATGCTGCATGACTGTTCTTTCTAATAGGTGTTATTGGGTTTGCTGCCTCACACAACCCTCTCCCTTTGTCTACATTAACCTGCATTTTCTGGGCAATGACGCAGTCACCAGCAGCGTTACTGCTTGCATCATTCCTCTCTTCTTGCTCCCAGTGGGACTTTGCTGGAATTAGCCAAATAGGAGCTCAGAGGTGAGACTATTTCCACATAGGCAAAACCAAAAGGGAAAACTATTCATTGAGACAGATCATATCCTGAACCTTCATGTCTAATGAAAAATCAATTAAGGAGGCCAAAACTGTAGCTTGATTACCTGAAATAGCCAAACCTGTTGGACTACTGAGGATTTCTGTTGTCTATTATGAAGCCATTAATGCAAACTCACTTTGTTAACAGTAAAAAAGGACAGACTACTGACTTCATATATTTAAAATCTTAAGAAAAATATAGAGCTGTAACCAGTTTGGCTCAGTGGATAGAGCGTCGGCCTGCAGACTGAAGGGTCCCAGGTTCGATTCCGGTCAAGGGCATGTACCTTGGTTGTGGGCACATCCCCAGTAGGAGGTGTGCAGGAGGCAGCTGATCGATGTTTCTCTCTCATCGATGTTTCCAATTCTCTATCTATCTCCCTTCCTCTCTGTAAAATATCAATAAAATATATTTTTTAAAAAAGAAAAAAATATATAGAGCAACATTTTCATATAACCAGACATCAAACACCTGAAATAGATATGTTTATACATAGGCATATGGCTATATTTAAATATATATATATATATATATACAACCAAATGATTGAACAACCAGCCAACAGGCCGACTGGTTGCTATGATGAGCACTGACCACCAGGGTGCAGATGTTCAACACAGGAGCTTCCCCCTAGTGGTCTGTGCGCTCCCACAGCCAACCTTCTATGGCCAGCCAACCTCCGTGGTCCCTCCCCCTGGCTGGTCAGCCCTCCGATTGTCCCTGATCTCTGGCTAGGCCAAGGGACCCCACCCATGCACAAATTTGTGCACCGGGCCTCTAGTGTTAATTATATAAAACTAGTGCCCTGGTGTACGGATTCATGCACATTGAAAGGAAATTAATTAGAAGTGGCTGGTGGGCAGGACTGGGCAAGACAGGCCAGACACACCCTGCAACCACCTCCCATGGTCCCTTCCCAGCCAGCCACACCTGGAGTGGCAGCGTGATTTGAAAGACATCTGCGGAGTGAGCGGGGTCCATCTGGCAGGTGAGGTCCCTCAGCCTGGCCTGTGGAAATCAAGTTAAAACTGTCTCTTCAACATCCCTCAAGGGGTCCTGGATTGTGAGAGGGCAGTTCTCGGGTGACACACCCCGGAATCAGTCTCCCTCCTCTCTAGTTCCAGGTTGCTTCACCTGAGAACTGCCACTGCCAAGTCACCGTAGCTCAGCAGCTTCTGCTTTGAGTGTCTGCCCCCTTGTGGTCAGTGCATGTCATAGCTAGTGGTCAGAGTGTCTTCCCCCTGGTGGTCATTGTGTATCATAGCTACCTGTCGGACAGTCGAATGGTTGGATGGTCACTTAGCCTTTTACATATATAGATTAGGGGCCTGGTGCACAAAAATTCGTGCACTGGGGGTGGGTCCCTCAGCCTGACCTGCACGCTCTCCAATCTGGGAGCCCTCTCCAATCTGGGAGTTTCTGTCTGTCTTTGCAATCATATGAGCGAATTGTCTGAGACCACCACCCAGTTTGGTTTGTTGCTCACAGAATAATAGAGGCAATTTTTTTTCTTTGCTTCATTGGTGGAGATTTCCTGGAAGTTTTAGGATATCTTCTCTTTAATTTTTCCTAGACACTGATTTTACTTATGTCTCTCACCTTTGCTTTCCCTCCATCCCACCACCAGAACAGTAACTTGCTCCAGGCTCACTCTGCTCTAGTGTCTAGGAGATCCATCTGCCACCAGAACTATGATTTCCAGCATTCATGGTGCTCCCCGTGCTCTTGGTTTTCCCTTCCTGCTCTGTCTCCATCCCACGGCTTCCCACTCTGCCAAGTCCTCCAAGCCGCCAGCTCTCCCTCTCTGCTCTCCATATGGCAGCTTGGGGAGCCAAGTTCCCCAAGCTGCTCCACTCTCTGCTGGCTCTCCCGCTCTGCTCTCTGCCCGGCAGCTTGGGGGAGCGACTGAGGGAGCCACGTCCCCCCAAGCTGCCAGCTCTCCTGCTCTGCTCTCCATCTTTGTCAGGTTAATTTGCATACTCACTCCTGATTGGCTGATGAGCATAGCGAAGGTATGGTCAATTTATATGTTTCTCTTTTATGATATAGGATGGCTACAGTATAATAGGAATGGCCGGAGACAGAGGAAAATAGTCTTGAAATGTTGAGTAAGGTTGGTAAGTTTTAAATAATTTTGAAAGTGAAGCATTCTATTCTAGCATATTAGAATCAGAGGAACTCCAAACTCTCAATTTTATATAGTAAAAACTGAGGCACAGCCTTGGCCAGTGTGGCTCAGTTGGTTGGAACATTGTCTCATGAGCCAAAGGGTCATGGGTTCAATTCCCAGTCAGGGCACATATCCAGGTTTCAAGTTCAATATCCAGTTGGGACGCATGTGGGAGGCAACTGACTGAACTCTCTCTCTCTCTCTCTCTCTCTCTCTCTCTCTCTCTCTATATATATATATATATATATATATATATCTCCCCCCCCCCCTTTCTATTCTCTTTAAAAATTAATGAGGGATGAGGGAGCCCTAGCTGGTTTGGCTCCATGGATGGAGCATTGGACAGCAGACTGGAAGGTCCCAGGTTCAATTCTGGTCAAGGGCACATGCTCAGGTTGCAGGCTTGATCCTCAGTAGGGGGCATGCAGGAGGCAGCTGATCAATGATTCTCTATCATCATTGAGGTTTCTATCTCTCTCTCCCTCTTTCTTCCTCTCTGAAATCAATAAAAATATATAAAAAATTAATGAAGGAAAAATCCTCAGGTGAGGATTTTTTTTAAAAATCTGCTAAAAATAAATAAATAAAAAGACAAGCCACAGACTGTATGAAAATCTTTGTAAAGCATATACTTGCTAAAATATTTGTATCTAGGGTATATAAAGAACTCTCAAAAATCAACAAGAAAGAAACAATCTAATTTTTAAAACGGGGAAAAATATTTAAACAATCACCTTACCAAAGAGAATATATAGGTCGCAAATGAGCACCTGAAAAGATGTTCAACATCAAAAGTTATTAGGGAAATACAAATTAAGACCACAATGAGATTCTACTACACACCTATTAGAAAGGCTAAAATTAAAAAAGGAACACGAAGAAAAGTTTAAAAAGAATAATGAATTCACATTAGAGCATATTTAGTTTTATTGTGCCATACTTATATTTTTATTGTATTAGCTTTTAGATTTATATAAAAATAAAGTTCTTAATTCTATACAAAATACCACAAATATACTGCAAAGAATAGGAAATCAATATTGGAAATTAATTTTCTATAATATGTATATCAGTAGTAGTTGATTTGAATATGAAATGTAATGTTATCTAAATTCTGTAGGTTGCATTTAGAGGGAGAAACCCAATTGCTCTAAATTCTTACTTGGGTTATTGAAGAAGAGAAATCAACAAAGAAATAAGCGGTGTTCCAAACAGACAACAAACTACATAAAGCAGGGAGGTGGAGAGGGAGGCCACTGAGGAGAGAATATATTTAAGCCACTTAAATCTCAGAAAGATGAGAACAAAGAAGCTAAAGAACACGATAAGGAACAAGATGCTGATCAGCTTAGCAAGTGTGCCCATGGAGAGGTGAGGACAAAATAAATGTAATCTAAATGACTGTTCTATCTAGAGAACACTTCAGAAACACTCATGAGCAGACAGTAGGATCTCTGAGATTCTCCTCATAGGTCCTTCATTCAACGATATTGCTCAACCAGTTACTGTGTGTCAGTTAAGTGCCCCAAACACTGTGGACCTAAAACAGACCCAGTCCTTGACTTCATAGCACTAACACCCTAGAGAGGAAGATAAATACATGACTGCACAGATAATCTTAACTGCAGTAACTACTACACAGGAATATTATCTGGGAAATCTGTGGATATCAGTGAACTCTGTCAGTTAGTAGTAGGATATGATAAAGAGGCAGCTGCAGCAGGACAGAATCACCTAGGATGAGAGCAGAGTGAGAACATCAGAAACCCTGGGCCAGAGCTTTGAGGACGCCAACATTTGCTGTCCAGGTTGAGGACGGTAAGGCTGCCAAGGAGTGTGAAGAGCGGGGAGAAGTCAATAGTGTTGAGTGTTGCTCAGAGTTCAAATAAGAGGAGATCTAAAATACCAGCTGACTTAGATGCATGGGAGTCACTAATGATATCAGGAGCTGTTTTAGTGGAATAGATGAGAGTAAAACCAGGCAGCAGGGGAATCAGCTGGAAGTGAGAGGCTAGGAAACAGAGACAGCAAGCACAGCTAGTTCATATAAGAAGTTATATTGTGAAGCAGGGTGAGAGAGCAGAAATAGAAGAGAGCTGTAGGGTTGAAAAACAATGTTTTGGCTTTGTTGATGTTTGTTTTGTTTTGAATGAAGAGTTATAAACAGATTTTAAACGAGGAAGCAGAAATCAAAATTGAGAGGAGAATCAACAAACTGATTCTAAAGTTTGTATGAAAAGACAAAAATCTAGGATAGCTAATCCAAGAAAGAAAAGAGCAAATTTGGGAGACTGGCACTATCTGATTTCAAGTCTTGCTATAAAGCTACAGTAATGAGCAGTGTGGTATTGGTGAAAGAGTAAACAAATAAATCAATAGAATAGAATAGAGAGCCCAGAAATAGACCCACAAAAATATAGTCAACTGATCTTTGACAAATGAGTAAAGTTAATACAATGAAGATTCTTTTCAAGAAAAAGTGTTGGAACAACTGGACTTCCATTTACAAAAGAAATGAATGTAAACACAAGCCTTATACCCTTCATAAAATTAACTCAAAATGAATCACAGGGTTAAATGCAAAATGCAAAATATTAAACTCCTAGGGTACAGGAGAAAATTAATATGACCTAGGGTATGGCCATGACTTTTTAGATACAACACCAAAGACACAATCATGAAAAAAGAATTGCCAATATGGACTTCATTAAAATTAGAAACTTCTGCTATACAAGAGGCACTGTGAAAAGACTGAGAACACCTACAAACTGAGAGAAAATACTTGTTAAAAATATCCTATCTATCTTGCCGAAACTGGTTTGGCTCAGTGGATAGAGCATCAGCCTGCGGACTCAAGGATCCCAGGTTCGATTCCAGTCAAGGGCATGTACCTGGGTTGCGGGCATATCCCCAGTAGGAGATGTGCAGGAGGCAGCTGATCGATGTTTCTCTCTCATCGATGTTTCTAACTCTCTATCTCTCTCCCTTCCTCTCTGTAAAAAATCAATAAAATATATTTTTTAAAAAATCTTATCTAATAACAGACAAACATGGTAATTAACCGTACCCCTGACACACTTCCCATTGGCTAATCAGGGCGATATGCAAATTAACTGCCAAGCAAGATGGCGGCCGGAAGCCAGGCAGCTGAAGCGAACAGGAGGCTTGCACTCTAAGCAACTATGTTGCAATTATAGAAGCTAAACAAAGCCCATGCTTTCAGCCAGCCGGCCGAGCTGGAGTTGCAACAGTGTTTCAATTATAGAACCCAAACAACCCAGATACCTGCTTTCAGCAGCCGAGGTCTCAGAGCTGGAGCCGAGCCCCAGAGCTAAAGCTGGCTTTCAGTTCCAGTGACAGCCATAGAAGGTAAATAAATCCCAGAATTAAAAAAAAAAAAAAAAAAAAAAAACGAAAAAAAGGAAAGGTTGGGAGCTTCCGTCACCTGGCAGCCTGAAAATGGCCCTCAGCCCCTCACCCAGACTGGCCAGGCACCCCAGTGGGGACCCCCACCCTGAAAGGGGTGTGACCAGCTGCAAACAGCCATCATCCCCTCATCTAGGTTGGCCAGGCACCCCAGTGGGGACCCCTAACCTGAAGGGGTGTGGCCAGATGCAAACAGCCATCATCCCCTCATCCAGGCTGGCCAGGCACCCAAGTGGGACCCCCACCCTGATCCAGGACACCCTTCAGGACAAACCAGCCGGCCCCCACCCATGCAACAGGCCTCTATCCCATATACTAAAAGGGTAATATGCCTCCCAGCACCGGGATCAGCAGAGCTGTGAGGCCTCCCGACCCGGGATCAGCGGAGCCACAAGGCCTCCCAACACTGGGATCAGCAGAGCTGCGAGGCCTCCTGGCACCGGGATCAGTGGAGCTGCAAGGCTTCCTGGCACCGGGATCAGCTGAGCCTCCCAGCACCAGGATCAGCGGAGCAGCGAGGCCTCCCAGCACAGGGATCAGCTGAGCAGCGAGGCCTCACTGCCCCAGTGTCAAGTGGAGCCATGAGGCCTCCCAACACTGGTATCAGCGGAGCTGCGTGCCGGGGTCCAACCCCAGCAGGTCCAGGGGTCCCCAAAGGTGTGGATGGAGTCGGCGAAGAAGGAAGGACACGGAGACAGTGTTCAGTTGATCAGCAGCCTAGCCAGGATCTCCAGCCAGGATCTCCAGCCAAGTTCTGGTCTGGATCTCCAGAGAGATTCTGCTTAAGATCTCCAGCCAGGTTCTGTGTCCATGTTCTCTTGCTAGGTTCTCCAGCCAGGTTCTCCAGGTTCTCCAGCCAGGTTCTGTAGCCATGTTCCCTCGCTAGGTTCTCCAGCCAGGTTCTGTCCAGGTTCTCCATCCAGGTTCAGTCACCAGGTTCTAGTCAGGTTCTCTTGCCAATTTCTGTAGTCAGGTTCAGTCCAGGATCTTTTGCCATGTTCTCTCCAGCGAAGTTCTTCTGTCTCTAGGTTCTGTGTAGGTTCTGTCTTCTAAGTTCTGTCTTTTAAGTTCTGTCTTCTAAGTTCTGTCTGCTGTTGTCTTGTTACAACTGTATTTATACCAGTTGATTCCAATCCTATCAATCTCTATTCCAAAGGTTAGGGCGTTTCTTATCTCCATTCCAGGGAGTAAAGATTATGTAGCTTAAGCATGATTGTTCATAGTTAAAGTGATTAATTACCCGCCTGGCAGTTAAGAGGTTTTATTCCCTCCCTAACTTCAGGGGAAAATCCCTACCTGGGGAAACAACCTTTCTCAGAGACCTTGGTTAAAACACATAGTGCCAAGAAGGTGAGCAAACATATTAAGAACAGTATGCCATATGTGCCAGGTCCCTTGAAACAGCAAGCATGGACCGGCTCCTGGAAGCCGCGAGGCCTCCTGACCCCTGAAGCAGCGTGACAGGGGGCAGCGCCCAAACCCCCTGATCGCCCTGTGGCTCTGTGTGTGACAGGGTGGAGCCACAACTCCCCATCGGCCCTGCCCTGAGTGTGACAGGGGGGAGTGCCCCAATCCTGATTGGCCCTGCTCTGTGGTTGACAAGGGGTGGCGCCCCAACCCCCTGATCGGCCCTGCTCTGTGGGTGACAGGGGGGAGTTCCTCAACCCCCTGATTGGCCCTGCTCTGTGCATGACAGGGGGAGCTCCCCAACCCCCTGATCAGCCCTGCTCTGTGTGTGACAGGGTATGGAGCCCCAACCCCCCTGATGGGCCCTGCTCTGTGCATGACAGGGGGTGGCGCCGCAACCTCCCCATCGACCCTGCCTTGAGTGTGATGGGGGCGGCGCCCCAACCCCCCAATTGGCCCTGCTCTGAGCCCAACCAGGGGCTGCACCTAGGGATTGGGCCTGCCCTCTGCCACCTGGGAACAAGCCTAGGCCAGCAGGTCATTATCTCCCGAGGGGTCCCAGACTGTGAGAGGGCACAAGTGGGGCTAAGGGACACCGCCCCCGCCAGTGCACAAATATTTGTGCACCGGGCCTCTAGTCTTATATAAAACTCTTATCCAAATTATACAAAGGACTCTTAAAACTCAATAATAATAATAATAAAAACAACTCAGTTAAAAATAGGTCACAGATCTTAACAACCACCTTACCAAAAATGATATACAGATTGTAAATAAGCATATGAAAAAATTCTCATCATAAATCACTAGTGAATGTTCAAATTAAAAGAACAATAAGATGCCACTAGACATATAGTAGAGTGGCCAAAATTCAAAACACTGGCAACCCCAAATGCTGATGAGGATATGGAACAACTGGCACTCTTATTTCTTGCTAATAGGAATGAAAAACGGTACAGCCACTTTGGAAGACAGTTTGACAATTTCTGCAAAACTAAACATATTCTTACCATGTGATCCAGCAATCATACTCCTTGGTATTTACCCAAAGGAGCTGAAATGTATGTCCATGAAAAATACTATAGATGATGTTTAGAGCAGTTTTATACATAATTGCCCAAACTTGTAAGCAACCAAGCTGTCCTTCACTAGGTGAATGGAGAAAAAAACTGTGGTACATGCAGACAAGTGGAATATTATTCAGCACTAAAAAAAAAAAAAAAAAAAAAAAAAGCTAGCATTCCATGAAAATACATGGAAGAAAATTGCATGCATATTACAAAATTTAAGAAGCCAATCTGAAAAGGCCACATACTATATGATCCCAACTATATGACATTCTAAAAGGTAAAACCATGGAGATAGTAAAAGGATTCGTAGTTGCCAGTGGTTAGGGCGAAGGAAGAGATGGATAAGAGCACAGAGGATTTTTAGGGCAATGAAACTATTCTGTTGCATACTATAGTGGTAGATACATGTCATTACACACTTGCCAAAACCCATAAAAAGTAAAACACTAGGAGTGAACCAAAATTTAAACTATGGGCTTTGGGTGATAATGATGTCAATGTAAGTTCATCCGTTGTAACAAATGCATCTCTGTGGGAGAGGATGTTGATAGTTGGGGGAGGCTGTGCATGTGAGGGGGAGAGAGGGTATATGGGAAATCTCTATATCTTCCACTCAGTATTGCTGTGACCCTAAAACTGGTCTAAAACATAAAGTCTATTTTTTAAAATATTTAGAGGAGAGCTACTATCAAGGGAACAAACTCCAAAGCACCTGTGAAGGAACTGAATTTAAAAAAGAATACAATTTCTGTTTTAAGCAAGAAGGAGGATGTGGTCAATAAAGATGTAGGTATATCCTCATTGGGCATTTATGGCTTCAGTGATTGGAAGGTATTGAAAGCTGTGAAAAGCAAATAAAGGCATTTAAGTGGTAGAAGAGTGGGATGTGGGTGCACACATGTGTACGTGTGTGTTTCAGCAAATAAATCTAAATAGTTTTGTTAGAAAAATGTATTTTAATTATTTGACATTACAGGCTTCTCATTTTTACAACTGTAATTTAAGAACACAGGAGCCAAACTCACTTGATGGCCCATGAGATACTGAGAATGAGTGCTTCACTCTTTCAGATCATAAGAGGACCATCTGATGCGTTCTTGCAGTCCATAAGCAGTCTTTAAATTCTGCTGCTTTTTCTGAGGCTCACTCACTCTCACTAACACACACTCACAAGCTCATATAATCCACCTTTCTGCATAAATGAGTTGAAGCTATTTAATAAATCTTTTACTTCCTTTCCCCCAGTCTCCAATAACCTGCTGTCATTATTTCTTAACTAGAGGCCAGTGCACAAAATTCGTGCACAGCGGGGTGGGGGGGTGTCCCTCAGCCCAGCCTGCGCCCTCTTGGAATCAGGGCCCCTTGGGGGATGTTCTACTGCCAGTTTAGACGTTAGAAAGGAACTTTGTGAGATAAAAAAAAAACACACACACACACAAAAACAAAACAGAGGCCACTCCAGCAAGGGTGGGTTCTAAAGAGCTAGGGTTAACTTTCTGCATGAAGATTCACGAGGCCAGGGAAGAGGGAAGGAAGGAGTGTGTGTGTGTGTGTGTGTGTGTGTGTGTGTGTGTGTGTGTGTGTGTGTGAGAGAGAGAGAGAGAGAGAGAGAGAGACCCCCCCAAAAACTCCACTCTTGTTCTAAAGCACAAAACTTTACTTTCCCCATGTTTATTGCATGTCTAAACACAAACCATTGTGTACTTCAAGCAACATGTATTAGGGAAGGAGAATGCAACCTTAAAGCAAAGGGTGGGGATGTCAGAAGTGAGTAAATCCTCTCATCCCCCCCAACTAAAGCTCCTTGGGGGTCTGCCTCTTTTCAAATCCACATTTATCTCTTGGCACAAGGGAGGTTAGGGAGCGCAGCATTATCCTGAGAGGGGAAGGTCACAGGGACTGCAGCCATGGTGCTCGCCACAAGTTTCATTTCTTCACCCTCCCAGGTCGCTTTCCACCCCACCACTGAGCCAGTTAATGGAGTCGGAGGTCTGCAGCTGGATGCCTCCAGGCGAGAGCATTCTGGGGACTGGGTGGTTCAGCTCTGAGGCCCTGCATCCATGCCCTACCCTGACCAGCTTCCTGCCTGCGGGCAGCAGCTTGGGGTGCCAGACTCAATCCAACTGGGTGCAGGGAGTGATTGGGTGGCTCTGCAGCAGGCGGCTCCACGGCTAGCACCTTTGAATTGCTTGCCCCTGGGGTGGGGAGAGAAAAGCCTCCCCAGAAAGAGGTTTTTCAAAAGCCTTCAGAGACCAGGAGGTTGGTCCCTGCCCCCTGCCTGCACCCACCTTGGCCTGGTGCCGCCTGAGTCTGCCGCCACCCACCCCC
Organism: Myotis myotis; assembly: GCF_014108235.1. Lineage (NCBI taxonomy): Eukaryota > Metazoa > Chordata > Mammalia > Chiroptera > Vespertilionidae > Myotis > Myotis myotis. The sequence goes on from NW_023416324.1 coordinate 87,864,112, forward strand.
AGTTCCCCATTCCCCACTGGGCAATCAGCACCAGGAGGGACCAGGAGGTTGGCCAGCAGCCCCAGATCAGGCAATTGGGGTGGTCAGGGCATGTCATAGCTACCGATCGTTTTGGTCATTCGGTCATTATGCCATAATGGTCGCTTAGGCTTTTATATATATAGACTAGAGGCCCGGTGCACAAAATTTGTGCACGGGGGAGAGTGTCCCTCAGCCTGGCCTGCACCCTCTCCAATCCAGGACCCCTCAGGAGATGTCTGACTGACAGTTTAGGCCCGGTCCCATAGGGATTGGGTCTAAACCAGCAGTTGGACATCCCTCTCACAATCCAGGACCACTGGCTCATAACCGCTCAACTGCCTGCCTGCCTGGTCACCCCTAACTGCCTCTGCCTGCCTGTCTGATGCCCCTAACTGCTCCCCTGCTGGCGTGATAGCCCCTAACTGCTCTCCCCTACTGGCCTGATCACCCCTAACTGCTCTCCCCTGCTGGCTTGATTACCCCTAACCACCTTTGCCTTGGCCCCTGCCACCATGGCTTTGGCCAGAAGGGCGTCCAGAAGGATGTCCAAAAGGATGTCTGGAAGATGTACGGTCTATCCAATCTAATTAGCATATTACCCTTTTATTTGTATAAATGGGCTAACTTTCCACTCTACCATCTGCCTGTTGAATATATGTTTGAGAAAACCCATTTGCTCATTGAATTATTTTTATCCTTTTGGATTTCAGCATTTCTTCTTCCTCTAATTGTCCTAGTAATTGTTTCTGATCTTTTCCTCACTTCTGATTTGTTTCACATCCCGGGACTTTGTCCTCAGGTCTCACAGGGATGCTGTGATCTTCAAATTTTGAGATGCCCTGCAAGAGTTAAGGGTCAACATAAGAAAATATAGTACATCGCAACATTGTTGCCTAAGATGCAGGGGTCCTCAAACTTTTTAAACAGGGGGCCAGTTCACTGTCCCTCAGACCGGTGGAGGGCCGGACTATAGTTTAAAAAAAAACTAGTCGGCTGCTAAGCAGCAGGCAGCGGCGGCAAAACCACCCAGCGGGCCGGATAAATGTTTTTGGCTGGCCACACGTGGCCTGCGGGCCGTAGTTTGAGGACCCCTGCCTAAGAGGATGATAAACAAGTACATATCATTCTTTTTCTGAAAATATAGAATCTAAATCCTGAGTGAACATCAGAGTAAATAGTGGAATTGTTAAAAATGGGAATTCCTAGGCCCCATCTACAGAACTTATAATAGGCCTCTGGAGAGAAGCCTGCTTATTAACAAGTATGCCAGGAGATTCTGATGCAGGTTCATGGGCCTCACTCAGAGAAATTCTTCAAAATAAATTCGAATGCTTGGCTGCCATTGCAGGGATCCCCAGGTGTCTACTTCATAATATTAGAAATAAGAGTTAAGAAAGCTTCAGCATTGGTACACCCTGCAGTTCCACAATGTCTTCGGGGATGTAGGTTTCTCCCATTTTCAACTTTGTGGTGCTTGGCCTTCTGACTGGTCCTGAGCTATCTCCCCTCACGGTCACCAGACAGCTACAGAGTATCAGACATCACCTCTCACATCCAGAAGTGACAATGCCCGAAGCCATGTTTTCATTTTGCTTCTTCTAAAAAAGGAAGAAATCCTTTTTCAGATGCATGCACAGTAGATCAGTAGATCTACCCTTGCACATTTCACTGGACTGCATTGGGTCCCACGTCCACCCCTAAGCCATTAGATGCCACATGAAATGGGACCACTCAGAATGCCTCAGACTGGCCAAGAGCTAGGTCATGTGGCCAGAGCAGTGAACAAGTGGTTCAAAGGGGAGGACAAAAGTGAGAAAGTCCTTGAGTAGGTAGCCCTATGCCTAAGCAATATTTTACCTATTTCCCATAATTTATTTTTCACATGATTTCTACAGAATAGAGCACTGTGGTGTCAATGATAGCACAGGAGTCCCCCCTCATCCACGGGGGGAAAGTTCCAAGATCCCCAGTGGATGTCTGAAAGCTCAGATAGTACTGGACCCTATGTATACTATATTTTATTATGCCTATAATGAGGTTTAATTTATAAATTAGGCACAGTAAGAGATAGCAATACTAATAACAAGATAGGATAATTATAACAATATATTGCAATAAAAGTATGCCAATGTGCTGTATCTATCTATCTATCTATCTATCTATCTATCTATCTATCTATCTCCCCAAATATCTGGAATGTTAGAATTGGCAAATTCATACACAGACAGTAGAATAGTGGTTGGCAAAGGCTGGGGTTGGGGGAGAATGGGGAATTGATTTTTAAGGGGTACAGAGTTGAGGAAGAGGAAAAGTTTAAGAGATGGATGGTGGTGATGGTTGCATGGCAATGTGAATATATTTAATGCCTCAGAACTGTACATTTAAAAATGGTTACAATAGCAAATTTTATCTATAGTAATAAAAAGCATAATATGCTAATTAGACCAGAAGACCTTCCAGACAAAGCCGGGGCTGTGAGGGCCAAGCCCCTTGCATGAATTTTGTGCATCAGGCCTCTAGTTATGTATATAACAATTTAAAAATAAATATGAATTTGCTAAGATAGAGTCATGCCAAACAATCTTATCTTCTTGATTTCAAAGAAGAAGGGAAAGGGAAACAGAAACTTCCATGATGAGAGAGAATCATGGACCGGCTGCCTCCTGCACGCCCCACACTGGGGATGGAGCCCGAAACCCGGGCCTGTGCCCTGACCGGGAATCGAACCCTGACCTCCTGGTTCATAGGCCGATGCTCAACCCCTGAGCCACGCCAGCCGGTTATCTTCTTTATGATTGAGTTGATGGACTGGGGACCAGAGGGAATTTTATAGACATTTATGTTGAATGCAGCAAATTGGCTAATAGTCTCTCCTTGTAGACAAGAAATGAAAACTTGATAATAGCACATTTTGGTAGAGTCAAAGCAAGTGCAGCAAGCTCATGAGGATCACTGTCAACCTGCTGTTTTTCGATTCTGGTTGCACATTAGAATCACTGGGTGATTTAAATATTTAAAAATTGCTGGGACCCCTGCTCATAAAATCTCTGGGGACAGGATCAGGGCCATGAGAATTTTAGACAGTTTCCAGCTAATTCTCATGTGCAGTCAGTGATCACTGAGGTCAGTCTCAAGGGAGGTATTTGTGACATGCCTCAGTTCTCTACCTTGAGGAGACACAAAAAAAATTGAAATGAAGAAGGTTTAAAATTAATCAGACCTGGGCTTCAATTCCAGACTCTCCATTGTCCACATGTTACTCTAAAACCTTGGGCAGACACATGACATATCTGAGCTTTAGTTTGCTCACGTGGAAACAGGATTAAGTCTACTTACCTTGCAGGTGAATGTGAAAAAGAAGTCAGGGTAGACTGTAAATATCAGAGAGGGACTCGGGGGTGGGTCATGCAAAGGGCCTTAACTAAGTGGATATGATTCCAATGGGGGAAAATTTGGGAAGGCCAGTTACCAACAGTAGGCCCAGCCTCAGCTCAGCATGGAATTAACAAGGAGCACACATATAGGGGTGGTATGACATGGGATAGGCAATGCCATCCAGCACATCTCAGGGAAGGTTATGGAACACCATGAACGGCAGTCTGAAGAATTTAAATAAAGGTGTCTTTAGCTGCTTTGTCCAAAACATTCCTGAACCAGCTAATGGTAGAACCTAATAAACCAACTAGAGGACAATTACAGTTAATTCAATTCAGCAAAATTTTATTAGCATCTCCTCAGTAACAACCACTTTTCTGAGAGCTATTGGAAATATAGCAAATTGTAAAATCTAGGAATACTCATATCTGTATCAATAAACATTTTCTGGACAAATATACAGGAAACATGAGTCAATGAATAATAAATAGCTGGGCAAGAAGACAGTGGGTAGCCCCAAAGAGATAACCTGGTGAAGCAAAAGTTTCAAGAAGAAAGAAATAGCTATTTATTTTTAACTATGAGTTAGATCTGAGCTAATGATGTGGGCAATATATTCTTCTGTGGTTGAAAGGAAATAATATCTCTTAATGAAATAAAATAAGTATCTTAGTTTTGGCCAAAATAGTGTTCTGCTACATATTTGACCTCTCTAAATGTCTAGATTCTGTTATATTGTTCAGATTATTTAATTTTTAAAAACAGTATGCCTTATAAATTAAAGAAAAGTTAAATAAATATAAAAACTTAGCAATACCTTTTGAAAAAAGGTAGCACAGATAGTGTCTTATCATGGTAGGAATAATATGGACATTGCCAATAAAATGCAATATCAACTGGTTCCTAGTCAAATGAGAAAGGAAAGAAAGAGAAAATAGGGGGGCAAGAGAAGGGGTGCATAGTTGCAGGGAGAGATTGATTCATCAATGTAAATAAATTTTACTGAAACTAATAAAATCTGTGAAGCAATTTCAGCATGAGAACAGAAGTTGAGAGTACACCCATTTAGATACAAAATCATGACTCACACTTTTCTGTCCTTTCTAAAGACGACAAGTAAGCCAAAATGTTTTCAAAATTACATTTTCCACATCACCTGAGCTGATATACCGGAGTAATATGAAATATTATAAATTTGACTTTCAAAGGTGGTGTTTCAACTTGCATTTTCCAGTGTGGAAAATTAAGCCAATCCTACTGAATTGATTAACTGCAGAAAACAAACCTGTAGGGGAACAAGATATATTTTCTGATCCCCAGGCTACTCTTCAGGGGAATATATTTTTGATGTTTTCTTGGGGAGCAATGATATAGGGTTGTCATTAAAAAAATCAAGCACCCCATGTAGTTACATAGGACAGTTGCCAAACTGTACACCTCATTTTAATTGGAGCTTCAGTGCAGCTTCTTTGTGGCTCTTCTAAAGGTGGGTGGGTGTGCCTTTTTTGTTTATTCGTTTTATATTTGTTAGCTGCAGTAATGATGCCATGAACTGGAGTGCCCTGCACAAGGCATGGCATAAGGGGACATGGAATAAATGCATGTTAAAGAAAAGGAAGGAGAGGAAGGTTTAGAGGAAGGTTAAGTCAAGAATCACCACTTTAGTATTTTTATAATATATTTTTTTTACTTAAATATTTTTTAAATACATTTTATTGATTTTTTACAGAGAGGAAGAGAGAGGGATTGAGAGTTAGAAACATCAATGATGAGAGAGAATCATCGATCAGCTGCCTCCTGCAAGCCTCACACTGGGGACTGAGCCCACAACCCAGGCATGTGCCCCTAACTGGGAATCAAACTGTGACCTTCTAGTTCATAGGTCAATGCTCAACCACTGAGCCACACTGGCCAGGCTTTGTTTATATTTTCATTGAGCTCCTCCAGAGCTTCATCCCATAGCTACCCTCTGGATGTCTGGCCATCAGGAATCCTGTTTTTATCCTTCAGCATTTTAAACAAACGCCTGCAAACAGTGTTTCAAGCGGAGCAGGGGGAACAATAAGTGAATGCCCTTATGAGAGATGATAATATGGGTTATTTTAGGAGAAGCAAGACTGTTTAATGTGCTTTAAACAGGGACAGAGAGTCAATGGCCCCAGTACCCATTGCCTTGCCCTTTCACAGATCCCAGCCTGTCTGCATACAGACCTGATTGATGCCTCAAATGTGAACTGGGGGGACTGGCCATTTGGCTCTTCCTCCCACCCCCCATTCGTTACCCTTCCCATTGCTCCCACCAGCCATGGACATCCTTTCAATCACCTTCAAAGAGGTTGTTGGCAAGAGGACTTAGAGGGAGCGGAGGGGACAATGCACCAATTGTCCTTAGACAAAGGCAGAGAAGGAAGAATAACAGAGAAGGCAGAACACAGAGCCTCAGCTGTAACGCAGGGCCCACCGTCCCCAGATGGTACCAAGCATCAGCATCTCTCTCTGCAAGAAAAATTGGATTAGTCTCCGCCTTGTCTCCTAATGGACACACTCTGTGATCTTTAGAGCTTCATTTACTGGGTTAATAGTGCTTTGCTTGAGTTCCTTTGCTATGGGGGGAAAAAAGGGAAAAAAAAAAAAACCTGTAAGAAGAAATATTCTGGGTGCCGTCCGCAACCACTGACACGAGTAATATCGTATTCATCACAGACAGCCCTCGTATCTCATTACTGCTGAAGAGTTGCCCTGGAGGCATCTGAGCTTGGCCAGGCCAGGCCTCTCATGTGGAACCGTTCAGGTATATTGTGAAATGATTTAATGCGATAATAATGTCCACTTTGTGAGATAGATTATGTTTTTCATAGTGGCTGATGGTTAATGAATGATACATTAGCAAACATCACTAAAACATTATTGGGAAATTCAGATGACGAGACGGAGTTCTTTTTCCTGCTTCTTCTTGGCTTTCTCCCCAAGCGGTCCTACCCTCGCCCTTCCCCCACTTCGATGCATAAAGATGGAAAGCAGAAGAACTTCCAAGAATCAGAAAACTTAATTTATTTAAAGGGGGAAAAAATCCCAGCTGTGTGCTCCTGCCTCTCCGCCTCTCCCTACCGGAAGGGGGTATGAATACTAAAAACGTTCAAACATGAGCTGAAATATCTCTTCTTAAATCAAATGAGAATCAATGAAAGCGCGAACCTGAACAAATACATTATATGTTGGCCCAGTTTATTAGATGAAGCCGTTTACCCTGATTTGATTTATCTGGCAATACACAGCTCAGCTGTGAAATGAGATAAGCTGAGCCCATTCACCTTATTTACTATATTATGGCAGCTCTCGCTCGCACTGCCATGGCTAAGGGTCTGTCGGCAGTTCCATTACAAATGCCTGTTTTCGACAGCTGCCAAGATTCACTCCCAGCTGCTGCGTGGCATGGTCAACCCCAGTCCAGGAGCACAGCCTCTGAAAAGATGGATGTAGCTCCATCTTGTTACTCGCCATCTCTGTGCTGAGTAACCAGGAGCAATGGGACTGTCCCGCGTCCATGAGGCTTGTTCTCACGGGCTAAAGAGGTCAGGTACTCTCCCACTTACCAGTATGTCTTACTTTGATTCTTCTTTCATGGACCTTTCCTATAGAGATATTTCCAACATGTTCTTTTTTCCTTTCCATCCATTTTGGAATGCAAAAGCCTCCACATTTCCCAGGGCCCATTTCCACTATCCAGACAGCAATGAGGGGCTGAGAAAATAGAAGACAGACGTGCTGTAGCATTAATGGGTGGACCTGCCTTGAAGCAGGAGGACAGACCTTGTTATTTTGAGTTTTTCAATAAACATCTACAATCCAAATGCCCAGATTCAATTAAGTTATACATAGGAAGAAAGAGAGGCATGGGGAGGGGGGGGATATTTCTGTTATTAAAGTTTTGTTTAAGAGGTAATAAAAAAAAAAGCATTCTTATAATCTTTCAGTCTCACTTTTGTTCCAGCTCCACAGAGCATGCAACCCCATGACACCATGTACGGGTAAGAACCTTCTATTTGATCCTTCTTGACACATCTCCAGGCTTTGGCGTGTGGCACATTCATGCCCGGCAGAAAGCAGGGGAACTGGTGTCTAGCATGAGTGAGTTCCCCACTGATCTCAGGTCTGAATCAGGGCATGGCTGCTGGGCTGAGAGAAAAATAAACAACAGAAGCACAGGGGACGTCCGGGTAGCACGGCAGGCCGGCCCCTGCATTGTCCCTGCTTTCTCCTGAAATGCCACTAAAATAAGGAACGGAGTAAAATAAGCCTCAGCCTGTAGGCACAAAGACAACAGGATAGGATGCATCCGCAGATGAGCACGTTCATCCCATTGGTTAGAAGCTGGAAAGAACATGGAAGACAGAGGAAACCGCTTTGCAACTAGCACCCTGCCAATGCCTCCCACACAGAGCAGGAGGTATGGAACAAGTCTCAATAAATTCACCTGGAGAGGGCCCAGCTGCCAGGCACGATGGAGAGTGGATGATGCCGTCCTAAAGCAGAAGATAATGGCAAGTCTATGCAGTGAGTAGCGGCCCCTGCCCCTTCCCTCACTCTGCTCCCCGGATGCTGGTGGCCACACATGTGCTCTCAGTGCTGTCGTATTGCTGTTGTTGTTGGGAGCTTTTTTTTTAGAGATGATGGGGAATATTAGGGATAGAGTAAGCAAAGCCAATGGCTAAATGAGGCAAAGTATTAATTCAGGGAAAACCAAAAACTGTGCAGGGGGGAAAAACAAAAAACAAACAGTCATCGTATACAGTAGGCTCAACAGTGAACAGTATCCACAAAATTCATGATAATAAACAATGTAAAAATAGTGATTATAACCATGTTGTGGAGATAGGTAGGGCAGGTGTGAAAGACAGTGTAAGGAAGATAAATCTTCACCTACTAGTACGTAAACAGGGCTTAACAAATGAGTAAAATTGGCAGATGAATAAATAAAAAGCAAGCATATTTAGAAATGTGAAAATAAAAAACAAAGACACTGGGGAAAGAATTAAACGCAGCTAATGGCTCAGAAATGAAATCCCACTAGATGGGTAGACTCCGCTTTCTACTTCCCATCTGGATTTACCTGTGAACCTGAAAATGTCTTGGCTGTAGGGAATGCGAAGGGTGAGGACTTGGAGATGCTACTCCTTTCTCCAAGGTCTCCCTCCATCTCTGCTCTCTGCCCATCGGGCCTTCTTTCACTCCTTCAACACTTGAGCCCTCTTTCCATTATATTCCTCCTATCATGCGGGGTTTCCACAAACTGTTTTGTCTCCTCAATATATTCTCTCATCTCCCTTCTCCTTCCTTCCCACTCTTCTTCAGCTCTCAGCTCATCATATCTTCCTCCTGGAACCCTGTGCTGCCCACCCTCAGTTAAAAGCCATGCTCCCAACTCTCATGTTACCCTAGTAAACACCAGTTCCCTCGAATTTCCTGCCCACATGTTTTCTGTTGTGCATTGCTGTGCCACACACCGGTTTGGAAAAATCTTCAAGAACGATCACATAGAAGGTTCTTACCCTTGAGCTTCTCTTCTGAAGCCAGCTTCACAGTAGCTTTGATCCTTTAAATCCTGTTTCTCTCCTCCACGTGGGCTATAAGCTACAGGGCGTCTGTATATTTCCTCTCTCCTCATGATCCTAATGACTAGTACGGTAATCGCCCACATAGCGCACTAAAAAAGGTGCTAACTGAATGAATAAATGAATAAGTAAACAAAAAGAAAACACAAAATAAGGGCTGAATGAAGCTGACACTCCTTTAATGAAAAAGCTTGATACCCAAACTTGTGTAAATCCAGAAAGAACTTTCCTATGAAAGACTATGCTTCTTTAGCATTGAAGCTCACATGCAAAAATGTTTAGAGGGAAAAGAGAAACTATTTCCTTGACTCTGGGATTAAAAAATTCCCCCTATGGGCACTTTTGCACTACTGGTGGGAATGTGAACTGGTGCAACCACTATGCAGAACATATACCTCAAAATATTAAAAATAGAACTACCATATGATCCAGCAATTCCATTCTGGGTATACCCAAAGGAAACAAAACCAGTATCCTGAAGAGATATTTGCAGTGTCATGTTTATTGCCGTGTCATTCAATGTAGCTGAGATATGGGAACACTCTACATGTCTGCTGACAGATGAATGGATAAAGTAAATGGGGTTTGTGTAAAATACCTTTAAGAAGGAAATCCTTCCATTTGAGACAATATGGAGGAACCTGGAGGATATTATGCTAAGTGAAATAAGCAAGACACAGAAAGACAAATACTGTGTAATCTCAGCTATATGTGGAATCTAAAAAAATGGAACTCAAAAAAGCAAAGAGTACAACAATAGTTACCAGGGGGAAGTGGGGGGAGAGTAATGAAGAGATGGTGGTCAAAGGGACAAACTTTCGTTATAAAGTGAATACATTCTGGAAACTTGATTACAGCATGGTTACTGTGATGGTTAATTTCATGTATCAACTTGTCAGGCCCAAGGGATGCCCAAATAATAGTAAAACATTATTTCTGAGTGTGCCTGTTTGGGCATTTCTGAAAGATTAGCATTTGATTCAATAGACTGAGTGAAGAGATCCGCCCTCACCCATGTGGGTGGATATTGTCCAATCCATTGGGGACCCAATGGAACAAAAAGGCAAATCAAGGGAGAATTTACTCTTTCTCTTCTTGAAGTAAAACACCCATCTTTTCCAGCCCTTGGACATTGGAGCACCTGGTTCGTAAACATTTAGACTCCAGGATTTATACCAGTGGTCCCCTGGTTCTCAGGCCTTTGACTTGGGGCTGGGAGTTACACCACTAGCTACCCTGAGTCTGAAGGTTCTCAGGCCTTCATACTTGGACTAAATTATATCCCCTCATTTCCTAGTTCTCCAGCTTGCAGATGGCATATTGTGGGAGTTCTTAGTCTCCATAACTATATGAGCCAATTCCTATAATAAACCTCCTTTTTATCTATATAAATATCCTACTGGTTCTGTTTCTCTGGAGAAACCTGACTTATAGTTACTATAATTAATAATAATGTATTGAATACTTGACATTTGCTAAGAAAGTACCACACAAAAAAAGACACACACACAAAACAAGATAACTATGTGAGGTTATGAATTTGTTATTTAGTTTAATTGTGGTAATCATTTCACAAGGTGTGTCATTTTATGTTAAATATATATAATTTTTACTTGTCAATCAAATCAAACATCAATAAAGCTGAGGGAATGGGGGGAGAAATGCTCCTTATATACTCAGTATCCGTCCTCAATGGCAAATCATCAACAGCATTCCTTAATAGCTCAAGAAACAGAAAATAAGCAGCAATAAATACTTAATGGTTCCTTGACTGATAGTAGTTTGGAAACCGGTATTCAAATGGTATTTTAAATTCTCAAATATACCTCCAGGGGAAAAAAAATCATCTTGCCTGTTTTAAAGGTAAACTTCATCATATGCAGGGGATATATTTTATATCTCTTGTGATTGAACCTACCAGATAAATCCCAAAGTGCTAATGAGAATAAGTCACTGATTTGGGGACAAATGATTTCTTTTTTTAAAAAATATATTTTATTGATTTTTTTACAGAGAGGAAGGAAGAGAGATAGGGAGTTAGAAACATCGATGAGAGAGAAACATCAATCAGCTGCCTCCTGCACACTCCCCACTGGGGATGTGCCCACAACCAAGGTACATGCCCTTGACTGGAATCGGACCCGGGACACTTGAGTCCACAGGCCGACACTCTATCCACTGAGCCAAACCGGTCATGGTGGGACAAATGATTTCTTTAGGAACTTATGAGATTAAGAGGCCATTTTACTCAGTGTCCCAGTTTCAATGCTTTACCAGTTTCCAAAAATACAGCTGCATCCAAGCGACTTCCTTCTTCCCTGGAGACTTCGACTCTTCTGCCCAAAGCATGAAGTTCAGGATCTTGACCTTTGAATCACACCACTGTTTTCACCTCAGGCTGGACCCTTTTTGAAGCCTCCGACTATGTGAACAGAGCTGCTGTAGGCCAGAGAGGGAGTCAGACACCCTCGCCGCCTGGGAGCAGAGGGTCCACCAAATTGCATTAAAGCCATATAGCTTCCTGCAGAATTTCTTCCACATTGCTAGGTCATACATGGAAGTAACTGTGGGGAAACCTCTGGCCTTATAACAGTAAAGGTATATATTTCTGTTATGACAATATACTCAAATCTACTCGAGATGAAATCTGGAAGCAAAATGCTGTTAGGCATCCCCTGAATCTAAGGCTTAACCCTTTGAATACCTGATCAAATTAGAATGCTAACAGAGGCTAGCACTTGTTTTCCAGGAGTCATTTTGATTCCAGCACTGAACTTAAGCATCTTCATCCAATAACATTTTGTTATTCAAATTTTTCAAGTATCATTTTTTTTAAATACATTCTCCTAACACCAAACCAGGCTGTTTTTCTATTTGGGGATTTTCCCCCTTCCATTTATGATGGATATAAATGAGCCCAGTTCACATCTGTTCTGCATTCAAGAATATGCCACAATATTGAGATGCACAAAATATCTGTCTGGATTGTTTACATCAGCTGCCTTCCAGCTGTAACACAAATACAGGTGGGACCTACTGTGTAGCTGTTGTGAAAGCAATGAAATGCTGCAGGACAGGGCCCAGGAGGCCTGGGGACAACTGGGACCATATTTTTTTTTAATTAAATCTTTATTGTTCAGATTATTACATTAGTTACTCTTTTTTCCCACCATAACTCCCCTCCACCCAGTTCCCACCCCACCCTCCGCCCTCACTCCCCACCCACTATCCTCATCCATAGGTGCACAATTATTGTCCAATCTCTTCCCTCCCCCCCCCTCCCTCCCCCCCCCCCCAAGAATAGTCAGTCCATTCCCTTTCTATGTCCCTGATTCTATTACAATCGCCAGTTCATACTGTTGGTCAGATTATTTATTCCCTTGATTTTTAGATTCACTTGTTGATAGATGTGTATTTGTTGTTCATAATTTGTATCTACCTTTTTCTTCTTCTTCCTCTTCTTAAAAGATACCTTTCAGCATTTCATATAATACTGGTTTGGTGGTGATGAACTCCTTTAGCTTTTTCTTATCTGTGAAGCTCTTTATCTGGCCTTCACTTCTGAATGATAGCTTTGCTGGATAAAGTAGTCTTGGTTGTAGGTTCTTGGAATTCATCACTTTGAATATTTCTTGCTACTCCCCTCTGGCCTGCAAAGTTTCTGTTGAGAAATCAGCTGACAGTCGTATGGGTATTCCCTTGTAGGTAGCTGAGTTTCTTTCTCTTGCTGCTTTTAAGATTCTCTCTTTGTCTTTTGCTCTTGGCATTTTAATTATGATGTGTCTTGGTATGGTCCTCTTTTGATTCCTTTTGTTTGGGGTTCTCTGTGCTTCCTGGACTTGTAAGTCTATTTCTTTCACCAGATAGGGGAAGTTTTCTGTTATTATTTCTTCAAATAGGTTTTCAATATCTTGTTCTCTCTCTTCTTCTGGCACCTCTATAATTCTGATGTTGGTACGCTTGAAGCTGTCCCAGAGGCTCCTTACACGATCTTCGTATTTTTGGATTCCTTTTTCATTTTGCTTTTCCGGTTGGGTGTTTTTTTGCTTCTTCGTATTTCAAATCTTTGACTTGATTCTTGCGATCCTCTGGTCTGCTGTTGGGAGTCTGTATAATGTTCTTTATTTCAGTCAGTGTATGCTTAATTTCTAGTTGGTCCTTTATCACAACATCGAGGGTCTCATTAGATTTCTTGAGGATCCCACTACATTTATCGGCAGTCTCACCAGTCTTCTTGAAGATCTCACTACATTTATCGGCAGTCTCACCAGTCTTTTCAAGGGCCTTATTAAGTTTATCGGCGGCTTCTAGACAGTTCTTTAAATACCTTAAAAGTGTGGTTTTGAACTCTATATCCAGCAGTTTGCTTTCCTCCCATTCTGTCATTTGTGTCCTGCTTCTTTGTCTCGGCATTTTTTATGCTTCGCTGTGTCGACAGAGTGCCTTTCTGTGCTAAGTGTCCCAATTACCTGAGGTAGACACTCTTGGTGCACCCCCTTGTGGTCTTTGTGCACAGTCTTGTTGTAGTTAAGCCTTGATTGTTGTAGTTATCACTGGGAGGAATTGACCTCCAGGCCAATTGGCTGTGAGAATCAGCTGTGTCTGCAGTGGGAGAACTTCTGTACTGGAGACACCCCTCTGGGGCTAGACTTGCTTCGATGGGGCTTTGGTGCTCACTGAGTCTGGCCCCTGAGTGTGTCTTTTATGGTTCCACGGAGCTGCAAACTGGATGGTCCCACTCTGACCTCTGGGCTTCCTGGCTCCTGGATCTCTAGGGAGGTGCTAATCTAGCCTTTGCCTGAGGCTATCCAGCTAAAGTCTTCCTGCAGGTCTTGGGCGGGGCAGGTCCCATGGGATCAACAGGGCGGGGTTAGCAATTATGGCTGCTCTCAGTTTTGCCCTCAGAGACTCTGCTTCTCAGTGTCCCAGTAATCGCTGCAAGCCCCACGGAGAGAAAGCTGCCCTAGGGCTCTGAGCGATGCCAGACAGTCCCGCTTCTCCCATTTGAGTCTGGGTCCCTAGAGACTCACCTGGAGCTGGAGCTCAGAGTCTGAGACTCCCCCCCCCGATTGAAAACGACAACCACGCCCTCAGCCCCTATCCCGCTCCGCATGCACTCCGCACCTTAGTATTTTGCTTCTGTACTGTTCCTCCTCTGAGTCTCGGTATGTTTTTCTCTTTCCTCCTAGTTGTAGAACTTCCACTCAGCCAGCCTTCCTGTGGTTCTGGATGATGTCCGTTCCGTCTTTTAGGTGTATTTTTGAAGTGGTTGTGTGAGGCAGCAAATTCCGGTGTTTACCTATGCCGCCATCTTGGTTTCTCCTGGTCCCATATTTAATTGCAGTTTCCCTCAGCCTTAAATGACCTGTTTACCACCAATCAGTGTCCTGGTACAGGGGAAACTGGGAAGAGTCCCTGTCATCAAGGTTATTTCTTGCCTGAAGTCCAAAGGTTTTGGTGCATTGTGAGGAAGTCTAAAATATTTTGCAATGGTGATACATTTGGATTTCAAATATGGCTCTGGGCTCGAACCTAACTCTATGAGGCAAGAGGATACTATCCACTTCATGGGTTTGAGATATTTATCATCTTCATGTGAATATATGATATTTCCCAATTTTACCAGAAAAAGATTTTAGGGAAAAGTAGACATACGTTAAAAAAACACACACAAACAAAGAGGATATCTAATACTCTCAACAATAAAGATACATTTAAATATATACATTTAAATATATGTAATTTTATTTTAATGTGGTTTTTAAAAGATGGGCATGACTTGTTAATGTTAATGTGTTTATATCAGATACTGAAATCCAGATGGAAATCAGTTCATTATTTTTTCTGATCCCCATGTTTTTATATCTTCTTATAGATGTGCCTCAACAGCCAGTGTCCTATCCACTGCTGGTTTTCCCTGTCATCATTAGTAACAGAAACTCTGATTTGTAGCTAGACACATGTTCACCCAGATTAAAGGTTTATCCCCTTTGTGCTTTTTCCAGACATAAAAGTAGCAGTATGTGTAACAGCTTCCAGCAAGCCCCTCAAAAGAGAGCTGGTTCATGTCCTTACCTGCTTTTGTCATTTTCCCTTATCCTTCCAGCTAGACAAAATGCAGCTGCATTGGCTGGAGGTCAGGAAGCCTTCATAGACCAGGGACATCAGACCAAGGACAGTGAACCAATGAGAGCATTTGAGCAGGATCCCTGACAATTATGGAGTTACCATACAGGGCTCTATCACAGGCCTTCTTCTGAGGAGAGAAAAACTAAACAACTATCTTGAATATGATTTAAAGTGCTACAAATATTTTTGGTTTTCTGTCACATGCATCTGAAGCAAATCCTGCTTGATGCACGGCCTTTTCCTATTCCATTCTGGGGGTAATGTTTACTATACCTAGTAGCTTTCAACATATTTCTTCTTTTCCATTTTCTTGATTGGTGACAATGCCAGAATACCACTCTGCAGCCTATTTACCATGATTTGTTTTGTTTTATTAAAGTCTATAACATTGAAGTCTTAACCTAAGTTGCTTTTGAATCTTAAGCTATAGTTATAACTTGGTTCTAAAATATTATAAGAATAATTCAAGCTCCACCTCCTTTTCACAGAATGTCTCTCATTATTTTGTCATCGGTGCTCAGCAGCCATCTGTAAGTGGGCACTAGACACAGGAGAATTTTAAGATACTGTCCTTGGAATGGGTATTGAAAGAAATATATCTCTTAAACCAAAAGAAAAACTATTTTATAAAAAGGACCGAGTACAGTGCCTGGCGTAGAGCCAGCTCTTAGGGAAAAGTACAAGTGGATGGTGACGGTACCAACAAACCAGGACCCTTGGGAACACTTCCCACCACAAGTGATCTCTAACTCAGCTATGAGTCCTGGATGTCTAGTCATCATTTTCATGTGAGAAACATAGTCTCATTAATTTATGACCACAAGATAACCCCTTACCTCAGAGATCTCCAGTTGTCGCATGAGGAGTTTCACCTTTACTACTGCTCATATTGATAT
The DNA here is from genome assembly GCF_014108235.1 of Myotis myotis. Lineage (NCBI taxonomy): Eukaryota > Metazoa > Chordata > Mammalia > Chiroptera > Vespertilionidae > Myotis > Myotis myotis. Next base: position 87,880,145 of record NW_023416324.1, read on the forward strand.
TATGATTTCTTAAAAGGCTCAAGATCTCACAGAGAGGCACGAATTGTAGCACTTTTCATGGGCTGCTGTGTACACTCAGACATACCTTAGAGCAGTGGGAAGGCAACGGAGTTCTACCAATGTAGGGAGTCCAGCCAAAGTACAGACCTTCATTGTCCTGACTGAATGATTTTCCACTGCAGCAGAAAATACAAACGTTTCATCTAAAGAGCCTCAAGACTTCAGCCGGGGTGCACTGCACAGAGCTGATGACAAAAAGCCCATCTCAGTTCTGTCTCTATTCCAGATGCTCAAACACTTGAACATCTGTCAAGTCAGCCAGTTGTGTGAACTCAGCATGCTTTTGCAGTGACAGGGAAATGCCATAAGAAATGCTGGGGCGACCCACCTCCCTGTGCACTTTTATCTTGTATCCATCCCCAGGAACCTTCTCTCAGCTGCCAGAAAGAGGAAGGTCAGCCCCAAGTCTTGGCTCAATCATTTACTTCGCTAGGTAATTTTTCTCAGACTCAGTTTCCTGTTATTAGAAATAATAATCTAAGAGATAAGATCTTATAAGGATCAAAAGAAATAATGTATGGGAAAGCGCCTGAAGCACTCTGAACAGCCATCCGTATAATAGCTGGGTCAGAAGTGGAGGTGACAGTAGGACTTGCTGAGAAGCTGCAGTATATTCTGCATACTCCTCCACAGTCGTTATGCTCAGACCAAAGAAGAGAGAAATCTAAGCTCCCCACTTTGAAATTAGTTTTTCAAAGATTTATCAGTTTTGCCACAGAGCTTTCTGCATTACTGGTCACACTTGTTGATTCAATGTTTGTCTTCTAGAAAATTACGCAGAAATATTATGAATGAATGAATGAATGAATAAATGAATGTGAAAAGTTCACTAATTTTTTTTACCACTTTCAGAATGACAAGCCAATGTGACTTTAAATTTCACAAGGAATACAAAAGAATATCTAGTACTCTCTTTTTTGCAATTTTTTTCTGTTTTTATTGATTTCAGAGAGAGGAGGGGGGAAGGAAAGTGAGACAGAAACATCAATGATAAGAGAGAATCATTGATTGGCTGCCTCCTGCACTCCTCCCCCACATTGGAGATCAAGCCCGCAACACAAGAATGTGCCCTGACTGGGAATCGAACTGCAATCTCCTGATTTATGGGTCAACACTCAACCACTGAGCAATACTGGCTGGGCTCTATTGCTCTCTTTTATTTACGTCAAACTAATCAATGATTTTATCCACCACAGAACTAGGTTCTTGATGGTCAGCAGATTGAATAAGCTTACAAACTGGATGTTGTTGATCAACAATCATTAGGACATGAATCTGGACAGGCTCTATGATAGTTCTGCCCAAGCCTTTAAAAACTGGAAGCTTCCACTGCTGTCTTGGGATAGTTTAGCCTGAGATCCCTGAGCTGCCAGGTAAGTTCCGTGGCAGCTCTCCCATTGCAGAGGCTACTGCGCTGCTCTGTTCAATAGTTTCAGTTCAGTCCAGTCCTCCACCTACCCCTGCTGCATCAGTTTCCTATGACTGCTGAACCAGACTTGAAAGTTTCAAGCAACACACATTTATTTTCTTATCATTCTGGAGGTCAGAAGTCCAAAATCAGTATCAAGGGGCCAAAATCAAGTTGTCATGATGAAACCAGACACAATGGGTCCTAGGCTGCCTGTCATTAGTTTAGCCAAATTAAGCAGAGACAGGGTTGAATCATATATGAGCATTTATCCCAATAATGCGAGCAGTATGGGAGAGCAGTCGGTCACCCTAGAAATTTCTGCTCTGACCCCCTCACCAGTTGGCTGACTATGTATGGATGAGGCTACGTGCAGCTGTGAGCTTCAAGTGTAACATGGAAAGGGGATATAGGGTCTGAGTCCAGCCTTCAGGAGCTCAAAGTTGGATCACAAGGTGGCTAATCCTATCTAATAAAAGAGAAACATGGTAATTAGCGTACGACCGATACCCTTCCCATTGGCTAATCAGGGCAATATGCAAATTAACTGCCAGCCAAGATGGCGGCCAGCAGCCAGGCAGCTTGAAACTAACATGAGGCTTGCTTGCTTCAGTGACGGAGGACTCCAAGGTTCCCCGCCTGCCGCTGCAGGCCTCTGAGCTGCAACTCTAAGCAACTATGTTACAAATATAGAAGCTAAACAAAACCCCAGAAACCTGCTTTAGTCTCTGGGCTTCAGCCAGCAGGATCGCAACAATGTTTCAAATACAGAAGGTAAACAAAGGCCAGAAACCTGCTTTCAGGAGCAGAGGCCTAAGAGCTGGAGCCAAGCCTCAAAGCTAAAACTGGCCAGAATAAAAAGAAAAAGAAAAAAAGGAGCAGTTGGGAGCTTCAATCACCCGCCAGCCTGAAAACAGCCCTCAGCCACTCACCCAGACTGGCCAGGCACCCCAGTGGGGACCCCACCCTGAAGGGTGTGTGACCAGATGCAAACAGCCATCATCCCCTCACCCAGGCTGGCCAGGCACCCCAGTGGGGACCCCCACCCTGATCCAGGACACCCTTCAGGGCAAACCAGCCAGCCCCGACCCGGGCACCAGGCCTCTATCCTATATAGTAAAAGGGTAATATGCCTCCCAGCACCGGGATCAGTGGAGCTGCGAGGCCTCCCGGCACCAGCATCAGTGTGACAGGGGGCAGTGCCCAAACCCCCTGATCGCCCTGCAGCTCTGTGTGTGACAGGGGGTGGGGCACCCTCCTCCCTATCCACCCTCCTCTGTTAGTGACAGGGGAAGGCACCCCAACCCCCTGATCGGCCCTGCTGTGTGTGTGACAGGGTGCGGCACCCCAACCCCTCCCCGCCACGGGCCCTGCTCTGTGTGTGATGGGGTAGTGCCATAACCTCCCCATTGGTTCTGCCCTGAGTGTGAGAGTGGCAGCGCCCCAACCCCCGGATCTGCCCTGCTCTGTGTGTGACAGGGGGGAGCTCCTCAACCCCCTGATCGGCCCTGCTCTGTGCGTGACAGGGGGAGCTCCCCAACCCCCTGATGGGCCCTGCTCTGTGCGTGATAGGGGGCAGCGCCCCAACCCCCTGATTGGCCCTGCTCTGTGAGTGACAGGGGGTGGCACCACAACCTCCCTATCGACCCTGCCTTGAGTGTGACAGGGGGCGGTGCCCCAACCCCCCAATCAGCCCTACCCTGAGCGTGACTGAGGGTGGCATCACAACCTCCTGATCCGCCCTGCTCTGTGCATGACAGGGGGTGGCGCCCCAACTCCCCAATCGGCCCTGCTCTGAGCCCGACCAGGGGCTGCACCTAGGGATTGGGCCTGCCCTCTGCCACCCGGGAGCAGGCCTAAGCCAACAGGTCGTTATCTCCCGAGGGGTCCCAGACTGCGAGAGGGCACAGGCCGGGCTGAGAGACCCCCTCTCCCCCCACCCCCCGAGTGCAAAAATTTTTGTACATTGGGCCTCTAGTCTTCTATAATGTTACACACAGCTCAGCCAATTTTGGGGGGTTGTATAATGCTCAGCGTTCCCGAGAAAACTCCCAGAGGGGGTCAGGGTCCCGGCACAGCAACCAAATCAAAGCATGTGTTGTCCTTGGTCTGTTCTCCGAATGTATTTCTTTTCTGAAGAATGGACCCATCGAGGCATCTTATCTTTTTACAGCCTTGTTCCATCCTCCAGATTCCCATGGTCTATAAGAAAACTGCTTATCTTTAGTTACTGAGGTGATTGCTTATTAGGCAGTTATGGCTCTATTCTTATGACATGCACTTCCCCACTATCAATCAGAGCCTCACTCCCTCCAGAGGCTCTAGAGGAGAATCCATTTCCTTGCCTTTCCCAGATTCTAGAGCCACAGATATAATAAAATGGTCATTGTTTGAAGCAACTAAAATTTTAGGGTAATTTGTTACACAGCAGCAGGTAAACCAGAACAAGTACTGATAGACTGGATTGATTGATTCCACTTTCCACCAAGAGAGTCATTGTGTGCAGAAGCGCATATCTTTGAGATAGCTTTCATGGTCAAGAACACTTTGAAAATTACTCCAGTTTCCTCCATCCTCACTGTTTGATGAGGGAAGTAAAGGGAATGGTAATCTTGTTTTATTAAAGGAGCCAAAGGCCCAGTGCATGAAATTCGTGCACAGAGGTGGGAGAGGTTCCCTCAGCCCAGCCTGTACCCTCTTGCAATCCGGGACTGCTGGCTCCTAACCACTCGCCTCCCTGCCTGCCTGATTGCCCCCTAATCACTCTGCCTGCCTGCCTCATCATCCCTAACCACTCACCTGCCTGCCTGATTGCCCCTAACCCCTCTGCCTGCCTGCCTGATCGCCCCTAACCACTCACCTGCCTGTCTGATCACCCCTAACCCCTCTGCCTGCCTGCCTGATCACCCCTAATCTCTCTGCCTGATAGCCCTTAACTGCCTCTGCCTTGGCCCCCACCACAGTAGCTTCATCCAGAAGGACGTTCGGGATGATGTGTGGAAGGTCGTTTGGCTGTCTGATCTAATTAGCATAATACACTTTTATTATTATAGATTGGTGCTGAGCAGGTGAACAGCAAGCACTCCTGAGCATCTTCCCCCATTTTCTCTCCAGACTCTCTTTTCACTTTCTTCTTTTCTCCACCTTTCTCCTCAAAGCCTAAAGTAGAGATATGCCTTGAGAGAAAAGTAGAAATCAAGGGTCTGAGAAGAAGAATTTTCATTTCCTTTTTCCTTCCTTTAATGAGCAGTAACAAGTCCACCACATACCTGTCTGAGGGCTGCTGCTCCATATCTGTTCTTCACTCCAGACTCCAGTGGGTCCCCCTTCTTCTGAGCTGGAAAAGCTTGTTGGGGTGTTTTTAATGTTCTAGAAGGTGAGTTGTCCAATAGCTTTTGCCCTTACTCTGTCTCAGTGGAAACAAGACATGCTTTCTAATGCTCTTTTTTGGAAGACTGAAATCCTTGGTACTGGCTTTTAAACATGCTATATTAATAAATACTCCTCAACAGTTCAAAGCATTGGAGAGTCTGTTTAAATTACAAAAGACTTTAGGATGAATTACTGAGTTTGTTTACTCAAGTGTGACTCAGTATATTTTGTTCCATGTAATCCACTTAATTTCTTCCAGGGCACAGATCATACATTTATTTAGAGAGGCATTCATGTCCCCAGGGATGCAGGCATGTGTGCCCATCACAGTGCCAGATCTGGGGGTATGGCTAGGATGATCAACCATGCTGGTTTGCCTGAGGCTGAGGATGTGGGGCTTAGAGCTGTAAAACCTGGTAAGCTCCAGAACAACCTGGATGACTGGTCACCCTTCTGCCTTTCTAGAAAATATAAAACTGATAAGAAACAAAATTACAAGTGTGAGACAAGTTGTTAAAGGGGAGGACAAATGTACTGTAGTTTGATGATTAGAAAAGCTTTCCCCAAAAGAGACCCTTAAGTTGATATTAGAATAATGAATAGGACTTAGCTTATGAAGCAAGAGAAAAACATTCTAAGCAAACCCAAGGGCATGTGTGAAGGCCTCAATGCTACAGAAAGCATGGTGCATGCAAAGAAACAGGACACATCCTTTGTGACAAAAGTCTACAGAAGGAGGAAAGATTGCTTATAGAAAAGATGCTCCAAGGACAGATTGTGAAAAGTCTTGAAGATATATATATATATTCTAGGAAAAGGTTTTAAGAAAAACTATAAATAAATTTTTCATACTCAGGTTTTGCTAAAGACCTCTGCTGCCAAACTATTAATTCTTTTTGAGGGGCCTCCCTTCCTTCCTTCCTTCCTTCCTTCCTTCCTTCCTTCCTTCCTTCCTTCCTTCCTTCCTTCTTTCCTTCCATCCATCCATCCATCTTTCTTTCCTTTCCTTTCCTTTCTTCCACCCTCCCCCCATCTGTTCCTTCTTTTTACATCTTGGTTGGCTCCTTTTTGAATTAGTCCTACAGCTCCTTCAACTTCAAGTACCCAAAACATTTTATGAGAGTCTGGATGGATCCTTCCAATAACCAGGAGTGCTCAGCAGTTCACTTCTCAAAGAGAGGTCCACAGACTATCTGCCTCAGAATCACCTAAAAAGTTAGCTAAAGACACAACTTCCTACTCCAACACAGTGTAAGTCTAATTCCTCTTAAAAACACTCCTGTAAATATTTGAGAAAATCATCACATTCTCTCTAAGACTTTGCTTCACCAAGTCCATTATTTCAGTCACTTTTCTACGCATATTAGATACCTCAGGCCTTAAGTAATCCTTGTCATTCTCCTTAATAGGTCCTGGCTTTTCATTCCCCTTTTTACAATGTGCTGACCAAAATCATTGCAAGGTTAATATTTAAATTTTCCTTTTGGCTTCCCTTGCGTAGTGTTAACCTGGGTAAAGGGGCTTATTTTTCTAGATTCTATCACATTTTGGAAATGTTTCAATTTCTTGATTAGATATAGTTACCAAATACAACCAATCACCCATAGTTGAATATTTCTTGCCAATCCCCTCTAGCCTGCAAAGTTTCTATGGAGAAATTAGCTGACACTCTTATGGGAGCTCTCTTGTAGGTAACTAACTGCTTTTCTCTTGCTGCTATTAAGATTCCTTCTTTGTCTTTAACATTTTGCATTTTCATTACAATGTGTTTTCTTGTGGGCCTTGTATTTTCAATTTCTCCTTCTGGTACCATTGAAATTGTTCCAAAGGCTCCTTAAACTATCCTCATTTTATAAATTTTTTTTTATTGATTTCAGAGATGAAGGGAGAGGGAGAGAAAGATAGAAACACTAATGATGAGAGAGAATCATTGATTGGCTGCCTCCTTCAAGCCCCACACTGGGAATTGAGTCCACAACCTGGGCATGTGCCTCGACTGGGAATTGAACTGTGACCTCCTGGTTCATAGGTCAGCACTCAACCATTGAGTCACACTGGCTGGGCTATTTTCATTTTTTTATTCTTTTTTCTTTTTGCTGTTCTGATTAGTGGTTTTTGCTTCCTTATATTTCAAATCCTTGATTTGATTCTTGGCTTCATTTGCTCTACTGTTGATTTCCTGTAAATTATTCTTCATGAAAGTTAGTTTATACTTCATTTCTGACTTTTTTTTTATATTTTCCATGTCCTTTTTTTATGCTATTGATTTTTTCACTAAGTTCATTTACTCTTCCCCAAAGTTCATTGAGCATCCTTATAACCAGTGTTTTCAACTCTGTATATAGTATAGTGTTGTCTCCATTTTATTTAGGTGTTTTTATTTTTTCTGGAGTTTTGTTCTGTTCTTTCATTTGGGACATGTTTTTTGTTTCCTCATTTTGTCAGCCTCCCTGTGTTTGTGTCTATGTATTAGACACAATACATAGAATTAGAGCTGCTCTATCTCCTGGACTTAGTAGAGTGGCCTTATGTAGTAGTAGATATCCCAGAGGGTCCAGTGTCAGAGCCCCCCCATTCACCCAAGCTGGGCCCTCCAGGTGCACCCCTGTGTGGGTTCTGTACACCCTCCTATTATAGTTGAGCCTTGATGGCTATTGGCATGTCACTAGGAAGAATTTAGGCCCAGGACAATTGGCTGCAAGGACCAGCTGCAACCACCATGGGGATCAGCTGTGCAGAGGCCCACCTCACAGAGCAGGACTTACCTCAATGGGGTTCTGTTGACCGCTGAATCCGCTCCTGGAGTGTAACTTGTGGAGGTGGTTTGTGGTGCTTCAGACATGGTCAGATGTGGTTTGAGGCTGTTCACCGCACCAAGTGCTCTTTCTCTGAGGCTTCCTGAGAGTTACAGGCCAAGACCAGCTGCCACCTGTGTTCTACTTGGAGCCTCCCAGCATGAACTCAAGAGTGATCTACACCAGTTTTAACACATTCTGACGGATGTTCCTACATGGGCTAAGCCACACCCCAGCCATGTGCATTTGTTTACTCGTGGTGACTGGTGAATGTATGCATTTACTAGACCTATTCAGTATAAATTACATATAGAAAACTTTTCTGTGAAATTATACTTTTCACATATACTTAATTTTAATTACACAATCTCGAAAATTCTATATGCTTTTTTTGTTGTTTTCCTAAGAGTCACCATCGTTCATTCGCCTACCATCTCAACAAGATGCATTGGAACTGTGTTAGAGGATAGTTTCTTGTTATATGGACTTCTCTAAATCATTTCCTCCAAAAAACAGGTGCTTCCCTGGCCCAGTGGCGCAGTTGGTTGAAGCATCATCTTATACACCAAAAGGAGGCAACCCGTCTGTTTTTCTCACACATTGATATTTTTCTCTCTCTCTCTCTCTCTCTCTCTCTCTCTCTCTCTCTCTCTCTCTCTTCCTTCCTCTATCCCTCCCCCCTTCCTCTCTCTCACAAATCAATAAAAATATATACTTGAGTGAGGATTTAAAAAATAGGTGCTAATATAGCAGAAACCTAATAACATAGTAACATGGTTGTATTATATTACAGTATTACCGGGTGGTTGAAAATCATATTTCACAGCACATGAAAGAAATTATTTGCTATACCTCTCCAGTGATATCCCTCTCCAAATTTAATCATAAGCCCCACATTTTAAAAACTTAAAGAATTGATGACTAATTGTGGAAGATGTTGACAAAATATTAGACAAGAATAGTTATCCATGCAAGTTGCTTAGAGCAGTGGTCGGCAAACTGCGGCTCAGCAAACCGTGGCTCGCGAGCCACATGCGGCTCTTTGGCCCATTCAGTGTGGCTCTTCCACAAAATACTGGCTCTTTCACAAAATACCGACTTCTGTGCATGGATCATGAAGTTTCAATCGCACTGTACGTGCACGCTCGCACATGGTATTTTGTGGAAGAGCCACACTGAAGGGGCCAAAGAGCCACATGTGGCTCTCGAGCTGCAGTTTGCCAACCACGGGCTTAGAGGATAATGTAGTTCTTGGGCTGGGCCTTGATCTTAATCAATTGTTTGACTTTCTGGAAGGCCTTGCCTCACATCCTCAACACCACAAACTCAAAGAGTTCTCCGTTAATATAACTCATTCTCATTTTCATTCATCAGTTTTAGTAACATAGGTAAGTACAGAAGCGCTATTGAGCCATATTATGGACTCAAAATAGAATCTATCAAATCCTTTTAATTTTTTCACTTTACAAATTGCCCTTTCCTTTCAAAAAAGAAAGTGGAGGCAGGAGGGCTGCAGGTGAAAAGCCCTTTTCCTGCATTGCAGTGTCTGATAGAAGGACGATCCGAAATAGCATGTTCCCGAACTCGATCAGGCTTGTTTTGTCTGGCAAATGAATTATGTAAACCTTATCCACCAGAAACTGTTTCAAGTCAATTAATTGTTGTAATTACTTAAGATTTCTTTTTAATGACTATGGCTCTCCGGGGATTCGATGATATCCTGTCATCTGTAGGGCCTGATAAATGAAATGTGATTTGTGGCTCACTACAAACTGAACCCTTGTACTTGAGCAATGTCTGCTTCCCCCGTGCTTGTGAAATGGAAGAAATGCCCTTGATGGAGGCAGGGACATCCATCAGAAACTGAAAGTGAGGGCTGAATGGCTGCACTCACCCTTCTCACTCTCCTTCTTCCTTCCGTCCCTTTGAAAGGGAATTAACCAAGTGCATGACCTGTACATCTAAATCGCTATCAGTCAAGATTCTGTCTCTCATCTCCATCAGGTTCAGTAAATTGAGGTTTCAAATTGCTATTTGGAGATAATATTAGAAGCAAATATAGAAGGTACAATATTATTCTGTCTCTCTCTCTCTCTCTCTCTCTCTCTTTTTCGCTCTCTCCCCCCCCCCTCCAACTCCCACCCCCACTATTATTCTTCTCCTTTTTAAGTATTAAGCTCTTCAAGATTTGGTGAAGTAAGGTGGCTTCTCTCTTATGTAGACAGCCCATTTACAAGTGTTTTGTATATAATGAGATTTGCTACAGATGAGAAAATCTAAAATTGCACAATGGAGTACTGACAACCAGTTCCAATTTTCTGAAATATGGGTATCATCTATACTAGTAAACAAAACTCTGTAAGAAAACACAATTTTTAAACATGTCTGTTGTCTTCAGTGGTTTTATTTTTCCCCAGCAAATAATTTAGTCTACCTCCATAAAATAATGTTTTTCTGAGATATTTATACTTGATAAACATTGAATCATAAAGCAGTTTCTAGACAAAATTTTCAGAGAAGATTAAAACAGTTGAACAGTAATGAACCACAAAACTTGCATAAAGTAGCATTGCTATATTTATTATCCTAATTCAAACATTTGGTTCCCAATTGAAAACAGTCATATTAAAAGTACTACAAGTAAAATATATGTTTGCTTTGAAATACATCATTTTTGTTGAAATTTACAATTTCACTGGATTGTGTGAGACTGGTTACAATGAATATTAGTAATAAAACACATGAACCAGAACTCTGGCAAATAAGCAGTTACTATTCCTTAACAGTCAAGCAATGTTTGTTGATTCAAACTTTCAGGCTGTTCGCATTCCTTTATAAACTCATTAGTTCTAAACCAAATTTAAATAGGAAAGATGGTGTCATAGACAAACACTGATTTATGACTACAAGCCTTTTCACTGTGGTGTATCTTTCACTATCTTAAAATCATAACTCTAGGAAAACCCAGGAATATCAAAAACATGTGAAAATCAAGGATTTTATTAAAGCATCCATTCAATCAACAAACATTTATCAAGCAGCTGATAAAAAGTGAGGCTACTCTGCTGGACCTATTACAGTGGTGAACCACTACACAGATAACCTCATCATTGCGTGTTTACCATATACCAGACACTGTCTTAAGTGCTTTGCAAACACCCTAACCTCAAGGATGCATTGAGCCTTTAAAATACCCTTTGTTTAAATAAAGTTCATACAGCCAAACAGATCAGCTAGACCGTAATGTCCAACTTCTATTTCCTGCCTCTGCAGTGTGATAGCCCATATTTCTCTATCCTAATCCAGGTGTGACAGTTGCTTATTCCGTACCTACTCTTACACAAATAGTGGTACCCTGAGGGTGAAGAGCTGCCTAAGTGCTGATCCACTAAATGGCTGTGTAACTTTTGGCAAGTTATAAAAATCTTTTTATCCCTATTTCCTCATCTGCAAAATACAAATAGCCATGATGGTGATAATGATGATTTGTGCCTCTTAAGAATTAAATGATTTAATATATCATAAATACTTCGTGCCTAGGACAGATTAAATAATCAATAATTTATTATTGTCATGCTGTCATCATCATCATCTGAATATCACTGATAAGAAAATAAAGGCACAGAGAAATTAAGTAACATACCCAATATTGTCTAGTTAGAAACAGAATTAAAACTTAGAACAGCTTTCTTGCCCCAAACTGATAACCATTTCTTAGCCAAACTGCCGCGGGGCATCCTGCAGCACATCAAGGGAAAGTTGCATCTAGTTGTCAATTCTCCTGCTCCTCAGCAGCAGCAGTAACCAGAGGCACCACGTGTTGCAATCCTAGGTGCCTCTACTAGGGTCACTGGATTTAACTAACATCATTTTAGTTACATAAAATCTTTCACTCCAAAGTTTATGGAAAGGTAAAGAAATAGTACAAAACAAATTCTGATTCTTAATAAACCCCTATAATGTATACATTATTGGCTGACTTTTATAATAAAACCAGAGGCCCGGGGCACGAAATTAGTGCATGGGGGGGAGAGGGGTCCCTCAGCCTGGCCTGCACCCTCTAGAAACCCGGGACCCCTCTGGGGATGTCCAACTGCTGGGGATCAGGCCTAAACCAGCAGTCAGAAATCCCTCTCGCAATCCTGGACCACTGGCCCCTAACTGCTCACCTGCCTGCCTGATCGCCCCTAACCACCTCTGCCAGCCTGATAGCCCCCAAGCACTCTGCCTGCCTGATCGCCCCTAAGCACTCTGCCTACCTGATTGCCCCTAACCACTTGCTTGGAGGGCAGCCGGCCAGGGTAAGGGGCTGTGGTTTCTCTGGTCTCTGGTAATTCTGGTCATTCCACCATTTCAGTCGCTGGGCTTTTATTATATAGGATTGATGCTCTGATTAATTTAATCACTTGCCAACTGTTACCCAAAAAGTGACTGAATTAGAACCTTCTGTTTCCCAAAATCCTGTGACCTAAAAATACTTAGAAGGGGTAATGGGTAGGCACTGTTTCAACTACACTATCTCTTCTGAACCTCTTCCTTTAGCTGATGGCGCCTATAATTAAATATCTGGTAGATCAAGTTACTCTTATTTTCTTTATTTTCAAATATTATTTCTGGGAATTCTCTCAGAAAATTTTATTTATTTTTGTGTATCATCCTACATTTCAGAAACATCTTGTCAAACACATAATGAATCTTGTTAAAATCTTTATTAGTATTGCATTAAACCTATCAATTAATTTCAGAAAATTGGCATGCATATTTTTAACAGTCTTTTCATCTAGCACTTTTTTGTTTTCCTTTAATTTGTCAAAATTTACTTTCTTTGATATAACATATATATTTATATATAATTCTCTTTGGGTAGATTCTGAACATTTCTGGTTCAAAATTTTCAATGTGTTTGTTAGAGACATTTTGTTATTGAAAAAAAAACCCAACATTTTCCATTAGATTTTCTAATTGGAAATTGCTGATATTCAGGAAACTTGTTTGTTTTTTTAATTCTTATTTTAACTAGTAAATTTATACATGTCCCATCCAAGTATAGTCCTCCCTTTCTCTTGGTTACATGGCTACCTAGGTTTTCCAACCTCTCTTGTAGTTGCGGTAGGTAGGTGACTGTGTTTGGCCAGTGAAATGTGACTGGAAATGGTATGTGCAATTTCCAAGTCATCTCCAAAATCTTTGTATTTTTCTTCTGGAGCAATGACTTGAGATGAATCATCTTTAACAATGAAAAAGGCAATCCTATATAATAAAAGGGTAATATGCAAATTGACCCTAACAGCAGAGCAACTGGGAATCACTGATCACTATGACACACACTGACCACCAGGGGGCAGACGCTTAATGCAGGAGCTGCCCCTGGTTGACAGTGTGCTCCCACAGGGGGAACTCTGCTCAGCCACAAGCCAGGCTGACGATTGCCAGTACAGTGGTGGTGGTGGTGGGATCCTCTCCCGCCTCCTCAGCAGTGCTAAGGATGTCCAACTGCAGCTAGGCCTGCTCCCCGCTGGCAAGTGGACATCCCCCAAAGGCTCCCAGGCTGCCAGAGGGATGTCTGACTGACAGCTTAGGCCCGCTCCCCAGGGGAGTGGCCAGCAGGTGGTCATTCCCTGAGGGGTTCCAGACTGCAAGAGGGCACAGGCTGGACTGAGGAACCCTCTCAAGTGCACAAAAATTTGTGCACTGGTCCTCTAGTAAGTTATAAAGCAGGAGTTGGAAAACTATGGCCTGTGGACCAAATCTGACCTGTGGCCTGGTTTTTGTATGGCCCATCAGCTCAAAATTGTTTAATATTTCTTAATGATTGTTTTAAAAAAAGAAGGAAGGAAGGGAGAAAGAAAAATGTATGTTCCTTCAAAACCTAACATTTTTTACTTTCTGACCCATTACAGAAAGATTTGCTAATCCCTGTTCTAGAGGACTATTGAGCAAGAGAGAAGGAACTTGGGTCTCTTAATAACCACATGGAGCAGAGTAGTTCTACTGTTCTTGGCCACTGGGATGGAAAGAAATGTCTATCTTATTTAATCTATTGTCTCTGAATTCTCTTTGTTAAAACATCCATTAACCCAATTAACCAACTAACTAGCCTTACTGTTGCTAACAGTTTTTAAATTCATCTCTTATAATTTCTAAAAAGACAATGTCATCTATAAACAATAGTTGTCCTGGTTGGTTTTTCTGTTTTGTTTTATTTTGTGTTGTTTTGTTTATTTTGCTTTGTTTTGGGCCCTGGCCAGTTAGCTCAGTTGGTTAGAGCATCATCCCCACATGCCAAGGTTGCAGATTTGATCCCCGGTCAGGGCACACACAAGAAGCATCCAATGAATGCATAAATAGGTGGAATAACAAATCTCTCTCTCTCTCTCTCTCTCTCTCTCTCTCTCTCTCTCTCTCAGAAAAATCAATCAACAAAAAAGCTTAATTTTTTTTTCTCAATAACAAACACATTACCTCTTCTATAATTTTTTTCTCTTCTATTTTAATAGCTGGAACTTTCAGGACACCATAACTTGATAGTGACAATAGCATATATCCATGGTTTGTTCTTAATTTTTTTAAATTTTTGTTATTGATTTCAAGGGAGAGAGGGAAACCTCAATGATGAGAGAGAATCATCAGGAGGTGTGCTACCTCCTGCACACCCCCCACTTGGGATCAAGCCTGCAAACCTTGGTAAGTGCCCTGACCAAGAATCAAACCATGACCTCCTGGTTCCTAGGTCGATGCTCAACCACTGAGCCACACCAACCGAGCTAGTCTTAATTTTAATGGCAATGTCTTTAGCTCTTTATTGTCTAGTAAACTATTGCTTTTTGATTATAGATATTTTTCATTATCTTAAGCATATTCAGAAGAAAATTTGTTCACTAATTTTTCTCCTTTTTTATTTTTTTTTTAAGTTTTGGCATCAATTTACACTATTTTATGAAATAAATTGGGATGCTTCCCATCTATGCTGAGAAGTGGCTTGTGTACCATAAAAATGAGCTATGCCTTAAAAGTTTGGAGAAAGTTATTTCAAAATAATTCAACCCCAGAACATTTTAAAAGAAATTCTTCAAAAACATTTTTAATTTTTTTCATGATTATATTCAGCTACCAATCTATTGTATTAATTATGATCATTTGTATTTTCCTTAAAATCATTCATTTTGCCAAGGTTTTCAAATTATTAACATAAACATGCCTGACATTTTCTTTAACTTATTTTATCTCTCAATATCTAATGTTATAATCACTTTCTTATTTTGTTTCTTTGTGTTTTCTCATTTTTGATTTGTTGATACAGTCATATGCCACATAACATTTTGGTCAGCAACATTCTGCATTACAATAGTGGTCCCATAAGATTATAATGGTGCTGAAAATTTTCTATCTCCTAGTGATGTTGTAATCATACTACAGTCATAGTGCAACACATTATTCATATGTGTGGGATGTTGATATAAACAGACCTACTGCACTGCCAGTTGTATAAAAGTATAACACATACAATTATGTACAGTACATGATACTGGATAATGATAATAAATGATTTTGTTACTAATTTATGTATTTATTATACTATACTATTTATTTTTTAAATTGTACTGTTTCTACTTATAAAGAAAAAGTTTGCTGTAAAACAATATGCCATATTACCCCAGCAGTAGCCTCATACATCTCCCGTTTACCCATCTCTTGACTATATTATTTTTTCTTGTGCTTGATTTAATCTTGTGTTGTCTTGTAACCCAGGTTTGTGAAGTACATTCTATGATGTTTGCACATTGACAAAATTATCTAAGGGCACATTTCTCAGATTTTATCCTGTCCTTATGTGGCACAAGACTGTATTATTTACCAGAATTTTCAGAGATTTGCTAGTTTTTATTTTTTCCAAGAACACACTCTTGAACTTACTATTTTAATTTTTTTTTTTGCTTTCTAACGTACTGATTTTGCATGTGTGTTTATCTGTATAATTTTCCAATTTCTACTATTCTTAGTATATGTATTAGTTATTTTCTAACTTTTTAAATGAATTACTTAATTCTTATATTATTCTTTCATTTTTAATAATGAAATTTTATAGTGCTACAAATTTTATTCAGAGTGTATTAGTCACACCTATAAGTTTTGAGACATAGTGGTCTTCTTTATATTAAGATAATGTGTGTTATAGTTTCAGTTTCCATAAAAGTACCTGGGTATAGAAAGTTATCTGAGATGTGATTCTGGGAAGCATAAGTAACAAAGTGAGGACAGTAATATTGGACTGAAGGGAAAAAAGTGTGAGTTTATAAGTGGTATAATACCATCTCTGAGAAAGTGTTTATAACACTTCTTGGAAATGTCCTAGTGAACAAAGAGGAAGCTGGAGTATATACCCATAAAAACTCCTGGGGTATCAAATCCCCAATAATTCCAAGCTGCCATGCCTGTAAGCTAGCACACTGGAGAAATCCTTTAGGCAGAAAATATAAAACCATGGTAGTTCACAGTAGGAAATTATTCATGGATAGTGTTTACCTCAGCTGCAGGTGAATCTAGGCAACATGAGGGTTTAGAGATGAGGGGCTAGAGATGACCATAAGTGGCATCTGCTATGATGTGTAATATAGATTTGCTTTCATTTTTACTTGGGAATTTTTCTCCCAACCGATTTGTTGGGTCTTTAATTTTTAAGTATATATTCATATGCTTTTAGATGTTAATACAAAAACTCATTACACATTAAAATATGCATTCTCAGTTGAAATATGTAAGGTTTTCTTTAAATGGAAGAAAGTATTACATATAAATCAGAAGGAAATTTTACATTATAGAACAATAAACACATTTTTAATATACTTGTTTAACAGACTTCTTCCACCAATTCAATAAGTATCTATGCCCATTTGTTATTGTTCAAATGATTTTACATTTTTATAATCCAATCTTTAAATGTTTTTACTTTGACATAATTTCAGACTTAAAGAAAAATGCAAAGTACTACTGAGAACTCCTCTATAAACCACATTTAGATACATGGGTCTATTTCTAGACCCATTATACTTGTCTATCCTTTTGTGAATACCATGCTACTTTGATTACTGTAGCTTTAAGGTAAGTCTTAAATTTAGAAAGTATAAGTCTTATAATTTTGTTATTCCTTTTTAAAAAATTATTTTTGTTTTTTTACTTCTCTATTATTATATCTAAATTATTTTTATAGAAATTTTAACATAAGAATTTAAAGCTGTATTTATATTTGTTCTTCTAAGACTGCTTTAGTTGTATCCAACGAATTTTTATATGTTATGCTTTTATTATTACTCAGTCCTAAATATTTTCTGGTTTTCTTGTGATTTCTTTTTTGACCTTTGGATTATTTAGAAGTGAGTTTATTATTCAAATATTTAGTGTTTTCACAGATATCCAATGCTTTTTATTTTTAATGTAACTAAAATGTATTTTTTATGTAATTTCATCTTATGATCAGAGACTATACTCTGATTACAATCCTTTTAAGTCTATTAAGATTTATAATGCACAGAATATGCTGACCTTTATGTTATATTAGTGAACATACCATACACTCTTCAGAATAATATGTATTCTGCATATGTTGGTGAAAGTATTCTGTAATATCATTTAGGTCAGGATGGTGATAATGTTGTTCTGATACTTCATGTCTTTAATGATTTCTTTGTCTAATTGTTCTACCAGTTTTTAAGAAAGGCATGTTAAAATCTCAAACTATAATTATGGAATTGACTATTTCTCCTTTTAATTCTATAGATTTTTCACTGATATATTTTGAAACTGTTATTAGGCTAACACACCTTTATGGCTGTTATCAAACAGATAATTTTACTATTATAAAATGCCTTCATCACTGATAATGTTCTTTGTCTGTTTTAGCAAATATTAATTCCACTCCACTCTTATGATTACTGTTTTCGTTGAATATATTTTTCTGTCCATTTATTTTTTATCTGTCTGTGTCTTTACATTTAGAGCACATTTCATGTAGACCAGACATAGTTAAATCTCATTCTCCAGTCTGATCATCTCTGCCTTTTAATTAAATTGTTTAGTACATTAATATTTAGTATATTTGTTGATATTATTTAAATTAGGTTTACCATTTTAGTATTTATTTTCTTTTTGTCTGCTTTGATTTTTTGGTCCTCATTTCCTTTTTCCTTACCTTATTATGGATTCTTTGAATATTTTTAAAATTCCATTTTAATTTATGTATTGGCATTTTAGATTTACTGCTTTACATTATTTTTTTAGTGAATGATATAGGAGTTACAATACACCCCCATAATTTTTCAGTTTTTTTAATAATAAATGTTGTATTTATTTCCATTTTCTATGATGGTTGGCATATACATTACATTTATATCCAATATACACCCCATAAGAAAGTTTTATAATTGCTTTAACCACGCATACATAGTTTAAAAGAAAATAAGAAAGAAAACATTCTTTTATATTTACCCAGATATTTAACATCTTTAATGTTTTCCATTCTTTACTAAAAATATTAGTTTCCATCTAGTATTTCCTTTCAGTCAGAAGATGCTGCATTAACATTTCTGGTGCAAGTCTGCTGATGACAACTCCCCTTGTTTTTCATTTGAAAATGTTTTTTTCCTTTGCCTTTATTTTAAAATGTATTTCCATTGAATATATAATTTGGGGTTGACAGTTTTTGCTTTTCTTTCAGCACTTAAAAAAAATTATTCCATTCTCTCTGGTCTTTGGAGTTTCTGATGAAAAATCAGTGATTATCCAGAATGTTATTCCCTTATTAGAGGCTCGGTGCACAAATTCGTGCACGGGTGGGGTCCCTCAGCTGGCAAGGGGGGAGGAGGGAAGGAGACCACAAGAGGTTGGCCGCCCTTGGGGGAGAGATTGCGGGAGGTTGGCCAGCTGCAGACGTTGGCTGTAGGAGCGTACTGACCACCAGGGGGCAGTTCCTGCATTGAGCATCTGCCTCCTGGTGGTCAGTGCACATCATAGCAACCGGTCAGTCAGTAATTCAGTCATTCAGTTACTTAGGCTTTTATATATATAGATACGTAAACTGCCAGTTTTCCCTGGCTGGTTTAGATACTTTCATTTTCTATTGTGCTTATAGAACACTTTCCTGCCATTTTCCCCTCTGTTCTTTCTGGGATGCAAATTACAAATCTATCAGACATTTTAATATTTTCCACAGTTTCATGTGGTTCTATTCATTTCCGTTTAAATTGTTATATCTTTCTTATACAAATTATATAATTTCTGCTAACTTCAAAGTCATAATCTTTTTCTCCTATTATGTTCAGTATGTTGTTAAGTGCATACAGTAATTTTTTTTTAATTTTAGACATTGTAATTTTTAATTTTAGAATTTCCAAGTTGGTTCTCTTTTTTTTCATATTTTGTAATTCTCTGCTGAAATTTCGTATATTTACATTTATTTTGATCATACTAGTATATTTCTAAAACACTTTAGTATAATTATAATAGCTGCTTTGAAATCCTTGTATGCTGATGTCAACATCTGGGTCATTTTGAGATCACTCTCCATTGATTTCTTTCTTGTTTGAGTATGAATTGCATTTTCATTTTTCTTTATATATTTGGTAGTTTTCTATTGTATCTTGAATATTAGGAATGCTCTTTTATAGAAACTATACATTCTGTTCATTTCTTTAAAATGCATTTTTTAAAGCAGATACTTAACTGAGCTAAACTCAAATGCCAAACTCTGAAACAACAGAGTGGGTTGTTGTTGTTCTTTTAGTTTTAATTGGGCTGCTTGAAATATATCCCTTAGATGTATTGTTCATGGGTTATCCATATATATAGACAGAATTTTTATTTTGATTTTGGGAATCCCCCTCCTCTCTGGCTCTTTTTAATAAATTTCCCACCTCAATTTCCATGTGCTGTGGGCCTGAACTTCTATCCTATGGTTCTTTAAACCACTAAGATGATGCATTTCAATCCATGTTTTAATCACCCCACATGGCATGGACTGGGGCTTCCCCTCCACTAAAGGCTAAAAAATATGAGGCATATGCAGTTGCATTGCCATGGTCTAGCTTTTAATCCTCCTCCACTATTGACCTGCTTTTTTTTTTTTTTAATTAAATCTTTATTGTTCAGATTATTACATTTGTTCCTCTTCCCCCCCCCATAACTCCCCTCCTCCCAGTTCCCGCCCCACCCTCCGCCCTCACTCCCCACCCACTGTCCTCATCCATAGGTGCACGATTTTTGTCCAGTCTCTTCCCGCATCTCCCACACCGCTTTCCCCCCCAAGAATAGTCAGTCCATTCCCTTTCTATGTCCCTGATTCTATTATAATCACCAGTTCATTCTGTTCATCAGATTATTTATTCACTTGATTCTTAGATTCACTTGATAGATGCATATTTGTTGTTCATAATTTGTATCTTTACCTTTTTCTTCCTCTTCCTCTTCTTAAAGGATACCTTTCAGCATTTCATATAATCCTGGTTTGGTGGTGATGAACTCCTTTAGCTTTTCCTTATCTGTGAAGCTCTTTATCTGACCTTCAATTCTGAATGATAGCTTTGCTGGATAAAGTAATCTTGGTTGTAGGTTCTTGGTATTCATCACTTTGAATATTTCTTGCCACTCCCTTCTGGCCTGCAAAGTTTCTGTTGAGAAATCAGCTGATAGTCGTATGGGTATTCCCTTGTAGGTAACTGAGTTTCTTTCTCCTGCTGTTTTTAAGATTCTCTCTTTATCTTTTGCTCTTTGCATTTTAATTATGATGTGTCTTGGTGTGGTCCTCTTTGGATTCCTTTTGTTTGGGGTTCTCCGTGCTTCTTGGACCTGTAAGTCCATTTCTTTCACCAGGTGGGGGAAGTTTTCTGTCATTATTCCTTCAAATAGGTTTTCAATATCTTGCTCTCTCTCTTCTTCTGGCACCCCTATAATTCTGATGTTGGTACGCTTGAAGCTGTCCCAGAGGCTCCTTACACTATCCTCGCATTTTTGAATTCTTTTTTCATTCCGCCCCTCCGGTTGGGTGTTTTTTGCTTCCTTGAATTTCAAATCATTGACTTGATTCTTGCGCTCCTCTGGTCTGCTGTCAGGAGTCTGTATAATATTCGTTATTTCAGTCCGTGTATGCTTAATTTCTAGTTGGTTCCCCAACATAACATCGAGGGTCTCATTAGATTTCTTGTAGATCTCATTAAGTTTATTGGCAGCTTCTAAACAGTTCTTGAGAGACCTTAAAGGTGTGGTTCTGAACTCTATATCTTCCATTGACAATTTTTTCCTGTTTCTTTGTCTCCGCATTTTGTTATGCTTTCTTGGTGCACCCCCTAGTGGTCTTTGTTCGCAGTCTTATAGTTAAACCTTGATTGTTGTAGCTAATACCAGGGAGGGTTTGACCTCCAGGCCAAGTGGCTGTGAGAATCAGTTGTGTCTGCAGTGAGAGAACTTCTGTCCTCTAGGGAGGTGCTAATCTAGCTTTTGCCTGAGGCTATCTGGCAAATGCCTCTGTGCAGGGCTTGGGCGGGGCGGGTCGCACAGGATCAACAGGGTGGGCCGGAGAGAGCAGTTATGGCGGCTCTCAGTCCTGTCCCCAGGGGCTCTGCCTCTCTGAGTCCCAGCAACCACTGCAAGCCTCGGAGAGAAAGCTGCACTCGCTCTGACCGAAGCCAGACAGTCCCGCTTCTCCCGTTTTGAGTCTGGGTCCCTAAAGACTTGCCTGTATCTGGAGCTCAGAGTCTGCGACTCCTTCCCGATTGAAAACGGCAACCGCACCCTCTGCCGCCAGCCCGCTCCATGCACTCCGCACCTCAGAATTTGACTTCAGCACTGCGCCTCCTCTGAGTGTCCATATGCATTTCTCTTTCCTCCTAGTTGTAGGACTTCCACTCAGCCAGCATTCCTGTGGTTCTGGGTGATGTCCCTTCCGTCTTTTAGTTTCACTTTTGAAGTAGTTGTTCAAGGCAGCAAACTCCGGCGTTAACCTATGCCGCCATCTTGGTTCTCCATATTGACCTGCTTTTATTCGCTCCCCAGTGCCTTCAAGTAGTCATTTTTCGTATTTTGTACCTAGGTTAGACAGTGGTTCTCAACCTTCTGGCTTTTTAAATACAGTTCCTCATGTTGTGACCCAACCATAAAATTATTTTCATTGCTACTTCATAACTTTAATGTTGCTACTGTTATGAATCGTAATGTAAATATCTGATATGCAGGATGGTCTTAGGCAACCCCTGTGAAAAGGTCGTTCAACTGCCAAAGGGGTCGCGACCCACAGGTTGAGAACCGCTGGACTAGATAGAAGCTACTCTTCCATTAACCAATTAATCACTTTTAATTATTTTTGCATTTGTGATTTTTCTAAATTGGGCATATGGTGCAACTCAGTAGTCACAATGAAATAAGGGCATTTTAAAAACTTAAGACAAATAGCCAAGTAATATGAAAATATATAACCAGAGGAAAACTATTTTCTTTTACATGAATATTAGCCAAGATTACTAACCAACACAGCCCTTAGTGCATATGCTGCCTTTATTATAATGTAATAATTATGTAGAATACTAGAGGCCTGGTGCACAAAATTCGTGCACTCGGGGGGGGGTGGTGGCGTCCCTCAGCCTGGCCTGTGCCCTCTTGCATTCCAGGAGCCCTCAGGGGATGTCTGACTGATGGCTTAGCGTGGGGAGTGGGCTTAAGCCAGCAGTCGGACATCCTTAGCGCTGCCATGGAGGCAGGAGAGGCTCTCGCCACTGCTGCTGTGCTCACCAGCCATGATCCCAGCTTCTAGCTGAGCAGTGCTCCCCCTATGGGAGTGCACTGACCACCAGGGGGCAGCTCCTGCATTGAGTGTCTGCTTCCTGGTGATCAGTGTGCATCAGAGCGACTGGTGGTTCTGCCGTTTGGTCAATTTGCATATTAGCCTTTTATTATATAGGATAATGGGATTTATGTTATTACTAGAGGCCTGGTGCATGAATTTGTGCACCAGTGGGGTCCCTCAGCCTGTGGGATCGGGCTGAAACCAGCTCTCCAACATCCCCTGAGGGGTCCTGGATAGCGAGAGGGCACAGGCCAGGCCAAGGGACTTGCTGCAAATAATTCAGCAACTGATACCAAAGAACAGATTATTAGAAAGTGATCACTTCCTGTGCTATCATTCTATATAATAAAAGCCTAGGTGGCATCACACGTGATGTCATCACAAGATGGCCGCCACAAGATGGCCAGCAGGGGAGGGCAGTTGTGGGTGATCAGGCTGGCAGAGGAGGCAGTTGGGGATGAACAGGCCAGCAGGGGAGGACAACTGGGGACAACCAGGCCTGTGGGGGAGGGCAGTTGGGTATGACCAGGCCGGCAGGGGAGGGCAGTTGGAAGCCATCAGGCTGGCAGGCGAGGGCAGTTGGGGGTGAGATCAGGACACAGGGAAGGGCAGTTGTGGGTGATCAGGCTGGGAGGGGAGGGCAGTTGGGGAAGATCAGGCCAGTAGGGAAGCAGTTAGAGGGAGATCAGGCTGGCAGGTAGAAGCAGTTAGGGGCAATCAGGCAGGCAAGGCAGGTGAGCTGTTAGGAGCCATCAGTCCCAGATTGTGAGAGGGATGCCCGACTGGTGGATGATCAGGGCTGAGGAGAGACACAGGAGGTTGGCCAACCTGGGAAGGGCCATGGGAGGGCTCCAGGGTGTGTCTGGCCCATCTCTCCCAGTCCTGATTAGCTGGACCCCAGGAGCAAGCTAACCTACCAGTTGAAGTGTGTGCCCCCTGGTGGTCAGTGCACATCATAGTGAGCAGTTAAGCAGCTTTAGCATATTATTAGCATATTATGCTTTGACTAGAAGCTCCGTTTTTCTCATCTGCCTGTGAGGCACCCTGCCTAGACAGATGCCCTCCAGTAGCCAGAGCCAATAATCAAGGCTTCTGCCTCTCATTTATTTGCACCCTGCTTTGATGCATACATTTATTTTTTCTATGATTCATTTTTCTGTAGTTACTATCTCATCTCCCAATTACTAATTCTTGGTATCAATTTCATTTCCTCTTCAGAGTATTATAGAAATATTGTATGGTGCTTATGAGGTAAACAATAAAAATATTTCCTGAAGTATATAAATGTGTACTTATCTATCTATCTATCTATCTAGCTATCTATCTAGTCTACCTATAATTATGAGATGTAAAGCTTACTTACAGAAAGGGGGGTCCTGCACCCAAAGGCCATCGTATATGCCATCTCTACAACGTTTATTACATTCAAATGTCTCTGGTCAGCCTCTGCTCCAAGGCTTTCTGAGGCCAGACAGGTCTCCAAGCCACATTTCCTCCGATTGCTCCTAATGCCCACACAACTTCTCGCCTCTCTTGCTCTCCAACGGTTTGAATTCACAAATCCTTATACCGCACATTTTTCTTTTTCAAATTTTCTAGAATCCATTGCCTCCTCTTTCAAAACTGTTCCTGCCGTCTCCTTTTTTCATTTGTGTGCTTTGTCCATATTGTCTCACAAAATCCTCTTAATTTTTTGTGCCTTTTTTGTCTGCCCTTCAAATGTATTGAAACAATCACAAAATAACCAGCTAATTCAGGAAATCCTAAGATAAAGCACACAGCAATGTATGACAATGACAGATAAAAGAGGCAAATTGGATTTTCCCTTTAAGCCTATTACTTGTAGATGTAAATCCTAATTCTCTATTCACATACGAAGTCTTTGTTTATTTCGTTGAGGTTTCACAGCCAAGTTTGTTAAAATGTGTATAGTGCCATATTTTATTATGATGATCATTGTAAAATAGATTGCTAATACTTCCCCCCCCAAAAAAAAAAAAACAATCTGTCACAGATATATTAGGTATCACTGCAACACTAACTCAAGCTGTTATATGGAATGAAAATAATCAGGGTTGAGAGGAAAACTAGAAACGAATATAAGAACCATTTTCCAAAAGTGCAGAAGCACATGAACACTTGTCTAAGCTAATCATCAGGAGTGTAAAACTTTTATTTCTCAGTTAATAAGCACCACCTGTGTTTATAAAAAGTCCCTGATGACTTGTTTTGTCTCTTGCAAAGAATATAAAGTGTTCTTAGAATGGATTCCATAGAGTACATACATATTATTAATATACTCTAAAACCCTTCCATATGACTGATGTAACCTTCATTATCCTCTTCCCACTCCCTACTGCACACTTTCTTCTTTAATTTTTTTATTGAAATGATATAATATAGAAAAACATTGACTACATATAAATCAATTGTCTGTGACATCTTACCGGGAAAAAGAAAACATCAAGATTGCCAATAACCGGCACTCAGTCTCATAAAACTTGTAATCAACTTCCAAGCCAAGGCGTAAACTGTAATATATTGCTAAAACGTGTAACAATAACAAACTATTTGAATTGCACCTTCACATTCTCTGTCGTTAATAACAAATAAGCATGAAAAAATTTTGACAGTCATTCATTTTCATGGGTGTCTGCTTGTTTATCAGATGTCATCTGGATTATAGACTACAACCTTACCCTTACAAGGATATGAGGAGAGAGTGCCTCAGCTTTGGATTCTCACTACAGACAATGAGAATTCCACCCACAGGAAAATTCTAAGACTAACTTATGTTTTACCTCACCTCCAACCAAGCTTCCTTGACCCAAAGTTAATATAAAAAAAGCAAGTCCCTCATCTGATTAATTTTTATTATTCAGACTCTTCTAGACATCTATTGCTGCATAAAAAGCACTCCAAAACAGTAGCTTGAAACAATAACAATCATTTATTTTGCTTATAAATCAGAGAGCTAACTGGGCTCAGCTAGGCAGTTCTCATTTGAAGTTTTTCATGCCATTACTAGAGCTGAGGTCTGACTGAGGTCACCTTGGAAGCTTTCGACCCATGTTCAGTGCCTGTGCTGGGGAGATTCAAACAGCTGGGTGCTGGACTAGCTGGGGGTTCCTTCAGCATCTCTCTTTCCTTCTTCCCCTGCTCCCTGTCCCTGTCCCTCTCCCTCTCAAGTCTCCATGTGGTCTCTGGGCAGGGTAACCAGACTTGTCACGTGGTGACTAAAGTCTCAAAGCAAGTATCCTGAGAGAGAACAGGTGGAAACTGCATTGCCTTCCAGGACCTCACAATCACACTCTTCTGTGCTCTGCCCATGGAGACTTCACCAGGCACAGGTTTGAAGCAAGGAAGCATAGACTCCATCTTGTGATGAGTCATCGACAAAGTTCTGGGAGGTTCCTGTACAGGATGTGGTAGCTATCTGTGCAAACAACAGCCTGCCATACAGACTTATGTGGCACACTTACACACTCCAGTGCACACAGGCATGCAAAAGAAATCCAATCCTTGACTGACAATGCAGCGAACTACCGCGAGGCTAACAGTGCAATGTTTCCTCAACTACATCCCAAAAGCTCTCATTGCTGTCCTGCAGCCAGACAGCGCTGTACATGTTCGTGTTAGACAAAACTGGGTGGATCAGTGGAGGATACCTTAGCGCCCTTAGAGACTAAGATGCAGAAAGAATCCCTTAAGATTTGTTAAGCAAAATAGTGTTGGTGGACCAGCTGCATCACATCGCCTGGGCACTGGTTAGAAAGGCAGCATTCGAGGCCCACTGAATCCGCATCCGCATTTTAACGGGATCCCCAGTGGATCTGTGCGTAAAGAAACTTCGAGAAGCATTGCGTTAATGGGTTTTGTAGTGTGCAGTGTTTTACAAGCAAATTTGCTCAGGGAACCCTATTTTTACCCTGAGCACTTCCTGGGATTACTGGGGAATCACTTGGAGTTTGCCATAATATGAGTGTCCTTGGGGAAATGCAGCCCACACACACACTCACACACACCACCTAAAGGAGCAGGTTACTTGGCCCAACTTCCTGAAACTCTCCCAAGAGAACTGGATCGTCCTATGGGGCCCCAATCTCAGGCCAGAGAGGAGTGAGCAGGGTCCTGGCCTCCACCCCATACACCATCCTTCGGGCGCTCTCTTCTCCACTCCCCACAGCCTTGGAAAGGTGGGCTTTTCTGTAAGCTCCCATCCCAGCTGGTAAGGCTTCCCCTACATCATAATCTAATTCATGCCTTTGCTTCAATCTCAGCTACATCCCAGTGCCCACAACAGTGCCATTCGCATAGAAGGGAGTCCACCAAAATCCTCAGAGTGAGAGAATAAATGAGTGATGTTAGCAGAAAGGGAGCAGAGAAGGAAATTGGCTTGTGAGTTATGGGAACACAGTCAGGAGGAGGAGCCACTGATCTGCTCTTTTTTCATGTGTGTCTGTGCTGTCCATCTGAGAGACTGAGGCTTCCTGAGAACAAGCCCTTGTCTTACTCCAATGGCAGCTCCTTCCCCATGGTGGCCAGACTAGTAGGGGAGCAGTAGTCACTTGTTCATCAGCATAGCCAAGGTTCTGTAAACTTAGGCAGCTTTTTAAAAATCTCTATACCCTTCCTCCTCCTCTTCTTAGCCCACAGCAATCAAGGTTTCTTGTTTATTGTGAAGAAGTGGGAGAGAGAGGGAGAAAAGGAGGAGGAAGGAGAAGGGGAGGAGGAGGCAGAGGAAGAGGTCAGGGGTTGAGGGATTTGGAGTTGATAGAGGAGATGGATATGACCACACACTTTATGTAGTGGCACTTGCTGGGAGGGTTGCAGGTGGGGGAAGTCCTCATAGCAGGGGGGGTCGCTGTTCAGACGGAAAGGAAAACAAGGGAATTCCTGGGAGAAGAGGGGCTCACAGGACCAGGGGTGGCCCTCCGCAGCACAGTGGGGACTATGGACAGACAGCTCA
Organism: Myotis myotis; assembly: GCF_014108235.1. Taxonomy (NCBI): domain Eukaryota; kingdom Metazoa; phylum Chordata; class Mammalia; order Chiroptera; family Vespertilionidae; genus Myotis; species Myotis myotis. The sequence continues at coordinate 87,907,576 of NW_023416324.1, forward strand.
GAAGGGCACAGTAGCTTGAGATCTTACAATTCCATCAATAGGTAGCAGCTGTTGGGTGAGCTTTCACTGGATAGGCAAAGCAGGAAGTTTATAAATGGCTAACTATGTCCTTGTTTGGACTGTTTTTTAAATAATTGGTCTGTAAAAATTTGAGTTTGACCTGGGTGGACTTTTGAGCTAAAGACGAAGAAATAAACAACCTACGGGTCCATACACAGAGGCCATCTAGGGCTCATTCATGGATGAGGATGTCTCACTGCAGAGGACTCCACCGCAACATGGAGGAAACATGGAAGAGGCAGAGGCTTTTTCTTAGCAGCTAGGATTAGCTAATCATGCATCAAGTAACCCAGTTTGGCCCAATCCATATTATCCTGCAGTGGCGATTCAAGAGTCATTAAAATTGATCAAACCGTCAAGAAACACAAATTGCTCTCATTTTTAAATTCTTTGGAAATGGTTATAACATGCCAAATTCTATCAAAATACCTATGCTGGTTGAGAAGATCTGATTATCCTGCTTTTGTGTTATCCTTGACTATAAAATCTGAAATGTCAACCAGAATCTTTCTTGCTTATGAAAATAGTATATACGTGGAAATTTGTATGGTTATGATGACACTATTGACTGGGTTTCGGTTATGCATTTTTTTTTTCAATAAAGAAATCATTTTAGTGGAGTTTGTGTTTTATTTTTTTAAGAAGGCAGTATCATTAGTCAAGCACTCAGACTGCATAACCCTTCTCACAACAGGCTCAGTCACCAGGAACCATATAGATTGGAAAAAGAAACACATTACTGCACACCCATGAAAGGTGCCTTTGTAAAGGCAAGGGGGGAGGGAGGGCAGTGAATCCAGATCAATCAGCTTCAAACACAGGATTAGATACCATCAAAACAGATTTCACTCAAGCTCACAGTGACCAGCTCTCAAGTTCAACGGCTTTCTAAATACATTGACCTTTTCATTAAAAGGTAATGTTTGGCAGCATGGCGGGGGGGGGCGGGGGGGGAGATGCAGATTATGGAAAATAATAGTTTTAGAAATTTCATGTCTCCCTTCATGGAGCAGAAGCAATGGTTTTTCATACCCTAATAACGCATGCACTTTGAGAAAAATGAAGCCTTTCGTGTTGGAAGAAAATAAACCAATTTTTATGCTTGAGAATGCAATAGCTGCTTCCGTTTTCAACCTGGTGGTTTGTTTAAACTGTAGGGATCATTAGAGATCTCCTGCAAGGCCAATGAAGTGGATTTTAGTTTTGCTTTTATGATCCATAATAGCTGCACAAGAAATAGCAATTACCCTCCTGCATCAAGGTCTGCTAAGCGAGGAGATAACATGAGGAATTTACATGAATATGGAATGAGTATATAAATGAATTGTTTAGGCAAAAACCACTCCTAAATGAAGCTACCTATTTTCCAATTCACCAGGGTTGAGCAGAGTGACAAACTGGTTTACAGATGCCAGGCGATGTAACCAAGGTGACCTCCACTGTTTCTGCTCAGAAGTGCATATTTGTTGCAAAGACATTCTCCTGACTTTGAGAACAATTAATCCTACCTACTAACTCACACAATCTACCAGTGGGCGTGGACAATGTAGATTTCTTTTCTTTTGGGGAAAATAAGTCAGAAATTGGAAAGAAAAATGAAGAATGTTAAGGCTAGTGGTTAAGAAATGACAGTACCATCAGCCCAGTCCTGAAGCCACTTAGCTACTCTGATCCCAGGATGCCTCCAATGCCCCATAGATACACAAACCAGGAGCATTTCTTCAAGGTGAAAATTCTATCTCTCGAGCCAAAGCTTTGATACCCAAGTGACTTTGCAAACGCTTATATCAAAGGTGAGAAATCTCTTCTTCCTTATGTCCCCATGAGCTATATGATTACCCCACTAAAGACTTGAGAACTTCTCGTTTTACATAAATATGTGCAATGATACCAAAAACTGCTTGACCGTTTAAAAACACCATCATTTAATATCCACGTGAAACGTTCTCTGAAGAGCAAGAAGAAAGTGGAAGAGGGAAGTCAGATGTCCCACCACTGCAGCGCCTGCCGACTCCACAGACTTGAGTTCCCACTCATCACTCTCGGCACAAATCTCTGAGCGTGTGAAAGTTTGTCATGCAGGTGTGTCCCCTACCTGCCACAGTGTGAAGCCACCCCAGTTCTGGCCTCGAGGAGAAGTTCTCTTTCCTTGCAGCAAGATAATGTTTTAAAAAGCTGACTTTTAAACCTCTTACTGAATTTTTTAATGGATTAAATTCATCATGTCACCAGCTGCTGTGCAGCTAATAGAGCCATAAAACACTGTATTAAAGGATTACCCATGCAAAATTTCCTCTTGTGCTAATGTGAATTTTAATACTTTTAACATTTAGTTGAGATGGGAATGTCCAAGAACAGCTTGTTCAATAGGTTGTTCTATAAAATTAAGTTCCTCGTCTCATCAGAAATGCCAGGACTCCATTAAGTTAAAATTTTACAGAGAGGCTAAGATGATTCACTGTGCAGCATTTGTGAGGAGGAGACAACATCTGCTTCTACATTAATGCTTTTTAGAAAAAAAATAAAAAGAAGAGAAAAACAAAACAAGTCGTGAATCCCATAGGTTTACGGAGACTGGGCTGAGCAGAGGAAAATGCTAGCTTCAGGTTTGTGGAAGGTCAGTTTATACAACCCCAGAATGCTACTAATATTCGAGAACCTAAATTTATATCCTTTTGAAGGTCATTTGTCAGAAGGTCAAAAAGTCTTAAAATGCACAAAGTGGCTATTATGCAAAAGCACATGTAAGTCATACTTTGCATAAAAATGTCATTATGTGTATCTAGATGGCAGAATAGAGAACAGAGAAAAATGTAGCTGATAGAGGATAAAAGAATCACAGGAAAGGATACTAGCAATTATGTAGTTCAGCTTCTCTGTCTCATAGGTTGGGAATCAGTGCTGAGACCCCAAGAGTTGCCGCTTGCCCAAGGTCACAGTGCAGAGTGAAGAACAAAACCCAGGTCTCCTGACATGCAGACCAAGATACCACATGCGTAGCTCAGATATCTATAAATATGTGCATGACAATTTTGTATTTATGAGATGACTTGTTAAACAACAATAAAAAGCAATAAGTAGCCCGGCCAGTGTTGCTCAGTGGTTGAGCATTGACCCAGGAACCAAGAGGTCACCTGTTCTGTTCAATTCCCGGTCAGGGCACATGCCTAGGTTGTGGGCTTGATCCCCAGTAGGAGCCATACAGGAGACAGCAAATCAGTTATGTTTCTCATCAATTCTTCTATCTCTCTATCCCTCTCTCTCTAAAAAAAAAAATTAATAAAAACATATTTTTAAAGTAATAAGTAAACAGTGATAAGATCACCTTTCTTCCATTTATAAATAATGGAACAAAGCCATATATATTGCATATCATTTCCAAAATATTTCCAAATCAGACCACCCTCTGAATAGTTCACTTAAAATATTTTAGTTATGTTGCCTTAGCCTGTATTCATGAATGACCCTTTCAAGTCTGATTGTAACTATTACCTGTACATCATAAATGTTACAGCATTTCATCATTTACTAAAGAAATTGTATCTTCAATGAGGTTACTAAAAAAACAATACAGACTTTCTTTAATGTTGTTCAATAATTGATCTGAATTTAATCATCGACAGAGGTTCCAAATTCACATCACGATTAAAGTGACATTAGAATGCGACTTGCCTGATTTGAAAATACGACCCAGGGATGACCGGTTTTAATGGAAATTCTCCAGAGTCAGTGCTCGCTATCCCAGCTGAATTTTGTCCACAGCTCCATATTTTGTACTCTGTATGTATTACTGTTCTGAGAGCCTGTCATTTCTTATCAGAATGCGAAAGGCTAAAGAGATAATATTTCAATAACATACTGGCCTGATCATAAAATAACTCAATGGAAATGTGTAACTGCCTCAGGCAGCCCGGCAGGGTACTCAGCACTCAGATGATTTCTATTCTGGGTATTTTTTTATGGTTACATTTTCTGTTATATCAGACATCCCCTCAAGTCTTAGTTATGCTTTTATTCAAAAGGGAGAACCATAGTATAAAGACCTACAAAACTTATTATGATATATTACTATGAAGAAATAAAAGTAGCTGCCATGGTAGCATATTGATAAGGACAGGCCTGCCACATTAATTGACCTTCTTTCGTCTCCCCCACTAGGGCTGAGGCCTGAGTTTCCCAGTTGCTAGGCAACGGGGGTCACAGTTTTCAGGTCTTAAATGCACAACCTCATCTAAAAGAAGATGATGTAATCTTCAGAGGAAAGCAGATGTTGGGCATAGTAAGAATTTCAATAGGTACAGAGGTTTGGGTTGTTTTTGGTTTTGGTTTGTTGTTGTTTTTTATCATGCTAAAGGCTGAAAAAGAGAAACTTTAACTTGTCAAAAGATTGAGGGAACAGATTTTTAAGTTGTGGTGATTAGAGTCTATTGCTGAAACAATATGAGGAGAACAGAGCCAAGCTTCTCCTGGATAAACACGATGACATATGGCTTCGGATTGTAGCTGCTGGTAGAACAATGATCAAGCTCTCACTGGAAACACACGTGCACATGTAGACACGTCAAAAACACAGCGTGGTCGTGGGGGATGAATTTGGGGCTGGTTGGGTGGTGAGGGGTTTTCTGTTTCTGATTTTTTTAACTTTTATTTTTTTTGCAAACATTACTGTGTCCGGTCATGCTTAATGACAGTGCTGGAGGCAGCACACCAGTCCTTAAAGATCAGCTGTAAGAAAGTTCATTCCCTGCCCCTCTCTCTCCTATCAAGTCAACACTTTCTTTAAACTTTAATAAAGGGCATGAGAGAGAACCTACTTCTCAACCGGAAAGAAGCACTCCATCCCTATGTAATTGCACTTGAGAATATATCTCATTGATATGTATTTAGCTTGTGTTTTCTTTTTTTTAAAAAATATATATTTTATTGATTTTTTACAGAGAGGAAGGGAGAGGGATAGAGTTAGAAACATCGATGAGAGAGAAACATTGACCAGCTGCCTCCTGCACACTCCCCACTGGAGATGTGCCCGCAACCAAGGTACATGCCCTTGACCGGAATCGAACCCGGGACCCTTCAGTCTGCTGGCCGAAGCTCTATCCACCAAGCCAAAGCGGTTACGGCTAGCTTGTGTTTTCTTACCCTCATACCATTTCAATAATGGAAACTTTTTAAACAAGAAATTTTGTAGATTTAAATACGTTTCAAGATTATGTAAGAGAAGCACTTTGAACTTCCCGTTTCATAATTTATTTGAATATCTTACCCTAAGCAAAGAGCAGCTATTTTTATTTTATTTGATTTCCATACCCGCTCTGTATGTATAGTAATATCTTGTGGAAGTGACATGATAATTAACTCTTAAATGTTTACTTTGCTCAATGTAATGTTTTGGGGGAGAGAGGAATAAAAGTATTAAAGTGTGTGTGTGTGTGTGTGTGTGTGTGTGTGTGTGTGTGTGTCTTTGGGGAGAAGAGTAACTAATTATAAACAATGGATGGATAATTTGGAACCCAGAATTTTAAAAGACAGATGTAAAAGTTGTTGGTTCTTTCCCTCTGGGCCATGTGGAAGTTCCTGTAGATGCGCCCGGTTTCCACCTGGCTGCTGGACAGCTGTCCTGGCTCATATAAATAGCAACGAGACAGCCGGGAGGCAGGTCCGGTGCCTGGAGACTGAGGCTGTCAGGTAGCTCTAATGATTTCTTTAGCCCTTCAGGGTGAAAAATTTACTTCATACTTTTTTGTCTAATATTTGCCATTTTCCTTTCCCTGAAGATAGCTGTCATTTGTAGATATGTCCGCTGCCTTTTCCAAGTTGTCAGCCTTGAGAGGACATAAAACGACGTGTGGGAAAAGACGGGCCCCCCTTCCAAGAGTCAGATGCACAAACACGCCCTGGAAGCAGAGCGGGTGAGTCTCCCCAGCTGCTGCTCAGAGCTCCGTGGCACATTGTGCTTCTGATGCACAGATCCTGCTTTTTGTTAAATCTTGGTCGAGACTTCCAGAAATTCACAGGCCGGAGGGCAGGCATGGGAAAAACAAGCTTCCTGCAGAGCAGCCTCCTGAGATCAGAAGGACAACCTCAGCCGGATGCTCTGAGTCCATGGGGACCCTGAGTAAGTGTAGAAACGGTGTGTCTACAGGGGTGCAGAGCAGCGAGGAGGAGCTCAGTCATTTCAGGCCGATTGAAACTAAGGCGAAGTATTTCAACAGGGGCTTTGTGTGTCTTTTTCTATGAAGCTTTTTAAAATCTATTACACTTTACAAAAATGCAGGTCCACCATGCATTGGCAGGGGAAAACTGGTTCTTGAGTAGTACTGTCCTCAGCTGAGGTCATTGTACCCAACCTGACATGGTCCTGGTAAAAGTGGGGCAAATCAAACCTCTATGCAGAGCTCTTGACAGAGGGGAGGCCAGAGCCCAGAGGATCCCGTAGAAACTTTTCACAGAAAACCTGCTTGTTTTTGCCACAACGCTTGCAATTTATTACTTTGAGCTAAGCATTTCTTCTCTGAGAGTCTCAGAGGCCAGACAATGTGGACACATTGATCATCTGTCTGGATTCACTTTAGGCTGATTTCCTCTGAGAGCAGAAGGCAGATATTGAGCTCTACTGCAAGACAAAAAAAGTTTTAAAAATCTGAAGTGACACTGGGGTTTTAGTAGAGAGTCTAAGAACCCTGGTTCTGAAAGAGGTCTGGATGGAACAGTGCCTCTGCAGTGCTTTGGACCCCCATATCTCAGCTGCTCTCCAGGAGGTACACGCTTCATGGTCTGCACACGTACACACACACACACACACACACACGGAGCAATCCCGGCCTTCTCTACAACTTCCTTACTCTGAACCAACAGATGATTAATTCCTTCAGATGGCAGCTGAGTTTGCCCCCTTTGGACTATTTGGTTTCATTCTCCTCTTTTCCCTGCTCTGCTCGTATCACAGAAACAGTGGTTTCCAGACTCCCTTCTCTTGGCTTCTCCTTAGGTTTGTTCAATGGGAGGCGCTGGCAGAAGACTTAGTGGACTGCGAGGTGCTACTCCCGGTTTGCAGGCCATCGCTCTGCACAGCTCTAGGCAGAACCGCAGTCCTCACCTCCAGCAGTCAATTCGTCGTTACCCAAAGTGGCCTGGAGAAGCACCATGGTCAGCATTCCTCAACCAGACTCCACGCCCCAGAAAAAGAGGCAGGTGTGCAGCTGGAAAAGAGAGCCCACGACATCTCTGAAGAGCTGCATCATCAACAGGGAGGTATCACAACCATGCACGCCTGCTGCAGGCATGGCAGGGAGCGAGCGTCCTGCCAGGAGGCAAGAGCAGCCTGACAAGGGTGGGGCCCATGAGGGAACCACTGAGGAGACTGAAAGGAACCCCTGGCCTCTGGAGAGCCACCCACAGAGCCTGTCAGCAAAAAAGAGCAAATATTGGCAAAGACATTTCTAAAAGGATTAGGCAAGTAGTTATGTTCTAATAAATGACTTTCTGTTGAATTATCCTAAAAGAGGGCACTTCCTCCAACCTTCATTCAAAGCCACATCTAATATTTGGATATTACATCTCCCTCCGTCTTCTCTTGCTGTGCTTGTCCCCAGCCACTTACAGACAGAGGAGCTAACATGAACTTTTCAGCATGTTGCCCGAGGGAAACTAAAGATTCTCCTTCTTGCCCTGACTGGTTTGGCTCAGTGGATAGAGCGTCGGCCTGCAGACTGAAAGGTCCCAGGTTCGATTCCAGTCAAGGGCATGTACCTTGGTTGTGGGCACATCCCCAGTGGGGGATGTGCAGGAGGCAGCTGATCAATGTTTCTCTCTCATTGATGTTTCTAACTCTCTATCCCTCTCCCTTCCTCTCTGTAAAAAAATCAATAAAATATATTTTTTTTAAAAAGATTCTCCTTCTTGCTCTACTTTGACAGGCATCTCTAGCAGCAGCTGCATCTGTCCAGGATTCCAGGTCCCACTGGGAGAGCCCACTGTGGTCCTAACCCACCACCCAAAGGAACCAGCTGCTGAGTCTGTTTTCTCTGACTCCCTCCAGCCGTTCCCCGTGTTGCTCATCTCCAAGTGCCTCGCTGTCCTGTCTCCTTAGTTATTCTATCGCCTATGCAAACAATCTCTTATCTTCAGTCCCTCTTTTAACATGTCTCAAAAGATAGTTATTCCTTTGAGATATGTGCTTGATATGCTTAAGGGTAAGTCTGTATGGGCAACTATGTAACTAATATCCAGGCACATGTTGGGCAGAAAAATCTCTAATGGAGAATATAGTACTACACATAGTACATACATGTTAATTATGACTAGAAGTTCCTTGGGCATCAAAATCCTGTCTTATTCATCACTGTATCCCCAAGACATAATACACATGAGTGGTATACAAAGTGAGTGGTATACAAAGTGAATGGTATACAAAGAATACTACTTGAATATTTTTAAGTGAAGAGTAAGGAATATTATACTTAAATATTTTAAATGCAGGAAAAATTATCAAGTTCACTTTATACTGTGCAAAGTAAGATTAGAGGCCTTCATTTAATGGAATCTCTGGTCACATTGTTTTATGGACCGATAACTGGCCCATTTTTTTAGTGATGCAATGAACCCAATGGAACTTAATTTTCCAATTAAAAATCAATCAGATTTGCCTTTTTAAAAAAGCAAGAGATGCCCTAGCTGGTTTGACTCAGTGGATAGAGTGTTAGTTTGCCTGTGGACTGAAGGGTCCGGGTTAAATTCGATTCTGGTCAAGGACATATGCCCAGGTTGTGGACTCAATCTCTCAGAAGGGGATGTGCAGGGAGGCAGCCAATCAATGATTTTCTCTCATCATTGATGCTTCTATCACTCTTTCCATCCCCTTTCCTCTCTGAAATCAATGAAAATATATTTTTAGAAAAGCAAGAGAAATTGTTTCAGTAGAATTCCTTTCTGAAATTCAAATTCAGCTAGTTATATTCTACCTGGTCAAAGTGTACTTACTTATAAGAGGTAAATTATCACATCATAAAACTGTCTGATGGGATTCTCGCTGTTTGAGGTGTTAAATACTTATGTCACCTTCAAAGAAAACTACTTTTGACATTTACTTCAAAAGAAAAGCAAGAGCTAACACAGGCAGGGCTGGCCTGAGGCAAGATGGGGAAGTCACAGAGATGGTTCTTGGTTCACCTGCTTCCCTTCCTAACTCCACAGATCCTTGCATCTCCCTCCAGCACTTTTAAGCTACTACTGACTGATAACATCTTAGAAATTCTCTCTATATAATATCTGGAATATGTACATTTTTATAGTAATCAATGTGATCACTCAAATTTTAGCAAACTATTTAAAGACACACACAGTAGCAAAAACATATTTTAAAAATACAAATTCCCCTTGATTTACTCCCAAAATTCTAATTTATTAGGGCTATGGTGTAACTGAAATCTGTATTTTTTGAGATTCTTCATTTGATCCTGAGGTGCAGGCCTTGGGGAACCCCTCTTGTGGGCAGTCAGTGTTCCAGGGAAAAGAACGCAAGCAGATCCGAGTTCAGTCCCAGCCCCACTTCTTAACACCAGTACAACTTTGGATAAATCACATAAGCTCTATAATTCTCAGTGTATTATTCATAAAATGTAATTTTCAGCAGCTGTAACTTGCCTCATGTTGTCTATCTCCTGCCCTGCCTGCTGGGAAAGCAGCTCCCAAATCTGGATTTTGTGTGAGAGAAGAAATGAAAATGCACCTGTCAAAACTTTAAATTTGGGCTCCCCCACCAACATGTCAGGAGTGAGAGAGGAGGGAATATACCTCTTGCTCATTTTAGTTGAAAAAAACAAAACAAAACAGTTGGCCAATGAATGAAGAATTGGTTCCTTGAAGAGTGATGGCCACTTGGACAATCAGCACTAGTATTCCTCTAGGCTCATCGCATGGAGTAATAGTTATGCTTCCTCATTACTTTTAACAACGGGCTTTACTTATATAATTGCCCCCCAACTCCTCGATAGTTTTTAATTGAGGGAAATTTATTATTAAACACACTTTGAAAAAGGAATTAGATACATTATTTAAACTTGTCAAGTTCATGACTAGATTTTGCCTCATGCCATAAGAAAATAACATGTGACTTAGCAGTTCATTTAATTTGTTCAATAAATAGTGTTCAGGATATTAGGCACAAGGACTATGAAGATGAATAAAACCAAACTCTCAAAACACTCATGGTCAATGAGAGTAATGGTCACTGAAGCAAAACCCTTGAATAGAATGTGGTAGATACCTGGATAGAAGCAGGTAGAGGGTTCAGTACCTGGATAAACAATGTGCATAGTTATAGCCCATGGAACATGACGCTAAGTGTGTTTCAAAAATCCCTGGCTCGTGGCAGTGTTATTTACAATAGCCAGGCTATAAAAGCAGCCCAAGTGCCCATCAATGGATGAGTGGATAAATAAAGCCGTGGTACATCTATACAATGGAATATTACTCAGCCATATAAAAGTATGAAATCCTACCATTTGCGACAGCATGAATGGACCTGGAGGGCATTATGCTCAGTGAAATAAGCCAGTTAGAGACAAATACCATAGGATTTCACTTATATGTGGAATCTAAACAACACAATAAATGAACAAGCAAAATTGAAAGACTCATAGTTACAGAGAAAAAAACTGGTGGTTGCCAGAAGGGACGGGGAGGAGGGGTGCAGGAGGGGTGTTTGGGGCACTGGGTGAAAGATGTAAAGGACTAAGGAGCACAAATGCATAGTTACAGAAGAGTCATGAGGAAGTAAGTAAAGCATAGGAAATGTCAACAGTAATGCAATAACCAGGTATGGTTCCAAGTGGGCACTCGAAATATCGAGGGGAATACTATGTACAGTATATGATTATCTAACCACTAAGCTGTGCACCTGAAACCGATCATGTGAATGTTCTTGAAATGCCATAGAACTGCACATTTAAAAATAATTAAAAGGGTAAATTTTATATTATGCATATTTTACCACACAAAAAGTATACCTCAATAATGCTGATTTTACAAAAATGAAATGGGGTGTCCAAAATAGAAGTTTGTAAGAGAATGAATTACACTGTCTAGAAATAGATAGTAATACTTGGGGGGAATCCCTGGCCACTTTCTAAAGAGCAGATTGAATGGTTCATCCTTGACGCAGAGACCCCTGAAGCCGTCTTTCGGAGTCAGCATGCATCAGGATCGCCTAGAAAGTTCGATTAAAACCACTTCCCAGTTCCTGAAATTCAGAACATCTAGGCGAGGCCCTGAGGACCTGCTTCTCTCTGAAGCATCCAGGTGGTACCGATGCTGCCGGCCCTGGACCCACAAGTCGCATGATGAGCAATTAGGCGGGTGTTGAGTGAGTGCGGACAAAAGGTGTTGAGGGGGTTTGCAATCAGGTGGTCAGAGCCTGGAAGGCAGAGTTACCTGTTGGAAAACAGATCACTCACAATGCGGGGCGCACTCAGTCAAACAAGCACCGAAGCTCTGGTTTCTAAGAGGACACAGAGATTCGGGCCAGCAGAGCACAGTGGAGACATGTGGCGTGTACAGTCACTGGCCTGGTTCAGGTTCCTGCTTTACCACTTACTGGCTGTGTGATTTTAAAAGCCGGTTACCCAATCTTTTGGACAATTTCTTTATTAATGCTATGAGCAAAACAAAACCAAACCCCCAGAGTTTTTATAAGGTTGGAGGAGATGATGTGTCTTGGACTGTGGCCGTGAAGAGAGCAGTGGGCAGCACAGCCTCTGCTCTCTAACTGCGCATAGTTCTAGGCTAAAGACTGACATTTCAAACTAAATTGAATGCGAGGATAATTACAATAAATGTTACATTGGTGGTTAAAACATAAATCTCAGTGGAAGAACAGAGTATTAACAACAGCCACCTCACAAAGATACTCTGAGGATTCAATGAAATAATGCATCAAAGTCCTCACATGCACCTGTTACCTACTAGGCACTTCGCAAGGGTTCCTTTCTTGCTTCCTTCCTCCCTCAATTCTAACTGAAAAGATTTCTGAGAGTTTCATGAAGTGCATGAGCTTAAATTCTCCTAAGCCGGCTATGGCTTTTGTGCTTTCCCCTCAACATTGTGAAGAGATAGTACCCTATCAAATGGCCACGTTCCCAAATGCTCACAGACCCTGGTAAGGTCAGCATCACAGATTGCCAAGCACTGTTATTTCCCCGCTGATAAACCCATCCTACCACCAAAGGTCATGTCAGATGAAAGGTCGAGGGGAAACCCACCGAAGTGCAACATTCAGGATTAGAAACTTAAAAACGCTTTTTAAAATTCTATCGGAAAGATCATGAAAGCTGCTTTGGTCAAATTCCCTGTGCATGTAAAGGCTCTTTGAACTTTTTACCTTTTGGTGATGCTTTTGATCTGCAATGCACACGATCTCATTAAAAGCATACTCTTTAGCTTAAACTTCAAACACTTGCCATTTTTCCCAGTAGCCTGGGGCTCTGGGCAGTGTAACGCAGTTCGAGGGAGCTTTATGTCATGGCAACATGTCATAAAGTATCTGCCAGGAAACTGCTGCAAAGGTATGCTGGGGAGGGGAGAGAGCTTTGCAAAGTGAGGTCAGTCCGTGTGCCAATGAAGTGACTCCTGATTACTCGGGAATGCTGAGCCTGGGCCACTGACGAACCGGGCAATGAATCTTAGTGGAAATACCAGACACCTGGTTCTCAGATCATGACTTTCCTATGTCTGGTACAATCCACTGTCTTGTGTCTCAATCTTACACAGTCTTTAAAGTAAAAGTATAACCTAAATCATGGGACGAACCATTGACCTGTAGCTTGGCTTCCCTTCATAGACTGAAGGTGAGTGGGGTCTTACAGAGCAAAGCAGGCTGTTGTTAATGTGAACACGGGGCACATACATAATCACTCCCATTATTCATAATTATACTTGGTAGAGCTTACTGCATGTGATTCTTTATGTACCCTCATGTGGTGGGTAGAAAATAAGTAGAAAATGAAACCTGCAGGGCACAGACCTGCTCTACTCTGATCAAGAAACTTTAAGAAAAGGAAACAGAACACCAGGTAATGGCTTGTTTCCAGGGGTCATATTTTTCCCCCAGTTTATGTCACTTTCTCTCTGAATGTAAGTCAGTCCCTTTCTGCTTCAATAATGGACTCCACTGGGGAAGAATAAATAGCTCCTCGCCTGATGCAGCCCAAGTCAACAACTGAGCAGGACCTGATACAACAAATGTCCAGAGGGCGAAGGTTCAGAGTAACTCATTGGGCAACGAAGTGAAAGAAATAGTCTCCTTCCATCTTCCCTCCTGTCACCCTGCTGACTTCTTACCTCATGTAGCTTCAGACATTATACTCTGGATAGAGGCAGGAAGACTCAGGGAAGCGCAAAACAAGAAGGGGTGGTATCTGCTACTGACATCTGCTTTTTCCAGGCGCCCCTACCATAGACTTCCTCTTGTCTTACTGACCAGAATTAGGACACATGGACACTTCTAGCTACAAAGGAAGCTTGGAAAATGGAGAGCAAGGTTATTATAATTGCTGGGACCAATCACAAGCCATCCCCAGGAACTGGACACATTGTAGCCAGGATTTGGAAATTGATATTAGGTCAGTAACTGAGTGTTCCCACACTCATTTTCAGAGGGTAATTAAAACTTCTTTATAAAACCATACCTGAGACTGGACAAATAGTCTCACAGAGGGTTAACAGAACCTTCTAGATGTCTTTAGAAGGATTTGGGTTGGTTAGTAATTTGAGGTATAGTTCCTCAGGATGTGGTTATTGGAAGAAGAGCTTTATCTCAGCCATGCCAACAGCCTCCATGGCGCCCTCACAAAAGAGACTCAAGACTGAGTGTCTTCCTTGATCCCAAGTGCCAGGTCCTGGAGTGAACCCAGTGCTCTGCCAAGCTCTCTGTAAGAGCAAAGGGTTCCTTGTAGCTTTTTCATCAGGATTATTTTCTTTCCTTCCCTTTATTCTTAATCTCAAATTCCTACCAAACCAACTTCCCAATGGCTCCCAGTATGAAATGCTCATTGGCACTTCAAAAAGTATACCCATTGAATTTCTAGAACCATATTTGAGAAATAACAATCTGTTCTCTTTGTAAAGAACCATTGGCAACACTGGCAGCTCCTAGGATTTTATAAGCTGACTAGAGGCCCAGTGCATGAAAGTCGTGCAGGGGGGGGGGGGGGGGGGTCCCTCAGCCTGGCCTGCACTCTCTCCCAATCCGAGACTGCTGGCTCCTAACCATTCACCTGCCTGCCTGATCGCCCCTAACCACTCTGCCTGCCTTTCTGATAGCCCCTAACTGCTGACCCCTGCCAGCCTTATAGCCCCTAACTGCTCCCCTGCTGGCCTGATCACCCTTAACCGCCTCTGCCTCGGCCCCCCGCCGTCGTGACTTTGCCCCGAAGGACGACCAGAAGATGTCCGGTTGACCCAGCCTAATTAGCATATTACCCTTTTATTAGTATAGATGGGTAAACTTTTCTACATGTCTAAGAAGCAGTGCAGAGGGAAGATTCAGAACTGCTAGGCTAACTTCAGTACACTCCCTCTAACAAATTACCTAAAAATAAATTCAGGATGCCTTCACTATTGAGGTGTATGTGATAGTGAATAAAGGCTTTAACTTCAATACCTCGCCTAGTAGCACTATTCCTCAGAGCAACAGGAGATGTTAAAAAAAAAAAAAAAAAAAAAAACTAAAAACAAAACAAAACAAAACAAAAAACTGCACAGTAAATTAAGTACAATTAGCAGAGCAAACATGATTCAACACCACCAGCCCAGTAAAAAAGTAATCACTCAGCTTTCATTCTCAGCATCCATTAAGACTTGCACCATTTCTCAAATCAGTGATCTTTTTAAGTGATCATTATCATGAACACCCTCCTAAATTAGGGACTCCTCATTAAGGGGCACCATAATGATATTAAACTTCAGCCTTTGCTAAGAAGTGGCGGTAATAAAGCTTTCCAAGAAGTGACAGCTTATATTTTTGATCCAACCTATAAAAATAGCTAAGTACTTTCTAACACTTTAATAAGCTTGGCTTTTTAAATTTTTCTTTAAGGAGCATTTTCTTGAATGGTAGACATTTAGTGCTGGAAGGGACCTCTGAAAGCATATAGTTCTGCTCCCTCATTAAACAAATGAGAAGATCAAGACTCAAATACGTCAAATGATTTACACAATGTCTTACAGCTAGTTAGTTTCAGCACTGGTTTAGCATATGTAAATATAATCAGAAATGAGCCTCATTGAGACAGAAACCTAAAAGCATTTGTACTTCTGTGCTTTTGCCCAAGTAGGCACCAGAGAATCTGTTCAGTCCATGTAAATGAACGCTACGGTGACAAATGTACCCCAGAAAAACTGATCAGATTTAGCCAATAAGAATACAGAACAGCCAGTCAAATTTGAATTTCAAAGGAGAATGGGTAATGTTCTAGAGTCAGTATGTCCCAAACAGGACATTTTGTGTTTTGTTTATCGAAATACTTGTTTTTATCTGAAATTGAATTTAACTGCACATCCTGTCTCTTATCAGACAATCCTAACCCAAGCCCTCATGAAGATGATAAAAGGAAGGTACGAGAACTGGCAAGCCGAGGACGTTGTGTTAGAGGTGTGTGAGGGCTGTCGTAACCAGGACCTCAGACTGGGGGCTGGACGACAAAAATGCGCTGTCTCGCAGCTCTGGAGGCTGAAGCCTGAGATCAAGGTGTCGGCAGGCTGGTTCCTTCTGAAGGTTGAGAGGAAGAGCCTGTTCCTGGACTCTCCTCTAAATTCTGGTGTTTGCTGGCGATCTCTGGCATTCCTTGGCTGGCAGGATCCCTCCGCCCAATCTCTGCCCCAGGCCCACAGGGTGTTTTCCTCTGTGCATGTCCCTGTCCAGATTTTCCCTTTAAAAAGGACACCAGCCATATTGAAAGGGGGCCCGCCCCAATGACCTCATTTTCACTTAACTACAGTTAACCCTTGAACAACATGAGTTTGAACTGCACGGGTCATGTATGTGGATTATTTTCTTAAAATAAAGACTGTAAATGTACTTTTCCTTCCTTTGATTTTCTTAGTAATCTTTTCTCTAGCTTACTTCATTGTAAAAATACAATACATATAACATGAAAAATAGATGTTAATTAACTGTTTGTGTTGGTTGTTAGTAAGGCTTCTGGTCAACAATAGGCTATTAGTAGTTAAGTTTTGAGGAAGTCAAGAGTTACACATGGATTTCAATTATGAGAAAGTCTAACTCCTGTGTTGTTCCAGGGCCTGTAATTATGTCTGTAATGACCCTATCTCCAAATAAGGTCTCATGCTGAAGTACTGGAGTTAAGGAATTCAACATATTTGGGGAACACTATCTGACCCATAACAAATATTAATGAGAATTACATATGGCTTGTAACAAACCTTTAAGTACAGTTAACCTTGAACAACACAGGTGTGAACTGCATGGGTCCACTCATACATGGATTTTTTCAATAAATATACAGTCAGCCCTCTGTACCTTCAGGTTTTGCATCCATAAAAAGCAACCAACCATGGGTAGAAAACAGTGTTTTTGATCCACAGGTGGAAACCTATGGATGTGGGGGGCCAACTTTATGCATTATTCTGTACCTTTTTATATAAGGGAATTGAGCGTTTGCAGATTTGAGTATCCGTGGGGATCCTGGAACCAATTCCCTGAGAATACCGAGGGACTGTTGTAGTTAAGTTTTGGGGGAGCCAAAAGTTATATGTAAATCTTTTACTGCGTGGGGGGTCTGTGACCATAGCTTCCCGTTATTCAAGGGTCAACCGCACCTAATCTATCAGGTACGCAAGAGCCTTTGATAGCAATCGCTGTTACCACCTCCCACATCACACGAGATCACTCCATCTATTTTGGTGAAATATGTATTTTCTCTGAATCCGGCCTTCTTGCTACTTATTGCCAAGTGCAGGATTGTTCTTCAACTTTGCCTTTAGGCACTGTTCTTAGGGTCAGCATGTGGTTTCTGAAGAGGAGTTTGAGTCCCTCCAAAGGCTGGCTGCTTGCTTTGCTTCTGGGAGAGAAGACTGCTGCCTGCCACCCCTCCTGCCTGAGCCTCCTGCTGGGTCTGTGTGACTTGAAGGGCCTTGTTCCCTCCAGCCCACCCGCTGCCGAGGAGCATGGTGATGTGAGGGGTGGGTGAAAGCCTTTCTGTCAAGAAGTCTCACTTCCTACTTACCGTTTGGACAGAAAGGGAACCACAGAATCTGGTAGTTGTCATTACTGTTTAATTGTTTTATGCCCCAAATTAACTTATGCTCCATACAAGGCCCAGGTATGTCAAATGATTTGCTCAATGTCTTACAGAAGTAACCTAATATATGCAAAATCTATTCAGAAATAAACATCTTTGAGACCAAGTGTAACAACATTTCTACCAACAGAGCAAGACTCCAGGTTCTTTTCTCTGCACCATGTGACCTCCTACTATTTCCTGGAAAGTCAACAAAAGATGCCAAACTTATTTGACTGTGCCTAATAAAGATGGTTTCTCTGATCAGTAATGACTTTGGACAGTGACTTCCATATCCTTGCTTGAGTTTTAATATTTGCTTCAAAGATTGCACCAAAAACTGTGGGTGTCACTCACTAGCAATGTTTAATCATCTGGCTCTGTACCAAAAAAAAAAGATGGAAGGAAGGACTTATTGTGTTTGGGACAGAGGGTGGTGGAGGGATTGAGAAAAAAATAGAGAGAGAAAGAGAGAATTCATGGACAACAGTGTGGTGATTGTAGGAGGAGGTGGGAGGGGGGTGTAGAAGAGATCATAGAGGGGATAAATGGTGATGGAAAAAAATCAAATAAAAGTACTAAAAAGAATGAAGTTATACCCTTAATATGACATTTCACTAATACCATTATGTTAGAAATGGAGATAGATTAACAAGATATTGTCTCTTTGACTGAGATGATAAAGTGACCTCAGAATAAAAAACATCAAAGTTTCAAAACCAGAAATGAATCATATTTTCTATTTTACATTCCTACACAAAAGTGAATCATTACCCACAATTAATATGTTTAAGCAATCAGATAAATGTATTTTACTTTTTATCTCACAGTGGATTTGCTTCTGCTGAAATAGAATATAAATGTAGGCTGTAACTTCTGTGATTACAGCCTATTGAAAAGCCCTCATAACCTCAAGGATTCTAAAGGGTAAAACAGGTTAAATAAGAGTGTTATTGTTTTTAGCCAAAAGCCTGTGTAAAGCTAGAGGAGGGGGAAAGGTGCAATTTGACCTTTAAAGAAAAGTCTAAAAGTTTCCAACAGAACAAAATTAGAATTTGATCAGAAGTAGGAGAATATGTGATTTCAAGTTCAATTTCATAAGGTGAACGTCAGAACACTAACTACATCATGAGGCTGGTTCAGCTGCACTGTCTAAAAATCTTTCAGCTCTGATTTTAAAGGCAGTCTTTGCAAAAAGACAAAAGACCTAAGGATACACCCAGGTCTGTGACAGTAAATAAATAACCATTTCTGAAATTTTTCTTCAGCAATACTGATTAGGATAACCCCACATTCACACTCAATGAAATTGCAACCAAGGTTTCAGATGCATGTGCCACAGCACAAAGTAGAATGAACATCTGAAAATCTTACACTGAGCTCAAGGACAATACAACAGTAAAGACCTTGGGCTAGAGTTCTATAACAAATCTACCATACACATATGATGGCCAAAATCAAGGTCTAGAATATAAAAACTTACCCACACTTGAGAAACCTAATCTACATACACTGAGTGGCCAGATTATTATGACCACCTGACGTTTGTAGGCAAATTAGCTATAATTTCCTGCTGAAATTGCTAGAGGGCCAGATCATTATAAAAGTCTGAATAGCACAACATACCTAAGTATCGTTGCTGATCAAGTTCATCCTATCATGTTGATGGCAGATCCCAATGGAGATGGCTTCTTCCAACAAGACAATGCACCATGCCACAGTTCTCGTATGGTGCAGGAGTGGTTTCAAGAACATGAGGGAGACTTTACCTTGCTTCGGTGGCCTCCCCAATCACCAGATCTCAATGCAATTGCGCATTTGTGGGATAAAGTTAAAAGAGCCATCAGGCAGCTGATTCCACAGCCATCAAATCTCACAGACTGGACAGTGCTATTCATCGGGCATGGTGTCAGATTCCTCACATCACCTTTCAACATCTCGTGGAGTCAATGCCAAAAAGAATCGCCGCAGTATTGAAGGCAAAAGGTGGCCCAACGAAGTACTGATGGGGTGGTCATAATAACCTGGCTGGTCATAATAATCTGGCCACTCAGTGTATATATAAGGCTAAGTGACTGGCCCTCTTGCAACTTTGCAGAATGCCCTCTCGCACTCCGGGACCCCTCAGGGAATGTCAGACTACTGGTTTTGGCTCGATTCCCACAAACCAGGCCTAGGGACCCCACATGCCCGAGGGACCCCGCTCACTCTACAGACATCCTTCGAGCCCCGGCGCCACCCCATGTGTGACCTGCCAGAGTGGGACTGCAGGAGGTTGGCTCCAGGACATGTCCAGCTTGTCAGGCCCAGTCTCACCCCACCAGCCATCTTTTAATTAATTTCCTTTCAATGTGCACGAATCTGTGCACTAGGCCTCTAGTGTTAAATATAAAAAGTAATAGTTTGTGGTCACTGTTGATTGTACTCTACCAAAAAGATAGAATACATACTGAAGAGGCTGAGCATTTGATTAAATATCAAGTTATAGAAATCAATGTTTGTATGAAAAATGAACTGTTAGTCCACAGAGATAACTTCTAGTCTCATAATATACAGCCCCTCACAATTAAGTAGCTTAGGATGGCACTACTTTTAATATAGAGTTCTTAGATTTAACTGAATTTAATTAAGTACCATTTATTGAATATAATTCAATGGCAAATGTCCATGCACATTAGAGTTAATTACTTATTTAAAATCAGTTTAAAATTATTTATGATCATCACACAGAATAATAGTACCTGATGAGGACTTTCTAGACTAAGAAAAATAAGTCTGTCTGAGGAGGAAAGATTAGTGTATAAGGACATGTTGATACGCTTTAAATTCTATTAAATAGGATTTGGGGAGTCTACCATGCCAGTCCATTTTCAACCACTAGGTGGCACACTATTGCCTTCTTTCCACCATTCCACCACAGAAAAAGAAAATACCATTGGAAGATGTTGGGTTTAGTTTATTGTTGGTTTTTTATGCCAAGTACTCACCAAAACCAATTTAGCATCATAAAAATATGGATCCACAAGTGGCTCCTTCTCAGTTTTAAGAATAATTAGCATTGGAAATTATTTTTCTTTGCTTTTTCATTAAGTATAGAGTCAACAAGATATAAACACTGAGCAGAAATACTAATAAAATAAGCCCACTGATTACACAGAAACAGAAACAACTGGAAAAATAATTTTACCTTTTATGACACTCAAACAAAGATTACTGCATTTAATATTCTGTACTTGCTTTTTATATTTGCAAGTATATAACTATAAATTTATTACAAAAAGAAAATATGGTAAAAATAAGAGAAATACCATATACAATCTAGTTAGAATTCTGAACATTGTAAAGATTTGGGTAGATTTTTCCAAATTTATTAAATGACTATATTGCCAAGGTCACTCATCAATATAACACTGATTTTTTAAAGTTTTAAACAAATTCTCCATTTACTAGTATACTGATTCAGATTCAGGGATAGAGATGGTCCTAATGCTTTAGAAATAGTCCTTTCTGCTTAAAAGTAAATATATCTTTAAATTCAATTTATTGAAAAAGATGCCCTTTTTTAAATATATTTCTTTATTCATTTCAGAGAGGAAGGAAGAGGGAGAGAGAGATAGAAACATCAATGATAAGAGAGAGTCATTGATCGGCTGCCTCCTGCATGCCCCCACTGGGGATCGAGCCCCCAACCCAGGTATGTGCCCATGGCTAGAATCAAACCTGGGACCCTTCAGTCCTCAGGCTGACGCTCTATCCACTGAGCCAAACCGGCTAGTGCAAAGATGTTCTTTTTGTTTACTGGAGTATGTCAAACACATTTTGAGTTTACCCCAATTGACTAAGAACTAGCAATCATAAGTTAAATAGCACTTTACACAGCACGTTTAATGCCATTGATCAAATGGACTGCACAAATCAGAATTGTGCCTCTTTCCATTCTAAAATGGCCACAGGCAGAATTTGGTGAATTCCAGTCCCAGTTTTGCCATTAGCTAGCTGTGCTGTATTGAGTAAATCTTTCTACTTTTTTTCTCAAATGAAAAAACTAAGTAGAATATTTCTAAGCCTCTATTTCACTTATAAATGTATGATGTTGATATCTAAGACCAACCCTAATGAAGATAATAGTGTACAGATTGTCTCCCATTTTCTCTGATGAGTAGAACCAAGAGCTCAAAATACAAAAAAGCAGGAGAAACCTGATTGAGAATTTGTTTACTTACTCTGGTCTAATAGATATGTAGCCACCCGGAATGAATTCATGTGCCCTTTCTCTAGCTGCCTTGTGCAGAATCATCAATAACGTAGATCATCTTCACAGATTCCATTCCTGGTACAAACAATTTGGGTGTCCAGTGAGAATGATGGCTTTAGAACTATGTATTATGCTCATTTAAGATTATCCTATAGGGACTAAACTCCTTTTCTTATAATGTGTTCCTGAATTACTCAAACTTAGAGCTCCATTATGTCTTTATATTGAGTTTAAAAAAGTAAAAATCTCTTAATTCTTCAAATTTGAGAATGATTCTATTGTGTGCATGTGCTGTATACAAAATCTAAGCTGAACAAACAGCTGATCCATATTTTTACTTGCAGACTTACATTTCTCTCTCTTCCATAATACAATAATTACTGTGTGAATTTACAAATTTATCCAAAAAATACATTTAATGCACTAACCATAAGAGAACACGTTTCTTTCTTTAGCATAGAGGGCTTCTTTCCCTCTATTGTGCACCTCTGATGGTAGTTTTTAAAGATTTTCATGAAGGATGGGTCCTTAATTAAGACTTTAAAATGAGGGCAATAAATATATTTTATTGGTTATAATACCTTTTTCTTTATTAGAAGGATAACAGACTGCTGGTTAACTGGTCATGAAATATTAATTAAAAGAAAAATATATGATGGAAGCAATCTCAGTTGGTGCTAATTCATTTTTCACTGGGAATTTTTCTGCATAAAGTTAAAGGCATATGGATCCAGTCATATCATCCATAGAGAAATACCAACTGATCTTGCAGTTCTTAAACCTGCAGCTCACCGAGCGAGCGAGCTTCTCTGCACCAACAGCCAGAGTCCACAGAGAGCGTCTCCTTTGGACCTTGGCAGTCAGGAGTCATGCTCAGGACAACGCATGTATAACAGACTTCCCACAACAGTGCGTATGAACCCAGCATAGAACAAGGCTGTCCCCGCCGAGCAATGGGAGACAACAGGGAATTCTGTCTACCCCCTCCCACCCCCCCAACCCGCTCGCCCTACCCTGTGCTTACCTGTGCTAACTAGCAACTTCCAGTTAAACGCCACATTTCTCAGATTCTACCCACTCCCATCAGCCTCCTCCCTCAACCTGGCTCAGAGATTATATAAAACTTAAATTTAAGAGAAAAAGCCAATGTTTGAGGACAGCAAGGAAAAGAAATCCTCAAATACTGCCAGTGATATTAAAAATGTAATTAAGATAAGCCTCTTTGGGCAATTCCAATATAGTGATTTCATTTTGCTGGAAGAAATGCTGGGACTACACCCTCACTCCCCACTGCAGGGCCTGGGGAGGTGTGTGTGCTGGTAGTCAGCCTCCTCGCGGAGGGATTTACTTGAGGCCCAGTAGCAACTCCAAGGCAATCAGCTACCTCCGACCAGTGATTCTCAAACTTTAATGTGAATCTAAAAGGCAACTTTGATTCAGCAGCTTCTGGGGCAGCAGGAAGGACCCTGCCCTTCTCTCTATGAAACTGAGCCATAGCCACTGCCCAGTAAAGGAAGGAAGAACAGAACCTGACTGAAGCCTGTAGGATTTTTTTAAATACAAATAGGTGTCTTAGTATAGTTAGAAGATTCTTGGCAACTTTTAAAAATCTCATCTTTACAATCCCATTTCTATAATAAGCACTTTTAAAAACTTTTTAGCCCTGGCTGGTTTTGCTCAGTGGATAGAGCGTCAGCCTGCAGACTGGAAGGTCCCAGGTTCGATTCCAGTCAAGGGCATGTACCTTGATTGAGGGCACATCCCCAGTAGAAGCTGTGCAGGAGGCAGCCGATGGATATTCTTAACTCTCTATCCCTCTCCCATCCTCTCTCTAAAAAATCAACAAAATATATTTTTAAAAAATAAAATAAAAATAAAAACTTTTTAAATTTTTAAACAACTTTCAAAATAATTGATGATCTCAAAGTGCTCTTCCCTTTCATTTCCAGAATATTTCATATTCATTCACTGGCTTTTTTACTTTCAACCTTCAACAAGACTGTTATATTTTTCTCCTGGTTAACAATCTATTTTTTAAATTATAACACAGTTGCCGAAACCGGTTTGGCTCAGTGGATAGAGCGTCGGCCTGCGGACTGAAACGTCCCAGGTTCGATTCCGGTCAAGGGCATGTACCTGGGTTGCGGGCATATCCCCAGTGGGGGATGTGCAGGAGGCAGCTGATCGATGTTTCTCTCTCATCGATGTTTCTAACTCTCTATCTCTCTCCCTTCCTCTCTGTAAAAAATCAATAAAATATATTAAAAAAAAAATTATAACACAGTAAAATTGACTTTTTTCTTTTGGTGTATAGGTCTATGAATTTTAACACATGCACAAATTCATTTAACCACCACCACAACCAGTCCATCCTCCTACCCCCAAAAAAGACAGGATTTGGTTCCCAAATTTCTACAGCTTTCTCTTTCTTCCCCCTTTCTCTAGTTCCTCTCTTTGTTCCCAGGCTTTCAGACAACATTATGTGTTTGGTTTTTTAATAAAAATAAAATGAATTAAGTATCATTTTGAGAAAATGTCCAGAAAATTTACATTCTCTTTGAACTAACAGGAGGCACCAGCGATTTGAAACTCTGGGGTTCGGAACCACTGTGATAAAATTATGAAGATCCATGAATCCAGTTTGAAAGCAAATACTTCCTCCTGGCTTGAGCTCCCAGACAGGGACCAATTGGTCTCCAACGTGGACCTCCCTGAGGTTGGGTGATTCTCAACAACGTTGTCTTTATTTTACTGCCAGCTTCAGCCCAGAAGAGAGTCCAGGCTGTCTCAGAACCCATAGTCCTCAAGGCTGGAGGGCGAAGCACCTTGCTAAGTGGGAACTGCATCTGAGAGCCCCAAAGCAGGTCACCAGCAGAAGGAGGAAACCAGTTGGGTAATTTATTCTGTTTCAGCTTGCAGGGTACCGGAAACTGTTGAATCTGTACCCCAAAAAGTTTCAAATTACAGAAAAGATCTGGTTCTTCAATGATTCATATTAATAACTACAGGTAAAAGAATAAACCTTCAGAAGATGACAAATGCTTTAATTTGGGGGCTATTTCCAGCCCCTGTATACTTATAGCTCTAGTCATACCACAAAACTAAAGGTCTTGTAATACTGCCGTTGATTTACGGAAGGGAAAAAAGATGACATTACTGAAAAGACCCATTACTCCTGTGCCTCCTCATGTAGTTCAGTGTTAAGTACTCTACAAATCTGAATCCTTGGTGGAATGCAATTCTGTAATTCAATCGAGAGATCTTGCTAATGTCCCAGTCTGCAAGAACATAGCTTAAGGGTTTAGGTTTAGCAGGAAACCTTGCAAACCAGGGATGGAATTACAACCTGCCTATTCAATCAGGGATGAATAAGGCTTGTTGGCAATACAATATTAAACAATTAAGATTTTCAAAGAAAAAGCAAAAATTATAAGGTTAAGTTTGTCTCAGTCAGAGACTAGGAATTGGAAGGTAAAGGATGAAGACAAGACACCAGATGAACAAAATGTTGGTAATTGTTGAAGTTGGAGGATTAGTAAATGGGAAACAAGTAGACCATTTTATCTATTTTTTCATATCAAAATGTCGTTAATAAAAACACATGAAACCTATATGTTCATGTTGACCAATGTAACCCAATAAAATTTAATTTAAAAAATAATTTTTTAAAAAAGAAAAAAATGCCATCAAAAGTATGATGGGAGAATAAGATTTCTTGAAACTCATGGAATTTGTAGCTATTTTTTGTTTTACATGTTAAATGTAAATATGAATCAATACTGAGTGATAACTTCTATAAGATTATGGGTCAATTAATCAGTGTAAATGGAAACTTCCTGTACATGCAGGAATAAGGCACCTTCTTAGAGCACTAAGGGAGCTCTCTTACGTAATGTAGTCTGTGGAGTTGTGTCATTCATGTTATTCATACACACACACACACACACACACACACACACATATACACACAATATTACATAGTAGTCAGACTTCCAAATGGAAAATCAGGATGTGGGAACACTGAATATCTGTGTCACAAATGGGTCATTACAGTACTTCTTTAAACAGTGCATATCAATAATATGGCACAAGGATTTCTGTCTATATAACAAACTGTTTGTAAACTCTAATTATAACCATTTAGGGAGTATTTGAAAAATACTACCTGGCCCTAATTCAGAGCAATTCATCAAGTTATCCAGATTTTTCAGTGCATCTAGATTTGAGGGCTACTAGCCTACTGCTCTCAGGAGCACGGGTAAGACTTAAAGTGAGAAGATGTCTTCAAAATTTGTCAGGATGACCACATTGCTTGGATAACCTCAAACATCCATGCTAAGTAAGGAAGGTCTGCTGTGGAGAAATTAAATTACAATGGAAGTCATGTGATACTCAAAGTCAAAGAGAATAAAATGAAGCAAACAGGAAAAAAAATGTCCCCAACCATGGAGGTAGGCCAATGTTGGGTCAATGATGGGTTGGGGACCCACTAGTAAAACATGCAACATGAGGGAAGTTAAGACACAGTAAAAAGATCTCGGACCAGACTACCCTAACAAACATTGGAAAATTCATCCAGAGCTCAGCAAACTACATTTCCAACCACACTCTCTCCATCATGCTTTGTTACCAACAACACCAAGAAACTCCTTGCCCAGAGTTTTTCTAACTTTCTTCCAAGGACTCGCATGTCCGATAGACCTGAGTTTGCTGGGGTTTGCATAGCTTGTTAATTTTGTATGTCTAATCTCAGGATAGTCTTTCTGATTCTCTGTCTTTTGCATAAACTATTTGAAATAAGGAGCTTCTTAAACTCAAGGCTGTCTGTTCTTAAATGAACAGTCTCACATTTCACATAATATCTGAAGGGAAGACAAGGCATCCTGGCTTTGGACAAGCCAGATTCCAGTTGCAACCAAATTAAAAAAAAAAAATAGTATCAGCTCATGTTTATTCCATTAAGGCCTTCAAGGATCAGTTCTTTCCTTAGAATGGAATGTCTCAAGTTCAGAAATGATCATGTAGGTATATTACCATCACAGCTAAATTCAAGTAATTACTGGAATACCTTAAATTAAATACAAACAGTAATTTACTTGATCCTCACAAACCCAATTTATTTGATCTTGTTATGCAAGTAAGACATGAATTAATATCCATATTTTACATATAATCAAATGGAAGCTCAAAAAGATTATGGCTTTTCCATGATCCTCACCCTGGCTGTCAGAGCAAAGACAAACCTGACATTCTGATTCCTAATCTAGTGCCCATTCTACCAGCTCACAGGTGCCCTCCACTATCACACATTAACACACACATTGATTGAGCAAAGCATTAAGCTAGATGCAATAGGAGAGACAAGAGAAAGGCCCCTGTCCTTCAACAGCTTGAAATCTAATTGGGAGAATAAGACATTTCATTTTATGAACAAAACTAGAGGCCCAGCACAGGACATTCATGCACGGGTAGGGTTCCTAGGCCTGGCCTGCAATCAGGGCCAATCTTCCACAGCTGCTGGCAGCTGGCCCCACCCTCCGCCGCCTGCCGCCACTGGTTGCCCTCTGTGTGTGGGGGGCTATCTGCAGGGTGATCAGGCCCCAGTGCCGCCTGTGTCCACCGCCACCCAACCCCGATTCTCAGTTCCCCATTGGGCAATAGAGGCCTGCAGGCTGGGGGCAGCTCCTGCATTAAGTGTCTGCCCTGTGGTGGTCAGTGCACATCATAGGCGACCAGTCGTTCTGCCGTCCGGTCTATTTGCATATTATACACACACACACACACACACACACACACACACACACACGCACACTAGAGGCCCAATGCATGAAATTCGTGCACAGGGTGGGGGTAGGGGGTCCCCTCAGCCCAACCTGCACCCTCTCCAATCTGGGACCCCTTGGGGGATGTGTGACTGCCGATTTAGGCCTGATCCCTGGGATGGGGCCTAAACTGGCAGTTGGACATCCTTCTCACAATCCTGGACTGCTGGCTCCTAATCTCTCACCTGCCTGCCTGCCTGGTTGCCCCTAACTTCCCCCACCCCCACCCCCTGTGCTGGCCTAATCACTTCTCACTGCCTCTGCATGCTGGCCTGGTTGCCCCTAATTGCCCCACACTGTCAGCCAGGTCACCCCCAACTGCCCTCTCCAGCAGCCTGGTCTCCCTAACTGCCCCCCCCCACCAACCTGGTCACCCCTTACTGCCCCCCCTGCCAGCCTGGTTAGCCCCAATTGCCCCCCTCTGCCAGCCTAGTTGCCTCTATCTGCCCCCTCCCCCCCCCCCCGCAGGCTTGGTTGCCCCACAGTTGCCCCACACAGCCTGCTTGTTCAGTCATTTGGTTGTCCCTCACTAACCCCCCTGCCGGGCTGGTCACCCCATGCAGTCTGGTTGTTCAGTCATTTGGTCATCCCTCACTAACCCCCCTGCCAGCCTGGTCATAGGCAGCCATCTTGTGAGGGTATGAGGGTCAATTTGCATATTACCTCTTTATTATATAGGATGAAAAAGGAAAAAACCCTAATACCTGTATTAAATGTTGGAAAACAGATAATGAAAGACAATACAGGCAATAAAAGCAACAGAACCTGATGATTCAAACTGAACAAACTGGTTTGGCTCAGTGGATAGAGTGTCGGCCTGCAGACTCAAGGGTCCCAGGTTCGATTCCGGTCAAGGGCATGTACCTTGGTTGCAGGCACATCCCCAGTAGGGGGTGTGCAGGAGGCAGCTGATCGATGTTCTCTTTCATCGAAGTTTCTATCTCTCTATCCCCCTCTCTTCCTCTCTGTAAAAAATCAATAAAATATATTTTTTTTAAAAAACTGAACAAAAGGGAAGATTCAACAAATATTTCTTCATAAATATTTATTGAGCACTCATATGTGTCGGCACTTTTCTCAAAGGGCAAAGACCTTGTACTTTTCTTACCCAGGCTCTCACCGAATCAGGAGAAACCTAGGTGGGAGAGATACTAAAGGGTAGCCCAGGTGACTTTTCAGGGCCCCTGGTGTGCAGAGCTGACATGGCCTCCTCACACACTGAATAGTGTGGGGCTGGGAACCAGGACAGGACGTCTTGCTAAGTTACACATGGCCAGGTGGCTCTCTCCTGCCCTTACCCCATCCCTGACTGGTTGAGCAGTTCGTACCTTGATAAAACCATTGATAACACACTCCTGGAACCAGGTTAGGTTTTAAAATCTACCCATCATGCCATGAAATGTGTGGTTTTGTCTCCAGCAATCAAAGAGGCCATATAAACCCATTCTGTTTTAGCCATGCTGACCAGTCAGTCTCCAGAACCATATTCTTCTGGCTTTTATCACTTCATGTCACTGGGAGGAAAGAAATCTCTGTGCAGCTCCTTCTAGCTCAGCTGTCATATCAGTTCACCTGCACAGACACCCTGTGTTTTTCTGTGGCAGTTTCTTCTACATCCATTCTAAGCCTACTCCCAACCATGAAAGCTATGGGGGCAATTCCAGGGGAAAAAATGGGCAATGTTATTTTAAGAAGAATTGTGTTTATTTTAATAAAATATGTTTATTTCATTACATAGTGATAATACTTGCTACAGAGAAAGTCGCATGCTTATCACTGGGCTCTGAGCTGACCTTAGTGGGTTTTAATTTAATTTAATTTAATTTAATTTAAGTAGCTAATTAATTTACAAAGCAAATGCTATCTGCCCAACTAGGTGTCAGGAATGGCATCGAGAAAAAAGCACTGATTTCTTTTTCCACAATAATTTTTCAAGGCAGTAATTAGATGCATTAATCAATTACAAAGATTGAAAGAGGTGATATTTGCCTTGGGCGTCATTACCCCATTTTACTTCTACCTCCCACCACCTGTTAGAGACCCTCCTCACACGTGCCCCTGGACCCCATCACCCTGGCTTGGAATGTCCTCACCAATGTTATTCACACCCCATATAACGTGTTTGGCCATGTCAGTTCCAGAATCCTATTAAAGTTTCCTTGGCCACTCAGTCCTCAGAGCTCTCTCCCCTCTCGGCAGCTGTAGATTTCAAATGAACAATGTGCTCTGGAGCCACAGGCTGTCGGGTCCCACCCTCAGCGTGCACCTGTGCCTGCGCCTGGGGGGACAGAGGACCTCAGCGAATACTTGACCAGTGACTGAGTGACCCAGTGGTCAGCAAACTGCGGCTCTTTGGCCCCTGGAGTGTGGCTCTTCCTAAGCCTTAGGAGTACCCTAATTAAGTTAATAACAATGTACCTACCTATATAGTTTAAGTTTAAAAAATTTGGCTCTCAAAAGAAATTTCAATCGTTATACTGTTGATATTTGGCTCTGTTGACTAATGAGTTTGCCGACCACTGGCAGTGGCCAGTCTCCTGTGTTGTGAGAGTCTAGGAAGAAAAAGTGACTCCTAGAAATCTTTATTTTTCAACAAATCTATTTTAATATTTTTATGTTAGAAGATAGCAGTTTAAACTATCTCTTTTTTTGCATTTTATCTTTATCGATTATACTCTTCTCTGTCATTCTTTTTACCCTGTGAGTGAAAATGTAACTATTTTTATTTCTCAGACCAAATACAAAACTTAAACTTGGTAATTCCCCTAGTTATAAGGTGTTCGTATTAACCAACCCGGGGTTTCTCTATCCAGGAACAAAAAGCTGGTAAAAGTCTCAAAATCCACCAAATCGATCTGCAGCTTCTTGCTGCCCAATTCCCAGTCATATCTCAGCTGTAATCAGAACAGAGTTGTCTTTGTTCCCCGGGGAACTGCCGGCTGACACCCATCAGCTCCATCAGCGCGCGCTGGGTTAGGGAGACCCGGGCCTGGAAGATTTGTGCGCGCTGCTCTTTGTGCAGCATAACTATACATGATTTTAAAGATCTTAGCCCACCTCCCCTCCCGGTCCCCAGAACTAATCTATATGCTAATTTGCACTTGATAATGCCGCCCCGCAATATGGTAATTCCTGTAATGTTACCCAGGGAGGGGAAAAAAAAGCAGAAATTGAGCCCTGGCTCCATCTCCGAAGGCTGCGCCTTCCTGAGAACCGCGCGCGAAGAGCAGGTTACAAGCCTGAGCCCACGTCGCTGTTTGCCACATTGAGGTCAAAGTGAAATCATTCTGGAAAACCTGCCAATATTCTCCTGGCTACACTGTTTTAAATGATCCCAGAAGCACGAATTGTATAGGGAGGCAGTGAGCCGTAGTCTATTGCGGGGAGAGTTAAAGAAACAACTGCTTCCCCCACCTGAGAAGGCTCCTAGATTTACAAGAAATCTGAAACCCCTGACTTAACTGCTCATCCTCCTAAGAAGGGCCAAGACTCCTGGCTTCTGCACAGAACCCTGTCTGCACAACGACCTCCGCTTCCTGCCCCGCTTCCCTACATTGCCCTGCAATGATATTAAGATATCAAATGCAGGAATGACAACAAGAAAGCCCTAATTAAACAGCAGCAGCGAAGGTCCTCTCGAAGGAACAGCTTGAACCCAAATAAGAGGAGCTGGGGACTGGAAAGGGGGAAAAGACAATGGGGGCTTTGAAATCAGCTGGGTTTGAAGCAATGCATTTGTTGTGTGTATTTAAAGGGCCAGATGACACAAAGCGTTCCCAATGCTGTCAGGCCAGAGACCAAGCTCTGGATTCACCAAGACAGAAGGGGTAATACTCCCTGAGTCCCGTGACCAGAATCGAATTGTAATTGGCCTCCGAGATCACTTATGGCAATCAGGGAAGTAATATGCTTCTGAATAATTATGAATAATTAGGCACATTTATGAATAATTACACTGATAATAACTATCTAACTCATTCCATTTTAAAATTGTAATTCAGTCATTATGCATTGAGTAGTCATTCCCTTCCTCCTGCTTTCTGCATATTCATAGCCTGATCCATCTGCCGGCTCACAGCCTCTCTACAGGTCAGGACTGTTCCTGCAGCAGCCAGGTGTGTATGCAGGTGAACTGGACTCCCCCTGGGGACAAGGGAGCAGACTGGTGGGCAGGGTGGTAACTTCATATCCTCCTCAATTGACTTGAGAGGACTGGGCAGAACAAAGCAACACAAAGGACATGGGGAAATATTTTCTTAAGACACTGGAGCTTTGCCCTCTGTGACTCATTTATCAATTCTCAGGTGGCTTCAAAGCAATGTCCAGGAGCTCATTGCTGTTTCTAATACTGGTGGTAAATACAAGCTGTTGTTTCTATGTATCATTGTGAAGAATACCAGTGAATTGTTTTAAAAAAGAAGAAAAAAAGTTTGTCTTTTTATAGTGTCTTCTGATCAGATAACTAGGCTGTTTAGAGCATCAGAAATTCCCATTTGCAGATGGAGTCTTCAAATAAAGTGTGCTTCCTCAAGTCTTTAAGACAAAACGTGTCCTTGCCTATTGGCCATGCTCCCTCACATCTTACCTCCTTTCCCCCTTTCCCGTGACCTCTCACCTCTCTCTCTTTCTCTTTCTTCCTCCCTCTCCTCTCTCTCTCTCTCTCTCTCTCTCTCGCTCTCGCTCTCTCTCTCTCTCTTTCTCTCTCTCTCTCTTTCCCACTTTTGCCAACTTCTCTCTCACCTTCATGTCTCTTACTGCTCCAGTCCTAACGATGATAATCACAAAAGTAAGCTTATATTTTCCTGATTCCAAAAGTAATATCTGTTAACTCAGAAATTTGAAAAGTATCAGGGGGGAAAAAGAAAAATAGTTTTAAAAAATCAATAATATCAGCACCCAAGAGATCCAATATTAACTTCATATTCTAAAGTTTCTTTTTCTATACAGATTTCACACCACAGAGATAATATTACAAAAGCAATTTTGCATCTTAACATTTTCCTTAATGTTTTCCATATGGTTGCATTTTCTGTATTATTAAATAATTAGTCTTGCCATATCATTAAAAGCTTCATGTTTGATTTGTCCAAATGATATATGAACATGGACACGATAATTTCTGAAGATGTGGGTACCTGTGTTTCCCATTTTTTCTATTTTGCCATATTATCGTGTGAGCTAGTCTTCTTTTGTTCTTATTTCTCACCCTATTATTTCCATGTTCCCCTCTCTTCCTGTTAAATGACGGCTTGACATGGGCATCAGGAGGTGTGTGCTGCTCCAGAAACAACACAGGAAAATAATAACATAACTGGTTTAATGCCCAGGCAGGCTTACGACATACAAATATTTTAAGTATGAGCAACATTAATACCCTGCAGTTTAACTCTAAGCAAAACCTTCTATGCAGAATTAACCATAATAGGATTCTATCTTGGATCCAAACCAAGAGAGCTCAGTAACTGAAATACATTATGATTCATCCTTTCCTAAGACTTGATTACAGAAAAATGGAGGCACACGATGCACCTTATTGAGTTTCCACATGACTGCATCAGATGCGTAAGAATTGCCTTCAGAGCTTGTTACAAAAATATCTGCCTGGAGTCCAGCAACTAACGTTTTGATTCAGTAGAATCGGGAGTAAGGATCAAGCTGGGAAGAGAAGCAGGCAGCAGATGATGAAGCACCGTGTTCACCATGCCAAGAACCTAAACTTTACCGCAGAAACCATGCAGTTCATGAGCAGATGAGTGACATGGTCAGATGGACATCTGAGAAAGTCAACTCCAATGCAAGGAAACAGCATAAATTGAGTGGTTGTGATATCAAGCAAGATGAACTGCAAAGAGAGGGACAGATCTGCATTGGATTAGCTGGCCTAATATGGTAACACAGAAATCTGGTCAGCCAGCAGTGAGAACATAACTGAAGTAGTACAGTCTGTAACAGGGAAGTAGAAAAGTAGGTTGATATGAAAGCCGTGTATGGTAGAATGAATAAGATAGTGTGAATGTTGGACCTGAGAACTAAAAGACAAAGCTAAGGTGACTCCTGATAATCTGGTTTGGATAAAAACATAGTAGGAGGGAAAGCAGCAATTGGACTTGGTGTGCAAAGAAGGGGAGGAGGAGGGTGATATGTGCTATCGGGCCATGATGAATTCACTGGGAAGCAATGAGTAACCAAAGAAGGAAAACATCCTGTTCAAAAATAATCATCTCAAATTGTTGTTTGGGATGTGAGGGCAATCTGGCTGCAACATCTGTCACCCCATTGATCGCCAGGGTTGATTCGGCTGATCTGGCTGGCTAGGCGGGTGTCCCCCTCCTCCCTCACCAATCCATGTGCGTCCCTCCCGAAGCTGCGCGCTCAGTCCAAGAGGATGACCTTCCCCGCCCCCCCCCCCCCCCAGGAGAGGACCGGTCCTAGGTCAAGAGTATACGAGTAGCTGCGCTCCCCTGCTAAAACCTCCAAACAAGCTCTCAAATTGTTGTTTG
Source organism: Myotis myotis (assembly GCF_014108235.1). NCBI lineage: Eukaryota > Metazoa > Chordata > Mammalia > Chiroptera > Vespertilionidae > Myotis > Myotis myotis. Next base: position 87,941,507 of record NW_023416324.1, read on the forward strand.
GATTTTTAATAATTAAAATAAAGGTTTTGCTTTCCTCCCTGTATGGATATTGCTCTTATGATGCAGTGCACTGGCTCCCAGAGAATATAAAGCCTTCTGAGGTGCTGGGCCTTTCACAGCGAAACCAACAATTGGGGGAGACTCATGATGCAGATTATTTGCATCACCTGCTTACTCTATGATCTGGAGAGCAGGAATCAAATAATCATGTGGCTTATCTCCCCACGTGACCTGGGGACATAAAAAGCCACACATCTAATTCAATTGTATCCCATCATAAGTCTTTGCAAGTTCTCTCCCCTGCGTGGTAAGACATCTATAGATCCTGCATTAGGCAGCTTACATAGATCCGATGTCCTAGTCTTTGTGTCCCAGCAGGATTTCCTGTAGGTGTTGACAGAGTTGACATCCAGAAAAAGAATTCACTGGCAATCCTGGGAACAAAGCTCAAGGAATGCTCGTTGGACTATATTAGTCTAAAAGTTGGAAGAATCAAATGTTTTACTTCAAGTACGTGGTCACACACAAACTTTAAAAGAATCAACCAGTTTTTTGGGTTTAGTTTGTTTGTTTATTGTTTATTTGGGCATTTTAGTTCCAAGTCACTGGGTGAGTTTCCTATTCTAAAAAAACAAAAAACAACAACAACAACAACAAAAACACCCAATGTTTCAAAAGGCAACTATTAACAGAAGGAAGTCCAGGGAGAAATTTCAGTAGAAACACTGTATCTCAACTCCTGTATCTTTTTTAGGTGGAATAAATGGGAGGGATTGAGAAATACTAGTATATCTTGAATATCTTGATCATATAAAGCTATTAAAATATGTCTTGATTGTGCACTCCATCCACTATGTTTATAGCTATGCTCGCTATCATTGCCTGTCAGTCTTCTTCCGAGTCTTAAACAACCCAATCCAAGAGGTGGCCGCTGATTTACATGCGCTATCATTTAAAAAATAAAAAAAAAGGGGGGGGGGGGAATTTGCCGGGAGCCAGTCCATCCTTGCTGCTTGACACAGTCGCTGCAGGGAAGAAACATCTGCACAGTATATGTTTCAAGGGACCTGGCATATATGGCATACTGTTCTTAATATGTTTGCTCACCTTCTTGGCGCTATGTGTTTTAACCAAGGTCACCTCTCCGAGAAAGGTTGTTTCCCCAGGTAAGGACTTTCCCCTGAAGTTGCACGCTTAAGCTACATAATCTTTACTCCCTGGAATGGAGATAAGAAACTCCCTAACCTTTGGAATAGAGATTGATAGGATTGGAATCAACTGGTATAAATACAGATGTAACAAGACAATGGGACACAGAACCTAGAGACAGAACCTAGTGAGAGAACATGGCAAAAGATCCTGGACAGAACCCGGCTACATGAATTGGCTGGAGATCCTAGACAGAACTTGGCTGGAGAAACTGGCTACAGAACCTAGAGACAGAACCTAGCGAGAGAACCTGGCTACAGAACCTGGATAGAACATGGCAAGAGAACCTGACTAGAACCTGGTGACTGAACCTGGCTGGAGAACCTAGTGAGAGAACCTAGACAGAACTTGGCTGGAGTTCCTAGCTGGAGATCCTGGCTAGGCTGCTGATCAACTGAATATATATATATATATATATATATATATATATATATATATATGTCTTGATATTATTGAGCCATTAAAAATCATGGTTATAAAGATAATTTGGCAACACAGGAAAATGCACAAAAGCAAGCTACAATATTGAGTATTCACTATAATTGCAACTATTTTTAAAGTATAAAAGAAAAAAAACGGGAAGAAATGCAGCAAAATACCAATAAGGATTCTGCTACATTCATGATAATACACCTTTTTCTTTTGTCTATCTTACAATTTTTAAATTATATAGTCATGTCAAATAAATAAAACAACAGCAACAACTTAATAATTTTTTTAAAAAAAAATTGTGCTCTGGCCAGGATAAACTAGAAGAAGGGGAGGAAAAAACACCAGACGGGTTAAGGGTCATTCTATAAATCAGTTGAAAGAGTTGAAAATAGAGCATATACTTAATGATGGAATTACACCATTCCTTTATACAGCAATGAGAAAAACGCAGCGTAATGGGGCCAGAATCAACTCAACTATCACCTTGGGTGGAGGCCCTGCGTGGAAAAGCTGCAGAGACAGGCCCTCAAGTGTGTGGAGGTCCAGCCAAGAGAACAGAGGCCTTTCCTCAGCGAAGGAGCAGCACCCCGTGAGCTGTCAGTAAACACCATCAACATCTTGAAAACAGCTTGAGTCTGATGTCTCATCCAGCCCCCATCCTCCCTTCTCCCTCAGCACAAAAAGGCCATTCTCTTTTGGTTTTTTGAAGGAGGTATTTGGGTAATAATTCTTCCCCCACTTCCCTGCTGCCAGCTAAATTCCAATGATTAATGGTGGCAATACTTTGAAATTTTGAGATGTGGGGGACTTGAGGGGAGAGGGCAGAGGAACACGATGGACAGCAAAGAGGCAGGAGGGGTGCTGCTGAAGCGCTAAGGACATTAGAACATGTCAGGGCTGGTAAATGATTCATTGAGGTAATGATGATAAACATTTGTCTCTGAGCATATATGTGCATTTTACCTAACGATCTCAAGCGTCCATAGTGAAGAAAGGCTGGGAATCAATCATACAAACAGGCCTAAATGGAAATCCCTTAGGAATGGGATCTGAATTGTAAATGCCAGCCAGAATTTCACACATCAAATTACAATAAACAGAATGATATTTTAAGCAGCTTGGTACTTAAAGGCTACTGTGTGGAGTCCTGGAGATTCTCTTCGACTTTAAGATTTCTCTCTGCTGCTAGTTGGAGCTTTGCATATCTCTCACTCACCCCTGCACTTCTGTTGTGGATTCTGAAGCTGAGCTTAAAGAAAAGTTTGTCACCACAAACTCATTCATAGGTGGCTCAGTCCTCCTCTTGCCCTGGCTCATTTTCCCTTCTGTCAAGTACCTTTGCTATCCAAGGATAAAGTTCAATACATTACCCCCAGAAAGTTTTATTGAGAAACAGTCAATCAAAACAGTCTTTGAGGAACTGGAGGGCATACTGTGGGCTTCAACATTTAACTCTAAAGGCTTATTGGATTCAGAACATGGCCTATGACGACCACTTTCGTGTTTCACTTCTGCATTTTTCACCTTGCGCATTATCTGAACCTTGGAAAAATGTACACACATAGAGAGAGCCAAACTCAGGGCAGTGGCTTTATAATGTCACCTGAATTATTGACTGAAATGAGCCAGGGCTGGCTCAACCAACACCATAAAATAATTGGATTCCTAGCTACAGTTCAGCTCAAACCTATTGTTCAGTATCTAATTTATTTCATCAACTGAAGCACATTAAAGAAAATGGTGGTGTAGAGAATAATTATACTGACCCTACACACTGTGATTTTTAAGGTCCTGGGACAGTTACTTTGAGCCCCAAATTACCTAATTGCAGGTAAATTGGGTAAAGCACTCTTTGGGGTCTACACAGCCAGTAGAGTGGCAGCACAACACAACATCTTGGAAAACTTTCATAAATGATTGCTTTTCAATCCTACCCTAGACCTATTTTCTCTCCCAGGATGTGGTCTGAGAAACTGTACTTTATGAATTCCCAAAGTTCCAATGTACAAGTAGGTTTGGTAACTACACTTGGCTCACCTCCGAGGCATGGGTATATATTTTTTTATGTTAGGATTCCCTATGGCTAGCGAATGTGCCTAGCACATGGTGGGTTTTCAATAAATGTTTTTAATTTATCAGTCAATAATATTTGCCTGTGAAATAACATCATACAATTTCTTCCCTATGCAACAGAGGGAGCAGGGAGCAGTGTGAGTATCCTGGAAGACAAGGAGAAACTGGAAAGAGCAGGGAGAGTCAGAGTAGAGAGAACCAAAAACCAACACTGCTTCACATGAAAATTTTGTCCTGAGTCTCAGCAGGTTTTATGGTGACTATCACTTGTAATCTAAAATTTAAGATTGAAAATAGAGGATTAACCACTTTTTATGTCCACAAAGACAATGAATAAGTATCTTCTTGTTCATAAACATTTCAAACATAATGGTCATAGACAGGGTGGCCCCAGACACAATTATATTATAAGCAAATGTATTTCATTGGGTTCCCCAATAGTTGACTTTAAGAGTGAGTAATTTATTTGGAAGATGATACTAGGAAATAATAGGAGTGGAGGGAGGAGAAGAAAGAGCTAGAAAGAAAGAAAATCAATAAAAAGTATGCTATGGAACAGGTTACCGTGGGGCATCTGAGGTTCAATCGCACTGGGAAAATCGAGAAGACAGAAGAGGGTCCGTGGTACTCAAAGTGCCATCCCCTGACCGGCTGCATCAGCACCAACTGGTGTGGTGGTTTATTCATGTGCCAACTTGACTGGACCACACAGTGCCCAGATATGTTGTCAAACATCATTCCAGATGTGCCTATGAGGGTGTTTCTGGATGAGATTTGAGTCAGTAGACTGAGTAAAGCAGCTTGCCCTCTCTAACAAGGTAGCCTCATACCATCAGATGAAAGCTGTACAGAATAAAAAGGCTGAGTAAGAGGCAATTCTCTCTCTGCCTGACTGTCTTTGAGCTGGAACATTGGTCTTGTCCTGCCTTCAGACATGCACCTGTTCCTGCCAAATCAAATTGTATATGTAGCATGAGCAAGATATAAACGTTTATATGTTAAGCCACTGAAATTTTAGACTCATAATGGCCTAACCTCACTGGTATAAACACTTTCCGCCTAACCCCAAAATAGCCTGTTCATAAGAAACAATTTTGTCAGATTAATACTATAGCACTTCATAAAGCCAGTTCTCTCTCTTAAAGATCAAAAATTATTATAGACAAAAGAAAATTTAGGAATAGCCAGTCTGACCTTATCATAATTATCACCAATATTTATTAAACATCATTTATATTATTACTAGAAGCCCATTTATATTATTACTAGAGGCTGCCTCTGCCTCAGCCCCTACCCTCATGTGGCCACCTCAACCCTCGCAGCCCCAGCTTCATCTGGAAGGTCATCCGGAAGGATGTCCGGAAGGTCATCCGGAAGGATGCCCGGAAGGACATCCAGTCTAATTAGCATATTATGCTTTTATTATTATAAACTAGAGGCCCAGTGCACAAAATCCATGCACAGGTAGGGTCCCTAGCAGCTGCTGGCTGCTGGCCAACCGGGGGGGCGGGAGGGGGTTGGGGCGGAGGGGCGGAGGGGCGGGAGGGAAGGGTTCCCTTCCTCTGGCCACCTGCCTCCACTGCCTCTGGCCCTGCCCCCTGATCAAACTCCCAGTTGAGGGGACAATTTGCATATTAGACTTTTATTATATAGGATTTGTAGGTTTTACTCACTACTCATAACTGAATCACAACTTCTCTCCATTGTCGATTTGACTGATGACACACAGAATATAAGAAACAAAATTATTGAGCCTTGTCACCTGTTTCATTAAACATTCCAGCAGTCCAAGGGTCATTACATATAACATATAAGTAAATATTTATTAAGAATTAGAATATACTGCCCTAACCGGTTTGGCTCAGTGGATAGAACATCGGCTTGAAGACTGAAAGGTCCCAGATTCAATTCCAGTCAAGGGTATGTACCTTGGTTGCGGGCACATGCCCAGTCTGGGGTGTGAAGGAGGCAGCTGATCAATGTTTCTCTCTCATCAATGTTTCTAACTCTCTATCCCTCTCCCTTCCTCTCTGTAAAAAATCAATAAAATATATATATATTTTAAAAAGAATAACATAGTTTTTAAAAAAGAATTAGAATATACTATAATATACATATTATTCATGCTATACAGCCCAAAATGTAACTTTCTTTATAATTCAAGATACATAAGTCAGAATTTCCAATGCCTTGTGATCATTATTTTGAACATCATTTATTTCAGGGATATTCATCATCTTTCTGAGATAAAGATTTGCAGATAAGAAGTGTTAAATAACAAAGAGCTACTATGCAGAGGTAATAATGATAATGATAATGAACATAGCAACATTACATAGTAGTATGAGCACTGACTCCATACCGAGTATATGTCTTGTTCTCCTCACAACCGTCCTAAGAGACTTCTTTGATTTCCTTTTACACCTGGAGATTTCGAGAGACAGGGAAGCCTGACCAGGTCATGCAGCCAGTAAAAGGCAGAGATAGGAATTTGAACCCTGACCTATCTACCCCAAAGCTCTTTTTCTAAAAGCTCATGAGTTTCTACAACAACTTTCAACATATAAGAACTCAAAAAAGAAACAAAGAAACATTGTATTGACAAGCAAGCAGAAAAATAGCCCATTTTACAAAAGGAAAATCACAATGATAAAATTTTATAAAAACATTTTTTAAAAGAAAAAAATATCTAATAGAAAAGCAGGTTATAAGTAAAATGATGTGTGTGTTCTTTTTAAAAAGGGTGCTTTGTTATCTCATAAAAGACCTTATAACTTATGTTACAGTCTATTTAAACTAATATGGAATTTATAACCTTACTTTTGTTATAAAATTGGAGCTGAAATAGTGGTGAGAACTCTCTAAGTTTTTATTTCTAATAGCTAAATTTTATTTTACTGTGGCTTTAATCTTCCTAAATCCAGAGGCTGCTGGGAAAAAGATGAATTAAATGCGATAGGATCAGTAGAACTTTGAGTGATGTCAAATAAAATGCCTTATGTGTTGTTTCTGTTTTAATTGTATAGCATCTTATAGACTTCAGTCTCTACCAGAATGATCAATCTGTCACTTGAGTTATTTAACTATTGATTAATTTCAGAAATGTGTTGACATAAGTCTTACTGTAAAAAGAAAATCAGTTCCCCTGTCTCCTACCACCAGGATTCTGAGTCTCATGTCTTTGCCTTTTTGCATGATTAATGTTGTTCTGAAAAACCTAAAGAATCAATAAACATTTTCTGAATCAGAGATATCTACATCCCCAAAGAGGGTTGCCTATTTAGTTTCCCACTCAATCTACAAAATGCATTACCCTTTGGAATGGAAGGTCAGGCTTGGCCGGCTGGTGAGAATCAGAAGTTCTGTTCAGATTTGTTTATCCTTTCAATGTGAAAGTCCTATGGCTAGGAGTACACCAGTCTCCCTGGTGGCCTAAAGGAATAATTACACTCACCCAGGTTTACACACATCTCTGAATGACCCAAGTTAATGCTGCTGACATTGTCTTCTGAAGAAAACAAAACAGAGAAATCTCTCTCTCTCTCTCTCTCTCTCTCTCTCTCTCTCTCTCTCTCTCTCCCTCTCTCTCTCTCTCTCTCATCTCTGAGTGCCTAGAGATCCACATTGTTCCAGCAAACATCATTCACTTAGATTGAGAAAAACCCTCTTCTCTACTGAGCCCATCGAGTTTGACTCTTCTGCCTACTCAGTGGAGGAAGATGTGGCCTCGCTGTACATAAACACAACTGTGTCCAACAAGCAAGGGCCCAGGAAAGAACAGAGCTAATAAAGCAGTAGGTGGAGAGGTGAGAGAAGAGGTGATTAGGAATCCTCTCCTCTCCACACAATTACATGGAATTGTCATCAAGGATAAAGCCATGACTTTAATTCTTTTCAAGGTTAGGGCTCCTTTCTAATAAAATGAATGAAATAATTTGGGAGCAAGATTTAAAGGTATAAAAGAAAAAAGGGAATTCACCACAACTGCCAAGTACTCTTGGCTCCCCTGCCCCTTACCCCTACACCTGCTCAATTGTATTCCCTGTGCCAGGGAGCATGACTAGAAGGTCCAGCCTTCAGTAATATTGAACACAAAACCCGTCTTGCTCCATGTTATTCCAGACCAAGGGAAGAATGAAGAAAAATGGGTGACTGAATGCATGGCTGAGTCCTTTGTCTAGTGGAAATGAGATCAATGTTGTGACTCTGGTCTCCTGAGTTGGGACTGATTTGAAAAATAAAGCAAGACAAGGAAACCATGATCTGATAAGCCGTGAAATGACTCTGCCAATTCACTGAGCCTGAATGAAGTCCCTACCAGGACCTTGTCAACACATTAGATCTAAGCACAAATGCTGCAAGAATAGGCTTTACCTGTGTGCTTCTCCTGAGTCACCAGCTCAGAGAGGAAGAATGATAAGGCTCAGTTTTCTTAATGATGGCTCTGCCCTTTGGAGTGATTCCAAATTCAGCCAGCTTCTGAGGTTGTTCATGGCACAGATCTTCAGAGAGAATTCTCTCTGGGCCTGGAAAAGATAAAAATTAGCAGTCCAACCATGTCATGGAATCAACTTGAAACGTTATTTAATACTAGTGTTCTGGTGCACGGATTTGTGCACATTGAAAGGCAATGAATTAGAAGAAATATTTTAATATCGCTATTTGCCCTTTCTCTATAATAGAAGTATCTACCGAATTCATGATCAACAATGACAGATCAAAACACACGCATGTTATTGGCACCAGCGAGAGCTTTATATATATCGCGCATGAGCGAGTCAACTTAGCCTTTTATATATATAGATAAACTTGCTTAATTAGACCTGCTTTCTGATTTAGCTAAACTTTTTTTCCAGCCCAGTGAAGCACCCCAACTTCTCTTTCAAGTAATTGTCAGCAACACAGCATTAAATATCAACACGAAGCAGATTATTATTGTAGATCATGCAGGGAGAAAAAAAGGGTAAAATATTTAATTGCAGCAGTGTTTGACTATATTTTGCGCAGTGAGAAAACCTGAAGTCATTTTCAAGGTCCACCATTCCTTACTTATTTTCAGTCAGGTCAAGTTTCTAAACGTTCTAAATCTCCGTTTTCTGGCTAACAAAAAGAAAATAGGATTCTACTGAGTCTCCTATCTACCTAATCCAGGACTTCTGTGAGGATCAAATGAGATGAGGCACATGAAAGTGCTTCACAAACATTTGGCTAAAGTGGAAATGTTTGCACCTGGCTATAAAGCAATTTGTGTTCCTGGGCTGAAGAAACTCCGAGGAGGCTAGTCACTAGGGAGAGGAAGCCAGGCATTGCTACATGACATCATCACCCGGTGCCCACAGTGACCATTTCCCGGCTACACTGGGCTGTGGGCTGCATTTTGGGCCATGGGGTCTTGGCAGCATTGGCTGCGATTTGGTGGGTGTCGCTCTGGGGTGGTGGCGGGGCCTGTGTCCCACTTGGGGGAAGCCGAGTGTTTGTCGGCACCAGGTTCATGGTGCCATTTATTTTTAAATGGCCAGTGCACTCACGGCAGCTCCTGCATTGAGCATCTTCCCCCTGGTGGTCAGTGTGCGTCATAGCTACTGGTCGGACAGTCAGACAAACACTTAGCCTTTTATATATATAGATTCCTAATTACTTGAGAATAATTTCATTAGCCACAGCTTTCATTTGAATATGCTACAAATAGTCAAAAAGTTTATATTTCCTTACTGGAACATATCCATAATGAGATTTTGTGGCTGAATATTTATTCCATATGATAATTACAAGGCACCAAACTTGAGCTAAATGAACACATTAAATAGCAAGCAATATTTCTTGGATTCCTTTAATTATCATTATTTCCAAAGTATTCTCGTAGTCACCAGACAAACGTCATTGAAGCCACATGTGCAATGTTAGAGAGAGGATCTAAATGACAGACCAGGGAGCACTGGGTTCCCGGTTTCTTATTAAACGTACATCTCTTTGCCGAAACCGGTTTGGCTCAGTGGATAGAGCGTCGGCCTGCGGACTGAGGGGTCCCAGGTTCGATTCCGGTCAGGGGCATGTACCTGGGTTGTGGGCACATCCCCAGTGGGAGATGTGCAGGAGGCGGCTGATTGATGTTTCTCTCCCATCGATGTTTCTAACTCTCTATCTCTCTCCCTTTCTCTCTGTAAAAAATCAATAAAATATATTTAAAAAATAAAAATAAAAAAAAATAAACATACATCTCTTCCGAGGTGGAAATGAGGATGAGGATGCAGGAGCGCTGCGTGCATCCCCTTGGCCACCTCACAGGGCCAAGGAGTCACCTCACAGGGCCGAGGAGCCACTTGCTCTCTCTTATCAGGGGCAGTGACCTGGGGTTCCTGCTTTGAAAACATCACAGATGAAAGGTGAACAAAGGTGGAAAGTGAGGCTTTCCTTCCTTCTTTCCTTCCTTTCCTCCCCTCTCTCTCCCTCCTTCTTTCCTGTCTTCTTTCTTTTCTCCCTCTCTCCTCCCTCATGGATTTCTCTCTCTTACTTTCCCTCCCTCCTTCTCTCCCTCAACCTCTCCTTACTTCATTCCTGTCCTCCTTCCTTCTTTTCTTCCTCTGTCGCTCTCTTCCTTTTCCCTCACTTATGTCATCCCTATTATGTGCTCCACTCTCAGCAAACCAAAAAGTAAACATTCAATAATGAATCTTACTACCTAATAATGAAAGCATTCTGATGTTTATGTTAGCCCAGCCCAGAGGCTCAGGATATTTAGCTAAGTGTTATTTATAGAGAATTAGATCATTTCATGACACCTTAAAGACTAATCAACAAATATGTAAAAATTCAGTTTATAAAGTACCAGATTGCTAGCCTGGGAAGTTGTCATTAACATCATTTTTCATTAACTTTCTGTGACTCAACCAAACTGCCATCTGCCTCTTCAGACCCCTTCAATTACCAGTGTCCCTCTGCATTTTATTTTTCCTCTGCACCAACTTGAGGCACACATCTCTGTAAATTGCCGCCAATTCCCTAATTACTTAACTGTGTCCGGTATGCAGTAGCACTGAAATGCCTTTCCCTTGGAATCAGCGGGAAGGGGGCCGCTGTTACAGATGAAAGCAGGCCACCAATAAAACCTCATTAATACCTGCAGCTTTAGAGAAAGAATGTGAGCAATGGCCACGTTTCTAAAACGTGAAGAACACAAGAGGACAAAGGAAGCCTCCCCCATAAACAGATGTTTTATTGAGATTGAGTGAGAGAGAAAAGGCATCCCTCCAAAAAAACCATAAGTCTTCTGCCACCATAAGCTTTTCGTTCCGAGAGAATCTCTAGTAGGGCAAAAGAAAGACAGCTTCAGGTGAAAGGTTACCTACAACAACAATGCCAGGCACTGGGCCTGCCCAGGTAAAAGGTAGATGGTAATTTTATCATTAGCATGCCTGACCCCTTGGCCGCACCATATCTCACAGGAAATGTTACGACCAGCTCACCTGTCAAGACACCAGCGCTTAAAGGTCAATGCTCACAGAAACCTTCCGGAGCTTACAACTGAATTGCTGACTTCTTTTATTATTGCCACTTAAATAAATGATTCAAGGAGCAAGACAAGGAAAGACTGGCTTAATGTCAAGATTTACATGAAGGATTCTTAGGGGTTTTGTTTCAAAACTATAAAAAAATACTTTCGCTGTGTTTGGGTATCAAAGAGCAAGCAAGACTTTGAAAATCCATAAATATCCCTGGGCTTGGAGGACTTCCAGTATTCCTTGAAAGGACATTATCAGTTTTAATGTCATTTCACAAGGGCTTTCCCTTTATGTTTTGCTTTTTATTCTACGTAAAGAGAATTTCAACATTCTTTCTCCTTTTTATTGGGGGCAGAAGGGAAGATAATAAGAAAGCTTTTCGTAGCATTGTGTGGACATTACTCAGTTTGAAAAGCAAGAAGAATGAAAGCTTTAAAAGATTAGTCCACTTACAATTTTTTTCATAATTAAGTTATAGATAAAAGCATGTTGCTTAAAAGTAAGCAGGGCATTTCCTCAAATGGTTGAACAAGGAGTTACCAGGTGACCCCATTAAGTGTGCTGCTTCTGGATATTCACCCAAGAAAACTAAAAAAGAGGCTCAAACAGATACTTGAACACCCATGTTTATAGCAGCATCATTCACAAGCAAAATGTGGTATGCACATACAATGGAGTATTGCTCAGCCTTAAAAAGGAAGGAAATTCTGACACAGGCTACAACATGGATGACCCTTGAAAACATTATGCTCAGTGAAAGAAGTCAGACACAAAAGGGCGAATATTATATGATTCCACTTATATGAAATGTCCAGAATAGAAAGATCTATATAGACAAGAAGTAAAGTAGTGGCTACCTAAAACCAGGGGTGGAAAATTTGGGAGGTGATAGCTCAAGAGTGTTGAGTACCTTCTTGGGTTCATGAAAACGTTCTAAAACTGATTGCGGCAACAGATGCACAACTCTTTCAATAGAATAAAGACCATTAAATTGCGCACTTAAAATGGGCAAATTGTAAGATATGGAAATCATATGGAATAAAGGTAGAATTGCCAGATAAAATACTGGTCTTTTAAAAAAATCTTGAAATTATTATTCATGCTATGTCTGTTGGATTCATTCTCAGATTTTTTTTCTCTGAACTTTAGAATTGCTCCATTTGTTGTCATTAGAATCCCTCTGAATTGGTGTCTGCATAACAATCGTCAGGCAGATGGACCTTGGTGATCAAAGGCCACAGAAGCAAGGTTAGAGCAACCAACATTCCCAGCTCTCCATCAGCGAGTTGCAGGCTGAACTTCCAAGAGTACTTTTCGTTGCACATAGAGTAAGGAGTCAGGTTGTCCCCTTCGATGAACCATTCATGCACTCATCATTCAGGACTCAAAATAAGTAAGAAAAGTAATCCTCATAACCATACTTCACAGTTGCTTTCAAAACAACTTCTGTCAAATTGTAATCACCTCTCAGTACTGGTTGTGGGAGTCTATTTAATGAGAACTATTTGTAATTTTCTAGCACGTTGTTAATTCACAAGAATTTATATCATTAAGGTCATTAAACTATGTTATTTGCTCTGGGTTGTTAAAGAGAATGCTAATAACTTAAACTTACTTCCTGATCCTGCAAAAAAAGTTGATGTTGTGTCCCATTTCATTATATCTTCATGTGGCCTTTTTAAAAACTAGACATTCTTATATTTAATTAACTCTTTTTCAATTTTTTTAGTTGTTAAATTGTTCTGTGTAAAAAGACACCATATGATTAGAAAAAAAAACCTTCGATTTAGATTTTTAAAAAGCTTCCCCAAACATTAGTGATATTGTTTTATTTCAATCCACTAATCACTCAGAAGGTGCTTTTTATACTCATTATCTTCCCTCTGTCAGGAAGTGAACACGGCCTCATGGACATAGTTCACAGAAGTAAATAAGTTTAGCTGTCAGATTCCATTGGTTTCCAGAGAACTTCAGGCAAGGAACATAAAAAAGGCCAAGTTAGAGAAGCCCTAAAATTTTATACTTGGCTTTGTGACTTAGGCTTAACGCATTTTAGGAAAACTAAGAAATGCTGTCAGTCCAGCAGCGCACCTGTCACAGCCTCACAACTCCCAACGTGCTGGCCCTCCTCATAAACAGTAAGTATGTTGTAAAGCCGTTTACAGCTGCTATAAAAATATTTTGACTATTTTACCCCACTCCCAGGATAGGACACGTGATACTAGTTAAAGGAAAAGAACACAGATTCGCCTTTGCAGACAGCCTTCCTGAATTTGGGGGCGGGAGGAGAAGGGGAAAGCCCCATTTCTGTGGCAGGGAGCCTTAAAAAGGTGTCGCTCCCTCAAGGGGATGCAGCCCTCGGAGCAGCAGCCTGAGTTCAGCCCCACTCCAGCCCCTACAGCCTCGCACCCTGTGAGCACCTGACACTCCCTGGCCTTGCCCACTGCCACTGTGTATGCAGCTCCTCCCACACCTTTCTATCCCATGTGCTTGCGTGTCTACCAGACAGACTCTACCATTAGTGCCAACCCAAAATCCAGAAGCCAGTCCGCATTCATGGATATGGACTGAGAGCCTGTGTAAACAAACAGACAATGGCCTGATCACATATAAAATAGAACTCATAACCACAGCCTGCAGCAACCAGTCCAGGAAACCACAGCATTATCTAGAGCAGCGGTTCTCAACCTTCTGGCCCTTTAAATACAGTTCCTCATGTTGTGACCCAACCATAAAATTATTTTCGTTGCTACTTCATAACTGTAATGTTGCTACTGTTATGAATCATAATGTAAATATCTGATATGCAAGGTGGTCTTAGGTGACCCCTGTGAAAGGGTCATTCGACCGCCAAAGGGGTCGCGACCCACAGGTTGAGAACCGCTGATAAGCAACCTAGGACACCAGCCTGCTAACTTTCAGGCCACTATTTCCAGGAAGCCAAAAAACAGCCCCTGTAGCAGTCATCTCCAAATGGTCAGGACTTAATTAATAATTGACAGCTTCCCTAATTTTCTACCCCACTTCCAACTTAGAACCAACCAGGCAAGTTAAAATACCAGAGATGTGGAAAGGTAGGTTAAATGACCAGCCATCGTTACCTAAAAGATAAATCATAGGCCGAAACCGGTTTGGCTCAGTGGATAGAGCGTCGGCCTGCGGACTGAAGGGTCCCAGGTTTGATTCCGGTCAAGGGCATGTACCTGGGTTGCGGGCATATCCCCAGTAGGAGATGTGCAGGAGGCAGCTGATCGATGTTTCTCTCTCATCGATGTTTCTAACTCTCTATCTCTCTCCCTTCCTCTCTGTAAAAAATCAATAAAATATATTTAAAAAAAAAAAAAAGATAAATCATAAGTAAGGATATAAATGAAGAAGGAGAGGAAGGAGGAAGAAGAGGAGGAGGAGGAGGAGAAGGGGGAGGAGGGGAAGGAGGAAGAGGAGAAAGAGGAGGAGGAAGAGGAGGAGGAGGAGGAGGAGGAGGAGGAGGAGGAGGAGGAGGAGAAGAAGAAGAAGAAGAAGAAGAAGAAGAAGAAGAAGAAGAAGAAGAAGAAGAAGAAGAAGAAAAATAATACAATAATTAATAAATAATAATACAAGTATAAACTGTGGGATTTGCATACTCTCAACTATAAACCTACTTTTGCTCACCCCTGTATGTTTCCCTAATCAATTGCAGAGGATACCTCATTTCTATTTAGCCTGCCCACAGCTTCTCAGGGCACACCTGAAGCCTTCTCACCACCACCACCGCCAAAGCTTCCTCACTCCTCTGCATGCCTTTCAGTCTCTGCCAGACACAGAGATGGTAGCTGACTCCTTTGCTACAGCAAGATCAGAATAATAAATAGCCTTTGCTTATTTTCCTTGGTTTTCATTTATTTCTGCAGGACAAAAGACATTCTTTCCCAATGACTTCAGGCATTTCTTCAAGAGCAATTCTCTTAAGTGGGTAGACGCAGCTTTATGGAATCCACTGCAAGTAGAAACAGATTACTTGCAAGTTTCATCACCATTTCCCCAGGAGTCTATATGAGGTGAGTGACTTGTTACACTGTCCTATGAAAAATATGGATGGGCCAAGACAGGAGAATAAAACTGTAGATATTACAACCCTGACAACCAGTTGTGACCATTGGCCTGGTATGACCATTCAAACTTCTACCCAGACTCCAGACTCATGACAAGCTCTATTTTTTTCCCCAAAAAAATATTCCCAAGCCCTTCTAGAAGAGAAAGTTGAATGCCAAGACTACTCTCTCAGCCTCAGCCCTCAGACCACTCTTTAAATCTAGCCATCCTGGGCCCACTATTCCCCAAATATAAAGGGCCCATTCATCTCTCCCAAATGGGAGTAAATGTTCACCCACCATTCAGGGCCAGATGAAATGTCGCTTCCTCTTTTTATCTACTCCTAACTTTCCAAAGCAAATTTACTTGCTCCCCCATCTGTATTTGTAGACTGCAGGTAAACCTCTTTAACAGAGCTTGACAGAGGGCATCATAGCTATTTGCTTACATGGTCACCTCCTCGGACTGAAACTGCTCAAGGGCGGGACGTATATTACTGTCCATCATCTGTAAATGGAATGAAATACCTAAAGGAAGGAGGGAGGAAGGAAAAAATAGAAAAAGAAAGGAATGGAAGAGAAAAAAGGAAGGGATGGAGGGAAAAAGGGAGGAGGGAGGAAGGACAGAGGAAGATAAACTTTAAGGACTTCTTAGCACATCCCAATTTTTTCATGTGCTTCAGTTTTCCATATAAAACCTTCTCTCTTTGCAGGTGCCATTTCTGTTCATGCATACCAATAACATTGCAGTCCGATTATAGTGTTATAAATCACTCATATTAGAACAAAGTGCACAGCTCCCCAATGTCAGTAAGACACCAACCCTTCTCTCAGCACAGTAGCCAGTCAGATGGATTTGGTCTGAATCAGGACTCTGCCCTTCACTGGCTCTGGGCTCTACTTCCTAAACCCCCTGAACCCTCACTACGGTATCTGTAACATGAGAAAAATAATACTGACTCACAAGACCATTATTGTACAATTAAATAAAACAAGTAGGTAAAATTTGAGGCACATAAAAGGTAGTCAATCTATGTTAATTTCCTCCTCTATTTTGATTTTTCTCATTTTTATTCAAGCATCCAAGATCAGAATTCAGTAGCCTTGGTTGCTTAAGTCTTGGGGTGCTTCAGGCACCCAGTCAGACAAGTTAATAATAATATTTCCTCTAGAGGAGCCAAAATTTTTAAAGTTTTAGTAATTTTTTGATCAACACCTTCAAAACAGGAAGGTACATTTTCAAGCAAACCCATCTCCAGGGATGAAATGGGGTCACCGATGTCACAGATGAAAGCAAGCTCAGTGCTGTTGTCTTAGAAACCCATTCCTCCCTTTGCACTCACCTGATACGCCCTGCTTCCCGCGCCCTGCTCCTCTCTGCATGTCAGGAGAGAAGCTATCCAGATAGGGTTGGACAGATGTGAGCCTCTGAAAGAGCTTCACATTCCTAGGAGCTGCACAACAGTAAAAACAAAAACATTGCCTCAGGTGAGGATAACAGCAAAGGGATGTCAGGGCATGAAATAGGCTGTTTGACTTGAAGAGAGCCCAGCGGTGCTCTCAAAGGGCAACACTGTGACCTCAGCCCTCTCCTGGAATACCGGCTGCCTCTCTGGTTTTATTTATAGTCATTGCCTTCAAAGAAAGGGTGAAAAATGGTTCGGGCAGTTTGAGGGGAAGGGGGGTGGGGAGAGTGGGAGGAAGAGTAGCAGTCCAGAGAAAAGGAATTAAATTTGCATTAAATAAGAGAGAGGACAGTTCTACTAGGAAACAATTTAAGTGAGAGCAACAAAGGGCTCCAGAAAGTAGCTTGAAGTGAGTCTGAGCAGGTCCATCCTGGTGCCCTTGCCAAGCTCTCTGTTTGGGGTTATTGTCCATAGAATTTAGCTCAGCAATCAGAGAGATGAAGGGCGCTAAGGATGAGGTAATCACAAGTCACTGATGCTGGCATCAGTTTCTCTGGTATTTGCACACGTGTGAGCAGAACTGTAGGCCTCTTTAAACTCTGAGAAATTATAGTGTGACATCTATTGGCTCCCATCCTAACAATTGCCTTTCTGCCCCAAATTAGAAATGGGGAGCAGACTCAAGCTCAGAGCCCTTATGGCTCATGTGAAGTGACTTCATTTTATGTGGGAAGCCCAGCAAGCAGGGAAGCAATGAGCCATTTCACTTTAGTTCTGATAGGTGCTTGTCTCTTGAGGAGATCTTGCAGGTAAAGGGTGGAGTGGCCCTGATATTGTCAATGCAAGAGGAAAGTTTGGAGACTCACTAACATCCAGAAAAAAACTGAGGCAGGACCCTGTGGCAACTTCTGAAATCTGTCTTGACCTCAGGAGAGCTGAATTTCCTCCTCTGTGTTCCCACACAGTGTAATGGATTAAATACCCTGATTGTATCATAGATCGAATTTATTAGGGTCTATAGACCTGCATATCTGTCTGTGCAATAGACTGTGAGACTCTCAAAGGCAAGGAATATGCCTCATCCAACTTTTTACTTCTAGTGCTTAGCACAAGGCCTGGCATGTTACAGATACTCAGTTAATGTTTGTTGCATGAATGGATTAAATCAAATAAATTCTAAAATAGAGAGCCTAATCCTCAATCAGTCCCCACTGACATCCAAAGCAGTAGTGCAATGAGGAAGTCAATAATCAATGTACTTTTTTATTTCTACCTTACAAGTTTTGTTGCACTTATTAAGGACTGCCAACAAAAATTTTACAAGTAAATTATAAATATCAACACATACCAGCAAAAGATATAGTAAATATTTTCACGTAAATTTACTTGTGCTGCTCCCTAAAGCAACTAAGATTCCTAAACTTTAACGAAGAATTCATGGTAATTCTCAAATACAATAGTCTCTGCTAATTCTTTAAGGCCAATCTTTAAAGTACAGACTCCTGGGCCCTTCCCCAGCTTCACTGTGTTAGAATTAAAAAGAGAAAGATTTAGTACCCATAGGTTTTTAACAACTTCTCGGAGTATTAAAATCCTACAAGTTTAGGCAGTGCTGTCTCAGAGAGAAGCACTCAGCCATACACTGCATAAGGACCTGTCTGTCATCAGACCGCATACATGACAGTGACCCCACAGGATTATGAAGGAGCTGAAATATTCCCATTGCCTAGTGACTTCGTAGTTGTCCTACGTCCAAGTGCAACACGTTATTCATGTTTGTGGTGATGCTGGTGTAAACAAACCTACACACTGCCAATCGTATAAAAGTATAGCACCTACAGTTATGTATAGCACCCAATACTTGATAATGATAATAAATGACTATATTACTAGTTTATGTGTTTACTATACTATAGCTTTTCATTGTTATTTTAGAGTATACTGTTTCTACTTATTTTAAGAAAGTTTGCTGTAAAACAGTATGCTGTGTTACTTCAGCAGCAGCCTCACACATCTCGTGTTTACTGTGTCTCTTTATTGCATCATTTTCTCTTGTGCTTGACTTAATCTCATGTTGTTTTGTGCAGTCACATGCTGTACAGGCTTGTAGTCCAGGAGCAACAGGCTATATCACATAGCCTAGCTGTGTAGTAGGCTGTACTATCTCTGCCTGTGTAAGTCCCCCCTATGATGTTCGCACAACAGTGAAATGGCCTAATGATGCATTTCTTAGAAGGTCACCCATCGTTAAGTGAAGCATGACTGTACTGGAAACAACACTAAACCAAGAGTCAAGATCGGAGTACTGATACTTGCCATTTATTAGATGTATAACTTTATGCAGTCGTTCAACCTTACTGAGTTTATTATCTTAGCTGCAAAGTAAGGAAAATAATGCCTGCCCTACCAATTTGCAAGGGTGTTGTTGGGTTTAAATGCGATGCTCTAAGAAAATGACAATGTGCTGGAAAATTGCCATTAGTATAATGGACTCTGCCTCATAATTACTCGACTTATTCATAAGTGCACCTTCCTCTGCCTTCAAGGTAGCCATAGTCTCATAGTTGAGCATCAGTGGGCATTCAGCGCTTAGGAATGCAGTCAGGAATCCCACAGAACTTGCAAATGGAAAGGTTTCCCAGTAGTGTGAGTGACACCTCAAAAGAAAACTATTAATGTACAGAGTTCTAAACCTCATTAACACAGAACAAGGACAGCGTAAGCAAGCAAATGAGAGGTCCAACCCTTTCAGAACCTTCCAAGGGAGTCAAGAGCAACACCTGCTAAGCTGAGAGGTAAAGGACCAACTATGCAGTGTTGGTGGAAAATGAAGCATCTCTACACCTACAGACATGAGAGGAAAGGGAATGATTGTCATCTGTTTTAACAAACTGCTCATCTTTGACAGTTCTAACCATGAATCACCCAAGTTAATTAAGTCGTTTCACTTAGTCTAGTTGGACTTAACTGCAGCCTGTATAAATTGTTGACATTGTAAAATTAATTTCTCAATTATTACTTTTCCCATGCAATTCTCCAAAGAATGTTTCAGTTGTTCTTAAATTGGCCTGCTTCAATCTTACACCTGTTAAGCTGAGTGGGCTTTTTGTAAAGGCACCAAGTTCGGAGGATGTTGTTTTATGGAGCAGTCATTGCCACACAGGCAGCTGGAAGGACAAAGAGAAATCAGCCCCACAAGCATTGCACAGGACCAGGGTATCATGGAGAAGGATATATATCATCTGGAGATAGCAATTCTAACAAGGTTAGCCTCTGAGGAATAATTTATAGTAACTAGAGTTGCCAGATTCCACAAATAAAAATATGGGGCACCCAGTTAAATTTGAATTTCAGATAATATGTAATTATTAGCATAAGTATGTTCCATGCAATATTTTAGATGGACTTAAACTAGAAAATTATTTGTTGGCTACATGAAATTTCTATTTAACTGGGAATCCTCTATTTTATCTGGCAACCATGACAGTAACACTGTTCTCTCACTATTTCTTTTTTCTGATGGTTCTCAGCCTTGATTATTCATTAGAATCTTCTGGAGATGTTTGAAAAATCTCAATGCCAGACTATATCCTAGACCAATTAAATAGAATCCTTAGGGGTAAGATCCAGGTTTCTGCAATTTTAAAACTTCTCTTGCAATCCCAAACCTCAGCTAAAGTTGAGAACCACTGTCAGACATTTATTTTTTAGCAAAAGAAACCGTATGAGGTATAGACAGATTATTGAAAGTAGTTTTTCCCAAGTTATCTTTAATTAGGATAAAATTTTAGCCTCTCACTTAACTCTGTCTTACCATGAAAATGTGAGCTATGAACCCTTCAGTAAATAAACACTGAATGAACATCATTCTGGGCACTGGAGAAACAGAAATGGACAAGCCACATTCTTACTCTCAAAGAGCCCATGTTCTGGTGTACTTTTATCAAAAAAATCTTTCAGGCAAAGTTTCATTATTTCCAATGAAGAACCCAGTGAGCAAGTTTAGAATGGAATCTGGAGAATGATGTCTTGTATTTGATTTATGATAGAGATGAAGAGTAGGGAGGAAAGGGAAAGGAAGGAAGGAAGGAAGGAAGGAAGGAAGGAAGGAAGGAAGGAAGGAAGGAAGGGAGGGAGGGAGGGAGAAAAGAAGGAAGAAAAAATGAAAAGGAACTGTCTCTGCCTCATAAAATACATAATCCAGGAGTATTATAGGTTAAATATGAAAGGAAAAATATAAGATAATATAGAAGGTATGGGAAAAAATTTTAAGACAAAAGCACAAACCATAAGGCAAATCTTTGATAAATATGACCACATTAGAATTAAGAGCATCCAATCTTCAAAATACATCAATAAGAGAATGAAAAGATAAGCTAGAGAGTGAGACAATTTGAAATTTATATCATGTGCATATCTTATATATTTTTTCAAAACTCCTGCAAATCAATGAGAAAAAGATAGATCATCTAACAAGAAAATGATCTGGAGACTTGAACAAAGACTTCACAAAATGATCTACATACAAATGGTGAATAAACATAGGAAAAGGTGTTCAACTCATTTGTAACAAAGGAAATACAAAGTAAACCCTTTTGAGATATCACTATGTACCCACCAGAATAGCTAAAATTAAAAAGATCAACATGGAGAAAGGGAAGATGGCGGCATAGGTAAATACTGGTACTTGCTGCCTCCCATAGTCACATCAAAATTATTCAACTAGAGACATATATAATACTCTTTGTAATACTTTAAGCAATAAAACAAAATTTAAAAAAAAATTATTCAACTAAAATACAGAACAACCATCATTCAGAACCACCTGAAATCCGGCTGAATGGAAGTCTACAATTAGAGATGTAAAGAGGAAAGCACAATGAGACTGGGGGTAAGCAGGGGAGAGGAGAGGAATGGAAGGGCTGATCTGATATCCACGTGTGGCGTTTTTTTAATTACGAGAGATATCTAGGCTGCAGAGGCCTGCCATGAGGAGAAAGGGGTCCCAGATCCATATCAGAATCCTAGCCAGAGCTAGAAAGAGAGTTCCCCATAACTTTGGGCTGTAAAAAATAGCAAGGATTGTGCCTGAGTGACACAGAGGCTATTGGAGACCCAGGCAGTTACTCTTAAAGGGCCTACACATGAACTTACATGGACTTGCTCCCTCTGAACCCCAGCACTGGGACAACAGTTTGGGGGGATCCAGAAACATACAAGGAGGAACTGGATTTTTTGGCATCAGAAGTGCTTCCAGGGGTCATTGTTCCTATGCTGAGACCTCCCCTGTTGCAGAGCTGACTGGCAGCCATATCTGAGTTTCCATCAGTCTGGCTCACACTGTTCAGTCCACCCTGAGACCCTGCCCCCACCCAATTTGCAGCCCCAGCCAAGTTGTTGGCAGTGGCTTTTCCATATGAATGGCCTGCTCTGGGTCAGGCTTCAGAGTTTTCTAAAATTTCTCAAACAGCAGCTGGCATCAGCATACCCCATACCTATCAATAAGAGGCCCAAGACAGCTTGGCCTAGCCTGAGCACTTCCAAGCCCAACACAAGTAGCAGCCATCTGCAGATCACTCTGTAGCTTCTCCTAGGTGGCCCAGGTAGTGGCTGACTTTGCACCACCTGGGAGGCCTCAGAGCCAGTGCACCCAGTGGACAGCTTCAGAAAAAGGTTACCTAGATTAATCACACCAGATTACAACTTTACACATCCAGGAGTGACACATTAAAGGGGTAGACTCAGTGAGCACCAAAGCCCCACCAAAGCAAGTCCTACTCCATAGGGGTGTCTCCTGAACAGCAGCTCTTTCATTGTAGTCTCAGCTGGTCCTCATGGAGATCAATTCCTCCCAGTGATGCCAACAGCAATCAAGGCTCAACTACAACCAAACTATACACACAGCCACACAGGGGTGCACCTAGAGTGTCCAGGTGACCTCACAAGTCACCTGAGCTACTGGGCCCTACAGGACACCACTACACAAGGCCACTCTACCGATTTCAGGAAACATAGCAGCTCTACCTAATACATAGAAACATACACAGGGAAGTATCCAAAATGCAGAGATAGCCGAAACTGGTTTGGCTCAGTGAATAGAGCACCGGCCTGAGGACTGAAAGGTCCCAGGTTCGATTCCGGTCAAGGGCATGTACCTAGGTTGTGGGCACATCCCCAGTAGGAGATGTACAGGAGGCAGCTGATCGATGTTTCTCTCTCATCGATGTTTCTGACTATCTCTCTTCTTTCCTCTCTGTAAAAAAAAATCAATAAAAAAATATATAAAAAATAAATAGTTAAAAAAAAATGCAGAGACAAAGAAACATGTCACTAATGAAAGAACAGAAGAAATCTCCAATAAAAATAAAACTAAATGAAATGGAAGCAAGCAAACTACAGAGTATAAAACAATGGTTATAAAGTTGCTCATGGATCTTAATGAGAACTTCAAGAGACTAAGTGAGAATTTCAGAATCTTAGTGAGAGCATCAAAGGCATGAAAAATGACCAGTCAGAAATTAAGCATACACTAACTGTAATAAATAATAATTTATAGGGATTCAAAAGTAGAGTAGAGGGTTCTCAGAATCAAACCAACTATTTGGAATATGAGGAAGCAAAAACCACCCAATCAGAAGAGCAAAAAAAAAAAGAATCCACAAATATGAAGATAGAGTAAGGAGCCTCTGGGACAATTCACATTATGGGGGTGCCAGAAGAAAAAGAGAAAGAGAAAGATATTGAAAATTTATTTGAAGAAATAATGACCAAAAACTTCCCCTACCTGGTGAAAAAAAAATAGACTTACAAACCCAAGAAGCATAGAGAGTCCCAAACAAGAGGAACCCAAAGTGGCCCACACCCAGACACATCATACTTAAAATGCCATTAGTTAAAGACAACGAGAGAATCCAAAAGCAGCAAGAGAAAAGTAGTTAGGAGGAGGAGGAGGGAGAAGAAGAAGAAATAAAAAATATGAACAATAAAATGGCAGTAAATACATATCTATCAACAACTGGATCTAAAAATCAAAATAAATGAACAAGGAATCTAATGAACAAAATAAACTGATAAATACAATAGAATCAGAGGTATGGAAACCTGGAACTGACTGAAGAATCTCAGAGGGGAGGGGGGAGGAGAGGCAGGAAGAGATTAACCAAAAAACTTATATGAATACTAGAGGCCCAATGCATGAATGCATGCATGGGTGGGGTCCCTAGGCCTGGCCGGCAATCAGGACCAATCGGGGCCATCTTGCCCAGTCCCGAGTGGGGCCAGGCTGATCAGGGCAGGGCCGATCGGGGCCTGCCAGCCAGGGGAGGAACCATGGGAGGTTGGCCAGCCAGGGGAGGGACTGCAGGAGGTTGGCCAGCTGGACTGGGGGAGGGACTGGCTGCAGGGAGGAACCGTGGGAGGTTGGCCAGCTGCGCGAAGGGACTGGGGGTGGTTGGCCAGCTGCAGAAGGTTGGCTGAGGGAGCACACTGACCACCAGAGGGCAGCTCCTGCGTTGAGCATCTGCCCCCTGGTGGTCAGTGCACATCATAGCGACTAGTCAACCAGTCGTTCCGGTCCTTCCCGTCATTCGGTGGTAACAGTCACTTAGGCTTTTATATATATAGAATATGCACTGAGGAGGCAGAGAGAGGTCTGGACTCACACAGCTCTCCAGGTCCTTCTCGCTACATCAAGTGCTCTCTGGCTTAGGTTCTCATGATGGCTCTAAGCAATGTGCACAGTTCATATCACTTAGAGAAGAGTTCCGTCTCCTATGCAACACATCCAGATTTTACTCAGATGGTTTACGTAGTATTTTCCAGAGAGCTATACTCCATAAGTGCATATATTTCATGTCAGTTTATGACAGGCAATCCTAGGCAACCAGCTATATCCTGCTTAGAATGTTCCATAGATAAGGATTCTCCTGCTAGCAAATACCATTAGGTTGTTTGCTAGAATATCTGGCATTACCAGATATACAAGAAAATTAGAATGAGTTATCTGTCTTTTATTTTTCCTGGGGACATTCCCTTATACATTCCTCATAGCACCCATAGTAAAGGGAGAGAATGGATTGGAGACCTGCTGCTTAATTATTTTCTTCCAAGATATAAAGGGAATACAGAATCAGAATTGCTATGAACCCTTCTCCAGATCATTATTTTTTTAAATTAAATCTTTATTGTTCAGATTATTACATTTGTTCCTCTTTTTTCCCCCCACAACTCCCCTCCACCCAGTTCCCACCCCACCCTCCGCCCTTATTCCCCACCCACTGTCCTCATTCATAGGTGAGCGATTTTTGTCCAGTCTCTTCCCGCATCCCCCACACCCCTTTCCCCCCCAAGAATAGTCAGTCGATTCCCTTTCTATGTCCCTGATTTTATTATAATCACCAGTTCATTCTGTTCATCAGATTATGTATTCCCTTGATTTTTAGATTCATTTGTTGATAGATGTGTATTTGTTGTTCATAATTTGTATCTTTACGTTTTTCTTCTTCTTCCTCTTCTTAAAGGATACCTTTCAGCATTTCATATATTACTGGTTTGGTGGTGATGAACTCCTTTAGCTTTTTCTTATCTGTGAAGCTCTTTATCTGACCTTCAATTCTGAATGATAGCTTTGCTGGATAAAGTAATCTTGGTTGTAGGTTCTTGGCATTCATCACTTTGAATATTTCTTGCCACTCCCTTCTGGCCTGCATAGTTTCTGTTGAGAAATCAGCTGACAGTCATATGGGTACTCCCTTGTAGGTAACTGAGTTTCTTTCTCTTGCTGCTTTTAGGATACTCTCTTTGTCTTTTGCTCTTGGCATTTTAATGATGATGTGTCTTGGTGTGGTCCTCTTTGGATTCCTTTTGTTTGGGGTTCTCTGCGCTTCCTGGACTTGTAAGTCTATTTCTTTCACCAGGTAGGGGAAGTTTTCTGTCATTATTTCTTCAAATAGGTTTTCAATATCTTGCTCTCTCTCTTCTTCTGGCACCCCTATAATTCAGATGTTGGTATGCTTGAAGCTATCCCAGAGGCTCCTTACACTATCTTCATATTTTCGGATTCTTTTTTCATTTTGCTTTTCCGGTTGGGTGTTTTTTACTTCTTCGTATTTCAAATCTTTGACTTGATTCTTGTGATCCTCTGGTCTGTTGTTGGGAGTCTGTATAATATTCTTTATTTCAGTCAGTGTATGCTTAATTTCTAGTTGGTCCTTTATCACAACATCGAGGGTCTCACTAGATTTCTTGAGGATCTCACTACATTTATCGGCGATCTCACCAGTCTTTTCGAGGGCCTTACTAAATTTATCAGCAGCTTCTAGATAGTTCTTGAAACACCTTAAAAGTGTGCTTTTGAACTCTATATCCAGCAGTTTGCTTCCCTCCATTTCTGTCATTTGTGTCCTGTTTCTTTGTCTCCACATTTTTTATGCTTTCTTGGTGCACCCCCTTGTGGTCTTTGTGCACAGTCTTGTTGTAGTTAAGCCTTGATTGTTGTAGGTAACACTGGGGGGATTTGACCTCCAGGCCAATTGGCTGTGAGAATCAGATGTGTCTGTAGTGGGAGAACTTCTGTCCTGATCTCTAGGGAGGTGCTAATCTAGCCTCTGCCTGAAGCTATCCAGCAAATGCCTGCATGCAAGGCTTGGGCGGGGCGGGTCCCAGGGGATCAACAGGGCTGGCCGAGAGAGCAGTTATGGCTGCTCTCAGTCCTGCCTTCAGAGGCTCTGCTTCTCAGTGTCCCAGCAATTGCTGCAAGTACCTCGGAGAGAAAGCTGCCCTCGAGTTCCGACCGATGCCAGAAAGTCCCGTTTCTCCTGTTTGAGTCTGGGTCCCCAGAGACTCGCCCAGAACTGGAGCTCAGAGCCTGAGACTCCCTCCCGATTGAAAATGACAACCGCACCCTCAGCCGCCAGCCCACTACGCATGCACCTCCGCACCTTAGTATTTTACTTCCACACTGCACTTCCTCTGAGTCTCGGTATGCTTTTCTCTTTCCATCTAGTTGTAGAATTTCCACTCAGCCAGCCTTCCTGTGGTTCTGGGTGATGTCCATTCCATCTTTTAGTTGTATTTTTGAAGTGGTTGTGCGAGGCAGCAGTCTCCAGTGTTTACCTATGCAGCCATCTTGGTTTCTTCCCTCCAGATTATTTGAAGCAAGGAAAAATGGTAGGAAAAAAGGGTGCCTAGAGCAGCCTAATTATGTCACATGGGCTTTGGTCTATTCTGGATTAAGCTAAATGTCCTATTTCCCATCCCTCATTCCTGCTTGTTGGCTCTAGTGGCCTCACTGTTAGAGTATGAGTGATCAAGAGTCATTGCTCCAAATAGCTATGCCAAAGGAATGACTGAATTTCTGATTTAGACCTTAGGCCATGGAGCCACCTTGAATTCTTAGGATGTGAGTTTAGAGTAGATCAGTTGTACCATATGCATGCATGCTACACTACAGAGAACTTCAAATAACTCTCAATTTTGGGAGGGCCCCTCCAAGAGGCCCAAATAGAAAAATGGGTTAATAGGTCATCTAGTCAAGAGTCTAGTCCAGAGCAGGTGACAGTCACACCTGAGCACATTCCTTCTGCAAAGCTCTGAATGCACCCACTCAGTGATGAAAGCTTTTTTTTTCCCTTTAAAACTTTATGGGATCTGAGCAGGACCTCCCAGCATTTTTCCTCTCAATATGGTCTGGAATGGCCTCAAAGGAAAAAGAAGCAGGGATTTGGTGCCAAAAAAAGGAGGAGGAGGAGGAGGAAGAGGAGGAGGAAGAGAGGAGGAAGAGAAGGAGAAGGAGGAGGAGGAAGAGGAGGAAGAAGAAGAGGAAGGAGGAGAAATGCCTTTTTCTGTCTCTCTGTTCAAAGAGGCACAGGCAGCTAGTCCCTATGCATGCCAAAAAGAAATGAAAATAAACACTCCTGGAGTAAGTTAGTCTTTAGCCATGTAGCAGCCCATTCTGGAAATGACCCAGCTCTTTCAGACGCTGGAGTAGCCCTTCATGAGTGATTGCGTCTCTGCAGGAATGCTGCCCTGGTGGCCTGCAAAAGGCAGCTTCTGAAAAGCTCTTCTTTAAATATGGGCTCTATGTGAAATTTACCCCAACTCAAGTTGCATTAAGAGATATTTAGGGCTAGTCTTAGCATTATGCAATCTCAAAACTTCTGATTAAACAAGCACAGAACCCCCAATACATCCCTGAGTCCAAATGAGCAGATGTTCCAAATGAGGTTTCATTTCTACAGCATAGGGCTTTGTCAGTTCTGCTCAAGTTTAAATGCCATGTCCAAGTGTAATACTTTTAGCCTAACCTTTTAGCCTACAATTAGCCTAACAATTAGCCTGTCTTTTTCACTTTCATCATGGAGATTAAAATGTTCCTAGAAACCATACTCTCTAGTTCAACCCTCTTATTTATAAATGAGTATGTTGGGGCCCAAAGAGGTGACATGGCTTACCTAACAACTTCCCCAGAACAAATTGGTAGCCAAGCCAGTACCAGGCCTGTGGCTCCTTATTCCCTCTCCAAGGTTCTTTCTACTGTGGATGTCTTGGCTTCGGTGTAAGTAAATGTAATGAGTTATTTCCTAAGAGCAAAGTGAGGGAGATGGCAATTGGATTCCTGAAGTAGGCAGAGAGGAGCAGAGAGAAAATGAGTAGACCCAATTCACAAATTTTGCCTGGGGCTAGACTTTTATACATTTAATATATGATAATAGCAATAATAGATCCACTCAGTCGTTCTTTTCTTCTGAGGGGCTAAATTCACCAGTTCTTTTTGATGGTCAGATAGGAATGATATTCGAGGGCAATGACATTCCGTATACATTACGCCCTTGATGTCCCGGAGTGCATCTTCCTTGAGGGTTATAATTCTTTAGCTGACTTCTAGTCTACGCCTGGTTCTCACACCAAAGACTTACACCCAAGAGTGTATATCTATTATAATTGCTACCTAAAGAGAATAAGAATTACAGATAAGTAATTTTCTTTTTCTAATCTAACCCCCTGGAGGCATTTTAACAGCTAATATGGGGTGATGACAGGCATTTCTGCTATAATTTATACAATTTCATTTTTCTTAATCATGAATTTTAGTCCTCTTACGTCACCTGCTTGAAATGGCAGCAAAATTTTTTTTGTCACTGCTTTTCATTTGTAGTCTCCCTTGTGAAGTGCTTAAAATGTCCATACTGATGAGAAATTGAGATTTGCATCTTCTCTGAAATAGCTTCCCTCTAATTGCTTGCAAATCCTCTTTAAACAATGTATGAAGCATAAATTGAGGTGCTTTGGAGAGAACACTATATTTTGAGTATTGAAGAATACATGTGAAAAGTTACTAAATGGACTTAAAAAAGTCCACTTATAAGTAGCTATTTGCCCTGGCTGAGAAATTGGTGATTAAGAATGTATAGTTAAAACAATTTTCTATGGTACCACATAGAAGAGAATTTAGAGAATGCCTAAGAGTGGATTTGTATATTTCAATTTTGTGGTGCTCATAAATAACAAACTGCCTGGTGCAAATATCAATAATTTGCATTTAATACAATTGATAGGTCATCAAATAATATAGTGTTCTGATTACACCTCCCCATCAACTCCTTCAAAGCCAACTTAGTTCAGCCAGTCTTGAGGAATCTAAGACAAGCTAATGTTCTCCAATAAAGAGAATAGAGACATTCCGATAGAGCCCAGGATTATCTGAGATCTAGAACTGTGGGTGCAACACAATAAATGAATCATGAGATCAGTCATGCAGATGAGCAAACAGGACTTTGCTGGAATGAAATGCAATGGTATAGAATGGAATAGAACAGAGTGTATCTCGCATGACAATAAAAACTATTGTTTTGTAAACTTTTTATTCCCCTGTTTACAATGGGGTTAGGTTATATTCTAAATGTATTTCTTCAAACAAGTTTGAAAGCCGCTGTAGCAGATTGAATGGAGTCTCTCAAAAATGTGTCCACATCTTGATCCCTAGAACCTGTGAATTGTACTTTATTTGGGGGAAAAAATTAAGATGTAATTAAGGTAAGGATCTAAAGATGAGGAGACCATTCTGAATTACACAGGCAGGCCAAAATCCAAAGAATAGTGTCTATAAGAGCAAGGTAAAGGTAGATTTGGGACAGAAGGGAGAGGAGGAGGCAATGTGACCATGGAGGCAAAGATTGAAGTGATGTGGCCACAAGCCAGTGGACACCGGGAGCCACCAGAGAGGAGGGAATGAATCTCCCCAGAGCCTCTGAAGGAACATGGCCCTGATGAAACATTGATTTCAGACTTCTGGCCTCCAGAACTGTGACAGAATAAATCCCTGTCGTTTAGGCTACCCAGTTAATGATCATTAGTTACGGCAGCTACAAGAAATGAATGCAGCCACTGATCTCAGGTGTTTTCAACAACTTTAGAACCAGCCTTCTCCCACTCCAGTCTACACTGAAATCACAAAGTCACCCAAAAAATTAAGGTCATTCTTTGGTTACCCAAAGTTCACCAATATTTTTTTAAAGATATTTATGTAAAACATAAATATTCAAGGCCCCACAATCAATATAGCCCTAGAGCAGTGGTTCTCAACCTTCCTAATGCCTTGCCCCTTTAATACAGTTCCTCATGTTGTGGTGACACCCAATTTCATTGTTACAAATTGAACATAATTAAAGCATAGTGATTAATCACAAAAACAATATGTAATTATATATGTTTTTCCGATGGTCTTAGGCAACCCCTGTGAAAGGGTCGTTCGACCCCCAAAGGGGTGGGGACCCACAGGTTGAGAACCGCTGCCCTAGAGAAAGAAAACAAACAAAAACACTTCACATACTCACTCACTAACACCAAATAAAGAATCCTCAATCTATTACTTTCTAACAAAGGAATTTTTTTGATCTTAGTTTTCTGAGAGGTAGATATTTTGTTTAATTTTCCTAATATAAATTTGTAATAAGAGCTCTGCTTTTTCAAGCTTAAAGATTCAGCAGAGAATCACTATTTTAGACTCCTCTCTAGTCGCTAGAACCAGCCAAAAAAAGAAACTTGGCAAGATCGAGGAAACATGGCTCACTGAATAACAATATAATTCTCAATTCCCCCTCCATTCTTTCCAGGACTGGCCAAAAGAAGTGTCTCTAGAAATGTCCTCGTATCAATTACCATGTGCTACCCATTGCTTGTCTCACCCATGAGCCTTTAGCAACTGTAAGGTTCCAAGCTGTACGGCATATACTTTAGTTGGAACATAATAAAATGAAATTGTAAGGGCTTATAGCTAATCCACTGTATTATTTGTATCAGCAGTAATTAGTACTATGAATTGCCAAGTACCTACCATAGTTTTAAGCTACTGGCTTTCTTTGGCTCCTCTCCGGTTTTACATGAGGACTGTAGTGTATGTTATTCCACATAAACATCACTTATGTAAAAAACACAAAAGGCAAGACAGTCTAAATCTCATTCATTCATCTAGTAATCATTATCTTTCCATCTAAATTATAGAACACCTAGTATAATGCTTTGCACATAGTTGTCACTTAATGAATACCTCAAGCCTTATTGGATTATGTACAGGGTGGGGCACAAGTAGGTTTACACTTGTGAGTATATGAAACAAAAACTATTCTTGCATTATTTCTTAATTAGTGTAATACTTTCCATATGAACAACTGTAAAACTACTTTTGCCCCACTATGTATTTTGAGAAGATAGTAAAAACTAGATATTTGGGATAATTATCAAGCGGGGAGAAAAATAAAAAGAGATATAAGATTGATTGTGGCAAAAAACCTTCAACTAGCTCATTGCATTTCTGACCAGTGTGCCCTTTTCCCCTTACATGTGAAAAAAAATTTTTCAAGACAAATAAGATCTTCAAGCTGGCATAGGCCTCCCCTAATAATATGTTGGTTGAAGTTCAAAGCCTCTCACCAACCATAATCCCTTTAATCCCCAGCAAGACACAGCAAATTGAAATTCACTAGAGACTCTCAGGCCTTGCAAAGACAAACCACCTTTCATCAAGGAGATGTCGGCACTGATGAATTTCTCTCTTCATACTCACAACACTGTCTGTAAAAGTGATTTGTGTCTATTAGGATGGCTATAAAAGATGACACGAGAAGCCCTTCGGAGTGAACTAAGACAAAGGAGGAGAGATGGCTGGTAACAGTCAAGGAGCTGGTAGAGTTGGGAGGACGAATGCTCACTGTGGTCCGGGAAGAGCCCACCTTTACAGGTTTACAGGTGGCAGGATTAAATGAAGCCATTTTTCAAACAATTTTTTATTTTTATTTTTAGGAAAATAGAGTTAGAACAGTGAGAAGTTATGGAAAGAGACAGTCCTAGATTTGGAGATTGACTGCCCTTATTTAACTCTGAATAGGTGAATTAACTTCTCTAAGCCTCAGTTATCTTTTTTTGTGAATTTAAGGTAACACAAGCTTCAGGTTGTTATAATTATTTATTGGAATGATGTCTGTAACATGCTTAGCAGAGTAATTAACACTACACTCTATAATAAAGTTTTACATGTTTTAAATGTAACCCAGTTCATAGCTCCCCTGGTTCACTGTAGCCTACCAGCACCTAGGGAAAGGTGTATTATTAAGTTTTCTTCAGACACAAAGTAGCACCTTTCTTTCATGGAGATAAAACTGATAAGCCATATTCTCCAGCCCAACCTACACAATGACGGCAGCTTCCAGAACAAAGAGCTCTGATGCTGCCTAATTCCGCTCAAAATGTCCTCTGAGGATCCTTACCTACCATGTCATTAGAATTTAGAATTTCATTCCAGACACCATAGTAATGTGGACAAAGGGCCCTGAAGAGTCCATGGGATTTGAGCCACTTCTAGTGCTGCCACTTACTAAGAGGTTACCTCTGGCAAGTTCTGTAATTTCTCTATGTCTCAGTTCCCACCTCCAGAAAAGAAACAGTAACACTTTACAAAAGGGAAAATAACACTTATTTGGGGACAGTCGTTTTAGGGATTAAACACCATAATATCTTCAAAAGGAATTAGCGATGCCTGGTAGAAAGTAGGCACCAAACAAATTGTAATACTTTCATTCTTTTCTAGCTTTCTTCCACATCTCCCATTCTTCCATCCCATATTCCATTCAACCTGAGACCCACCCCCTTCAATGCCTAGTCACCTCTTCCTGGCAGTGCATTCTACCTGGAGTGCGTACCCCATCCCTAAATATCCAAATCCTGCCCAGCCTTCAAAACTCAAACACCATCTTTCCCGCAAAGAAGAAATGACTGCCTCCTCTTTGAGCTTGCCTTCCTCTCTGAATTAATAAATGTGAATTTTTTAAGTTGTGAATGGAAAGCAAACTCTTTTTTGGGGACACCCAAAGATCAAGAAATTTAGCCCATAGTTACTTTCAATCATCAACCATAGAATGGCATGTCCAACCATCATTTTATGTAATTGGAACCATATTCATCCATTGTATTGTCCTAAGGATGAAAAGTAAATTCCCCACTGAGGACAAGGGTAGTACTACCTCATATTTTTCACAACACCTGCCTTATACACAGGATGGGGCAAAAATAGGTTTACAGTTGTTCATGTGGAAAATAATAAAATAGTTAATAAATAATAAACTATGTTTCACATACAACTGTAAACCTACTTTTGCCCCACCCAGTATTTTATCTTTGGTATGCTGTGAGGCTTTTGGACACAGAAACTAATCCTAGGCTGCCACTATGTTCAAAATTTAGACACTGCCCATTGATACAAAAATCACAAAATTATCAGGTGTTTGACATATGTTTTGATTCATGTATCCTACTTCTAGGAAGGCTGTCATGATCTCATGCTGGAGATACTACTAGCCTGATATCATACCACACCTTGTTCTACAACCACTTACAAATTCTTGTACCTGGAAGTACCTTCTTTTTAAAATGTAGAGCATGGTGCCAGCTGGGTGGCTCAGTTGGTTGGAGCATTGTCCCATACACTAAAAAGGTTGTGGGTTCACTTCTCAGTCAGGGCACATACCTAGGTTGTGGCACCATCCCCAGTCAGAGCATGTATGGGGTAACTGATCAATATTTCTTTCTCATCTCTCTCTCTCTCTCTCTCTCTCTCTCTCTCTCTCGCTCTCTCTCTCTCTCTCTCTCTCTCTCCCCCCCTCCCTCTCTCTCTTCTCCTCTCCTCTCCTCTCCTCTCCTCTCCTCTCCTCTCCTCTCCTCTCCATCTCTTCCTTCCTCTCTCTCACAAGTCAATAAAAAAAATATAATCTGGGAGAAACCATGATGGCGGCATAGGTAAACACCGGAGTTTGCTGCCTCGAACAACCACTTCAAAAATACAACTAAAAGATGGAACAGACATCATCCAGAACCACAGGAAGGCTGGCTGAGTGGAAATTCTACAACTAGAAGGAAAGAGAAAAGCATACCAAGACTCAGAGGAGGCTCAGTGCAGAAGTAAAATACTAAGGTACAGAGGCGCACATGGAGCAGGCTGGCGGCTGAGGGTGCGGTTGTCGTTTTCAATCAGGAGGGAGTCTCAGGTTCTGAGCTCCAGTTCTGGGTGAGTCTCTGGGGACCCAGGCTCATACGGGAGAAGCGGGACTGTCTGGCATCCGTTATAACTCGAGGGCAGCTTTCTCTCGGAGGGGCTTGCAGCTATTGCCGCGACACTGAGAAGCAGGGCCTCTGAGAGCAGCCATAACTGCTAGCCCTGCCCTGTTGATCCTGTGGGACCCACCCCTCCCAAGCCCTGCAGGGAGGCTTTTGCTGGATAGCCTCAGGCAGAGGCTAGATTAACACCTCCCTAGAGATCCAGGAGCCAGTGTACCCAGAGGTCAGAGTGGGACCATCCAGTTTGCAGCTCCGTGGAACCATAAAGGACACACTCAGGGGGCAGACTCAGTGAGCACCAAAGCCCCACTGAAGCAAGTCTTGCCCCAGAGGGGTGTCTCCAGCACAGAAGTTCTCCCACTGCAGACACAGCTGATTCTCACAGCCAATTGGCCTGGAGGTCAATTCCTCCCAGTGATAACTACAACAATCAAGGCTTAACTACAACAAGACTGTGCACAAAGACCACAAGGGGGAGCACCAAGAGTGTCCTCCTCAGGTAATTGGGGAGGCTGAGCCACTGGGCCCTAGAGGACACTTAGCACAGAAAACCACTTTATCAACACAGGGAAGCATAAAAAATGAGGAGACAAAGAAAAAGGACACACATGACAGAAATGGAGGAAAGCAAACTACTGGATATAGAGTTCAAAACCACACTTTTAAGGTTTTTCAAGAATTTTCTAGAAACTGCCGATAAACTTAATGAGATCTACAAGAAATCTAATGAGACCCTCGAGGTTGTGATAAAGGACCAATTAGAAATTAAGCATACACTGACTGAAATAAAGAATATTATACAGACTCCCAACAGCAGACCAGAGGATCGCAAGAATCAAGTCAAAGATTTGAAATACAAAGAAGCAAAAAACACCCAACCGGAAAAGCAAAATGAAAAAAGAATCCAAAAATACGAAGATCGTGTAAGGAGCCTCTGGGACAGCTTCAAGTGTACCAACATCCGAATTATAGAGTTGCCAGAAGAAGAGAGAGAACAGATATTGAAAACCTATTTGAAGAAATAATGACAGAAAACTTCCCCTACCTGGTGAAAGAAATAGACTTACAAGTCCAGGAAACGCAGGGAACCCCAAAGCAAAGGAATCCAAAGAGGACCACATCAAGACACATCATAATTAAAATGCCAAGAGCAAAAGACAAAGAGAGAATCTTAAAAGCAGTAAGAGAAAGAAACTCAGTTACCTACAAGGGAGTACCCATACGACTGTCAGCTGATTTCTCAACAGAAACTTTGCAGGCCAGAAGGGAGTGGCAAGAAATATTCAAAGTGGTGAATGCCAACAACCTACAACCAAGATTACTTTATCCAGCAAAGCTATCATTCAGAATTAAAGGTCAGATAAAGAGCCTCACAGATAAGAAAAAGCTAAAGGAGTTCATCACCACCAAACCAGTATTATATGAAATGCTAAAAGGTATCCTTTAAGAAGAGGAAGAAGAAGAAAAAGGTAGATACAAATTATGAACAACAAATACACATCTATCAACAAGTGAATCTGAAAATCAAGTGAATAATCTGATGAACAGAATGAACTGGTGAATATATAGAATCAGGGGCATAGAAAGGGAGTGGACTGGCTATTCTTAGTGGGGGAAAGGGGTAAAGGGATGCGGGAAGAGACTGGACAAAAATCATGCACCTATGGATGAGGACTGGGTGGGGAGTGAGGGAGGAGGGTGGTGTGGGAACTGGGTAGAGGGGAGTTATGGGGGGAAAAAAGAGGAACAACTGTAATAATCTGAACAATAAAGATTTAATTAATCAAACAAAAAAGAAGGAAAAACAATATATAATCAGGTGAGGATTAAAAACAACACAGAACACGGTATTTTCTCCATTTTATAAGAGCACTGCAAAAGCTGACTCTTTAATATACAGCATCCTGAAAGAATGTGGTTTTTAAATTGATAAACATCTGAGAGAGTCAATGACCAATGTCCGTTTATCATTATTTTTCTCCAGAATGTTAGAATGCACCCAAATCTCCTTTACAGATAAAAGTATTTAATGGCAATGTAACAGATTACCTTACTTTACTACATGATTGGACTACACACCTATATTTAGTTCAGTCTTATCACATGGAACTTATCATTCACTGTGATTAAATTGTGAAAGAAGAGAGTGACATCAGTAAGATGGCAGACATGGAAACTCCAGGCCCTTGTTCACCCATAAAAAAATATTTAAAAAAAAAAAAAACACCTAGAGACTAACTAAAATAACTTTATAGGAAACCAGTCAAAGATCTGTAGCAACTAAGAAAATGCTCAATCAAGAAAAGGCCACATTCATATGGTAAACTATTTAGTGGTATTTTTACTCTCCCTTGTACACCCCTTCCCCAGCAAGGTGCAATCAGAAAGAAGCTGTCCAATTCTTAGCTCCACCCTCAGGCTGGCAGGAGCAGAATAGAACTTATTAGCAGCACTCTAACTTGTGGGCTACCCAAGGGCTTGGTTTCTGTCAGGGCTGAATCAAGGCATAAACAGAGAATAGCAGCATAGCTCAGATCTCAGCCAAGCAGAAGCAACACAAGGCAGTAACAGGCCCTTCAAAGTATGAAAACTGCAAGAGGATGGCAGACCTGAAGATACTTGGCAGAGGAATACTTGGGCAGAGGAATATGTTAGAATATCTAAGTCCCTGAGGAAAAGCTAGGGTGAGACTCTGGGAAATTAATACATTTAAAAGTAGCCATGCATATGGGGAAATTAAAGCGTGCATGTGTCTGTGTGTGCGCACACACACACACACACACACACACCTCAGCAGTATGCAGGCTCAGAAAAAAACTGAGAAGACTTTGAGCCTTCACCCCTGTCTGACCCCAAGGCTCAGAAAATGAGATACTAATTAGTGAAAGTTTTCCATTCCTGTCTACAAAGGGTAAAAGAGATGGCAGTTTTTTCCAAATGTCTCACACACACACACACACACACGCACACGCGCGCGCGCGCGCGCGCGCGCGCGCGCGCACACAGAAAAACATGGCCTATTAAAATTCTAAATTTGAAAAATACAACAAATAAATTGAAAAAATCACTAGATGGGTTCAAGAACAGACTCTCAGATTCAGAAGAAAGAATTAACAAACTTGAAGACAGGCCATTTGAAATTATTGAGGTTGAGGAACAGAAATAAAAAGGAATTAAAAAGACTGAACAGAGCTCAAGAAATTTATGGGATAGTACCACATGGCCTGATATACATATTATGGTAGTCACAGAAATAGAAGAACAAGAGAAAGGGATAGAGAAGTTATTTTAAGAAGTAATGATTGAAAACTTCTCAAATTTTAGGAAAGCATGGATATACAAATCCAAGAAGCTCAAGTAGGATACACCACAACACATAATAATCAAACTACTAACACTAAAAGACAAAGAGAGGACTTTGAAAGCAGCAAGAGAAAAATCAAATCTTTGTGTATAATAAATCTGCAATAGGAATCTCTGAGGATTTTTCAGCAGAAATTTGCAGACCAGAAAGCAGTGAGATGATGTATTTAAAGTGCTGAAAGTAAAATCTGTCAACCAAGAATTCTGTATCTGCAAAAATGTCCTTCAAACATGAGGGGAGACTTAAAGCATTCCCCATCAAGCCAAAGCAGAGGGAGTTCTTTATCACAATATTTGACAAAAAAGAAAAGAAAAAAAAAAAAAAAAAAAAAAAAAAAAAAAAAAAAAAAAAAAAGCCCTTCTAGTTTAAGTAAAAGAACATTGGACAGTAGAGATCAAGAAAATCGAGGTTATAAAAACAGTAGAGATAATCAAATAAACTAAGAGTTGAGTCTTCAAAAAAAATCAACAAAATTGACTAACTTTTAGCTATATTGATTAAAAAAAGGGAGAGAGAGAGAGAGAGAGAGAGAGAGAGAGAGAGAGAGAGAGAGAGAGAGAAAGAGAACACAAAGAACTAAAGGCATGATTTAAAAAGGAGACATTTCACCCTGGCTGGGCAGCTCAGTTGGTTGAAGTATCATCCCATGCATGAAAAGGTTGCAAATTCAATTTCCGTTCAGGGCATGTATCTAGGTTGTGGGTTCAATTCCTTATTAGGGCACATATGGGATATGGCCTATTGATGTTTATCTCTCTCTCTCTCTCTTTTCCTCTTTCTCTAAAAGCAAAAATATTCCCCTTGGGTGAGGATTAGGAGAGGAGAGGAGAGGAGAGGAGAGGAGAGGAGAGGAGAGGAGAGGAGAGGAGAGGAGAGACATTTTTATTAATTTTACAGAAATAAAAAGGACTATCAGAGAGCACTATGAATATTTACACCAACAAATTGAGAAATGTAGATGAAATGGACAAATTCCTAGAAACACCCAACAAAACTGAATCATGAAGAAATAAAAATCTGAAGAGATCTATAACTAGTAAGGAGATTGAATCAATAATCAAAAACCTCCCAACAAAGAAAATCCCAGAAATAGTTGGCTTCACTGGTGAATCCTTTTAAACATTTAAAAAAGAATTAACACCAATCTTTCTCAATCTCTTCTAATAATAATTGAAGAGGAGAGAACATTGCAAAACTCATTTAATGAGGCCAGCATTACCCTGATACCAAAGCCAGACAAAGACACTATAAGAAAAGAAAACTACAGACTAATATCCTTGATAAATATTGATGTAAAAATCCTTGACAAAATACTAGCAAATAGAATTCAAGAGCACATTAAAAGAAATTATACACCATGAATGAGTTGGATACATTTCTGCAATGTGAGAATGGTTCAACATATGAAAATCAATAAGTGTAATACACCGCATTAAAAAAATGAAAGAAACTACATGATCATCTCACTTAATGTAGAAAAATAACCGAACAAATATTCAATATTCTTTCATAATAAAAACACCTAACAAAGTCTGGACAAAGGAAAACTACCTCAACATAACAAAGATCATATATGAAAAACATTCAATATTTTTAATAATTTATTATATAGCAAATATCATACTCAATGGTGAAATATTGAAGGCTTTTCCTCTAATATTAAGAACAAAGCAAAGGTGCTTGTTTTTGTCACCTCTGTTCAACATAGTACTCAGAATCTTAACCAGGCCAATTAGTCAAGAGGGGGGGAAAAGGGCATCCAAATTGGAAAAAGTAACAATATCTTTGTTCAAAGACAACAATGTTCTTATATGTAAAAAAGAAATAAAAAAATAAAAAATCCATTAGAACCAATAAATGAACTCCGCAAAATTGCAAGGTCCAAAATGAACAACAAAAATTAGTTGTTTCTATACACTAACAATAAAAAATCCCAAAAGGAAATTAAGAAAACAATTCATAATAGCACTGGAAAGGATAAAATGCTTAGGAATAAACTTAACCTAGGAGGCCAAACACTTATATGCTGAAAACTACAAAACATTGCTAAAAGAAATTCAAGAATTCACAAGTAAATGAAAAAACAATCTGTGTTCATAGACTGGAAATCTTAATATTGTTAAGATGGTTTACTACTGGGGCGTCGGTCCCCCGGCCGCGCTTCCCTACGAGCAGGCGGGCAGGAACTTGGCTGTGTTGTTCTGCCTCAGAGAAGAAACTCCTCTTGCAGGCCTTGCCTGGGTTGCAGCCTTTGAGAACAAGGGAGGGTCGGCACAATATCAACCGCAACACAGCATGGGATTTCCGGAGAGGTCTTATTTCGAGACTTTATAAAGAACAAGAACCACATGGACTTCTGCATGGGAAATTGAACTGGCCTGAGGCCGAGGGGAAGGATGATGTGTGCCCAACCCGTACCTAACACCACAGAGATCAGGTGGCAGAAAGTCTTATATGAGCGACAGCCCTTTCCCGATAACTACGTGGACCAGCGGTTCCTGGAAGAGCTCCGGAAGAACATCCATGCCCGGAAATACCAGTACTGGGCTGTGGTATTTGAATCCAGCGTGGTGATACAGCAGCTGTGCAGCGTCTGCGTTTTTGGGGTCATCTGGTGGTATATGGACGAGGGTCTTCTGGCCCCTCACTGGCTTTTAGGGACTGGCCTGGCTTTGTCACTGACTGGCTATGTTTTGTTCGATCTCCTTGATGGAGGTGAAGGACGGAGGAAGAGTGGGCGGACCCGGTGGGCTGACCTCAAGAGCACCCTGGTCTTTATTACTTTCACATACGGTTTCTCGCCCGTGCTGAAGACCCTGACAGAGTCTGTCAGCACGGACACCATCTACGCCATGTCAGTCTTTATGCTCTTAGGCCACCTCATCTTCTTCGACTATGGGGCCAATGCTGCCATTGTGTCCAGCACCCTGTCCTTGAATATGGCCATCTTTGCTTCTGTCTGCCTGGCCTCACGCCTGCCCCGGACCCTGCATGCCTTCATCATGGTGACATTTGCCATCCAGATTTTTGCCCTGTGGCCCATGTTACAGAAGAAACTGAAGGCATGTACTCCCCGCTGCTACGTGGGAGTCACGTTGCTCTTTGCATTCTCAGCCTTGGGGGGCCTGTTGTCCATTAGTGCGGTGGGAGCCACCCTCTTTGCCCTTCTGCTGGTGTCTATCTCCTGCCTCTGCCCTTTTTACCTCATTCGCCTACAGCTTTTTAAAGAAAACATTCATGGGCCTTGGGATGAGGCTGAGATCAAAGAAGACTTGTCCAGGTTCCTCAGCTAAGTTAGGGAACTCCGTTCTGTTATTCAGACAAACTGATAGACTAGCCTCCCAACTAGGACCCAATCGAAGGCAAAGTTCCATTCTGGAAGCAGCAGGCTGATGTGGTGGGAGAACAGAGATCCAAAGAAGAAGTGAACCAAAGGCTTTGGTGGTCAAGGTGCTTGTCCTTTCTGTCGCTTGGTGGATGAAAAAGCTTTCTGGGGCCCTCAGGCATGGTTACCTCCCATGTCTTACTCACTGTAACAAATGAAGTGATGTGGTTTCTATTTATTAAAAACTAACAACATATCCAGAAAAAAAAAGAAAAAAGAAAAAAAAAAGATGGTTTACTACTACCCAACATGATCTACAGATCCAATGTAATTCCTATCAAAATCCCAATGATGTTTTTGCAGACATAGAACATTCCATCCTAAAATTCATGTGGAGTCACACACTTTCTGATTTCAAAACTTACTGCAAAAATTACACTTATCAAAAAAATGTGGTATCAGTATAAAGACAGATATATAGACCAGTGGGATAAAATAATAAAATAGAGAGCCCAGAAATAAACCCTCATTTACATGACTAAATAATTTTACTGTCATTTACTGTCATGTGGTAAAGGCTAAAGGATCTAATTCCCTTCACTACTGGGATGATAGCTGCTTGTCTTCTTTTATGCAGATTTCATATTTGAAAGATGCTTCACTGGGCTCACATTGTTACCTGCTCGCTGACCTGGTCTTTCTTCTGCTGTCTGAGTTCTCACATAGAGAAAAGGGAATTCAACCCAAGTCATCTTGCTGCTGTTTCATCCTCTCTTTTGTTGTCTGCCTGAGATAAAAATAAAATATAGTGCTTTTTGTATGGGGATATGTTTGCCTCTGTGTCCTTCATTATATGCATTTCTAAACTTAACTTGTGTTATTCCGATGTTGACAGCAGTGCCATGCCAGGCCATACTGAGGCAAAAGAAAAAATCAATACTACTGATTGTGTATTTAAATTTTTGATATTTTGTTAAACATGGTATTTTTCTTTCATTTTAATCTTTTACAATATTGCCTCCTCAGAATGTTATTTCCCTCAATTACTGAGGGTGGGGGCAGCCTCTTAAATTTTGCAGCAGAGGAGAGGGTCTCACTCACCTCATCCTGGTCCCAGATGACAGCACAAGAAAATTAAATGAAAAATCATAAAAGTTCCTTAAGAAAAATTTCAAAACACTGAGAAATATAACATTGACCCTACCATTCAGAATTATGTTTTACAACTGCACTCATTTCCTAGGGCTGCATTACAAAGTACCGCACACAGGGGCGCTTAAAACAACAGAAATGTACTGTCTCACAGTTCTGGAGGCTGAAGTCTGAGATCCAGGTGTCAGCAGGGCCCTGTTTCTCTAAGGATTTATAAAGAGGGTCCTTCCTGGTCTCCTTCTGGCATTTCTTGACTTGCAGCTGTACCACTCCCCTCTCTGTCTCCATGGTCACCTCATCTTCTTATAAGGACACCAGATGTATTAGATAAGCTCTACCCCACTCCAGTATGACTCCTTGTTAACCAATTACATCACCAATGACCTTATTTCCAAATAAGCTTACATTCTGAGGTTCTGGGGTTAGGACTTCAAGGGATCTTTTTGGAGGACACAATTCAGACCATAACACTAACCAAAACAGTCGATAGTTCTTATTTTAATTTTTGGCCTGTCAGCACATCAAGTTGCTTATGTGGATTTGTGTGGGATGTGGCAGTGTGTTGGTGACAAACAAAGGTCTTACTGGTCACTCGATGGCCCCATTCTGCTGTCTCAATTACCAAATAACTTCCCATCACACCCACTTGTTCTCTGTTCCTCTTCTCCTTCTCTGTTCCTACTTACTGCCTATCACCACCATCCTCTTTCACTCTGTTCTCACCCACAGTACAGTTGTCTAATCTCCCACCTCTTCCCAGGTCCACTCCATACCCAAATGCCCAGGGGTGAGGGCCTGTGGTCTAAACAGTTCC
This sequence comes from Myotis myotis, assembly GCF_014108235.1. Taxonomy (NCBI): domain Eukaryota; kingdom Metazoa; phylum Chordata; class Mammalia; order Chiroptera; family Vespertilionidae; genus Myotis; species Myotis myotis. Next base: position 87,984,455 of record NW_023416324.1, read on the forward strand.
TCATTAATTGACCAGCTCCTCCCTGTTCTCCTGCAATTGATCTGAGTCTCCTACTCAACTCATCTGCCTAACCTTTGCTAAAGTGGAGTGTGGGAGACCTCATAGAAGTGACTCTCAGGCATCATAGCCATTTTGTAAATTTTCCCCCTCATTGCATGGGGAATGCCTCTAAACCTCCTAAGGTGAACTACCATCACACTCAAGGTTTCATGGGGGTTGGCAGAGGACAAGATGAGAGAGAGGGCTAAGACTCAGAAATGTAGTATTTGTCATACAACCCCACACACTGGGTTTTTATTCTTCTTGGGCAGCCACCACCTTAGAGCAGTAAACCATTTGTTTAATCACTTTGCTTTTCCCTGACTGCTAGTAATGAAATGCTGCACTCTCTAAAATAATTTCCTGACTATTTGCTAAGATTCATCTCTGACATTTCATTAAATATGATCATTTAACTGTACAAGTACAAATGCATTTTTAATTTAGCTTACTGCCGATATTACAGATGTGGGGAAATGAATTCGTATTGCTCTGGGACAAATATATTATTCACATATGCATGTGACAAAAGAACAAATTATTAAAAATTACTGAAACTTCCATGAAGATTTATATTTAACTTTTGCATTTTCAATCTCCATGTCATTGCGAAAACATATAGCATGTCACTTTGTCGGCCATGATTCTATGAAGAATGTGTGAGCAATTTCTGAAGGATCTTGATCAATAGTCTTCATCTTTGTCATTAACACAAGGTGGTACTTAAAGAGATGGAGACTGAGTTTCAAGTGTGCAGTTATGAGGTTAGCAGTCTTATTACTAAAGCAGTAGGTTATTTGCCTTCCTCTTAAAAAAAAAAAAAAAAAAAGAAACAGCAATAGGAAGTGTGTTTTCTATCCTGAGTACTATAAATCCAACCATAATACATGCTAAAGTTTTCTTTATAGGAAAGTAACCAAAATGTCAATTGACATTCTTGAATGTATTCTTGGTGTCTATTGTAATTGGATTCAAAACTGACCATTGAGAAAACAAGCTTGGTTTTAGGCTTTGAGCCAGGAAACCTATAACTTACAAGTCATGAACTAACAATTATTGTCTCATAGGGTGTCAAGTGTTTCCACAGAATGTACTTTATAGTTGTGAGAAGAAGTAAGCTTATTTTAAAAATCTTTATAATATAGTTTAGATGAGGACAACAGCAAAATAACAAAGGTCTGAGGCAAATGTGTAGAATAAAACTCATTCCAAAAGTGGAAGTTAGAAACTTGTCATTTCCAGATATCAAAAGCTAAAAGAGCTCAAATATCCTTCACACTCAATACACCAATATAATTAAAATAGTAGTTTCCAGTCATCTATTAATTAGTTCCCACATCAGTTACTAATTATGAGATTTGAGGTTTGGAAAGGATCTTTGAGATCATAGGAATCCTTGATCATTTTACAAATAAGAAAAAATGAGGTTCAAGTAATTTGTATGAGCACACAATAAGTTGGTAGACAAATTCAAACTAGAAGCCAGGACCCAATTCCTGGTTAGCATGTGATCCTCAAGAATCCTAAAGCTACATAGTCAGAGAATGTAAGCCTCACTTTGCATATGAGAGGATATTGAACTTCACAACAAAAGCACAAGTATGCAGCTGAGCAATTGGCATCAACTGAGTGGCCTGTGGCTCACTGTTCACCCTGAGCAGGGATAAGAAGGATTAAATGATAACAGGACAGTAGAGGAATTTGTCTCATCAGCCTTGTGAAGAACAAGTAATCTCACAGACCTTACTCCTAGTTTAGCACTTTGTTAGTTGATGCCTGTGATGGATGATTTAATGTGTCATTTCTACTGGGCCTTGAGATGCCCAGATATTTGGTCAAATATTATTCTGGGTGTGTCTGTGAGGTTGTTTCTGAAGGAAATTAACATTTAAATCAGCAGATTGCTCTTCCTAATGTGAGTGGACCTCATTTAATCCGTTGAAGGCATGAGTAGTCCAAGACAGCCTACCCTCCACTGATTTGCAGGGAATTTCTCCTGCTGGCTGCATTCAAAATGGGACATTGGCTTTTTCCTGCCTTCAGACTCAAACTGAAACAACAGCTCTTCCTTCAGTCTCAGCCCTGGAACTAAACTAGGTTTCCTGAGTCTCCAGCTTGCCAACTACAGAACTCAGAGCTTGCCAGTCTCTAAAATCACTAGAGCCAATTCCTTATCATTCAAATCTTTCTCTTACTCAATATGTATTATATTGGTTCTGTTTCTCTGTAGGATCATAATATAATGTCCCTGGAATATTCAAATTTAACATCAATTATAATTGCTTTGTTAAATTGTTAACTCTCTGTTCATAAGGCAAACATTGTAGAAACCCAGAGCTCAAAAGAGTTTGCAGAAATACAAAAACCTGCGTGCTAGAGCTATTGGATTATATTTCTAAAGTTAATGCACATAAAAATCTTGTGTTACAATAAAAAGGCTATCATTCTCCAGGCCTCAGTTAAGTGTGAAACTGACCAACCCAATCATCATCTTTTCCCAACAGAGGAAGTTTTAAAATATCACACTGAGTGATCACACCACTAGCAAGATCACTGGCACTGCTCCCTCACTCACATTTGATTTGGGTTTTCTCTCTTCTAATGAACAACATGTCTTTCTCCCTTGCCAATCTGCGAAAGGGGATGTTTCCAGGCACCGTGTGTTAAAATAGAATTGGAGAGACACAATTGCCCCAAAGTTTTCTTGCTTTGGAGTGGTAGCATAGGATCACCTTGCTACGGTGAAGCAATTAGGCCAGCCAGTAAGAGCTTTAATTCATGTGCTGCAGGCTGTACAATGCCACCATCTACAAATGTTATTGTTCTGCTTCTGTCACAAGTGATAGCATTGAATGAAGCTGTGTGCCTGTGAGGACTTTAACTGCTCATCAGCAATGAGGGGAACGAGGGGTGTGCAAGCATCCAAAGTGATAAGGTGGAAGTGAGATTACCATTCACAAAGATTTTTTTTAAAACCACAGGAGCAAATATGTTCTTTTTCAAAAGCTGAACCACAATCTTCCAATTCAAACAGATTTTTGAATGCAATGTGTCAAAACATTAGGAAAATAAGCCTGTCTTTTCCAGGCTGAGAAAAAAGCTGAAGCCAGGACAGAAGTGAACAGCTCTCCTACCAGAAGTGTTTGTTTTCAAATGTTTCCCTATGCAAGTCTGCCACTGGGTCCAGCATTTGAAACATGTGATGATGTTTTGTATCACACCTTTACTTTAAGAAGACTAGTGGCAGTCTCTTTTGTCTTCTGTGAGAAGGAAACTGAACCCTCTTCTCGTGCAAGCAAATATTTTCCTTTGGGTGGTAAAGAAGGAGCAGCTGCATTCTGACCAAGGTAGGAATAATAGAGATAATACACTCACTAGAAATGAGACATAGGGTTGGCATCCTAAAACAATCATCTGGGGAGGAGTACTGCATTTCCCTTCTCTCCTCTTCGGACTTTTGAGTGTCAAGCAGCGCTTTATATGGGATGTCCAGCTTGACCCCTTCACCAACCCAGTTCAGCAACAAACAAGCCTTGTGTAAAAGGAATGACTGCAGTTTCTCAGTCTTCATGCACCTTGGTCCAGAACTGTCACATCTACTCAGTTGCATCCCATTCCATATCCTGACTGTTACAAATCTCCACTCATTTGTCAATCACCTCTCTGGTGCTTGTCCCTCTGCTCCAAGGTTGGTGTTCAAAATGGCCACCAACCATCCCCACTCAAGCCCTTCGAATTCTGATCTCCTCTTCTCTATCCATGAACTAAGACTGATAGAAACCTCACTGTTTAGAATCAACTCCCCCACCTGACTACTATGCTTGCAGGTAGCTCCTGTTAGAAATGAGTCACCCTTTGGACAGTGGACGTGAGTGGTTGCACAGTGGAAGGCAGTGAACTACTGGAGGGAGGTAAGTGAGCTTCTCATCCAAGCATAAATCCACATAGGTTGCCCCACACATTTTAGCTAGCCATGCAACTCAGAAAATGTTCAGCACCAGCAAAGTTCATCTCCACAGGCCCTACCTCCCACTTCTGTGCTCCTATTCATCCTCCAACGCTCTCCCCATTCCTCTCGCAGGCACCAAGACTCTCGTTGCCTTTCTGATGATCCTTCAACTTTATATCAGCTTCCACTTTCATTAAAGGATGTACTATCAGTTCTTCACACCCCAGTTGTGTTATCTCTAATGAGCAAACCAGTACTCAGTGCCCGGTAAGTGCATGGTTCTACCTAATGAGAGCAGCAGCAGAGAGGACAGAGAGCACCTGGCTCAGAGTCCAGAAACCTGAGCACAGGATCAACCACATTAACCACTCCGTGACTTTCCCTTCAAGGACATCAGCTTCCTTACCTCTGAAACAATAGCACTGGACTCGGTGATGTTGAAGAGCTCTGTCATTTTATGGACCCGTGGACTTAAGGTTGCACAGTATTTTATACTTTCAACTATTGTCATGCACTTATTCAACATACATTCTATCTTAGCTTCAAAACAGCCCATAGGGTGGATTGGGGTGCTATTACTATCTCCCATATTAGAGGTGAGGACTCTAAGTGTCAGTGATATTAAATTACTTCCACCAGATCATATCGCTCTGAGGAGACTTAATATGTGGCCAGATAGACAGAATTCATGCAAAAAATGAAAAAGAATAATAAAAGGGAACGGAGAGAAACTAAGATGGCGGCATAAACACCGGGAAATTTCTGCTTCCCACAACAATCGATAAATGCATCAAAAACACAAGGTGGACATCATCCAGAACTACAGGAGGGCTGGCTGAGTGTAAATTCTACAACTAGAAGGAGAGAAAAGCACACTGTGAGCAGGAGGAGCTGCGGAGGTGGCGTGCAGAGGTACGGGGGCTCGCGCGCGCGGAAAGGGTCTGGCACCTGAGGACGCGGCTGTCTTTTTGAATCCGGAGGGAGACACAAGCTCCCGACGGCTCTGAAATCCGGTTCCGGGAAGTCTCTGGGGACCCAGGGCTCATACGGGGAGATACTGGACTGTCTGGCAGCGGGCGAGCTTGAGAGCGGCTTTCCCTCAGAGGTGCTTGCAGCCGTTGCCGGGACACTGGGACTCGCGACTCCTTAGGGCAGGGCTGAGGCTCCGCCATACCTGCTTTCTCAGCCCTTTGATTCCTTGAGACCCCGCCCCGCCCAGGCTTCGGCAGAGGCTTTTGCATATGAATGCCCCGGCCATTTGCAACCTGTAATTACCTAACCGCAGCCGGGCCAGATAGACTCAGAGCTTCCAAGAGAAGGCCCAGGCCCCACAGCGGCTTGCATTGCTACACAGCTGAGCATCATCAGGGCAGCTGATTCTCGCTGCCAATTGCCCTGGAGGTCAATTCCTCCCAGTGATCCTACAACAACCAAGGCATAGCTACAACAAGACTGTGCACAAAGCCCACGAGGGGGTGCACCAAGAGTGTCCACCTCAGGTAACTGGGGAGGCTGAGCCACTGGGCCCTACAGGACACCTAGCACACAAAGCCACTCTATCAACACAGGGAAGCAGCCAAAATGCGGAGACAAAGAAACAGGTCACAAATGGCAGAAATGGAGGAAAGCAAACGACTGGATATAGAGTTCAAGGCCACGTTTATAAGGTTTTTCAAGAATTTTATGGAAACCGCCGATAAATTTAATGAGTCCCTCAATAAGTATAGTGAGACCATGGAGGACATGAAAAAGGACCAACTAGAAATTAAGCATACACTGACTGAAATAAAGAATAATTTACAGAGATCCAGCAGCAGACAAGAGGATCCCAAAAATCAAGTCAAAGATATGAAATACAAAGAAACAAAAAATACCCAACCGAAAAAGAAAAAAGAAAAGAGATTCCAAAAATATGAAGATAGTGTAAGGAGCCTCTGGGACAACTTCAAGCGTACCAACATCAGAATTATAGGGGTACCAGAAGAAGAGAGAGGGCAAGATATTGAAAACCTATTTGAAGAAATAATGACAGAAAACTTCCCCCACCTGGTGAAAGAAATAGACTTCCAAGTCCAGGAAGTGCAGAGAACCCCAAACAAAAGGAATCCAAAGAGGACCACACCAAGACACATCATAATTAAAATGCCAAGAGCAAAAGACAAAGAGAGAATCTTAAAAGCAGCAAGAGAAAGACAGTCAGTTACCTACAAGGGAGTACCCATACGACTGTCAGCTGATTTCTCAACAGAAACCATGCAGGCCAGAAGGGAGTGGCAAGAAATATTCAAAGTGATGAATAGCATGAACCTGCAACCAAGATTACTTTATCCAGCAAAGCTATCATTCAGAATAGAAGGTCAGAGAAAGACCTTCACGGATAAGAAAAAGCTAAAGGAGTTCATCACCACCAAACCAGCATTATATGAAATGCTGAAAGGTATTCTTTAAGAAGAGGAAGAAGAAAAAGGAACTCTTACCATTTGCCACAGCGTGGATGGAACTGGAGAGCGGATAAATACCACATGATCTCACTCATTTGTGGAATATAATGAACAACATAAGCTGATGAACAAGGACTGATCCAGAGACGGAGAGGCATTGATTGGACTGTCGGGCTTTGTAGGGAGGGTAGGGAAGTGTGGGGGTAAGGGGGAAAGATCAACCAAAGGACTTACATGCAGACATATAGGCCTAACCAATGGACACGGACAACAGGGCGGGGGGGGGGTGAGGGCATGAGCGGGGGGGGGGGGGGGGGTAGAGGGTAACGTGGGGACAAGGACACATATGTAATATCTTAATCAATAAAAATATATTTAAAAAAAATAAATAAATAAATAAAAAATAAATAAAAGGGAACATCTGTTTGTAAAGCCGTAAATATGGGAATTCAGAAGGACCACCCCACACTTCCAACCCCCAAATATCACTTGGGACAACTCTATTTGGGAAAAAAAAATACCTCCAAATGAAGGGGAACTTGGGCTGGACCAGAATGAAAAAGCAGATTTTAGTAAATTATGATGATTCAAAAAGGCATTTGTGGCAAGAGAAACAGCATGATATGAGGTCCTAGATTTACACTTGGCAGAGGATCTTGCTTTCAAATCTACTAGGAAACACTGATTTCAGAAAGTAAGAAGTAACTACTGAATGCTATTTCTGAGCCATAACTAGGAGAACTGTCCACTGCATTGTAGAGTGAGGTGGTACTTATGATAAATAGAAATAAGGAGGAGAAAAAATTTTCACTGATTCAGATCAAGTCAAATACCTTGTCATGTATCAAGGTTTACTCTAATCACCAGAAATGTCTATCTCAACTTTATCTTTACTGTTGTCCATGATCAGACAAAGAAAATAATCCTACTTTTATTAAAATTACAAAACTAATTTCAATAAAGGTGTTAATACACCTGAAATACTCTATCAAGCAAAACATGTATTTTCCTTTTCTTAAGTAATCCTATATAATAAAAGCCTAATATGCTAAGTGTCCAGTTGTTCAGTTGGCCATTCAACCAATCAAAGCATAATATGCTAATGATATGCTAAGGCCTATCAACTGCTCGCTATGATGTGCACTGACCACCAAGGGGCAGACACTCTGACTGGTGGGTTAGCTTGCTGCTGGGGTCCAGCCAATTGGGACTGAGCCAAACAGGCCGGACATGCCCTGGAGCCCTCCCGTGGTCCCTCCCCGGCTGGCCAACCTCCCATGTCCCTCCTCAGCCCCAATCATGCACCAGTGGGGTCCCTCAGCCTGACCTGTGCCCTCTTGCAATCTGGGACCCCTCGGGGGATGTCAGAGAGCCAGTTTCGGCCCAATGGAAGAATGATCAGTCACTATGATGCACACTGACCACCAAGAAGCAGATGGTCAATGCAGGAGCTGTTCCCTGGTGGTCAGTGTGCTCCCACAGGGGGAGCGCTGCTCAACCAGAAGCTGGGCTCACAGCTGGTAAGTGCAGCGGCAGCAGCGGGAGCCTTTTCCACCTCTGTGGCAGCATTTAGGATGTCCAACTGTTGGCTTAGGCCATCAGTTGGACATCCCTCGAGGGCTCCTGGACTGCGAGAGGGTACAGGCCAAGATGAGGGGACCCACCCCCCCACCGCCGCCGAGTGCATGAATTTCGTGCACTGGGCCTCTAGTTCTTAAAATAATGTCCCACCTCTTCCCTAATTCTCTCTCTGACAAATTAGAAGAAGAGGTAAAAACATTCTCCTGACCCTGCTCTAGATTTGAGTTTTCCTTTATGTCTCATACTTAAAAAAAAAACAACCTGCTATATGTAAGGGCAATATTTCAATTATTTTTGCTGTCTAAGCTCTTGTTTACCTTTTACTCAAAATTTAATATTCTATTTATTGTTAGTGTATGTTGAATCTTACTTGCCTTAAATTGCATGACTTAAAGAGGCAGGACTATGTATATTTAATTCCATTTTAAGGAATTCTAATGCTACTTCTCATACACACAAATATCTGATAGTAGTGAAAACAAGGATAATGGAGGTGAGGATGATGATTAAGATGATGATGATGATGATGATGATGATGATGATGATAATGAGGTGGATTATGACAATGATGGCAAGAATCATAGTGATTAATGATAAATTCTTCTCCTTCAATAACTTCTGCATCAGATATAAGCCATTTTCTTATGCCTTTCCAATTTCTTTCTCCTCAGTGATACCAGCTTTCACTAAAAGGCTTTATCACTGCTCTTCAAGATGATTTGGTGAGAAGGAAGAAAATGAGAGGAACTCTTGCTTTATCACAAGGAACTCAGCAATAACACATGTCAAGTGGGATAAAGGGGAAACATAGGAAAAACAGTAAATCATAATAAGCCTCAGATGACCTCCTCTGAGTAGGAAAATTATTAAAATAGAACAGAAAATAAATGCAAGAAAGTTAAGTTTTGCCAATAAATGTTTGAAATGTGAGCATGTCTAAGGAGATGCTGGAGGCAAAATGCCATCTGATAACAGTGATTGGTCTGAGAAGGCAGGGCTAGGCCACCTCTATCCTTAAGATGGACCAGAGCTGATTAGCCCTGACAGGTAACTGAATAATTGCTCTAATCACTTCAGTGAGCCCTCTACCTTGTCCCAGCAAAGGAGTGATGCCTTAGCCAGCTTTAGAGACCAGACACCCCTAAATCTGACACCTCTAACCAAGATGCATGTATTATAATGAAAGCATTATTTCCACTATTGTTCATCAGAAAAAAAGATGAGAGAGAGTTCAATAGAGACCTCAAAGTTGGCATAGATAAGGACCTCATTAGATGGCTCAGGAGTTTGCCTATACAGGATAACTTGGTGTGATGACCAGTTAATGGAGACTGAGAAATAGCAAGGTCAAAAATATGTCACTCAGAATACGGTTGTGGATTCAGCTCTTCCACGGAGTAAGAGATAATTAGAGCAGTGTGTCATCAAAACTTTTCATGTCAACTATGGAACACACTCTCTCTAAATCAGAAACTGTTAAATCTGCTTAAAGCTATGAGCGACTGGAACTTCTTTCCAGCCTACATCTACTCATCAGAGATGCCAACTTACTTTAGAGGTGCTTTATTTTAGTCTTATCTCTTGCACATGTGTTTGTTTTGCTACAAAATAAAACATAAATGATAAAACCTTTTTAAACCTTGAGGAAATAGATTTTCTATGACTTTCCCTAATACGCAAGCATTTTTGCCTCACTACTCAAAATTTTTAAGGAAGCCACAACAGCTTATTCTGAGTCTGAGCAACCAGTTTTCCTAGCACTCCACCCACTATCAAGGAATTTTCATGGCAGAGAAGCACTGCATAAAAATCTCCATAAAGTGCTAGGGACTATAGGAGCTCATGGAGCTGAGTCTAAGTAATCCTTTTAGTGTAACATCACCATCCATTCACCAATGTGCAGACTTTTCTTTACTACAGAACTTAGCATATCGTATTAGAAATCATTATTTTTTGTGTCTGTTTCCCCACATGAACCTGAGCTACTAGAGGGGCAGAAACCAGTGTGCTCACCTTTTGATCTTTAGTGCCTATCCCAGTACTTGGCAATTAGTAGGTGCTGAATAAGTGTTGCAAAATCAATTTTTCTTTAAGCCTGAATAATTATTAGGTTAGCACAATGCCAGAAAATCTTTTTAACTAAAATTGTGTTTCTGAACTAATTTTCATGTTATATTGATACCATTCCTTTTCTCTTTTTCTTCTCTCTTTGTTCTTTCTTTCTCCCTTCTTTTTCCATCTTTCATTCATCCTATATCATTCACTATCAGGCTTATGTAAGATTTTCCTTAAGGAAAGAGTATATCAGAGAAGAAAGTGAAAAGAAATAGATATTTATTGAGTGACTACCATGTGTTTTATGGGATGCTAATTTTTAAACATTATCTCATTACTAGAGGCCTGGTGCACAAAATTTGTGCAAGGGGGAGGGGGGATGGAGGGGGGCCCCTCAGCCTGGCCTGCAACAACACCGGCATCCCACACCCCGGCCTCTGGCCAGAGGCCCCTCCCTCCCTCCCTCCGCGTGGCATCTAAATACTTCAGTTTGCATTTCCTATGAATGAGGCTAGAACCTGATCAGCATCCTCAACAGGGCCTTTCTTCCCTGTGGCTAATTTGGGCTTCCTCATACTATGGTCTTAGAAAAGTTGAATTACTTTCGTAGCTTTTAAGAAGCAGCATTCCAAGCAGCCAGGCATCCCGCCCCGCCCCGGTTGCTCCGTGCCTGTGAGTGCTGCCTAGAGGCCCTCCATGGGTGGGGCGGGGCAGAATGCTGGCCCAGCCACTGCCATCTTTGTCACAGAGTGACGGTCAATTTGCATACCCCATCTTTATTAGATAGGATACCCTCACAAACATATTGAGAGGCAGCTAATATCTCAACTGAGAAACTGGAGCTCAAAAAAGTAGCAAAGTTGCCCTTTATCTGTTCTAACTCCAAACTGCATGAACTTCGCCCTGTACCAAACTGCAAGTAAAAAAATAGGAAAGTTTCTAACTGTCAGGTAAGTCACATTCTAAAATACTCAATGTTTCAGTGGATTTCCTTATTATTCAAGTAATAGAATCAGCCAAATTTTCTGTACCTCTCTTCTAAATGTTATCAGAGGGGGAAGGCCAGAAGAGGTCAGTGGGAGATGGTGGGACATATGCAATACTTTCAACAATAAAGTTTTTTTTAAGTATTCATGTTCAAGTTAAAAACAATAAGGAAAACTACTATTTTGTTTTGCACAGCTCCATTATAGTGTATTGAATTTGACCCTAGTTTAGTTTATTAATTGGCAAATTATCACCCCAATACCTCTGACCAAATTATTGTGTGTGAACATTACAGGTGTGTAAGATTAATTAAATAACACTTTTATGAAATACTCATCATCAGGAAATTCCTTTATTGTGATCAATTCATGTAATATATTAAGAACTAGAGGCCCCAAACACGAAATTCGTGCATGAGTAGGGTCCCATGTTATATTGATACCATTAATTGATACCTGGTTGGCGATCAGGGCTGATCTGTGGGGCGACCAGCGGGGTGATCAAGGGAAGGGTCCCCTCCTGGCATCCACCTTGCCAGCCTGGCACCACTCGCTCACTGGGAAAGGTGACCAGCAGGGTGATCAGGGTGGTGCCAGCTGGCCCACTTGCCAGCCAGCCCCGCCCCTGCCTCCACAGGTTGCCTCCCTCTGCAGGGCAATCAGGGGCCCCCGCTGGCACCCGCCTTGCTGGCCAGAGTCCTGCGGGCTGGGGGCAGCTCCTGTGTTGAGCATCTGCCCCCTGGTGGTCAGTGAGTGTCATAGCAACCAGTCATTCCACTGGTTGTTGTGCCATTTGGTTGATTTGCATATTAGCCTTTTATTATATAGGACTAGAGGCCCGGTGCACAAAAATTTGTGCACTCGGGGGGAAGGAGGGGCCCTCAGCCCAGCCTGTGCCCTCTCGCAGTCTGGGACCCCTCGGGAGGTAATGACCTGCTGGCTTAGGCCTGCTCCTGGGTGGCAGAGGGCAGGCCCAATCCCTAGGTACAGCCCCTGGTCAGGCTCAGAGCAGGGCTGATTGGGGAGTTGGGGCGCCGCCCCCTGTCATGCACAGAGCAGGGCGGATTGGGAGGTTGCGATGCCACCCTCAGTCATGCTCAGGGTAGGGCCGATTGGGGGGTTGGGGCGCCGCCCCCTGTCACACTCAAGGGAGGGTCGATGGGGAGGTTGCAGTGCCACCCCCTATCAGGCACAAAGCAGGGCCAATCAGGGGGTTGGGATGCTGCCCCCTTTCACTCACAGAGCAGGGCCCATCAGGGGGGTTGGGGCTCCGTACCCTGTCACGCACAGAGCAGGGTTGATCAGGGGGTTGGGGAGCTCCCCCCTGTCAAGCACAGAGCAGGGCCCATCAGGGGGTTGGGGAGCTCCCCCCATCACGCACAAAGCAAGGCCAATCAGGGGGTTGAGGAGCTCCCCCCTGTCACTCACAGAGTAGGGCCGATCAGGGGTGGGGGCACCGCCACTGTCACACTCAGGGCAGGGCTAATGGGGAGGTTATGGCTCTACCCCGTCACACACAGAGCAGGGCCCGTGGTGGGCGGGGATTGGGGCACCGCACCCTGTCACACACAGAGCAGGGCCAATCAGGGGGTTGGGGCGCCACACCCTGTCACACACAGAGCTGCAGGGCAATCAGGGGGTTGGGGAGCTCCCCCCTATCAGGCACAGAGCAGGGCTGATCAGAGGGTTGGGGCGCCTTCCCCTGTCACGAACAGAGCAGGGAGGATAGGAAGGTTGTGGCCCCGCCCCCTGTCACACACAGAGCCGCAGGGTGATCAGGGGGTTTGGACGCTGCCCCCTGTCACACTGATCCCGGTGCCGGGAGGCCTCTCGGCTCCACTGATCCCAGTGCTGGGAGGCATATTACCATTTTACTATATAGGATAGAGGCCTGGTGCATGGGTGGGGGCCGGCTGGTTTGCCCTGAAGGGTGTCCTGGATCAGGGTGGATGTCTCGCTTGGGTGCCTGGCCAGCCTGGGTGAGGGGCTGATGTCTGTTTGCAGCTGGTCACACACCCTTCAGGGTGGGGGTCCCCACTGGGGTGCCTGGCCAGTCTGGGTGAGGGGCTGAGGGCTGTTTTCAGGCTGGCAGGTGACTGAAGCTCCCAACCACTCCTTTTTTTCTTTTTTTTTTTATTCTGGGCCAGCTTTATCTCTGAAGCTTGGCTCCAGCTCTGAGGCCTCGGCTGCTGAAAGCAGGTATCTGGTTTGTTTGGGTTCTATAATCAAAACACTGTTTCAACTCCAGCTCTGAGATCCCAGCTGGCTGAAAGCAGGTTTCTGGGGTTTTGTTTAGCTTCTATATTTGTAACAATGTTTCAAACTGCAAGCTCAGAGGCCGGCAGCGCCAGGCGGAGGACGTTGGCTACCTCTGTCACTGAAGCAAGCAAGCCTCATGTTCGCTTCAAGCTGCCTGGCTGCCGGCCGCCATCTTGGCTGGCAGTTAATTTGCATATCTCCCTGATTAGCCAATGGGAAGGGTAGCGGAGGTACAGCTAATTACCATGTTTCTCTTTTATTAGATAGGATTATACAAATGGTAACATGTAGCTAGTGTCTGCTATTTTTTAGTACAAGCGCTTTCATGTTATATGAAGAACTTGAGATGGGGGAGAGATAAGTACTTTGTAAAGAGCACATGACAACATGTGGACTTTAAGCCCAGTTATGTCCAACTACAAAGCCAATGCATGTCCACTTTTCAAAAGTTTGTAACATGAGTTTCTGTCTTTAAGGCATATGGTGAAAAATAATTTTTAAAACCTTTAGTAGAAGATTTTGATTTTAGGAATCAAAAGCTTAGCTCTTGTATGTGACACCTTGAATAAGTGATTTAACCATTTTGAGCTCAGTGCTTCCTCTGTGGTAAGATAAGAGGAATAATACTGACTTCAAAGGAAGTGCTTGAGGTACAGTGATCACTAACTAAGTCTGCCATTTAACTCTTCCTTTCCCTAGGAGAGTAAAGAGGAAGAAGACATTTCCTTGAACAGGATAGAGGTGCACCATGATCTGTGAAGGGCTTCCTCCATCCCTTCGCACTGCTCTGTGCAGGTTGTTGAAAATGGCTGGTGTTTCCACAGGAAGGACACTTTTTGATGCCCTTCTCCCTGGTCCCTCTTCAGTTGCAGTGTTTTTTCCCACCACTGGTCTTCACTGAAGCCCATAGAGCAAACGAAGAACTTGGCTACATGTCCCTGAAATCAGAGCGACAAAAGAAGCCCTTGTACCTGTGCCTCTAGGTCTTCCGAAGCAGGAAAGCTGCTCCTGATGCAGCCTCTGTTCCATGAGTAGCAGAAGGCGGGCTGGGGAAAAACAGCCCCCGCGCTGCAGCACAGGTGCGAGCAGCAAATGCAGCTCTGATATCTTCCTTGATTAAACCTGGGTTAACACTGAAGTAATTCTATTTGGTCGTTGTTCACTGTTGAGAACATAGTTTCCCAAAACTTCGCATTAAATTAGGCTGCCCTAACAATAACAATGAGAAAACTTCCTCATAAGTAGGACTGACCTTTCTGGAAAGTGATGTAAATGATTGTAACTGTGATGATGTGTTTTCCTACTTGGCCTCTGGGTTGGGAGGAGGGTGGTGCTGGAGACCAAGTTTTTATTTCATGATTGTGACCTAAAATCCATTGTAAAAAAATATCATTATTACCACAAAACACTGATCCCACATAAAATACAAAGCATTTTGTATTTTAGAATAGCTTTTATTTTACAAAGTAAGGGTTATACTTTAGGCTTTTATCAGTCATTTACCAGTTAGTACAAGTTATTTCCTAAAAACAAGTTGAAAAGCATGAATGTGGGGGGAGGAGGAGTGCAGGCAGAAAGATGGAGCAGGGGCGAAGAAGCACCAGGTCCTTAGAAGGTGATGCAACTGCAGAACCACCTCAAACTGGCTGTATCCTGTTTCTTATAAGATACTGGGTTGTTTCTCAGAGACAACAGAGCAAAACTGCAAGTCATACAGCCAAAGCAATCACAGAGGAGAAAATGATGCAAATGACACCTAGAACCCAAGTTTCTCCATGCCCCTTTCCCCATAGAACCAAAGGACCAGGAGAAGACCCGAGCCTGAACACTGGCACCCTTTCAGAAGCAAAGCGTCCGTTGTCCAGGAAGACCCAGTGCTGCAATCCCTTAAATCTCTCCCCAGAACCCTGGATCAAAGAGGCAGATGTCTCCTTGCCCTCGACCTCGCAATAAACCTTTTTCTTATCTCAAAAACCAGTGCCATCGTAATGGCTTCTATGTGCCTCATTGGCTCCATACAATGATATCTAGAGCAGCAACAGAAAAGAAATTTGATGTCTGACCTCCCGAAGGCCAATTCTCTTGTTTGACATTTTTGCCAAGGCCCAATCCAAATGTTGAAGGAGCTAAATCATTCTCACATAACTAGCAAGAAGCATCAAAAATCCACCTAATAGTGTCCATTTATTTCTTTCAAACATGGCTTAAACAAATCAGAAAAATTGTCACACCCTTTCTGACACACTATGCACTACTTTTTATTAGTTGGGAAGAGAAAGCAGAAGGAACTGGGAGAGGACCCCTGGATGGTGGGAGAATATTGGATGAGTACTCCATCAACTATTACCCTCTGAAGAAGGGTTCCACCTTGCCCTTCTTCAATGCTATACCCCAAGATCTGTGCCTGGTCCTTAGTGACCATTGTTAAATGACTGTCCATATGAATCAATATCATAAGACTATCATTAAACCCCTATGAAATATGCAGGGCAGGTATCATTTGGCCAATGAGGGAACTGAGGCTGGGAAAGTTAAGACATTTCCCCAAAGTCAAATAGGAGAAAAATACAGGTGCTCCTAGTTCTTCCTGAAAATCAGCTTATCCAAACAGGTGCCACTCTCAATGAGCTGAATGTTTGTATTCTCCCCCAGATTCATATGCCAAAGCTCTGACCCTCGATGTGATGGCATTTGGGGGTAAGGTCTTTGGGGGAAAATTAAAGTAAAGTCATAAGAGTAGGGCTCCCATGATGGAATTATTAACCAAAATTCTCTCACTCTTCCTCTCTCTCTCCCTCCCTCTCTAAGTCACAGCAAATAGGGTGGCTTTTGTAAGCCAGGAAGAGGGTTGTCCTTACCAGTAAGTAACCAAATTTACAGGCATCTTCATCTGGACGTCAGCCTCCAGAAATGAGAAATAAATGTCTGTGATTTAAGCCACCCAGTCTGTGGTATTTTGTTTTAACAGCCTGAGCAGACTAACACAGCCTCCACGTTTACCCTCAATTTATTTGAGTCACTTGTCACCACCTGATATGGCACTATATTTCAAAGAATCTAAAATACTGTCTATTGTGGCACACACCAGTATTTTATGAATACCACTACGAGGAGAACTAGCTCCAATTACACGAGGACACAATGCTTCCTTATCACACAGAAAACCATTTTATATTCATTAAGAGAGCTTTTAAAGGTCTAATTAGGCATAGATTTCCTCATGTATCCTCCTGCACATACATTTTTTAAAAGTGAGATAAATTGGTTAAAATACTTCTAAAACTTTTTCACGGAGTCCAATTCTTTGGAATCACTTTTTTTTTTTTTTTTTTTTTTGAGCCAGAGCCACCTTATGCTTGTTTTGCCACACAACATCACCTTTAGTGCCTTAAGATCATTGACCATGCATCATTTCTTAAAATAAATCCATAAGAAACCTTCAACCCACCAGGAGTGGGCTCCTGCCCAGCTTTGCATCATGTGGTGTGGGCGGCTACACTCCTCTGAGTCACCGCTGCCCCACCCCATGACCATGTGTTCACAGAGGCTGAAAGAGTGTTGTACTCTGCCTCTAGGGTTCTCTTCCAAGTCCCTGACACCCATTGTGAAGTCTTTGATATCACATTTCAGGAAGTGGCCCCTACAGACCAGTGGCTGTAAGATGCATCCCAATATCAGAGATATTTTTTAAATTATCTGCATGTGGAATCAATAAAATGCAGCTTTTAATGGATTTGCTATTTGCTCCACTAAAATGTGAAATCAGGGATTGTGTCTAATTGCTTACAGCCGTGTCTCCAGCCCTAGAACAATGCTGGCATGTTCGGTGCTCAATAAACACTTATTGAAGACATGGTTGAATTAATTCATTCATGAATGCAATTAAGTTAACAATTTAAGAGAGGTTTCTTCTTTTCAGTTAAACTTGTTATTTTTGTAGAAAAGCAGTATTTATAACATGATCTTTTCAGAGAGAAATAAAGAAAAAATAAATATCCCTACGTTAAGAGTTATAGTTAATTGAGTGTTCCCTTTATTTGTGTATACTTTCTACATTTTCTAACATGAGATTATTATGTTATTAATTTTATAATAGAGTGTAACATCTACACATTATTTTAATTCATGTTGCTTTATTTTTATGTAGTAAAAGGTTAAAGCCATCCATACTGCATAACAACAGCATAGTCTCAATTCAATTATTTTTGTATTAACTCCATTTTCAATACTTGAACTTTTAGAGCATCTTAGTATAGGGCTTCTTAAACATGCAAATCTAAGCCTGAGGGTAAATGGAAGGAGACTGAGTCACTTCTCTTCAGGAACCCAGGCTTGGGCCCCGGCTCCTGTGGGCTTGAGCAGATCCCTCTGTTCTCCCAGGTTCTGTGGGCTTCAGGAAGGCTCCCCGGACACCCAGAAGTTCTCTATGATCTCAAGGTTCTGAAGAAAATTGCAGGCTATTGGCAAGCTTATAAAGCATGCTACTCCAAGAAGCATCAAGAAGCTAAGAAAATTAGGGGAAATATTGCACTCAAATAATCAGCCTCCCAGACTAGTCAACTCCAATCTAGATCAGTGATGGCAAGCCTTTTGAGCTCGGCGTGTCAGCATTTTGAAAAACCCTAACTTAACTCTGGTGCCGTGTCACATATAGAAATTTTCTGATATTTGCAACCATAGTAAAACAAAGCCTTATATTTTTGATATTTATTTTATATATTTAAATGCCATTTAACAAAGAAAAGTCAACCAAAAAAAAATGAGTTCGCGTGTCACCTCTGACACGCATGTCATATGTTCGCCATCACTGGTCTAGATGGTAAGTGGGAACAGAGGGTGCTATGGGATGAAGTGTACCCCACACACCCAATTAATATGTCGACACCCCAGAATATGACTGTATTTGGAGATAGGTTCTTTACCGCAGTGATTGCATTAAAATGAGGCCCTTAGGGTGAGTCCTATTTCAATCTGACTAGTGTCCTCATAAGAAGAGGAAATCTATGCCCTAGCCAGCTTGGCTCAATGGATAGAGTGTCAGCCTGTGGACTGAAGGGTCTCAGGTTCGATTCCAGCCAAGGGAACATGCCTGGGTTTCAGGCTTGATCCCCAGTAGGGGTTGTGCAGGAGGCAGCCAATCTATGATTCTCTCTCATCACTGATGTTTCTATCTATCTCTCCTTCTCCCTTCCTCTCTGAAATCAATAAAGAAATGTACTTTAAAAACAAAAAGAAGCCGAAACCGGTTTGGCTCAGTGGATAGAGCGTCGGCCTGCGGACTGAAAGGTCCCAGGTTCGATTCCGGTCAAGGGCATGTACCTGGGTTGCAGGCACTTCCCCAGTGGGGGATGTGCAGGAGGCAGCTGATCGATGTTTCTCTCTCATCGATGTTTCTAACTCTCTACCTCTCTCCCTTCCTCTCTGTAAAAAATCAATAAAAAATATATTTTAAAAAAAAAAAGAAGAAGAAGAAGAAGAGGAGGAAATCTGAGCACACACAAGAGACACCAGGAAGGCACATTTGCAGAAGGGTGGCCTCGTAAGGACACAAGAAGACAGCCATCTACCAGCTGAGCCGAGAAACCTCAGAAGGAACCCATCCTACCTGACTCCTTGATTTTGGATTTCCAGCCTCCAGAGCTGTGAGAAAATACATTACTGTTGCTTAAGCCCCCCAGTCTGTGACATTTTGTCATGGCAGCCTCAGCAAAGGAATGTGGGGGCAGGGACCCTGCGTCAGCAGGACTCTTCTTTTTGTACAACTTTAACTCATACAGTGTTGTCTGTTCCCTGTGTCCTCTGAGAGAGTGTACGTGATTTGTGGTGGTGAAGAGAAGTGATGGCATAAATGCCTTATACCTATAGGTAATTCCAAAATTCTTATTAGCTCTTACCCTCAGCCCTCCCCCACACCAACCTCGGTGATTTGCTAACACTTTGTGATGGAGAGACTGATTTGAAATTCCAAGTCCAGCTGGGACTCTGTGATGATCCTGACAGATGGAGGGCAGGCACAGAAAAGGGTACAGGAAATAAATCTAGAAAATACATCGCTCAGTTAATCAGCCCCTTTGTAGACAGTTCTAAGTTACTTGTACTTAACAAGATGGAAGTGAAAGCTTATAGGTAGGGAAAAGAAACTGACGAATTAGTGCCCAGACACTCTCCAGCTGCTAAGCATAGATAATAGATTCATTATCTCACCACCACCACCTCATTCCCCTCCTCAGCAGTATGGGTTTGACTGCCCTCTTGCCTACAGGTAATTCTCCATCAAAATTAAATCCGTCAGCCAGTTCTCGATTTTATAAACTATGAAGGCAGGAGAAAGAGAGGAGGCTGGCGAAGACTGCGCTGGGTGGGAGGGAGGCTATCTTTCCCAAGGCTGCTAAACCACCAATCCAAAATTTCTCCTAACAAGGGCTTTGAAATTTGCCTGCATTCACGGTGCCATAGTGACATCAGCTGGTCAGTTCCAAAACAACACCTAACATCCAACCGGCTTAGGAAAACATTTAAAAGTCGATGATGGCCAAGAACCACTAGAGGTAAGTGTATTTTTTTAGTTCCTGCACATAAGCTAGATTTTCAAAATGTCTTTTAGAGTGCTTCTTCCAAATATGCAATATTAACAGCTGGTGAAGTAAGCTTTTAGAAATGAGAATTTAAAACTTTGCAGTGGCAACAAGTATGATAATAAGTATGATAAACCCAAATAAAGTACATAAATTTTATAGATTGTGACTAGATTTTAATTTTTAAAATATTGGGTGGAAACTAAGAACAGTGTGAGATGGCTTCTCATATAATATTAAGACATAAAGTGACGCCCAGCCAG
Source organism: Myotis myotis (assembly GCF_014108235.1). Classification (NCBI taxonomy): domain Eukaryota; kingdom Metazoa; phylum Chordata; class Mammalia; order Chiroptera; family Vespertilionidae; genus Myotis; species Myotis myotis. The sequence goes on from NW_023416324.1 coordinate 88,004,603, forward strand.
CATGGCTCAGTGGTTGAGCCCAGACCTATGGTCATAGTTCCATTCCCGTCAGGGGACATGCCCAGATTGCAGGCTGGATCCCCAGTGGGGCTCATGCAGGAGGCAGCCAATCAATTATTCTCTCTCATCATTGATGTTTCTAGCTCTCTCTCCCTCTCCCTTCCTCTCTGAAATCAATAAAAATATATTTTACAAAAAAAGACATAAAGTGACTTCTTTCTGAGAGTTACACAGCTATGCCACTTAGTCTAGAATGAATGTGAAATACGAGAAAATTAACAATGTGAGGGTGTGAGCATAAGAAAATATAACTGAGTCCATCTTAGACCTCTTTAAAAAAAAGTCATGTTTTTATTAATTTTAGGGAGAGAAGAAGGAGAGAGAGAAACATCAATGTGAGAAAGAAACATTGATAGGCTGCCTCACAAACTCCCCCTACTGGAGATCAAACCCGAAACCCCGGCATGTGCCCCAACCAGGAATCAAATCGGTGACCCTTTGGTGCATGGGATGATGCTCAACCAACTGAGCCACACCAGCCAGGGCAATAGTTAGACCTCTTTTATTGGATTACCAGATGAAGGACTTTCAGTAGGAATTTTGACACAGTGCTGATAGTTTCTTAACCCTATGGTTTGCACTTATTTTTAACAGTACAGGAGAGCCCATGGTTGAAGCAGAACAAGACTACAGGTTTAAAGGGTTGAGGGGGAGATGGAAGAAGAATCTAGAGCACCATGTCTATAACTCATGGTGGGGATATCAAGAAACATTCCTAGAATCCACAAAACACAGTTTGAAAACAACTATCTAAAACCTAATAGTGTTCTGAGAGGAAGAAATCAGATGACCAAACTTCAAATAAGATAATCTACGAACTCAGGAAATGATTTTTTTCATAATTCAAGGTAAATTCTTTTTAAAGATAAAGGAAATATATTAGTAAAGAAAGAATAAGTAGATTAAAATTAAAAATGCCTATAAATGTAGATACTGGAATGTTGTATTAGCCCTGAAACAACCAGTTCTTCAATCATTTGAGTTGATTTGCTCATGTATAGAAGAACTAAGCTCTTATTTGTAACTGCTACCCACAATAAATAAGATTTCTTGTTCACTGTGCATACCAGCACTGGCCAGCAGTTGTTCTGTTCTGTGTCCTCTTCATTCAGATTCAGGCTGAAGAAGCACCCTGTCCAGTGGCAGAGAAAAGAGCTAAGGCCAAACCACTAACAGCTCTTCAAGCTTCTGCTCACATTTCATTGACCAAAATAAGTCCTGTCCACCCCTGACATGGGTGGGGCAGGAATTCCAGGTGGGAAAAAAGTAGGTTTACTGTTGTTCATATGAAAAATAATACAATAATCCTATATAATAAAAACCTAATATGCTAAGTGTCCGGTCAACCAGTAGGCCATTCAACCATCAAAGCATAATATGCTAATGATATGCTAGGGCCTTCCAACCGCTCGCTATGATGTGCACTGACTACCAGGGGGCAGACGCTTCAACCGGTAGGTTATCTTGCTACTGGGATCAGGCCGATCAGGACTGAGCGAGGCAGGTGGACATGCCCTGGAGCCCTCCCACAGTCTCTTCCTGGCTCGCCAACCTCTTGTATCTCTCCCCTGTCCTGATCGTGCACCGGTGGGGTCCCTCAGCCTGGTCTGTGCCCTCTCGCAATCTGGGACCCCTCGGGGAATGTCAGACAGCCAGTTTCAGCCCGATCCTGCAGGCCAGGATTAGCATACTTTTCTGTAGGCCCCTAGTTAATAAATAAAAATAAAAGAATAAACTCTGTGCTCCCCATACTCACAACTGCCAACCTACTTTCCCCCCACCCTGTATAATCTTGCATAGCTACAAACCACATAGCTATGGACGGGGATGTATAATGCTCTTATAGAGAGGACAGAATAATACAATCTACCACCCCACTAAATGCCCAAAACTTTGTACAAAGTGGATGCTCAATAAATGCTTTGAATTCGTATGTGAATGACTTAATGTTAATATGTCCTCACACTAATTTTACATTGATTCATCTTTTCTGGTGCAGTTTATACCCTGGAGTGTTACACAGTAACTTCCCCTTTTCTACCACAAATGTCCTACTAGGAATGAACCACACAAACGTAATGTTGAACACAAGAAACCAGATGCCAAAAACTACTTACTGTGAGGTGAATGGATAAAGAACTTGTGATGTATTCATACAAAGGAATACTACTCTGCAGTAAAAAGGAATGACCCATTGATACACACAACAGCAGAAATGAATCTCAAAATAACTATGGGGAATAAAGACCAAAAAAGTACAAATGGCATTATGTAGAATGCCATTTATATAAAATTCTGAAAATGCAAACATATCTGTGATGACAGAAAGTGGTGACCTGAGGCGAGGAGAGGTAGAAGTGGGAGAGAGGGTAGGTAAGGAATCTTTGGGAAGAGATGGGTATGTTCATTATCTTGAGTGTGGGGTATTCATATGTCAAAACTCATTAAATTGTACACTCCAAATATATGCAATTTATTATATGACAGTTATGCCTCAATAAAACTTAAAAAATGCTTTTGAAGAATACTTCCCATATGATTATATTTAGATATTGCTAACAACAAGAAAAACTGATCACCCTAGCCGGTTTGGTTCAGGGGATAGAGCATCGGCCTACGGACTGAAGGGTCCTGGATTCAATTCTGGCCAAGGGCACATGCCCGGGTTGTGGGCTTGATCCCCAGTAGGGAGCATGCAGGAGGCAGCTGGTCCATGATTCTCTCTGATCATGGATGTTTCTCTCTCTCTCTCCCTCTCCCTTCTTCTCTGAAATCAATAAAAAGATATTTTTTAAAAAAGGAAAACTGATCTATGGCGGTTAGGATAGGTCATGCCCAGCAGGACTACAGAGGGAGCAGGAAATGCTGCTGCTTGGTCTGGGTGTAAGAGTCCATTGGTCAAACTTCATTGAGCCGTATATTTATGATTAGCATACTTTTCTGTAGGCAGGTTAGGCTACAATAAAAAGATTTAAATGTGCTGCTATTTTTAGAACAAAATCAACCATTTAAAAAATACCAAAGTAAGCCATTTTCATTAATTTATTTATGACAGAAAATAATAGTTATGATAATTATGTGATTGCATTCATTTATCACCTACTTTTGAAATTTGAGAGCTATCAGTGGATTTTCTTTCCTGCAAGTCTCCCTGACTAAGGACAGACCACAGAGCCTTGTAGGAGAGACACTGGGAGTGAGCAGTCCTGATATTAGCGGGAAAATGCATCCATACGCTACCAAGATCTGTCCCCCAAATTTGCAAATGCCCGATGCGTCTGCTCTCCTTTGTGTCCCTAATTTGTATTACTGTTCCCTGCATTCTCTTCTTATTCGGGGACACCCAGACAACTCAAAAAGCATGCAGCTATGTCCAACTCTACAGACGGGATAATACTATTATTGCAAAGAGCTGAGATAAGGTAAGAAATGAAAACTCCTAGACATCTTTATGAACCCATCATTTTTATCATTTAATATATTTTAAATATTTATTCCTACTGAAGGATCACTTTAATAAATAAATATAATATATAGTCAATGGTTTGATGGTTGATGTGGATTAAATTTCCCTTACTGGTACAAATGGTCTTAAATTAAAATGAATTGAAGGTTTATCATTTCATCAACTCCCAAACCCCCAAAATGGAAAATCAGCCTGAATTTCAAATGACTTTGATCTTTGTGTTTGTTTTATAAACTATTACCTGGTCCCCATTAATGCCTCTATGGAGGAAAAGTAAATTACAGGGTCTCAAACACTGTACTTAAGTAATTTTAAAAGAAAACTTTTCAAAATGCCATTGATCTCTTGTAAAAACTAATAAATACTCTCTTCTCATGCATAAAACTTTAAAATTCCCCACTAGTTCCCATCTAATAAAAAAAAATGGAAACCATTACCAGGTAGGCTCATCATTTAAAATATGAAAAAGACAAAAATAACTGAGAACCCAATTTTGCATCAAATGCGCACTACTTACCAGGTGCTGTGCTACGTACTGCCTAGATAAATGCAAACCAGATCTGGGTGCCTGGAAAGTGAGGTGATTCCCTAACAAAATCCTAGAACATGTGCCAGTTTTCAGGATCAAGTGGCTGGTAGGAGTCCTGGGGGCCTTCAGAAGACTGCTAGGATGTTGATGATGATGGCCCCAAGGAGGCTGTGGGGTGAGAGCTCAAAAGAAATTGAAGAAAACGCTATGGGAAGCTAAAGAACAGGGGGTTCCTGAGACACAGCAGGAGATTTAGTAACACTGTTGCTGTGGGAACACGGGAAAAAATGCACTTCTGAAAGGAAAAGTCTAGCCAAGGCAACTTCCGAACAGTGCACGCAGAGTGCTGCCTGCCTCTATTTGCTGCTTATCATAAAATGTGAGTAGAGAAAATAGAAAATTAAAGAAGTGCTAAATAGAAAGGAGCCAGGGCTTACTAGGTTCACAAATGAAACCTTTTCTCATTCCCAGCCTTTTTAGATAGAAAACAATGTAACATTAGGAAATACCACCTGGACAAAAGACTTGATCAGGGAAACTTGTCTAAAGACCAAACCAAGAGTGTGACTGTAAAACCTTCTGTTAAGATCTCAGAAGGCAGCACCCTTTCCAAATAGAAAATAGTCTCTCTATGGATCTTAAAGTTATTGTCCCCCTGCTGCTTTACAGGGAACCTAAGCTGCAGAAGGGTTTATTCAAGAGATTTCAGGTGCAAGGGTGGGGAACCATTTTCCTGCCAAGGGTCATTTGGATATTTATATCATTTACAGGCCATTCAAAATTACCAACTTAAAAATTAGCCTGCTGTATTTGGTCAAACTTCATTAACTCACCCCGACTGCCTGATTTCACAGGCCACAGGCCCGGGGGCTGGATGTTCCCACCCCGGTACCGTAAAGGAATGGATTACAAAGTAATGCACAATAAAACCTGTGAAATTTTTAAAGAATTATATTAGTTTGAATTGAGAAGGATAGACAGGACAAAATGAAACAATACCTTTGAATGCCATAATTTCTATGGTTAGGAAGTAGACTGAGAAATTACTCAGTTTTGAACAAGGGCCACATTTTATACAGAAGTTAGTCTATTTCAGAAGATGGAGCCAAGAGCCATGGTGACTCATTCCCAGGCATCAATCCTGACCCTAATCATGGACCAGGCAACACATGCCCATGGATTTCAGAATTGTTATGAACCGTAAGTGCTGTGTGCCTTCACCTTCTTTGAACAAGAATGTCTATATGTAATGGTTATCCCATGCCTAGAATGGTTACCCCATCATTGTATGTTGGGTAAGTGGGGTCCAAATAACTTATCACTTAGTTCACAGGTCTTTCAGTCTAATGCAGTGGTGGGCAAACTTTTTGACTCGAGGGCCACAGTGGGTTCTTAAACTGGACGGGAGGGCCGGAACAAAAGCATGGATGGAGTGTTTGTGTGAACTAATATAAATTCAAAGTAAACATCATTACATAAAAGGGTACGGTCTTTTTTTTTCAATAGTTTTATTCATTTCAAACGGGCCGGATCCGGCCCACGGGCCGTAGTTTGCCCACGGCTGGAAAGGAACAGTTTCCAAGGAGTCGTTTCAGAAAAATAATGTTCAAAAAGCCTCATGCTCACCTTGACCCTTAAGTGAAGTTTCCTGTGCAAGGAAACAAAGGAAATCAGCAGACATGGATGTGGAGGCTGCCCATCTTCACTTCTCCACAGACACCTAGAGAGGGAGCAGTATTTGTGAAGGAATGGTATCCAGCAGAGAAATGAGTAGCTGCCCACAGCAAAGCTGAGAGCTGAGATGAAGAGGACCAGCAGCCAAGAAATGGGTCAGGAAGGGCACAGATTAAAGCCTTCTCTTTCCATGTATACCAAGAGTATGGCCCTTTGAGACAGGAAAGCTTATGTTGCCTATAAAATGGAATCATGGGGACTTCAGACATCATCCAATCAAACAGTTTCTAAAAGAAAAATTAAAAAGAAATGTTATAATTGTTGAAACTGGGTTATCAGTAATAGGGATTCATTGTATTATTATTTCCAGTTGTCTGTATATTTGAAATTTTTCACAATAAATATTTTTAAATGACTATTGCATTGAAATTTAATATGTAATGCATGCAGTTTAAATACTGCCAAAGTATTTTTTCAATATTCTGCATACTTGCTAAGAATCCTTCCCAAGGAATTCTTGGCAGATGATTTGCCATTGCTTAAATACTTATAATGACAAGGAAATACTAATTTTAAGGCAGTCAGAGTTGGATGGCTCCGCTTGTGAGAAAATAATGCTGATATTCTTCCAAAATATCACCTCTTCTAACTTCAAGGGAGAATCAGACAATTTCTCCACCAAGAAAGTATATTTATCCTTTTTATTTTCTTCGGTGCATTTTCCCAAATAACTGGCAAAGTTTGGTGTTCTGTATGACAACTAATATATGCTACCAAGTCTGTTAGTAAGATGCTAAGGGCTATGTTTCCATCCTCTGAGTTAAAAAGATGTGAACAAAATATTTAAGTTAAATTAAGCCACCTACAGGCAAAAGTGTTACACAGTATGCTACATAATAAATTGAGATTTTTTAATATCATGGTACTCTCCATTTTCACCTACCTGTCAGCTCCACATCATTTGTCATTAATTTACCACAGAGAGCCTGGAAAGAGCTGCAAGCTAGTGAGAGCTCACAAATCAGGAGAAAGGACAGCCAAACCTCCTTGGAGATTCTTGTTCACAAACTAAGGGAATTTGCAGAATGTGCCTCAATTTGGAGGATGCTTGATATAAAAATAAAATAAAGTATGGAACGCAAGTTTCAGGTGCCTAATTTAAATGCAGAAATCAAGACTAAGATGTGGGCAGCCAGGTCACCTGTGGAATTCCAAGCACCTCCTTCCTTAATTACGTGGACCCATCGCCAACTTGAGCTGATGCTAAGATAGGGACACCTGAGTGCACCTCAGCAGAGTCTGTGCAGGGAAAGTGTTTAGTTTGCAGGCTACATTTTGCAGTAGTGCTCCCTCACTGGTGATCACGTTAGGCTTTACACTGAAGAGTTATATGAAACATATTTGTCCCATATTAGCCAAAATCCAGTCTCAAGTGAATGTTTTTTATCTCCATACATGTCCAAATACCACCCTACTCTCAAAAATGTTTTAAAGCAAAATGACACTTTAATGTCAGCTACATGAAAAAGACCGTCCTCTACTACATTTCTTATTCAGATTCCATTTACTGAGGTAGGGACTCACATATACCCATATTTGTTGAAAACCAATGATAACATCTAAAGTTTGGCACAGACCACAATATAAAAGCAACTGACTAAATGCTCACCAAACCTGTTTCTTCCTCTTCTGTTATCTATCAGGATTCTTGCAGAAAATAGAATCCAACTTTGATGATTCTGATGACTCATGAAAGGACAATTTTCAGAGTCATGGAAAGGATTAAGAAAATTCACAAGAGATGCTGAGGCACCCAGGGACTAGCAAGAAGAGAAAGTCATTACAACCCCAAGGTTTTCAACCATTCTCAGATAACATTGCCCATTTAGGTCATGCCAAGCATGCGAGGTGGACTCCTCTCAATTAATGGGTTGGATGTCTTGGCTGCTGACACATCTTCATGCATCAAGAAGGTTTGAAAGAAAGGTTATTACTTACACCCCAGGAACTTCAGGGGAGCAAAGAGAAGAGAGTAGGTTTGGCCTTCATCGTGCCACGGGGATCAGACTGGAGAAGGGTTCCCATGCCCAGGCTAAGACTGCAAGGTTAAAACCTCCTGTTGGTGTCAGGAACTCAGAAGTGTAAGGAGTTTCCTCACATAAAGTAGCATAAGTGATGCAGTAGATAAAGGGATGGCGGAAGCCTAAATGTTGTCAACTATCAAACATGAAAAAGAGAGTCCAACCCTTACCCAGTGAAATGCAGGAAGGTATGGGAATAAAACCCCCAAACTCTAGCTCTCCAATCTCCTGCCTATGCTTCCCACACTGAACCTATCTGGAAGTAAGAGGTCCTGGATGATGTCATCTATAGGGTAATGTCAGTCTTCTAGAGCCCAGAGCAGGGTCAAAGAGAGCGGAGAATTGAACTTGGGGACAAAGGCAGAATAACCAGCAGATAGATTCCATGGCTCAGCCTCCCTTCATTCAGGTGTGGCTTCACGGGTGAGTTCTAGCCACTGAAATGGGACGGAAGTGAGGTGCAACATTTTCAGACCAGTCTATAGCGCTTGGCATGGCCCTCAATGCTCTTCCTCTTCCTTCATCTGCAGTTCAGACTTAAAGGGTCCAGAGGAGGACTTTGAGGCCTTACAGGATGATGGAGCCACTAAGCTATGGCCTGGGCTTCTAAATGACTGTGTCTACCAGAGACCCACATTGAACAGTGGCATGAATGAGAAATCAATTATTATATCCTAAACTTCTAAGGTTGTAGAATTACTTGTTATGTAAACAACTGTAACCAATATACACATGAATATTGTTGGGAAAGGACAAGTCTAAACTGAGCTGAATTTAGCAAAAGATTCTAAGAATAATTTTTTTAAAGCTAGTAAAAACAACTGATTAGCAGAGAAGGACCAAAGTTACCAGACCTTTGTTTCACAGGTTTTTCCCTGTGTTTTCTGGCTGTATTATGGAAGGTGTTCTCTATGGCATGGAAGAAAGGGGATGAAACTAGCTTTGGAGTAAGAATACGACAGTGTCTGTGATAGATGGGGACAGGTGCATCCCTTCCACACCAGCGTGAGGATTGTCAGTCCTTGTGTGTTTGTATAGTTTGGACCTTTAAAGAGCCCATCCTCTTTCTTCAATGCTATTCTCCCTCCTTAAGATTTCACTCCTGTAATTATTATCCATTTAATCTTCATTCACTCATTCTAGAAATATGTATTGAATGGCTGTTTTGTGCCAGTCACCTGTCAAGTGATTTATAGTCTACTGGGAAGAGTCCCAGATGTGAAGAAATAAGTACTCTGTTCAGTGGGACCCAAAAGGGAGGGTGGCCATCTCTCCTGGATTGAGGGTAGGGGTAGAAATGGATTAGAAAGTCTTCAGAGAGAAAGTGATCCCAAGCAGGGTCTGAAAGGAAGTGGCTACATGAGCACATGTCTTGCCAACAGCCTAATCTCCTCTCGAACAGAAAGGATTGACCTGTCCTGAGGGATGGATCTGTAAGGGTGTGCTGGCTGCAAGCTAACCCTGCACTTTAAGGACATGCTTCACCTTTAGGCGAGGTTGAGAAGATAGTCTGCTGCTAAAAATCCTGTGATTAACAGCCATCACCGCCCCCAGGGCTGCAGTTAAAGTTGGGTCAACAGCTCTTCCCTAACACATCCTCAGCTCAGCAGCAACCTTGGTGCCGGCGCTGCTCCACCACAGTGCAGCACTGACCAGATGGCTCTCAGGCCAAGCTCTCCTTGAGCTCTGGCGAACTGGTGCCCTGTGAAGAGCCGGAGCTTCCAACTGAGCTGCCCCTGAGTCTGAGAGTTATGAGGCGGCAGAGAACAGGTCAGCAGGGGCAGGTCTCCAAACCTGGGGGAAAGCGGGTCAGTTCATTCTTCCAAGGTACTTGTCTTTCTGAAATGCTCTGAAAAGTCACATTCTTGCCCTTCTTTGAGCCCCAGTTTCCTCATCTCTAAAGTGGGAATAATAATAGTATTTGCTTCAAAAGCTGCAAGGATCCATGAGTTAATACCAATAAGGGGCTTAGGACAGAGTCTGGCACACAGCAATGACCCATAAATGTTTGACAGTCCAGTGATGAGGATGAGGACGAGGATGGTGATGAGATGATAAATAGCCACCTCCTGAGCCTGAAGAACTTGGTTCAGGAGATCAGTGAGTGAGTGGTTGGGGGACTGGCGAAAGGAACTGGCTTTTCTTTTAATTAACTGGTTGCCAACCCTGAGTCATTTTTATTTGCATTGGCCTCCCCAACCCTGCTTTGGGGGTTTTAATATTTACTTAAAGGCAAATTACAATATCCTCACACTTTGCATGTTAGTTGTTTTGCATTGGCCTAGCTTTCAACCTCATTCTGTACCTTTGCGTGTTCATTTATTTATTTAGTGAATAACCGCGCCCGGCTAGCTCAGTCGGTAGAGCATGAGACTCTTATTTAGTGAATAAATTTATCCAGTGCCCCCTCTCTTCTGATCCCCCCTCATGACAGATCTATGTCCTCAGCAAGCCTGTCAGTGGGCGGTAGAGAGACAAGAAGACAGTTTGAATAGAGTGGGGTCTGTCTTATGCAGGCAGCATTATCATGGCTGCCAAGAGAGCTCAGAGTCTCAGCCCTAAGAGAGGATAGGTAGGTGGGTGAAGACATTCCTGTGAAGAGAACCACAAATGCAAAGGCCTAAAGGCAAGAGAGCACATGGGGCTTTCAGCAGTTTGAGGAGACAGGCAGGAGTGGCGCACAGAACACCAGGCAAGAGGTGTCAAAGGTGAGTCTGAAGAAGTCAGCAGAGGTCAGATTATAAGGGACCTTAGTTGCCAGGCTAAGGAGTCTGGACTGAATTCTAAGTTCTATGAGAAACTATGGGTATGTTTTCAGCAGGGGTGTGACAAGATAAATTGGCAGTTTAGAGAGATCATTAGAGCTGCAGGATGGAGAATAGATGAGAGGAGGTAATGGATATCTGGATTCTAGCCAGAAGACCAGACTGCTAAAGAATTTCAGATGGTCGCCTAGCTGGTTTGGCTCAGTGAATAGGGTGTTGGCCTATGGACTGAAGGGTCTCAGGTGCAATTCCAGTCAAATGCATATGCCTGGGTTGCGGGCTCGATCCCCAGTAGGGGATGTGCAGGAGGCAGCCAATCAATGATTCTCTCTCATCGTTGATGTTTCTATCTCTCTCCCCCTCTCCCTTCCTCTCTGAAATCAATAAAAATATTTTTTAAAAAAAGAATTTCAGATGGTCTATGATGGTGCTTGTGCTAAGGCATGAGCAATGAGGATAAAGGGCAGATTTCAAGGAGTAGGCAGTCTGGGCCCAAATACAAATCCAGTGTAAAGACTTTCAGCCAGTCTTCCCGTGGGGCTTGAATCAACTCTCTGTTGCCTGTATATGGGATATGAAAGAGGGAAGAGTCCAGGAGGTACCAGGACTTGTGACGTGGGCAAGTGTCTGAATGTGGTTCAGTGAGATGGGGATGAGGAGCGAAAGAGCATGTCTGGGGAAAGGGCATAAGAGAAAAGAGTTCAGCTCAGACATGCTCGGTTTGAAGTGTCTGAGAGACTTTGGAGTAAAGACCTTTTGAAGCAGGTTGCAGGCCCTTCTGATCCAGAATCTGCTTACCTGTCCAGCCTCTCACCTATTCACCCTGAGCAGATCCCACAAGGAATTGTGCTCTCCTCACTTTATAGCCTTTGCACATGCAATTCTCACAACTCGGACACCTCCCACCCCCTCCAACATCACTTCATTTTACCTCTCACCTGACCAACTCCTTTTCATTCTTCAAATCTCAGGCTGGACACCATGACCTCCTAGTAACCTTCCCTGACCTCCCTAGTTCTAGATTAAGCGCCCCTCTGTGCGTTCTTATCTTTCTCTCTATTTCCTGATCATTGCCTATCACACAATTCTACTTGTCTGTTTTTAAGTCTCTTCCCTCCAGACACTGTAAACTGGATGGGGCCGGGGTGGGGGGGGGGTGGTGTTGCTCATCAATGTGTCCCTCGTGTTCAGCTCAGTGCCTGGCACGCGGTGATGGCTTGATGCACACCATAAACACAGGACATACGTAGATGTGAGGAGTGCCTGTGACATAGAAAAAAAGTTCATGTAGCACCTACATCACCGTATTTACCATACAGTTGATGTCGCTTAAACATGGGTTTAACCCCAACATATTCTGAAAGAGAAAGATAAGCTCTCCTAAAATTGAAAATTTTCAAATAGTCACCGCTAAGAGCAATCTGATACAGTAACAGTTCCTGGCATGTGCAGCTCATTTTAGCAGATGCCCACATGACATACAGAAAGCTGTCAAGCCTGCCTCAAAGAGGAAAGTCAGTCAGTGCCTGTTCCACTTGCCAAATTAATTTCATTTGACATTTAATTTGTGTCCTAAGGTACTGTGGTTTTCAACTTGACTATGATAACAGCAGATTAGAGAAGTGTTCTGTTTGATAAAATCAAATCATCAAGTTATTTTTAATATGAGTGAGGCAGTCTTGTTAAGATGCTCAGTGGTTGAACATCTACCTATGAACCAGGAGGACATAGTTCAATTTCGGGTCAGGGCACATGTCCAGGTTGTGGGCTCAATCCCCAGTGTGGAGCGTGCAGGAGGCAGCTGATCAATGATTCTCTCTCATCATTGGTGTTTCTATCTCTCTCTCTCCCTCTCCCTTCCTCTCTGAAATTAATAAAAATATTTTTTAATTACATTTATTGATTATTTTAGTAAAATATCTTTCCCCTCTTTCTTATGCCTACTGTAGAGTGTAATCCTCTCGGCATGACAGCAGGAAAGGAGACGGTACAAAGTTAGAAGCCTGTGGGCTTGAGAACCAGAAAACTGAGTTGAAATCTCAGATCCTCCATCTATTAAAGGGGGTTTCAGCCCCAGCTGCACATTAGAATCACCTGGAGATTTTTTACCAATGCCTGGTCCCACCCCAGACGAAATAAATCACAATGTCTAGGAGTATTGCATGACATCTGCATTTTTAAAACCCACATGTGATTCATGCATATATCTATTAGCTTTGTGAATTTGGGCAAGTAATTTAATATCCCTGATACACAAAATGAAGTATGGTAGATATCTGCCTCTGTCATGACTGATCATCAACCCTGCAATTGCTTGATATGTCTTTATAACGCTTTAAATGTATAGGTTTCACTTTACCCCTCTCTTTTCTTTTTTCTTTACAATTTATTTATAGATTATTTGTTCTATGGAGTTTTCTGTGGTCTAGAACTTGTTGATTGGTTCTTCAAGGTGTCACTTAACATGTTCCTGGTTCTCACTTTTATGTGTTGTAAATTGGTTCTTAGATCAAAAGGCTTGATCAGATTCAGGTTCAATGGCAAGATTTATTCAACCAGTCTCCTCAGCAGTGGTGATGTGTACTTCTTTCAGAAGCACATTATGTATATTAGTCTCTACTTTTGTGATGTGAACAATCTATAATAATAAAAGCATAATATGCTAATTAGACCGATGTCCTTCTGGATGACCTTCCGAATGAAGCCGGGGCTGCAAGGGAAGCCCGGGTCCCGGGTGTCAGAGGGAAGCTGGTGCCAGCAGCCGGCAGAAGGAAGGCCTACTCTTGCACCAGTTTCCTGCATTGGGCCTCTAGTTACTAATAATCATTGCCTAGATCCATTATTTCAGTGAAAGATACAAAAAAAAGTGATATTTCATTGTGTTATCATCACTTGTCAGCTGGAGCACTTCTGTACAGAGAAACCTTCCCCTCAGTGTGTGGTTTCCCTGAGATAGAGTATCGATAGGATAATCAAGAAAAAAGTCTCTTTATTTGTTCCTTTATCACTTTTCAAAATAATGAATTGGATCTCTAGAATCTTCCAAAGGGAACTGATGAAGGTTGTTTAATTTTGGTTTTGTTTTTTTTTAACTCATAGATTTAAACATGTTTTAAGTGTTTCAATCCATTGCAATTATCATTGACCCTTACATGATTCTATCCTATCCTATCCTATCCTTTGACACTCCCATTACTCTTTGTTAATGCCTTTGCTTTCTGCAACGACAAGATAATCCAGGCTCATTTTTTTTCCGTGTCCTGTCCCAGATCTAGGACCAGCCAATTCTCCAATGAACACTGATTCATGGAGTTGCCCTTGTTTCCAAGACTTTTAATTAAACAGAACTAGATAGGAAATACTTTTTATTTCCTTTAAGATAAAAATTACCAGGAGTTTATATTGATATTTTAATTCAAATTCAGGACTGAGGAGTTTTGATAAATTATCTATCTTGCATCTGCTTCTCTTTTCTGCCATACCCAAACCCGAGCTTCCAGCAACACCACAGTTCCCCCTTTGCTTTGTGGCACTGTACACATGCCTTACTGCACAGCACAAGTTTTCTAGTTTCCTTAGAGCCAGAGAAATAGTACCATCACTAACACCACTAATATGGCAACCAAACCGAAAATATAAATTTTTTCATAAATGTTTGCACTATATGATCATGCCACCAACTTGATGTACATCTTATTTTATTTTACTTTCAGTTCTTTAGGGATTTCTTTTTTAATTTAATGAGTTTATAATTATGTAAAAATATATATCTGATTCCAAAGTCAAAGCTATATAAAAGGTAGAGTCACAAAAGTCTGGTTTCTATTTCTGTCCCTTTCATACTGTCTTCTCTCTCACAGGTAATCTTTTCCTTTTAAGTGTTTGTTTATAATTCCTTTATTTTTTACATTTAATCTCTAATGCATTTAGAATTTATTAGTGTGTATTTTGGAGACTATTGAACACCATTTATTTAAAAGTTCATCTCTCCCCCACCATTAATTTGAGATGCTGCCTTTATTGCATATTAACAACTGCAACTGGGTCTATATCCGAATTTTCTATTCTGTTCCATTAATTGTCTATTCATATGTCAATACTACTCTGTTTTGATTAGAGGGGATTTATAATAATGTTTTAATATCTTAAAGGGCTCTCCCAACTCACACCTTCCATTGCTCTTTTTTAACCTAAAGAATTTTTATACCATTTCTTGCTTGTCTGTTCTTCCAAATGAACCTTTTATTGTCTCCAGTCTCCAAACATGTGCGCGCACACACACGTGGCTTTTTATTAAAATTTGCTAATTTATAAATTAATTTAGAGAGGTATAACAGCCCTATGGCATGCTCAAATATACTTTGCAGCCTTTTGTTTTTATATATTTACTCATGTAACTAATACCTCTTATTATATTTACATCTAGTTTTTTAAATATTTAATATAAATGGGGTCTTCTCTCTAATTATAACTTCTAACTATTTATTTTTAATGTTGATATTATAATCTGCTGCTTTGATAAATTCTCTTATTGTTCTTAGTTTTCCCATTGATTCTTTTGAATTTTCAAGATATGAAATCATATTATCTACAAACAGAGATAGCTGATCTCTCATTTCCATTTGCATTGCCTCTAATTACTTTCTCTCATCTAAGTGTGTTGGCAAAACCTTCGAACACAATGTTACAAAGTAGGGGAGATGAAGAGCATTCCCCTTATTCCTTACTTTAACAGGAAAGCCTCTAATGTTTTCTCATTAAATAAAAAATAAACTACTAACTTTCAGACTTTGGAATTTACATGCATATATTTATATTGATATTTTATTGAGGGTTCTATATGTAAACGAGTACTAAATAATGTCAAATGACTTTTCTGAGCCTGTGGAGATGATTATATAATTTTTCTCCTTAGCTGCATTAATATGATGGATTTTATAACAGATTTCTGAATGTTGAACCACCCTAGCATTATTTAAATAAATTTACTCATTACCTATTATATTTAACTAGAGGCCCGGTGCACAAAAATTTGTGCACTCGGCGGGAGGGGGGGGGTGTCCCACAGCCCGGCCTGTGCCCTCTCGCAGTCTGGGACCCCTCGGGAGATAACAGCCTGCTGACTAAGGCCTGCTCCCGGGTGGCAGAGGGCAGGCCCAATCCCTAGGTGCAGCCCCTGGTTGGGCTCAGAGCAGGGCCGATTGGGGAGTTGGGGTGCCGCCCCGTCATGCAGAGCAGGGAGATTGGGAGGTTGTGATGCCACCCTCAGTCACGCTCAGGGTAGGGCCAATTGGGGGGTTGGGGCACCGTCCCCTGTCACACTCAAGGCTGGGTCGATGGGGAGGTTGCGGCGCCACCCTCTGTCATGCACAGAGCAGGGCCAATCAGGGGGTTGGGGCACTTCACCCTGTCACTCACAGAGCAGGGCCTATCGGGGGATTGGGGCTCTATACTCTGTCACACACAGAGCAGGGCCAGTCAGGGGGTTGGGGTGCTGCCCCCTGTCACGCACAGAGTAGGGGCAATAGGGGAGTTGGGGCACCGCCCCCTGTCACACACAGAGCAGGGCCCATCAGGGGGTTGGGGCACCGCCACTCTCACACTCAGTGCAGGGCCAATGGGGAGGTTATGGCTCTACCCCGTCACACACAGAGCAGGGCCCATGGGGGGGGGGGTTGGGGAGCTCCCCCCTATCAGGCGAAGAGCAGGGCTGCTCAGGGGGTTGTGGCCCCGCCCCCTGTCACACACAGAGCCGCAGGGCGATCAGGGGGTTTGGGCGCTGCCCCCTGTCATGCTGATCCCGGTGCTGGGAGGCATATTACCCTTTTACTATTTAGGGTAGAGGCCTGGTACATGGGTGGGGCCGGCTGGTTTGCCCTGAAGGGTGTCCTGGATCAGGGTGGGGATCCCCACTGGGGTGCCTAGCCAGCCTGGGTGAGGGGATGATGGCTGTTTGCAGCTGGTCACACACCATTCAGGGTAGGGGTCCCCACTGGGGTGCCTGGCCAGTCTGGGTGAGGGGCTGAGGGCTGTTTTCAGGCTGGGAGTGACTGAAGTTCCCAACCGCTCCTTTTTTCCCTTTTTTTTTTTTTATTCTGGGCCAGCTTTAGCTTGAGGCTTGGCTCCAGCTCTTAGGCCTCTGGCTGAAAGTAGGTTTCTGGCCTTTGCATACAATGTTGCGAATCTGCTGGCTGAAGTCCGGCGGTATTTGTTACAATGTTTGAAACTGCAGGCTCAGAGGCCTGGAGCCGCAGGGGGGAATGTTGGTTTCCTCCCTCACTGAGGCAAGCAAGCCTCATGTTAGTTTCAAGCTGCCTGGCTGCCGGCCCCATCTTGGCTGACAGTTAATTTGCATATCTCGCTGATTAGCCAGTGAAAAGGGTAGCGGTCGTACGCCAATTACCATGTTTCTCTTTTATTAGTGTAGATGTGCAATTGGGTTCTATTTACCAATGTTTTATTTATAATTTTTGCATTTATATTTAGAATTGATATTGTTCTGTAGTTTTCTTATTTGGAGAAATTGTTGACAGGGTTAGGGATCAATGTTTTACTCTCTGTAAAACAAATTTCCAAGTTTTAAACCTCCCTCCTCCTGCTGGGGTAGTAAAGCAAGCTTCTTCCTGTTGAGGTCTGTGAACTAGGAGGAGGAGGAGGAGGAGTGCATGAGAGCTCCCCTTCAGGTCTTCCCAACTCTATTTCAAATGAGGTTTCCTTCATTTGTTTTCACATTAAGTTGCATTTTTAAAAATGTATCGTTGTTGAAGTATTACAGATGTTCCGTTTTTTTCCTCTTTGACCCCCCTCTACCCAGCATCTGAGTCCCTCCCCCATCTCCCCCTCCAGGCCTGCCGAACTATTGTCTGTGTCCATGGGTTACACATATCCTATCTAATAATAGAGAAACATGGTAATTAGCCATACCTCTGCTACCCTTCCCATTGGCCAATCAGGGCGATATGCAAATTAACTGCCAACCAAGATGGTGGCCGGCAGCCAGGCAGCTTGAAGCGAACAGGAGGCTTGCTTGCTTCAGTGACAGAGGAAGCCAGTGACATTCCCCGCCTGCCTCTGCCAGCCTCTGAGCTTGCAGTTTAAGAAACATTGTTACAAATATAGAAGCTAAACAAAACCCCAGAAACCTGCTTTCAGCAAGCCGGGCTTCAGCCAGCAGGACCACAACATTGTTTCAATTATAGAACAAACGCAGATCCCTGCTTTCAGCCAGCCGGGATCTCAGAGCTGGAGTGAGCACGACCACAACAGTGTTACAATTATAGAACCCAAACAAACCAGATACCTGATTTCAGCAGCCAAGGCCTCAGAGCTGGAGCTAAGCCTCAGAGCTAAAGCTGGCCCAGAATAAAAAAAAAAGAAAAAAAGGACAGGTTGGGAGCTTCAGTCACCCGCCAGCCTGAAAACGGCCCTCAGCCCCTCATCCAGACTGGCCAGGCACCCCAGTGGGGACCCCCACCTTGATCCAGGATACCCTTCAGGATGGCTAATCGGCAAGATATGCAAATTAACTGCCAGCCAAGATGGCGACCGGCAGCCAGGCAGCTTAAGCGAACATGAACATCAGGCTTGCTTACTCCAGTGATGGAGGAAGTCAACGTTCCCACCTGTCGCAGCTCAGCTCTGAGCTCCGGATGAAACAATGTTGCAATTATAGAACCTAAACCAACCCCAGAAACCTGCTTTCAGCCAGCGGGGCCTCAGAGCTTAGAGTGGCCAGTGATGGCAACAGAGTTTCAATTATAGAATCTAAACAAACCCAGGTACCTGCTTTCAGCCAGCAACGGCCTCAGAGCTGGAGCCTGCTCTCAGCTCCAGTGACAGCTATAGAAGGTAAATTAATCCCAGAATAAAAAAAAGAAGAAAAAAGGAGAGGCTGGGAGCTTCAGTCGCCCACCAGCCTGAAAACAGCCCTCAGCCTCTCACCCAGACTGTCCAGGCACCCCAGTGGGGACCCCCACCCTGAAGGGGGTGTGACCAGCTGCAAACAGCCATCATCCCATCATCCAGGCTGGCCAGGCACCCAAGCAGGACCCCCGCCCTGAAGGGGGTGTGACCAACTGCAAACAGCCATCATCCCCTCATCCAGGCTGGCCAGGCACCCAAGCGGGACCCCCATCCTGAAGGGGGTGTGACTAGCTGCAAACAGCCATCATCACATCATCCAGGCTGGCCAGGCACCCAAGCAGGACCCTCAACCTGATCCGGGACACCCTTCAGGACAAACCAGCCGGCCCCCACCCGGGCACCAGGCCTCTATCCTATATAGTAAAAGGGTAATATGGAAACTGACCCTAACAGCAGAACGACTGGGAATGACTGGTCACTATGACACACACTGACCACCAGAGGGAAGACACTCAATGCAGAAGCTGCCCTCTGGTGGTCAGGGTGATCTCACATGGTTGAAGCTCTGCTCAGCCACAAGCCAGGCTGATGGCTGCCAGTACAGCGGTGGTGGTGGGAGCCTCTCCTGCCTCCTCAGCAGCACTAAGGATGTCCGACTGCAGTTTAGGCCTGCTCCCCGCTGGCAAGTGGACATCCCCCGAGGGCTGCCGGGCTGCCAGAGTGATATCTGATTGCCATCTTAGGCCCAATGCCCTGGGAAGCGGGCCTAAGCCATCAGGTGGTCATCCCCTGAGGGGTCCCAGACACAAGAGGGCACAGGCCGGGCTGAGGGACTCCCCATCCCCTGAGTGCACAAATTTTTGTGCACCGGGCCTATAGTCTAAATATATAAAAGGTTAAGTGACCAGCCGGTAAGTATGACACACACTGACCACCAGAGAGTAGATGTTCAACGCAGGAGCTGCGGAGCAACAGCAACTTTGCAGAGTGCCCTCTCACACTCCGGGACCCCTCGGGGGATATTGGACTGCTGGTTTCAGCCAATCCCCACAGGCCAGGCTGAGGGACTCCACCTGCCAGAGGGACCCTGCTACTCTGCAGACACCCACCCTTCAAGCCCCAGCACCGCCCCAGGTGTGGCCAGCCAGGGAGGGACCACAGGAGGTTGGCTCCAGGGCATGTACAGCCCATCTCCCCCAGTCCCACCCTGCCAGCCACCTTCTAATTAATTTCCTTTCAATGTGCAGGAATCTGTGCACTGGGCCTCTAGTATGCATATAATTCTTTGATTAATCTCTTAAGATCCTCCTTCCCCCCTTCCCTCTGAGATTGTTTCATGCTTCCATGTCTCTGGATCTATTTTGTTCATCAGTTTATTTTGTTCATTATATTCCACAAATAAGTGAGGTCATATGATACTTGTCTTGTTCTGACTAGCTTATTTCACTTAAGAAAAAAAAAATTGGAAAATTTTTTCTGGAAAACTTCACTTAAGTTTACACATTTGCAGAATCTTGTACAAAATAAAATTCTCTCCGCTATGGTAGATTTTTTTTCCCTCTTGCCACTTTCAATTTTTGTATTTATGTTTTCTCACTATATACAGTAGCTTGTGGTTTATTTAGTTAATTTTTCAATTTTTGTAATTTGAATGTAAATATAGTCCTACTCTTGTTGTTATTGTTTTCTTACACATTGCTTTTATCTTTATTACTTCTTTTCTTCTTT
The DNA here is from genome assembly GCF_014108235.1 of Myotis myotis. Lineage (NCBI taxonomy): Eukaryota > Metazoa > Chordata > Mammalia > Chiroptera > Vespertilionidae > Myotis > Myotis myotis. Next base: position 88,024,769 of record NW_023416324.1, read on the forward strand.
CTTTCACTTATTTTTAACTTCTTTATGTAGATTATAGTTTTATTTTAAGTTATTTTTCATTTTTGTTAATAGTATAAGAATATCACAGTATGAATTTTCCTCTGATAGCTGTCTCTCAGATTTAAGTTATTCTGCAATTTCAGCCTGTGTTTCCTCTTTGACCCAAGAGTTGTTTTTGAGACTATTGTTACATTTCTAAAAAAGCCTTTTCAAATTTTTACTTTATTAATAATTACTGATTTTATTTCATTGTGGTCAAAGAATCATGTTTTAGTTCTTTTTATTCTTTAGAATTTATTTACTTTTAAAATGTGTTTTTTGTAACCTAAGCTACAATCAATTTTCATGAAGTCATGTGCACTCAAAATGAAGGTATGGTAGGCTGACAATGGTCCCAAGTACATCAGGTGCTAATCCCCAGAATCTGGAAGTATCACTTCATAAGGAAAAAGGGTCTTCTCAGATACCAGATACGATTAAGTTAAGAATTTGTAGATGGGGAGATTACTCAGTTGGGCCCTAAATGCAATCACAGTGTTTTTTTAAGAGAGAGGCTGAGGGAGCTTTGGCACACAAAGGAGAAGGCTGTGCAAAGACCGAACAGAGATTTGAAGATGCTGACCTTGAGCACTGGAAAGATGCAGCTCTGCTGTCCTTTGCTTTTGGCCTAATGAAACTGATTTTGGACTTCTAGCCTCCAAAACTTAAGAGGATAAATTTCTGTTGTTTTAAGCCACCAAGATTATGGAAATTTGTCACACCAACCCTAGGAAACTAATACAGAAGGTAGAGAAATAGAGAAATCTATTAAGTTTCAGACATTTGTATTTAAGAATATGTTCTATACTATTGATTATACTATCTATATTTTCTATATTCTTCCTGTTTGTTTGTTATTTGTTCATTGGCTCTGTCTAAGGTTGAGAGAGATATATTAAAGGCTCCTATTATTACTGGGCTTCTATTTCTCCTAGCATCTCCCTGTTGTATCTGCTTTAGTGAAAATTTTGTAATGTTATTGACAAATATCAATCACTATTTTATCTTCACCCTATATTGTAGCCTTTAGCATTAGAAAATGCCCTTTGTATTGTTTTGGGTGTGCTCCTGTAAACAACATAATGTGAATTTTGCTTTGTTAGCTAATTCAAAAATTATTTTCTTTTTATAGGTCAATTAAACCTATATAAATTTATTCATATAATCTGTAAACTGTACTTCAATTCTTTCATATTGATTCATGCAATATACTCATATATACTCATACAGACAAACATATAATCATCCACCTATGTGGTCTGTTTTGTTTGCAATCTCTATTTTGATGTTTACGAAAGTTCATATTTTTGTTCTAAGGTTACCTTTAGAATAATGTTTTATGTAATAACCTTAATCCCCTCTTCTTTTTATTACTGCCTACCAGTTACCTATTATAAAAAATATTGGAATTAGCTAGTATTCTTTCTTTATCCTTCCCTCCTGCTCCTTCAGCATCTAATTTGAAATAATAGCTTTTTTCCTAATTAAAACCATCAGCAAGCTGTTTTCATTTCCATATGCTCACCTTGATATTTGATGGTTACACAAAAAATTATAGTTTTTGATAGTTGTACATTTTTGTTATTGTTTCTACAATGCAGAGCAGACAAGCATTGCACAATGTGCAGCTCCTTTATTGCAATCATTAGTCATGGTACTAAAGGTAAATATATAATCAAGGTCCTGCAAATATAGAAGTCAAAACTCAATTTCCCAGGTTACCTTACAGCCAGGACACAAACAACTGTCTAAAAGTTTGTCCAGTCACACATTTTGACTCAGAATTGAGCAATGTTGAGAAGCACACTGCATGGAGCTGCCATCTGTACTGGAATAGCTAGTACTCCAGGGCATCCAGCTTCCAAAGGCAAAGGTGGGAGAGGAGCAGTTTCCCAATGAATTAAAGGTCAAGTTCCTGCCCTGGCCGGTGGCTCAGTTGGTTGGAACCTAATCCTGTGCACCAAAAGATTGTGGGTTCAATTTCAGGTCAGGGAACAAATCTAGATTGTGGGTTCCGGCTCTGGTCAGGGAGCATGAGGGAAGCAGCCAATCAATGTTTCTCTCTATATCGATGTTTCTCTCTTTTTCTCTCTCTCTTTCTTCCTCCCTCACTGTCTCTGTTTTTCTCCCTTCCTCTTTCTCTAAAAATCAATAAAGACATATCCTCAAATGGGGATTAAAAACATAATAATAAAGATCATGTTTCTGATGCCAAAATGGTATTTGTCATAGTAGTAGTGGCAATAAAATCTAATTTCTCGTGTTTGTACTTTGTAGCCATGACATCAGTGGTAGCAGTTTCCTAAGGAAATCAATTCTACAGCTTGGTTTGGGAACCCTAGCTTTGAGATTGTTTCTCCAGTCTTCCTAACATTATTGTGAACTTACTAAAATTCTTTAATACTGAATATTTCTAATCTACTTAATCAAAGTAGATATTGTTGTTTGCATCCAAAGCCCTGAATGATACCTGAAGGCCATGCTTCTCCCATTACTGCTATCAAGACAGGATGATGTAACTTATGCTAAAAAAAATTTTAATTGAATTTCTTGGGGTGGCATCCTATCTAATAAAGAGGGACTATATTAATTGACCCTCACGCCATCGCAAAGATGGCGGTGCCCAGAGCCAATAAGGAGGGAATATGCTAATTGACTGCCATGCCCTCAAAGATGGTGGCGCCCACAGCCAATAAGGAGGGAATATGCTAATTGACTATCCCACCCTCAAAGATGGCGGCGCCCACAGCCACAAGATGGCTGGCAGGGGAGGGCAGTTGTGGGTGACCAGGCCAACAGGGGAGGGCAGTTGGGGGCGACGAGGCCTGCAGGGGAGGGCAGTTAGGCATCGATCAGGCTGGCAGGGGAGGGCAGTTGGGGGCAACCAGGTCAGCAGGGGAGGGCAGTTAGGGGGGGATAAGGCCGGCAGGGAAGGGCAGTTGTGGGTAACCGGGCTGGCAGGGGAGAAGTTAGGGGGTGATCAGGCTGGCAGGCAGAAGCGGTTAGGGGCAATCAGGCAGGCAGGCAAGCAGTTGGGAGCCAGCAGTCCTGGATTGTGAGAGGGATGTCCGACTAGAGGGGTCCCAGATTGGAGAGGGTGCAGGCTGGGCTGAGGGACACCCGCTCCCCCCCTCCTCGCCCCCCCAGTGCATGAATTTCGTGCACTGGGCCTTTAGTTGCTTAATAAAAGTATATGTTTCAGGTGTACAAATCTATAATATATCATCTATATACTGTATTCTGTGTCCATCGTCCAAAGTCAAGTCTCCTTCTGTCACTAACTACCCTCTTCTACCACACCCCACCCTCCTTTACCTCTTGTATTCACCATACTATTATCTGTGTCTATGAGGGTTTTGGGTTTTAGTGTGGGTTGTTTTTTCTTTATCCCTTCACTTTTTTCATTCAGCCTCACAACCCCTCCCTTCTGATAGCTATCAGTCTGTTCTCTGTATCTATGAATATGTTTCTATTTTATTTGTTTATTTTGTTCATTAGATTCCACATGTAAGTGAAATCATATGATATTTGTCTTTTGCTGACTGGCTTATTTCACTTAGCAAAATACCCTCCAGGTCCATCCATGCTGTCACAAAAGGTAAGATTTCCTTCTTCTTATGGCTTAGTGCTATTCCATTGTGTAAATGTAGCATGGATTTTTTATCCACTCACCTACTGATGGGCACTTAGGCTGTTTCCAGATCTAGGCTATTGTAAATAACGCAGCAATGAACATAGGGGTGAATATATTCTTTCAAATTGGGGTTTCAAGTTTCTTCAGATATATTCCCAGAAATGGAAACATGGGATCTTGAGGAAATTCCATTTTTTAATTTTTTGAGGAATCTCTATAGTGCTTTCCATAGTGGCTGCACCAATCTGTATTTCCACCAACAGTGCATGAGAATTCCCTTTTCTCCACATCCTCACCAGCACTTGTTCATTGATTTATTGATGATACCCATTCTGACAGGTGTAAGATGATATATTATTGTGACTTTAATCTGCATTTCTCTGATAATTAGTGACGTTGAGCATCTTTTCATATCTATTGGTCATCTGTATATACACCAGGGAGAAGTATCTGTTCAGATCTTTTGCCCATCTTTAAATTGGATTGCTTGTTTTTTTAGTGTTGAGTTGTATAAGTTCTTTAAAATTTTAGATATTAACCCCTTATCATATGTATCATTGGTGAACATGTTCTCCCATTCAGTGAATTGTCTTTTCATTTTGTTGATGGTTTCCTTTGCTGTGCAAAACCTTTTTATTTTGATGTAGTCCCATTTGTTTATTTTTTTCTTTTGTTTCCCTTGCCTGAGGTGATTATATATATATATATATTGCTACAAGAAATGTCTGAGATTCTACTGCCTGTATTTTCTTCTACGATTTTTGTGGTTTCAAGTCTAACATTTAAGTCTTTAATCCATTTTGAGTTTATTCTTGTGTATGCTGTAAGAAGGTGGTCTATATTTTTGCAGATATCTGTCCAATTTTCTCAACACCATTTATTGAATAGGCTATCTTTACCCCATTGTATGTTCTTGCCTATTTTGTCAAATATTAGCTGACCATTAAGGAATGGGCTTATTTCTGGGCTCGCTATTCTGTTCCATTGACCAAAATGTCTGTTTTTATGCCAATGCCATGTTGTTTTTATTACTGTGGCCTTTTAGTATAATTTCATAACAGGTAGCATGATTCCTTGAATAATGTTCTTCTTTCTAAAGATTGCTGAGGCTATTCAGGGTCTTTTATAGTTCTATATAAATTTTTTGAATATTTATTCCAGTTCTATAAAATATGCCATTGGTATCTTGATTAAATCTATAGATTGCCTTGGGTAGTGTGGACATTTTAATGATGTTAATTCTTCCTATCCATAAAGTATATGCTTCCACTGATTTGTATCTTCTTCAATTTCTTTCTTCAGTGTCATAGTTTTCTATAAGTACAGGTCTTTTAAATCCTAGATTAAATTTATTCTGAGGGTGTTATTTATGCAATTGTAAATGGGATTGTTTTCTTAGTTTCCTTTTATTATTGGTGTAAAAAAAATACAACTGATTTCTGGGTATTTATTTTGTATCCTACTACTTTATTGAATTTATTTATCAGTTCTAGTAGTTTTTAGGTGGAATATTTAGGGTTCTCTATATATAGTATCATATCATCTGAAAATAATGACCGTTTTATTTATTCTTTTCTGTTTTGGGTGTCTTTTATATCTTCTTCTTGTCTGATTGCCTTAGCTAGGACTTCTAATACTACGTTGAATTAGAGTGATGAAAGTAGGCATCCTGCCTTGTTCCTGATCTTAAAAGAAGCACTTTTAGTTATTGTCCATTGAGTATGATGTTGGTGGTGGGTTTGTCATATATTGCCATATGATGTATATTCTCTCTATCCTACTTTGCTGAGGGTTTTTATTATAAACTAGAGGCCCGGTGCACAAAATTCGTGCATGGGAGGAGGTCCCTCAGCCTGGTCAGCCAGCACCCTCTCCATTCCGGGACCCCTCGAGGGATTTCTGACTGCCGGTTTAGGCCAGGATCAGGCCTAAACCAGCAATCGGACATCCCTCTCGCAATCCAGAATTTCTGGCTCCTAATCGCTCACCTGCCTGCCTGCCTGATTGTCCCTAACCACTCTTCCTGCCTGCCTGGTCACCCCTAACTACCCTCCCCTGCCAAACTGGTTGCCCCTATCCACCTCTGCCTCAGCCCCACCACCCTGGCTTTGTCTGGAAGGATATCTGGAAGGATGTCCAGCATAATTAGCATATTACCCTGTTATTAGTATAGATTAGTGCTAGAGTTTATCAAATTTTTTTTTGCTTCTATTGATATAATTGTGTAATTTTTAGCCTTCATTTTGTCTATGTGGTATATCACATTTATTGATTTGCAGATAATATCACCTTGCATCCCTGAAATAAAATCCACTTGATCATGGTGTATGATCTTTTTAAGGTATCACTGGATCCTGTTTGCTAATATTTTGTTGAGGATTTTACCATTTATTTTCATCAGGGATATTGGCCTATACTTTTCTTTCTTTGCAGTGTCCTTATCTGGTTTTGGAATTAGGAAAATGCTGGCCTCATAAAATGAGCATGTAAGACTTCCCTCCTCTTGAATTTTTTTTGGAATAGTTTGAGGATAGGAGCTGGTTCTTCTTTGAATGTTTGGGGAAATTCACCTGAAAAGCTATCTGGTCCAGGACTTTTGTTTACTGTCAGTTTTCTTATTACTACTTCAATTTCATTAGTTTTAATTAATTTATTCAGATTTTCTGATTCTTCCTGATTCAGTTTTGGAAGGTTGTATTTTTCTAGAAATTTATCTATTTTGTCCAGATTGTCCAATTTATTGGCATATAGTTATTTGTAATACTTTCTTACAATCCCCTGTATTTCTATGGAGTCAATTATTACTTCTCTTTTTCCATTTCTGATTTTATTTATTTGGGTCCTCTCTTTCTTTTTTTCCTTGATGAGTTTGGCTAAAGGTTTGTCAATCATGTTTATCTTTTCAAAGAACCAGCTCTTGGTTTCAGTGATCTTTTGTATTGTTATTTTAGAATCAATTGCATTTATACTCTGATCTTTATGATTCCCTTTCTTCTACTCATGAGGTCTAGTGCAAAATGAAAATGCAGGCCCCATTTTTAAAAAGACTGTTAAGAATTTTAAGATGGCAAAAGCAGAACATTAAATCAACTATAGGGCCCTTCTAAGCATCTGTACATAAAGCTCTTCTGATCCTCTTTCTCATCTATTGGTATCAGTGTAGAGAGTATGACAGAGACACCTAGACACCTCTCTCTATGGCCATCCATAAATTCTGTTTAAAGCAGGCAAGCCACTATATTTATACACCACAGTTGCCCACAACAAAAGACCCTTTCAGCCAACTACACAAAATTGAATTAGCAGTACAGTTACATTACAAAATTATAATTACAAAATTATATCAATAGTACAAAAATATATGTCCACTTTAAGGCAAAAGTATACAAAAATACATGTTCACTTTAAATATTGAAAGACAGAATCTCAACACTAAAAGGCACAAGAAAGAATACCTAATCAAAGCCCACTGGGTTATTTTGGGGAAACTGAGTCCCAATGAAGTTAGCTGCCTACCTCGAGTGACATAATTAGCTACTGTTGAATAATCTCTGGCTCCTGAAATCCATTTTAAATTTGTCTCTTTTCATGTGGTATCACCTCTGTTCCTTTTCATCTCAGAAGTGTTGGAGTGGTCAACCAATTTTATTTTCCTAGTCATAAACATCCAAAACAAAAGTATGAATACCAGAGAAGGAAAGGAAATTCAGGGTTAAAAAAAACTTCAGGATAGCAGCACAATTCACCATAGCTAAGATCTGGAAACAGCCTAAGTGCCCATCAGTAGATGAATGTATTAGAAAACTGTGGTACATCTACACGATGGAATACTATGCTGCTGTAAAAAAGAAGGAACTCTTACCATTTGCAATGGCATGGATGGAGTTGGAGAGCATTATGCTAAGTGAAATAAGCCAGTCAATGAAGGAAAAATACCACATGATCTCACTCATTCATGGATAATAGAGACCATTATAAACTTTTGAACAATAATAGATACAGAGGCAGAGCTGCCTCAAACAGATTGTCAAACTGCAGCGGGAAGGCCAGGGAGGGTTGGGGGGCAGGAGGGAGGGGGGTAAGAGATCAACCGAAGGACTTGTATGCATGCATATAAGCATAACCAATGGACATAAGACACTGGGGGGTAGGGGAGGCCAGGGGATTGTCAAAGGTTGGGGGAAAAGAAAGGACACATATGTAATACCCTTTGTAATACTTTTAGCAATAAAAAAAAAAGAAAAAGAAAAAACAAGAAAAAACTTCAGGTCTTGAAGGGAAGAAAGAAGCTTGAAACTACATTAAATCAAAGTTTCTTTGTAATTATAAAACCTATTTTCAATAACTCAATCAAAAAGTATAAATGAAAAGTGATATTCCACCCATTTACTCAATATTAATCCAAAAAAGTTGTCACTTTTAGATAATTCATCACTAAATGAGAAATACAGAAGCTTACAGGGGAATCTTGTATTATGTGACATCTTTCCTAACCCAGAATACTGGCAGCAGGAGAAATATAAGGAAAAGAGAATTTCCATTTCTCTCGAACTAATACACATTTTGTTTATTCATTCTGCGATGTAGAATTTTTTTTTTTTTCAGAAATCTTTTGGAAATATTCAGGCCTTCAACATATACTGCCCATTTTCTACTTTGAAATACAAAAATATAGCAACTTAAGGGGAAGACGTCATGTGCACTGCTTACTTACATAACAAAAGTTACATAAATCATATCACTTTCTTTCTGGTATCACTAATAAATATCCTTAAAACTACTAACGGCTGAAGGGGGGGTGGGGGCGGGCTTCAGGAATCACTTGATACTAACTACCCAGTGCTCTATAATTATCTTTAAATTTATATTCTATTGCAACTATTGAGCTGTAGATTTACATAAGAAAATTAAAATAATTTAATTTAAACAATTAAAATCCCCATAATTAACGCTATATGTTGGAAACCCCTAACAGATTGTGAACTCCTTGCTCTTCAGCTTGATCGTTCAAACTCAGACTCCTGAGCCAGACTAAGGTAAATTTCGGGTTCCACTATGCGTAGAAAGTGTCAGTTAACCAGTTACCGCTGCAGTCAAGCAGCCTGCCACTTAGAAGTTGGCAGATGCCGTCCACTGGCCACCAAGGGCTGGCTCTGCAGCACTCCCGGCAGAGCTCCGCGCCCAGGGACACCGCCGCTCCACCTGTCTCACGCCACGCCCATTCCCAGGCCCTTCTCGTGGCCCCGCCCCCCGCGCGCAGGAGCGCCCCCCCGCCCCCTGCGTTCAGCCAATAGCCGGAGAGTTTGCGCAGCGCCTTCCCGCCCCGCCGACGCCGGGGATCTCGCTGTCACGCCCCTGCCGGGAGCTCAGACGGAAAGATGGCGGCGGCCGCGGAGTTGACGCTGCTGGAGAAGTCCCTGGGGCTGAGCAAAGGGAACAAGTACAGCGCTCAGGGCGAGCGCCAGGTGAGAAGCGCAGGCGGCGCGGAGGGGAAGAGCTGGCCGGGAGCGGGGCCTGCGGAGCCAGGGCGGACGGGCCGGCCGGCCGGCCGGCGGAGGCGGAGGCTGGAGGAGGCGGCCCTCAGCTCCCACGTGTCGGCGCCGCGGGGCTGGCTGGCGCCTGGGGTCTCCTCTTGCAGCCCTCGCTCCCGGAACGGGCGAGGGACCGCCCCCTGTGGGCTCGGCCGGAACTCTGCCTTCCGGTAGATGGCCGTGACCCGGTTCTGGGGAAGCGAAGAGAATCCCCCACCCCACCCGAGCCCATAGAGACACCAGCCCGGAGGCTGAACGCTGGCGTTCAGTGGCAGCAGCTGCTGTGAGGGGAGCTTTCATTTCATTCATCCTTCCGCAGCCGCTGCGGGAGCGGGCGCTGCCCCGCCCCGAGCCCTGTGCGGGCCTGGGGGTGCGCGTGATGGGTAACGCTGACACCCCTCAGAGAGCTGGCTCCTGAGCCGTGTGCCAGCCCTGCCGCGGTTTCCCTCGCGGTCCTGAGCAGAGCTGCATGAAGCGGATGCAGTGACCTTTGAACAATATGGTTTCCCTCTGGTTCCTTTCTTTCTTGCTTTCTTTTAGCAGGAGACAGCTATTGAAAGTTTCTATTTATGTGTTTGGGTAAGGGATGAGGGTTTGTGATAAGATTCAGGCTGCTGTTTGTTTTTTAAGACAATTGACAAGTGTAAGCCAACAAGTCATTCTCTGCAACATAATAATAATTATCAATAATAATTAAAAACTGAATCAACAATAATAATTGAAAACTGAAAACAATTCAGAGATCCAGCTCTAGGGGAATGGTTCATCATATTACTTATGCGGCCGTTAAAAGTAATTAATTGAAGACCATTAAGATGAATGTGAAAATAGTAGATGTGCCATGATTGCAACTAAGATTTCTGTACTAAAGAGAATGACTTTGGAGCCAATTGTATTTTGTTCAAACCCTGACTCTGACATTACAAACCTGGTGACCTTGGGTTTTTTTAATCTGTAAAATGAGGACAGGATTACATACCTGTTTTGGAAGATGATTAGATGACAAGGTAATGGGATTTTTTTGAGTTAGTATGCTGGGGTTGTGCATAATTTATTTTTACTAATAATTGTCTCTAAATTGTCATCTGCCCACCACCACCACCACCACACACACACTCTGCATTTGCAAGTTCTTTGGTTTCTTTCTCCCCTCCCCTCCCTTCCCTCTCCCATCCTCTCTCCTCCCCTTCCCTCCCATCCCCTCCCCTCCCTCTACCCTCCCCTCCCTTCCTTTCCCCTCTCTTCTCCCTTCTTCCCTTCCCTTTCCCTCCCCTCCCCTCCCCTCCCTCCTTCCCTTCCCTTCCCCTCTCTTCTCCTCCCCTCCCCTCCCCTCTCCTTCCTTCTCCCCTCTCTTCCCCTTCCCTCCCTTCCTCTTCCCTCCCCCACCCCCCCAACATACATTCAGAAAAGGTATACAATTCTTAGTGAGTTACCACACAGTGAACATACCCAAGTAACCACATAGTCAAATAATGGAACATTACCAACACCTTCAGAGGATTCCATATTTTCTTTTAATACATTTTTAAGGGAAGTTATGGGTTATGTTAGAGGTAGTAGTTTTATTTGAGTGTGAAGGCAAAAGTGAGAATTCAAGAAGCTAAGTAGTGAATGGGAAATACAATTGACCTTTGAACAATATGGAGGTTTAGAGCACCAACCCCTCACGCAGTTGAAATCCTGTGTATAACTTTTGACTCCCCAAAAACTTAACTAGTAGTGGTTGAGGAAGTGGAAAGTGGTGTTACTCCCTTTAACTTTCAGGGGTAACCTTTGACTCTAGCTATGAAAAGTTAATCTCCCCTTATACTTCACAGAGTCCTGTTGACTTAATGTAAGTATCAGAGTTCCTTGAAAAGTATAAATCACTAGGTGAGTATAAGAGCAGCAGCCTTCCCAAGAATGTATTCATTTTTGGTTTGCATAGGTCATTTAGATTGTATTCTTGTTATTTATAATGGTCAGTCTTCCCCTTGGATGAAACGTTCCATTTTCTTTTAAGTTTTTTATAATGCTTCACTTAGTTGGGCATCAAGAACACTTAAACTAATTAGCAATTTCTTATAATCTGACCCTTAGTATTGCTGTTGGAGGGGGAAAATGAAAAGGAGGATTATTTTTCAGAGATTACCTGAAGCTGACTTTATTTTCAGTAGCCCCAATTATATTTTGCAATGTTTTTTAAAAATATGAAATATGGACCAACACTTAGAGCAGCAGTTCTCAATCTGTGGGTCGCGACCCCTTTGGGGGTCAAACAACCCTTTCACAGGGGTCGCCTAAGACCATCGGAAAACACATATATAATTACATATTGTTTTTGTAATTAATCACTATGCTTTAATTATGTTCAATTTATAACAATGAAATTGGGGGTCACCACAACATGAGGAACTGTATTAAAGGGTCGCGGCATTAGGAATGCTGAGACCACTGACTTAGAGTGACCTCTCTTGAAATGACTGCAGAATTGATGAATATGCTATCCATGAAAACCAAGTCACCGTCACACTCTGCACCTAGTTAATGAGAGAGGTAAGTGTATTATTAGATCACATATCACTAAAATCAGCCTAGATCCCATTTGGTGGTTCTAACTATAGCAACATGAACTCAGTGTCACTATAACTTTCTTGTTTTTGTTATTACAGAAGTCAAGTTTATTTAAGCATGTTCACCTTGCTAAAATAAAATAGGGTATAGGTAAACTTAATCGAAATTAATGCAGTGTTATTAGGATTTTCACCTTTTTTTGTACATACACAGTTATAAACATTTTGTACATATAGTAGTATAGTTATTACCATTATCAAACATCTCTTATCAAATGTAAATTACATACCTGCTCTTCTCCTGACTTTAATTTACATAATTTAGTACATAGTTCAGTATTTTAAAGTAAAATCTTTTTTAAAAAATTTGTTGTTGACAGTATTACAATTGTCCCCCATTTTCCCCTCCTTTGCCCACTTCCACCCAGCCCCAACCCCACCCCAGGCCTTCCCCACACTATTGCCTGTGTCCATGGGCAATTCCTTTATGCATATATGTTCTTTGGTTAATCTTTTCCCATCGATTCTACCCCCCTCCCCTCTGTGTTCTGTCATTGTATCCCACGCATCTCAATCTATTTTGTCAGTTTATTTTGTACATTAGATTCCACATATGAGTGAGATTATGTGATACTTGTCTTTCTCTGACTGACTTGTTTCGCTTAGCATAATAATCTCCAGGCCCATCCATGCTGTCTCAAAGGGTAAGAGATCCTTCTTTTTTAAAGCTGCATAGAATCCACTCATCTACTGATGGGCACTTGGGCTGTTTCCAGATCTTAATTATTGTAAATTGTGCTGCTATGAACATAGGGATGTACTAGCATATATTCTTTCTGATTGGTGTTTTGGAATTCTTCAGATATACTCCCAGCCTTAGCCTATTTGGCTCAGTGGATAGAATGACGGCCTGCAGGCTGAAGGGTCCCAGGTTGGATTCCAGTCAAGGGCACATGTCTGGGTTGCGGGCTTGGTCCAATGTGCAGGAGACAGCCAATCAATGATTCCCTCTCATCATTGATGTTTCTATCTCTCTCTTCCTCTCTGAAATCAATAAAAATATATTAAAAAAAGATATACTCCCAGAAGTGGGATCACTGGGTCAAATGGCAGTTCCATTTTTAACTTTTTTATGAAATCCCATACTGTTTTCCACAGTGGCTTCACCAGTCTGCATTCCCACCATCAGTGTATTAGGGGTTCCTTTTCCTCACATCCTTGCCAGCACTTGTTGTTTGTTGATTTATTGATGATAGCTGTCCTGGCAGGTGTGAGGTGATACTTTATTGTAGTTTTAGTAATTTGCATTTCTCTGATGACTAGTGCCATTGAGCATTTTTTTCATGTCTATTGGCCATTTGTATGTCCTCTTCAGAGAAGTGTCTATTTTGCTCCTTTGCACATTTTTAAATTGGATTGTTTGTCTTCCTTTTGTTGAGTTGTATGAGTTCTTCATGTATTTTGGAAATTAACCCATTATTAGATGTATAATTGGCAAATATGTTCTCCCATAGAGTGGGTTCCCTTTGCATTTTGAGGATGGCTTCCTTTGCCATGCAGAAGCTTTTAGTTTGACATAGTCACATTTGTTTATTTTTTCTTTGTTTCCCTTGCCCTAGATGTATCAGTGAAAATTCTGCTATATGAAATGTCTGAGATTTTACTGCCTGTGCTTTCTTCTATGATTTTTAAGGTTTTTGCAACTTACATTTAAATGTAAGTCTTTTATCTATTTTGAGTTTTGGTATAAATTGGTAGTCTAATTTCATTTTTTGCATGTACCTGCCCAGTTTTCCCAAACAATTTATTGAATACACTGTCTTTACTCTATTGTATGCTCTTGCCTCCTTTGTCAAATATTGATTGACCATAATGGCATGGGTTGATTTCTGGGGTCTCTGTTTTGGTCCGTTGATCTGTATGCCTGTTCTTGTGCCAGTATCAGGCTGTTTTGATTACATTGGCTTCGTAGTATAGTTTGATGTCCGGTATTGTGATTCCTCCAACTTTGTTCTTCTTTTAAGATTGCTGTGGCTGTTTGGGGTTGTTTTTGGTTCCATATAATATTTGTTATAGATCTGTGAAATATACTATTAGTATTTTAATAAGATTGTGTTGAATCTGTAGATTGCGTTTAGGGTTTTCTGTGTATAATATCATGTCATCTGCAAATAATGACAGTTTTACTTCCTCCTTTCCAACTTGGATGTCTTTTATTTTTTCTTCTCATCTGATCACTGTGGCTAGGACTTCCAGTACAGTGTTGAATAAGAGTGGTGAAAGCAACACCCTTGTCTTGTTCCTGATCTTAAGAGAAACACTTTTAATTTTGTCCATTGAATATGATACTGGCTCTCGGTTTGTCATATATGGCCTTTATTATATTGTGGTATGATCCCTCCAGTCCCACTTTGCTGAGTTTTTCTCAAAATGGATGCTGAATTTTGTTGAATGCTTTTTCTATATCTATTGATATGATCATGTGATTTTTTTTTTTTTAACCTTCATTTTGTTTATGTGATAAATCACATTTATTGGTTTGTGAATATTGTACCAGCCTTGCATCCCTGGGATAAATCCCACTTGGTAATGGTGTATGATCGTTTTAATGTACTGCTGGATCCGATTTGCTAATATTTTGGTGAGGATTTTAGTATTTATGTTCATCAAGGACATTGGCCCATAATGTAATTTTCTTTCCTTGTAGTATCTTTATCTGGTTTGAAATTAGGATAATGGTGACTTTGTAAAAAGAGCTTAAATTTTTTGGAATAGTTTGAGAAGGAAGGTGTTCTTCTTTGCAAGTTAGGTAGAACTCTCCTGTGAAGCTATCTGGTCCAGGACTTTGGTTTGCTGGGAGTTTTTTTTTTTTTATTACTGTTTTAATTTCATTATATTTTACTAGAGGCCCAGTGCATGAAAATTCATGCACTGGTGGTGAGGGGTTGTCCCTCAGCCCGGCCTGTGCCCTCTCGCAATCTGGGACCCCTTGGGGGATGTCCCTCTGCCAGTTTAGGCCCACTCCCCAGGGGGATGGGGCCTAAGCTGACGGTCAGACATCCCTCCGGCAGCCCAGGAGCCCTTGGGGGATGTCTTAAGCCACAGTTGGACATCTTAGCACTGCCACAGAGTCAGGAAAGGCTCCCGCCACCGCCGCTGTGCTTGCAGTCATCGGCCCAGCTTGTGGCTGAGCGGAGTTCCCCCTGTGGAAGCGCACTGACCACCAGGGGGGTAGCTCCTGCATTGAGTGTCTGCCCCCTGGTGGTCAGTGCGTGGCATAGTGACCAGTCGTTCCTGGTCATTCTGCTATTAGGGTCAATTTGCATATCACCCTTTTATTCTATAGGATTGGTCTATTCAGGTTTTCTGATTCTTTCTGATTGAGTTTTGGAAGATTGTATGATTCTAGGAATTTTTCCATTTCTCCCAGGTTGTTCAATTTCTTGACATACAGTTTATGGTATTTTTTTACAGTCCTTTTTATTTCTATGATGTCAGTTGTTACGTCATCATTTTTGTTTCTGATTTTATTTATTTGGGTCCTCTTTGTTTCTTGATGAGTCTGGCTAATGGTTCATCAACCTTATTTATCTTTTCAAAGAACCAGCTCTTGGTTTCATTGATCTTTTGTATTATTTTTAGTCTCTATGTCATTTATTTCCTCTATGATCTTTATTATTTCTTTTTTCTACTTATTGTGGGCTTTTCTTGCTCTCTAATTCTTTTACTTGTTGTGTTATAGTGTTCATTTGAGCCTTTTCTTATTTCTTGAGGTAGGCCTCTAATGCTGTGAACTTCCCTTTCAGAACTGTTTTCACTATTTCCCATAGATTTTTGGTTGTTGTGTGTTTATTTTTGTTTGTTTTCAGGAAGTTTTTGATTTCTTCCTTTATCTCATGAGTAACCAATTCATTGTTTAATAACATGATATTTAGCCTGCATGTGTTTGAATAATTTTGTTTTTTTACTGTAGTTGATTTCTAGTTTTATGCCATTGTGATCCAAGAAGATGCTTGATATGATTTCAGTCTTCTTGAATTTGTTAAGACTTGTTTTGTGTCCTAACTGGTGGTCTGTCCTTGAGTGTTCTCTGTGCATGTGAGAAGGATGTATATTCTGCAGCTTTGGGATGAAATATCCATTCCATTTAGTGTGTCATTTAAGGTTACCGTTTCCTTGTTGGTTTTTTTGTCTGGAAGATCTATCTATTGATGTCAGTGGGGTGTTAAAGTCCCCTACTATGACTGCATTGCTGTCGATTTTTCCCTTAGAGTTTACCAAGAGTGGTGTGTGTGTGTGTGTGTGTGTGTTTAGGTGCTCCTATAGTGAGTGGGTGCCTATATCTTTACAAGGGTTATATTTTCTTGTTGGATCAATCCTTTTAATAATTCTTTATCTTTTTATGGCCTTTGTTTTGAAGTTTATTTTGTCAGATATGGGTATTACTACCCAACATGTTTTGTTTACATTTTCATGGAGAATGTTTTTCTATACCTTCACTTTCATCCTGTGTGTCTTTTGTTCTGAGGTGGGTCTCTTATAGAGTGCATATATCTATCTGGGTTATGTTTTCTTATCCATTCAGCTACCGATGTCTTTTGGGGCATTTAATCCATTCACATTTTAGGTTATTGATAGGTACTTACTTATTGTCATTTTTTTCTTTATACCCATGTTCCTCTCTCTATTTTTTCTTCTTACAGCACTTCCTTTAACATTTTTCTTGCAATGCTGGTTTGGTGATAATGTACCGCTTTAGCCCTTTATTTGTCTGGGAAAGTCTTTATTTTGCTTTCAATTTTAATGGTAGGTTTCATGGATAGAGTCTTGGGTTCAGGTCTTTGCTTCTCATTACTTTGAATACTTCATGCCAATCCCTTCTGGCCTGAAATGTTTCTGATGAGAAATCAGGTGACAGTCTAATGCAGTGGTTCTCAACCTTCCTAATGCCGCGACCCTTTAATATAGTTCCTCATGTTGTGGTGACCCCCAACCATAAAATTATTTTCGTTGCTACTTCATAACTGTAATTTTGCTACTGTAAACAATATGTAATTATATATGTGTTTTCCGATGGTCTTAGGCGACCCCTGTGAAAGGGTCATTCGACCCCCAAAGGGGTCACGACCCACAGGTTGAGAACCACTGGTCTAATGGGAACTCCTTTATAGTTAACTTTTTGTTCATACTTGCTGTCTTTAAGATTCTCTTTATCTTTAACCTTTGCCATTTTAATTATGTTGTGTCTTAGTATGGGTCTCTTTTAATTATGTTGTGCCTTAGTGTAGGTTCATATTGATTAGGACTCTGTGCTTCCTGAACTTGTGTGATTTTTTTTTTTCTTCACCCAGTTAGGGAAGTTTTCTGTCATTATTTCTTCTAACAGATTCTCTATTTCTCGCTCACATTCTTCTCCTTCTAGGACCTCTGTGATGGTGATTTCATGTTGTCCCAAAGTTCCCTTTAATTACTCTTTTTTAAAAAAAATTATTTTTTTTCTTTTTGCTGCTCTAAATGGTGTTTTTTTTCTACCTTGTCTTTCAAATCGATGATATAGTCCTCTGCTGCATTCAATCTATTAATTCCTCCCAGTGTAGTCTTGATGTCAGATATGGTCTTCTTCAATTCCTGACTGGTTC
Source organism: Myotis myotis (assembly GCF_014108235.1). Lineage (NCBI taxonomy): Eukaryota > Metazoa > Chordata > Mammalia > Chiroptera > Vespertilionidae > Myotis > Myotis myotis. Next base: position 88,042,164 of record NW_023416324.1, read on the forward strand.
TTGTTCATGGTTTCGATTTCCTTTTTCATGCTGTTGTATTTCACACTAAGTTCCTTGTAATTCTCACTTAAGTTCCTTGAGCATTTTTATAACCATTATTTTGAACAGTATTCCTGATCATTGCTTACCTCCATTTCATTTAGCTCTTTATCTGGAGATTTCTCCTTTTCTTTCATATGGAGCTGTCTTTCATATGGAGACCATTTTAGCTGTCTCTTTGTGTTTGTTTCTATGTATTGGATAGAACTGCCATGACTCCCAGTCTTTGTAAGGTTTCTTTATGTAATAAGTGTCCTGTGGGACCCAGCAGTGCAGTTTCTTTGATCTCCTGAGCTGGATGCTCTAGGGATGTCCCTTTTGTGGGTTATTTGGGTTCTCCTGTTGCAATTGGTTCTTGATTATATCTGTCCCATTCATGGGCGGGATCTTGCCTCAGGCTGGCAGACTGTGGGGCTCACCCCCACCCCCCCATGTTGTGTGAGCTGTTATGCAGGTGTTGATAGAACAAAGGAAGTAAAACTAGAAAGTAAACAAAACATACAAAAGACCCCCACAACAACAACAAAAGAAACTTCAAAACAAAGGAGAATTAGAAAAGAGAGAAGAGAGCAAGAATAATAAAAGAAAGGAAAAAAATTACGAAAGGAAAAATAGTAGGAAGAAAAGAATATGGAAGAAAAGAAGGGAGAGCAATTATAAAAATAAAGAATAGGAAAAGGAAAACTATAAATGAAAGAATGTAAAAAATTATGAAAAGGAAATAAATATGAAAGAGGCTAAGAGGATAAAGAGAAAAATAGAATAAGAAAAGGAAAGAGAAAAGAGATATGGAAGAAAAAAGAGTAAAAAATAATTACAATGCAGTAAAAAATGCAAAAATAATTGAAGTGGATTTTGTCTCAGCAGAGTTAAATGCATTATGGGAGCTCCCTTTGGATGCTGCTTTATGTTGACTGAAGCTGACTGTTTTGTATGCTCTTGAGAGGTAATTTGGTGCTGATTGCTGTCCAAAGCTAACCATGTTTTGCCCTTCGCAACCTTTTCAAGGCTTCAAGTGATCCATGGTTTATGGCTGCCCCCACAGAGCTCGGCTGTGCTAGGGAGAGGCCAAGCTGTGCTCTAGGGCCGGCTTGTTAGCTTTACAGGCCATGTCAGCAAATGTCCCAAGGCAGCTTGGGCTCTGCCTCTGCTTGCTTCTGCCTGCTGTCAGACTTAGTCACTACAAAGGCTCTTTCCGAAAGGGCTTTTGGCAGAATTGGGATGAGACCTCTGAGTCTCTTGTGAGGGGGAGGTGCCGTTCTGATTTCAGCAAAGATGGTGGGTGTGTTCCCCCATCGCAGAGCCACTCATTTGAGTCTATCTGGAATATTCCCCTGACCTCAGCAGGGTGGATCTCATATTTAGTCTGGTGGGGTCTTCTGGAAATTGGTAGTTTTTACCAGCTCTCTCGCAAGGGAGAGGTATCAGTCACTTTACAGTGGGGGGGATCGCCCCATCCCAAAGCCAGTCAGTGATGTTCCCTGAGACTACACAGCTTGTAGGCTTGGCCTCTGCTGCAGACTCCTCAGCAGGGGTTGAGATGCAGGATGAGGCGAGCAAGCTTCCTGAAGGTGGAGTGAGGTGTATCCTTGGGGGCAGGGATCCTTGCCTTTCCCCAGGTTGCTGATGCTGGGAAAGGCTTGTGCTTCTCAGGAAAAATGGCTACTGCAATATGGGGTGGTGGGGAGGTGACTGAGCTCAGGTCTCGCGCCTGTCGTCATTCCACCACTTCTTCCTCCCAATACCTCCCATCTCAGAATCTCCTCAGGGGACTGCAGTTTGCACTGCCCTCCCTCCACCAAAGCCTGGGTGAGTGGCTATAAACAAAAATCCTGTGTGTGTTTTTTTTTTAATGTTATTTTTTTAAGTGGTTTTATCTCTGACAGGCTACCTTTCTCTTTGGCTTTCATGGGCCACTGTTCTCCATCTGGGAGAGCCCTGGGCCTTATTCCTCCTATCGCGCCGCCCCCCCCCCCCCCCCCCCCCCCCGCCCCTTGTAGTTAAGATATATCTCCTCACCTTCAGCCTGGTGCCTGTAGGAGCTGGGCCAGCTGCTCTCGTGACCCTGCCCTTCCTACAAGTCTCTAGATGGTTTCTGCCCTTCCTTGTTAAAAGTCTCCTCTTTGGCTAGTTTTTACTTGGTAATTTAGGGTGAATGTACCCCAATTTAGTTTTATTTTCATTTTGGTATTGGGAGGAGGTGCAAGAAGGATCCACTTACTCTGCTGTCATCTTGAAAAAAACCCTTAAAGTGAAATCTTAAGAGTATTTGAAAAATGGTTGAGGGATTTAGCGATTACATAGAATTGCAGTCCTGTTAGTATTTGTTTTAAAATTTACATGAAGAACTCTTTTTTTTCTTTTTTAGATTCCAGTTCTTCAAACAAACAGTGGTCCATGTCTAACAGGATTGGCTACTATAGCAGCTCATCTAGTCAAGGAAGCCAACAAAGAATATTTGCTTGGGACCACTGCAGAAGAAAAAGCAGTAGTTCAACAATGGTTAGAATACAGAGTAACTCAAGTAGATGGAAACTCTAATAAAGATGATATCCGCATTTTGTTGAAGGTATTGTGACTTCTCTTTATAGGTTGAAATGAATGACCTATTAATAGCAGGAATCTCTTCCCTGAATGTCAATAGCTGAAACTTTGGCCTTCTTATTTCCTTCTGCCTTGGGGTTTGTACCTGGTATTACTTTTACCTGAACAGACTCTGCCAGCCTTCCCTGTTCAGATCTCAGCTTAGATACCCCTTCCTCAGAAACATCTTTGCCTACTTCTCTCTCAAACAGATGCCATTCCTTGTCCTTTAGGCTTTTCCTTCATAATACCACACCCTGTACTTTTCCTTCATACCACTTACCATAGTCAGTAATTATAACTTTTTAAGATTTTTTTAATGTGATGGCTTAATGTTTGTTTTTTCACTAGGAAATCCTGATTCCTTAATCAGTAAAGTAACTTTTTCAAAGACAAAGATAATTAGAATCTTTTGGGATTGTAGTTTGAAAAAAGTTGTCAGATTGATATGAGAAAGCTCATATTTCCCTCCTTTAAGACTTAAATATATTTTCTTTCTGAAGAAGTAACATTAGAACAAAAATATCTACTGAGATAAAATATAAACTAAATATGGCTCCAGAGTCACCAAGAATGAAAAACATTCCAACTGAAATTATTTTTCTTAATTATGTTTATAAAAATAAAGCAAATTGCTCAGCTTATATGTCTCAGCAGTTGAGCATCAACTCATGAACCAGGAAGTCAGGATTCTATTCCCAGTCAGGACACATGCCTGGATTGTGGGCTCGATCCCCAGTAGGGGGCGTGCAGGAGGCAGCCGATCAATGGTTCTCATCGATGTTTCTATCTCTCCCTACCCTTCCTCTCTCTGAAATCAATAAAAACATATTTAAGTAAGTAAATAAAAATAAAGCAAATTTTTAAAAAATTATGAAAGCTTAAAAGTTAAAAGAACCTAGAGATCATCCAGACCAGCGGTCGCCAACCGGTGTCCGCAGACTGCTGGTGGTCCATGAGGTCTGAAAGGTTGGCGACCACTGATCCAGACAATCATATATCATTGCAGGAACTCCTTCCTAATTTTATTTCCATTATCATATAAATCAATCATATACTAGTAAGTTGTGCAAGAAGATATGGTACTGAAAGTTTTTCATTTGTCATTCTGAGGAAAATGGCTTAAACTATGTTTTTTGTTTGGTTGGTTGGTTGGTTTTCTGTTGTTGTTGTTAATCCTCGCGTGAGGATATTTTCCCATTGATTTTTAGAGGGAGTTGAAGGAAGGGGGAGAGAAAGAGAAATTTTGATATGAGACAGTCACATTGATTGGTTGCCTGCTGCACACTCCCTGACCAGGGCTGGGGATTGAGCCTACAACCAAGGTTTGTGCCTTTGACCATGATCATACCAGCTAGTGCTAAACTAGTTCTTAATAGATACCATCAATAGAACTGGTAGAAAATAAATTTCAGGCCTTGTTCCTTTGTAGGCATCTCTTATAGTTTTCCAGAAAAGGGATAGTAATAAAGTATTTGATTCTGAAAGATAGGAGCAGGATTTCATTGAATTGTTTTTTTAAATTCAAAACATAGATTTGCTGTTAAGAGCATAAAAAGTAATTCCACCAAAATGTTGTATTTGAGATATGTAAGTTTCAATCAGGACAATCTGACTGGAACTATTGCCATTTTCAAAATATATGAGGACCTGGGTGATTTGGGTTATGGTCCTTGCTCTGCCATCTGCCACAGTATCTGTACGTACAGCGGTGTGTCAGATATGGAAGTGACCCATCAGACACAGTCCCTGACCTCACAGAACTTGGACCAGTGAGGAGACAATTCTACAGATAATGGACTGCAGTGTGGTTTTGGCCATATGAGGACAGATGAGAAGGGTTATATTCTGTTTTGCTTTGCTTTTTGCTGTTTTACAATAGTGTTTTTATTTTAAAGGTGATAGATATTTATTATAGAAATTAGGAAATATAAATAAGCAAATAAAAGAAATTTCAAACATTTGTAGTTCCATGAAGAGAGAACTATTAATAACATTTATGTTCAGTCATCAGATATTTATTGAACCCTTTTTGTGTTCCTTCCAAGCTTTTCCTTTATATATAGGCGTGTGTTTTCTTTTCTTTACTGACAGTGTGTTGTAAATATATTTACATGTTCATAAATATTCATTTAAATTATCTTTTTGATAACCTGTTAGTGTTCCATCATATATTTGTACCAGAATTTAAATAGTCTATCCCCATGTAGTTACTAGGTTATTGCTAAATATCTTACCATATTTTCATTAGTTTCCTTAAGCTAATTCCTACAGGGGAAATTGCTGAGCCAAAACTATATGCATTTTTAAGACTGTGTAGCTAATTTGCCCTCCAGGAAAGTGCATTATTGCAGTTTTGGTGGTATGTAAGAGTAACCTCTTCCACAAAACCCTTGCTGACATGGATATTACCCTTTTTTCCTTCACCACCCCAATTTCATTACCAAAACAAGTAAATCAAAAAGTGATTTCTTAGTTTACTTTTTCTTCTTAAAATTATTAATGCTGTGGCATTTTTTTAATAATGCTTATAGCATTTTCATTATTTTAAAAGATGTGCTTACATGTATTCTTTGCCCATCTAGACTAGATATTTATCTTTTTATTATTTCTAAAATTCTTGCTATTAGGGCATTATGAAAAGGGTTTGATTCTTGCTCTCTAAAGTTGCATTTCATTACTAAAACCATGATTCTGAGTATAAATGGCTCATAATTAAGATAAATGTGTAATTTCAAAAAGCAGACATTATAGAACACTAACATTTGCTGAATCTAGATAGAGAATATATAGTTGCTTATTATACTGCTTTATCAGTGTTATTAGTGGTTAGGAAGAAACAGAAAAATCAGGTGGAACTCTATATGGGGAAATATTTTTTTAAAGTTTGGCGATAGCATCGGAAAGACTTGTAAAAAAAAAAAAAAGGGAAATAAAGAGCCCTGGCCTGTGTGGCTCAGTTGGTTGAATGTCATCCTGTGCACTGACAGGTTGCTGGTTGGATTATTGGTCAGGGCACATGCCCAGGTTACAGGCACGATCCTTGGTCAGGGTGCTTGTGGGAGGCAACCAATTGATGTTTCTCTTCCGTTCCCTTCCTCTGTCTCTAAAAAAAAAAATCAATAAAAACATTTTTAAAAAATATTTTATTTTAATACTTTATCAACTTTTCATTTGAAGATGTTTGGAGTAAAACTATTTCCATTCAACAGATTATTATAGAATTTTTTAAGTGGTAGCTCCTAATATATTTTATTGTTCCTATCCAAATTTTACTTTGATTCCTCAGAATTTATTTTCTCATTTATGTCTACCTTCCTTTATGCCCTCATCTATATCATCCTTGGCAGTCCATATTCTTATACCATTTTGAAAATTACTATCTTTAAATGAAGGTGTGGGCAAATTTAAAGAGATTAAATTTAATTTAGCAAACATTTACTGATTACTGAACTACTTATGTGTCAGGCATTTGGAATGCGATTTAAGAAAACAAAATGTTCTCTACAGCTTATGGAATTTTCCCAAAATAAATGCTATTGGCTACTGGGCAGTGTTTAATAACTAGTCTTTAGAGGAGCCTGTGAGAATATCTGATAGTATTTCATATAATCTATTTGTAAACCTTTTTGTAAAGTTATATGAATGTTTTTTCTTATTTAATTTAAAGGTAATTTAGTGTAAATTTCTGTGCTGTTAAATTTGAGGACTAAAAGTATTATATAACATTATTTTATCTAAATTTTTTTTCTTTTCTCAGGAAATTAATTTATTTTTGCTGGTCTATCAGACAATGTTTCAATTTAGATTAGGAACTATTAAGATTTTTAAAAATCATTTTTTAACATGTACTTAAAATACTTTTTCCTTCAAAAGTACCTATTGGTTATTTAGGGAGCTCAGTGCTTATTAGTATTTGGGGGAGAGAGGGAATGATTTTAAATGAACTATTTTTTTTTATATACTTAACATAATCTTTTAAAAATTGATGGTAATTGTCTGGAGAACAAATGACAGAAAACTTTTTTGCTTTAAATGGTGTTTAAGCTGAAACCGGTTTGGCTCAGTGGATAGAGCGTCGGCCTGCGGACTAAAGGGTCCCAGGTTCGGTTCCGGTCAAGGGCATGTACCTGGGTTGCGGGCACACCCCCAGTGGGAGATGTGCAGGAGGCAGCTGATCGATGTTTCTAACTCTCTATCTCTCTCCCTTCCTCTCTGTGGAAAATCAATAAAATATATTAAATAAATAAATAAATAAATAAAAATAAATAAATAAATGGTGTTTAAAACTGGAGTCTTTAAGGTGTTAGAAAAACTAGATATCCAATTGCAAAAGAATGAAGTTGGACCCTTTACATGATATGTAAAAATTAACTCAAAATGGAAAGTCCTAAATGTAGATCTAAAACTATAAAACTCTTAGAAGAAAACGTCATTTGATTTAACAATGATTTCTTGGGTATGATACCAAAAGCACAGCAACAAAAGTAAAAATTTTGTTCATCAGCAGACATAATCAACAGAGTGAAGAGGCAACCCATAGAATGGGAGAAAGTATTTGCAAATTATGTATCTGGTAAAGGGTTAATATCCAGAATATATAAAGAACTCTTATAACCCAACCAAGAAAAAACTAAGAACCCAAATAAAAAATGAACAAAGGACCCGAGAGACATTTCTTTAGAGAAGATACATAAAACTAATAAGCATATGAAAAGATGCTTAACAGTAATAATCACTAGTGAAATGTAAATCAAAACCACAAGATGATATCCTCTCACCTTCATTAGGTTGGCTACTACCAAAGAAACAGAAAATAACAAGGTTAATGAATATGTACAGAAATTAGAAACATTGTACATTGTCGGGAATGTAAAATAGTACAGCTGTTATATAAAAATATAGTGATTCCTCAAAAGATTAAAAATAGAATTACCATATGATCTAGTAATTCCACTTATAGATATATACCCAAACTGGGTTTCAGATATGTGGACACCCATGTCATAGCAATATTATTCACAATAGTGGAGCAGTGGAAACAACCCATGTCTATTGATAGATGAATAGATAAATAAAGTGTGATAAATACACACACACACACACACACACACACACAGAAATATTCAGCCTTTACAAGTAAGGGAATTCTGACATATGCTACAACCTTGAATACATTATGCCAAATGAGATCAGCTAGTTGCATATGAAAAAAATTATATGATTCCACGTATATGGAGTATCCAAAGTAGTCGAATTCATAGAAACAGCCGAATGGTTGTTGTCGTGGCCTGGAGTATGAGGGAAATGGGGAGTTGTTTAGTAGAGTTTTAGTTTGGCAAGATGTAAAAATTCTGAAGATTGGTTGCACAACAGTGTGAATACCCTTAACACTTACTGAATTATACAGCTAAAAATGGTTAAGATGGCAAATCTTATGTTACATGTATTCTACCACATTTAAAATTTTAAAAATATATAAAAATGCAATACACCAACAAATTATAATTCTCTAAAGAGTTAGAAATCGAAGAGCTTTTTCTATTTTAATGAAAAAAATAAATCCAACATGAGCGTGATTTACAAAATGTTCCTCTGCATACCCACTCCCACTCCCCGAAAAAAATTTAGGGATCTGAAATGATCAGTTTGAATATCATTTTTTAATGTTTTCTTATTTCTTTAAAATAAGACTAACAATGTTTGCCCTATTTTTTAAAAAATGAGGTGATTTTGATTTGTGATTCTGAATAAATGTGACTCTATTAATGTCAAAGATAGTTTATTAAACTAACATGTCAGTACTGTGTATTTAATAGCCTTCTAAATGTTTTAAAATCAAATGATACAGTAGTTAACTTTAGTATTACTGTTTTTTAAATAAACATTTTGTTTTCTTTCTAGGATCTTAATTCATATCTTGAAGACAAAGTCTATCTTACAGGATATAACTTTACCTTAGCAGATATTATTTTATACTATGGACTCCATCGCTTCATAGTGAGTATTTGAATAGTTACTGTTTTTTTTCCTATAATGTTCAGATGATTATATTTATTTGTCTTGAATTGAATCAAATTTCAGTTTTCAGTTTATCAAATAAAAATGAAAGGAATAATTTTTATACACGGTACCTTATGCAAATATTCCTTCCGTGTGTCCATCAAACAGTTGTTTCCTGTTTCTTAATCTGCTTGTTTCTTGTACTTGCTTCTGCTCCTCTTTGCAACTACTCCTCTTGCCACCGTTTGGATTTGATTGTCATCATCTCCTGAACCCCACCTCTCCATCTTAATTCCAGTACCCCATGTTCTGTGAGACCTCCTATACTTAGCTCTTAATCTCTTACTCCCTAAATCCCATCATCAGAAGTCACCCCTTCCCTTTTTCTAACCTGTATACTTTCTTCCCCATCCAAACTAGATCCCCTTTTGTGTAACTTCAACTACATCCATCCTTTTATTACAATACCTTCAGCTTCTTTGTTACACTGTACACTTACCACCCTTTCCCTGTCAATCCTCAACTCTTGGTTAGTCTAAATAAATGCCTTCAATACTATATCCAGGCTGAGTTATGTTGGAGAAATTACACTAAGGTTGGTATCACTATAAATTTATCTATTCAGTTTTAGCGGGGCTATAATGCTGATCAGCTCTTTTATTCCTCCCAGGCACAATTTCAGACCTTTAGCCCTTTGCTCAATCCCACTCTTCCGCCTCCCCCGTTTATCTTCAATCATTATCACAGAGCCTTCCTCCCTTACTCAGAAAATAGAGGCTAGCCTTTGACTACACTCACCTTTCAGCCTTTTCTGTGTTTACATCCTTATTCATCCTGTCTCCTCTTTCTGGACTAAAAGAATTATCTTGCTGTTTTCCTAGGCTAATCCATTCAACTGGCCTTTTACCTCAATTCCCTCTCTACCTTCTGCCCCTTTTCTGGGTCTTGTCCCAAATTTTATATCCTTTCTTATATCTTCAGTTTTCCCCTCTATCTGGTTAGTCTCTTTACTTTAAATTGTTTCCCATCTTAAATTTTCCCATTTACAAACAATTATATGTCATTAACTATATAGGGACTGTTTTATATGCTTTATAGATGTTAACTCATTTAATCCATATAATAGCCCTGTGAGATAGGTACTATTATCATTCCCATTTTACAGATGAAGTAACTGAGGCATAGAGAGGTCTAATGTCTTCTTTGAGATCACCCAAGTGAATGGCAAAACCAGATCTGGAAACCAGGCAGTTGGGTTCAGAGTTTGTACTTTCTTACATCTCTATCTCAAACCTCCTCCCAACATCCATCTTCCCCTTGTGGAAAAAAGAACTCATATGTTTTCTGTATTCTTTTTTTTTTTTTTTTTAATATATTTTATTGATTTTTTACAGAGAGGAAGGGAGAGAGACAGAGAGCCAGAAACATCGATGGGGGAGAAACATCGATCAGCCGCCTCCTGCACATCTCCTACTGGGGATATGCCCGCAACCCAGGTACATGCCCTTGACCGGAATCGAACCTGGGACCTTTCAGTCCGCAGGCTGACGCTCTATCCACTGAGCCAAACCGGTTTCGGCTGTTTTCTGTATTCTTTACCTCATGCATTCAGTCAGTGAGGCCTTGTTTCTATCTCACGGATGCCTCTCCCATGTGTCTATTTCTGTGATCCTAGATGACATTTCCCTAGTTCTAGAATTCATTATGTTCTGTCTGAGCTATTGAAATGGCCTCCTGCAACCAATCACATCTCTTACAGTCCATCTTTATTGCCACTGGGGCAATTTTTTTCATGACTATACCTTTTTCTTTCTTTCACTCCCTAGGACAGGAGACCCTTCTTCATGTGGCCCTACCTCCCTTGCTAACCTCATTGTCATCATTCTCCCCACACACCTCTCTGAGCCATAATGTACTCCCTGGAGTCTCCTCAGTCTTTGCTCTTTCTGCTCAGTGTCCTTGCACTGCTCCTCTCTTTTACTGCTTGGCCTAGCCTTTATCTTCCTCCCAAATTGAATTGTATTTCTCAAGCATCACTCAGTTCTAGCACTAATTTCCTGGTAAAAAACATGGATCAGAGAGAAACACTGATCTTGGGCTCCTAAAGCATACTAAAGTACTCTTTCCTCTGTTTCTTTTTGTACTTTGCAGGCTATCTCAGTTCTGACTTGTTTCATTTTTTACTGTAACTCTTCTTGGAAAAAATTGTCCTTCTGTTACAGAGAAGGAAACTAATGCTTAGGAATATTGAGTACTTTATACAAAGACACAGCTTCTGTTTTGGAAGGGCCAAGGAAAACTCTGTCTTCTGGCGGAGCTGTAATTCCTCCATTTGGGTTTACATGACTTAGGAAGCATTATTTCTCAAAGATCCCTAAGTGATTGTGTTAAGTTCTATAACATTATTATTGTAATGGCCTAGTCTGATCCTTAATTCAGCATAGTACTCTTAATTATTATAAATTTACTTAATAAGAGCTTACTATGTGTGCCCATTCTATACTGGAGGGACATAAAAGAAGTGTAAAACTATTTTCAAGCAACTTTTTAAATCTCATTGAAGAGATAAGACTGTTGTGGTTTTTTTTATAGATTTTTAGAGGAACATAGAGGAGGAGAGAGAAACATGGATCAGAGAGAAACATTGATCAGCTGCCTCCTGCGAGCCCCCTACTGGGGATCAAGCCCACAACTGGGCTTGTGTCCTGACTAGGAATTGAACCAGTGACCTCTTGGTGCATGGGTTGATGCCCAACTACTGAGTTATACCAGCTGGGCATGACTGTTTTACTTGAAAACAATTAGTGAATAAGAAAATGGAATCTAGTGCTAATTTCTGATCAGAATATTAAGTGACCAATTAAAGAGACATTTAGAGAAAAATAGAATGTAGAATCATGAAATTATCAGAAAAATATGTTGACTTCGGATAGTTTTGGCTCTCCAAGGAAATATTTATTGTTTTAGAAAGCTTTGGTTAAGTTTGACTAACTATTGCTTGTAAGTAGAATGACCATATGCTTTATTATCCAAAGCAACACTTTTGTCAGTGACATTGGGGTTATTAGTAATTATACTCATACAACAGGAATAAAGTGGGTTGAATATTCACCACACTTAAAAGGAGTAAGACTCAATTTAAAGCAAAATGAGATTGAAGAGAATCGTTCATATTTCTCTTTATACCTCTTCAGCTCTTAGAACAATGCCTTGTGTAGCTAAATGCTTGTTGAAATTAGCAGTATTTAGCAATCTCTTTATATTTCCTGTTTTAGGTTGCATAACTTTATAGTGAAAGTATAAGCTTTGATTGTATACTTCAATATAATTAAATCTAAAGTATTTAAATGATTGCAGTTTAAGTAGAGATGAAATACTTTGATCATACCCGCCTCTTTCTATTCCATTCTGATTCAAAATCTGTTAGTAGTCTTTTTGTTTTGTTTTTATCTCATTTGGAAGTGTAAAAAGCCTCCAGGTAAAGAGAGCTTGCTATTAAGATGTCTGTCTCCTGGTGCTGCAAACCAAGGAGTCTTTCAACTTGGGGAAGTCCATAACTTGATTTGAGTTAGACTATGTTGCTGTGAGCAAAGCTACCTTATAGAAGGGAACAAGAACGATTTATATATAACAATAACAACATACTGTCACTATAAATACATATTTAAATGGCATTACTTAATTTTAAAGTTAATATTAGAGATGCCATCTCTAATCCTATGTGATGCTTCTCAGCAGGCTAACAAGGGACTGTCAGGACCCTCTGAGGTCTGGCTTTGTTAGCATCAAGCTTTCGTTAAGAAGGACAGTGTTTCTTCCATGTAATTAAAAAAAAAAAAAAAATGAAGTGTAACTCTTGCAAACCAAGTGTATATTTACATTTTTCTCTCTTCTGGCTTACGCAGGTCATGCAATAGGGAAAGGAATACTCTGAGAAGGAGGGAGCTTGTGTGGAATTTCTTTGCCAGCAGAGTGAACAAGGTCATAATTCCATAATGCAAAATATTCGTAGCACCAGCTGCAGAGTTATTTAATTATGGATCTAGGTGCCTTCCAGGGCATTTGGTTTTCAAGCAGAGTAGTGCTTCATTCAATGCTGCATGTTAAAACTAGGGTTACATTGATAATACTTAATGATCTGGACCTATTTATAGTTCTTATTTTGAAATGTATATCCTCTTTATATAGTGACTAGCATATTAGTGACTAGCATATTACAATTAAGGATATTATGCTTATCTTTTTAAAAACATAATTGAGTGGAATAATATCTAAGTTAACCATTCTTTTGTGTTCATAAAATGAGTTCATAACCAAACCATCTCTCCCACCCTGGTCCAAGTACAGACAAAGTACATGGGAGAAATAAATACTTTCTCAAGGAACAGGCCTCGCAGACTAAAACCTGACAGAATTGCACTGAGGTGTAACTGACATCCTGTTGAGTTAGGTGTAAATATACCCAGATGAGGAAAAAAATGATTACTAGATATTAAATTCAGGCAGAGTAGATGTAAAGTTCAGATTGGCTACCTGCTCAAATTCATCAGACAGTTTCCCATGCTCTGTTTTGGCAGTATACTTAGTTTTGCCCTCATTCTTTCATTTGTTTGTTCATGTTATTAAATACTTAAAATGTAATCAGTGCTGTGTACAAAACAGCAGTCAGGAAACCTTCAAGTCTTCAAATAATCTTACTGTATTTTGTTTCACTGTGAGCCCAATTTTAGTTGTGGCCGACTTACTCTAATTCTAAGATCTGATCTATCTAAATTCCCTTTGAGGAATAATACGTTGTTCTTCCTTTGTTAAACTGCCAGTTAGTGTGGCTGTTTATTATCACACCAGTGACTCATTGCTTTTTTAAGCTGATTTCACTAGTAGATAGCAGTCCCTGTGAGCAGACTGTTTCTCAAGATTATTATAATCCTTTGTAACATTATGTGCTGCTTGAGTATAAGATTATTATCTACTAAAATCCATTTGTTTTGAAGTTCGGAACACCGATGGAGATATGCTGTTCTTTTAGAAAGAAAGGAAAAGTAAAAGAAATAGCTGCAGAGCAGTCCAGGACTGCTGGCCATAAAGCATGTCTTAAAGGCAGCAGGGTGCCAGTTGGAAAGGTAGCAAACCAGCATTTCTCCCTGATCTGGAATGGGTCCCTTCAAGTGTTTCTCACATGTCCTCATGGAAAATTAATGACCAAGAATATTATCTGTTTGGCTTTAAAGTTCAAACTAGTTATAGAGTGCCAATAGAAATAAAAAAGGCATGGCTAAAAAAAAAAAAAAAAAAAAGGAATGGCTAAGAAGGGAGAGCCAAGCATCACTGCAGACACACTGGCGTGTAGACCAATAAGAGGCAGGAAGTAGTAACTAGAACAGTTGCATTGTGTTTCCTCTTGTACAGAGTGGGGGTGGGGACCCAAACGTTCTAAGAAAACTAAGTTTCATGCAGAGAATCTGTTTATTTATAGTAAGTTCAAAAGTATATAGTTCACTGAAAAAGTAGCAAAGGTAGCACATTGAGGTCACTCATAATTTTCTCAGACTCAAGGGACAAGCTCCAAAGTTTAAACCAAAAGGAGGTTAAGGGGTGACTTGATCATTGTAGGAAAGCTCTGTGTATTTCTAGCAAAGTGTTCTGAGGGAAAATGAACACATTTACATCCTCTAAAATGGATCATCTGGTTTAAAATCATTAGAATAAAATGTTAGACAAAGTTTAAGAAGGTCTTGGAATAAAAATAATTTTATACTGTGGGTCTGTTATCCTTACACTAGAGACTCTAAATATGAAAGTTTTAAGTTGAAGAATATTGATTTTGCTGTGGTATAGCTTGTTATTGTTTTAAATAATGAGCCTAGTAGCAGCATATGCTAGTCTTCTGAGAGCAGACGCTGCTGTTCTGAAATGTAAATAGTGAAAATACATTGCCCTCTTAACCGTTTCAAAGTCTGCATGAGCAACTTGAATATAGATCAACAAGCAGTTGTAGTTAATTGTTTGGAATTGCTTTCTTCTTAGTGCAGTTTAAAGTCATTCTGAAAAATAACATCTCACAAAATGGCCGAGTGGAAACTTTAAAAGAAAGAGTTCTGGAGAGACTAAATTGCAAGAAAGTGGTCAGATTTGAATGATCATGAAACCAACCCGGAGTAAAACTTGTTTTTCTGTTTACTTTAATGATCAGTAAAGAGGTTTGCAGGAGTTGATTTTGAATTTTATTTATTTATTTAAGAGAACTCACCCCCATTTCCTATTCGATTTGCAGCTATGTTTATATTTTCTTCTAAATCAGTGGTGAAGTTTACATATAGTAAAGAGTTAGAAAAAGAACCAAAAAGTTTTTTTATAAAATGTTTTACCTTTTGAAATATAGATGGATATTTAGTTTATTCCACAATGTGTGTTTAAGCGCCTCCTGTGCACAGCACATCAGACAAGAATAACATAATTCCTACCTGTGAAAGCATGACATCTCGTTTAATAAAAAGTACCTTTTGCATAAAAAAGACATTCTTGACCAATTTTTTTGACAGATGTGTTAATTTTTTTTATCTCTATGCCATGGATTAACTAAATTGTAGGTGAAACAGTTATAGTAGCATATGTCTGATAACTAGATGCAACCTTATACCCTCTGAAACAAGATGAGTATCCTTTATAATCCTATATAATAAAAGGCTAATATGCAAATCGGCCAAATGGCGGGACAATCGGTCACTATGACGCACACTGACCACCAGAGGCAGACACTCAACACAGAAGCTGCTCCCTGGTGGTCAGTGTGCTCCCACAGGGGGAGTGCTGCTCAGCCAGAAGCCAGGCTCATGGCTGGCAAGTGCAGCAGCAGTGGTGGGAAGCTGGCAGTCAGACATCCCCCGAGGGCTCCTGGACTGCGAGAGGGCACAGGCCGGGCTGAGGGACACCCTCTCCTCCACCCCCACCCCCACCCCCCACAAGTGCACGAATTTCATGCATTGGGCCTCTCGTATTTTTATAATTTGCTATGGCAGCTTGTATGTGGGACTTAAACCCAAACTTAAATTCTTATGTAACAGAAGCAGTGAGACTCTCACTGCTAATAATTTAAGTAAACTGGGCCAACAGATAGATGAGCCCACCAAAGATAATGTTAACTAGTATCCTGATGTCATAATGGCAAAAAGGAAGGCAGGATAACTTGCATCAATTTTTCTTATTAAATTGCCTTGTAGTAAACATAAAATGGAAATAGGATTTTGCTGTAACACTTATTGAGAAAATACTGTGTGTCTGTCCTTTTATTGATATTATTTTGTATTCAGTATTAATAATTGCATACTAGAGTGATTTATCCTTCAGTTATTTTGACCCAGTAACTTAACATAATATTTTCCTGTAAGCACAAGTATGTATATGCTAAATTCTGAGCAGACATGGGACGTCCATCTCACTAAAAGTACCTTCCAACAAGCAGACTACTCATGGGTTTGAACCACAGAAGGGTGACTGAGGTGTTTTTCTTTGTTTAAGCATGCATGTCAGTTTTACGGAGACATACAATATCTGTTAAATGAATGCTGAATTAACAACAGCAGATTTAACTGCACTACTTTTACATGGGTCATGGCTGTGAGTTATTGCCCTATTGGCTTTCTCTTTACCTGACAACTCTTCATGATTCCAATCTAAGATTTGTCTTAGAGAAAAGTCTGTAAGTCCCCTACTTTGGATTTTGAGCCCAGTGAAATGATTGTCATGAGCTGTTATTATTGCATCTGTCTCCAGCCAAATCTCTGGGCATTCTTACAGCTTGATAGTAAATTCAGTGACCTGCTATATCCACTGAAGATAGAGTTCAGCTTTATTGCAAACAGAATTTAGAAGGTCTATTGTCCATCTGAGGCACTTGCCACTGAAAATAGCTCTTCCTTCTTTGTAGTAAGCAGTGAGCACTTAAAATTAAGTGGGTCATTGTCTCCTTTAGTGAAATTTTATCCCCAGAGTTCAGTAAAAAGGAACCAGTAGTCCACATATGTATACACCAACCATCTATAGCCAGCTATCTATCTACCTATCTATCTATCTATCTATCATCTATCTAATGAGTTTACTTAGTATACCCTT
Organism: Myotis myotis; assembly: GCF_014108235.1. NCBI lineage: Eukaryota > Metazoa > Chordata > Mammalia > Chiroptera > Vespertilionidae > Myotis > Myotis myotis. The sequence goes on from NW_023416324.1 coordinate 88,058,901, forward strand.
GTTAAGTTGTTACATGCCAATAAACTTTTTTTTTCTTTGAGGTGTGCTGAAAAATATTAGAGAATGAACCGGCCTATTAGAGAATGAATAGGAATTATGTTATTCTTGTCTGGTGTGCTGTGCACAGGAGGCGCTTAAACACATATCTTAGTCTCTTGGGAGCTATTCTCTTTTTTTCTCCTATCTTCCTTTCCAATAAAGTAAACAAACTCTTTGGGCTTCCATATCCTGGGTTAATGTAAAATTGGCATTTATTGAAAACTCGTGTCCTCCCATGTACCAAAAGGTCACCAGTTCAATTCCTGGTAAGGGCACATGTTAGGTCATGGGATCGAGACCTAGTAGGGGCACGCTGGAGGCAGAATCGATGTTTTTCTCTCTCTCCCTTTCTCTCTCTCAAATCAATAAAAACATATAAAAAATTCTTGCAGCACACCAGTTGTGCCTCTTGTAACACACCAATTGAAAATCATTATTATACACTAATGCGCTAAGCAAAAGATCCATTCATTTTTCTCAAGATCTCCTTGGAAATCATATCTGGTTTTGAATTGAACATAAAAGCATTAAACAAATGGATAGCTCTTCTAAGTGGCTAAAATTTTTCACTCCTACATGTTGGTTTGAGAACTGGTTTTTCCCCCCAATTTCTATCTCCTACTCGGATGATATTAATAGTTGTGCTTATGTAATGCCTGTGTTGTGTGTGTGTTTTTAATCTCTACTTAGGTTGACCTGACAGTTCAAGAAAAGGAGAAATATCTTAATGTGTCTCGCTGGTTTTGTCACATTCAGCATTATCCAGGCATCAGGCAACATCTGTCTAGTGTTGTCTTCATCAAGAACAGACTGTATACAAATTCCCACTAGAAGCTACCCATGCCGTGCAGAAGAGATATTAAAAATATTTTACATGGAAAGTGTATTCTGGACCAGAGGGCTAATGTAAATTGATATGCAGTCATTTTTATTTGCTGAAGTTGATAGAATTTTTAAAGTATAAACATGTCTGAATGTTTTATTTTTTCTTTAGTTGAAATTTTGCAATTTTTTAATGTAAAAACTCAACTGCTATCAAAACTTGAGTTAAGATCAAGTTATAAATTAATTTGTTTTTATAGATGAAATTTATTTTAATAAAAGTTGCAAATCAGTGGCTTAATTTTAAAAAAACATTAGTCCTTTTAATGATTGACCTATTTGGCTATTTATTGACCTGTCTTTCATATTTTAAAATGCATTTTCCCCTTATGAATATTTACCGTTGTTTGTTTATTAAGATCTATAATAAATAGTGCCAAGGATAGAGAAAGGGAAGACAGATGTGTTTGTTTTCAAATATTTATGCGAACCAGTAAATGTGTTGGAAAAAATCTTTTTTGTTTGTTTCTTTCTTTTCCGTCATCATTACTCATTGAAGTGAAACTAACTACTGAGTGCCCTAGAGGGAGCTGGAATAAGATGCATTCTCTTGAGTTAATGGTTCTTTTGTTGTTGTTGAGCTTAGTGGAATATGCAGTAGATAAAAAGAGATGGGAAATTCCTGCTACCCCACTCATTTGGGGCTAGATAACTACTAGATTAAAATTAAAAGCCAGCTTTCATAGAAAGGCTGCTGTTGAAGCGATATGTAAAGAACAAAGAGACACTTTATTTAACAAATCTATACAATGTATAACTCTTACTGGCTGACTAAATAAGTAATCATTTATTGAGAACTAAAGAATTTATATTTCCAAATAAGAAAAATTGAGTCTTCTAGCACTTTACTTTTTAATGCTAGTTAATTTTTGGTTTTGATGCTGAATCTAAGTACTAGTATATGAATCAAAGGTCAGGTAGAAAGAGCAGGATAGGAAATAAACAGTATTCACATTATGCCTCACTGCTATGAATTATTCCTATCCTCACACTGCTCTTCTCCCCCTGGACTGCAGGTCAGCAGGACAGACAGGGTAGACAAGAGATGAGCTACCCAGCCTTCCCATCCCAACCATTTCATTTTTTTCCCTTCAGTTTAAGTCTTCTGTGAGGAAAGGATAGGAGGACACCTCTTAATTTCTTTGTCAAATGTCCCTTCTTCCCATGTCTACCCTGTGAGTCTTAACCCTCTGAATCCTTACATCTGTTAACCAGTTCTTATTGAAGTGCACAGCATTGTTTCAACAGATGTTACCCAGTGTTACTATGGGCCAAGACTTCCCTCTAGCAACTTAGATCTTACTGAATGAGGGGATGGCATAGATATGAAGGCCTGGCTCCTGCAAAGGTTAGATATTGTTCTCAGTGTCTAAATCAAAACAATTCATTTCTCATAGAAATGCTCCTGTGCATCATGGTCATTTCTGTCAGGTACCTCTCTGCCTGGAATGCCCTGTGCTTTTCACCTGATGGCCTCATCAGTATTCAGCTTGCTCATGTTTTCCTGAAAGTCATGTCTGTCAAGACCCATCGACCCATCTCTTCCTGCCGTTGTTTCTGGCACCGATAGCATTGTACTATTTTTTATTATATGTCTCTTCCACCAAACTTAATTCCCTGAAAGCAGAGATTCCTTTTTTCTTTGTATATCCAGCCCTCAAAACAGTGACTGGCATACAACAGCAGATGTGCAATGCGTGCTTGTTGAAAGAATGTAGTATTCTTTAAAGTCCATTTTGAGCTGACCAAGAAAAGTAAACGTGTGAATTGAAATTAGGGACAGCTGTGTAGAGCACAAAAACCAAATAACTTTAAAGCAGATTGTTTTTCTGTCATGTAAATGAGCATAAGACAGTCCACAGTTGGCATTCCACCGCCAGCTCCCATCTTTCTTCATACTGAACAAGTAGTGTTCTTTCACAAGTTTAACTTACGGTCCAGGATGGCTATCAGAGCTCTAGACAAATCCATAATCAAGACCCAGAGAAAGAGGAAGAAAAGAAGGACAGACTCCTTGCAACTGAGTCCTGGAAGTCCTATTCAGCAATATCTATATCTCTGGCATCCCTGCAGGGACAGAGTCTAGAAATGTAGTCCTTTACCCACCACACGGCCATCCAGATCAAGCCTGTGCTTTGCCAATAAGGAAAAAGGAAAAAAGGGACACTGAGTAGGCAGCTAGCTGTCTCTGTCCCAGTAAATAGTGTTTGGGAAAATGCCTCTGAATGCCAAATGATCAACTTGTAAAATAATTTGTATTAGTACATTGTTAACATTCCATGGATTATTAATTTGCAAAGAATTAGAATACAATAAATACTTTTCACTGACTATAATTTTCATGATTCAGAAGTTATTTCAGGATCCCGCAATATTCAGTTACCAGGAATATCTGTTAATTTGCATTTTTAATAACATTTATTGGCATGTAGTATGTATCAGGCAGCATTTTACGTGAATTCACTGATTTTATCCCCTTTTTGCAGATAATGAAAATTGCCTAAGGTCACACAACCAGTATCAAGGGGCTGGGATTCAGACAAATGTCTGGCTCAAACTTAACCTGTAGTCCACTTTATTGGTGTACCAGTGACGTTCTGCTTAATTTGTGAAGGTAATTTTTAACCAACTTTAGAAAAAAGCTGCCTAGACATTGAATAAAGTGTGTGTGTGTCTGTGTGTGTGTGTATCTTCAAGAATAAATGAGATGGTTACACAACTCAATGTACTAAAACCTACTGACTTGTACACTTTAAATGGGTAAATGTTTATAATATGTGAATTATAGCACAAAAGCAGTGTTTTTAAAAAGGAGTGGAGTCAAATACCTCAACCTCACCAAGTATTATGAGATGTTGGATAAGTCAATGCACATGAAATTCCTCTTAAGAAAAAGAAATAAAGATGACTGATTTTATGGTTTTTTAATTTGCAATGATAGTGTATAAGCATTACCTAGTGCAATCCCAAGCACACAGAAATTGATCAATAAAGGATCGATTTTTTAAGGTCAAATTCTTAAACTAATTCTTTAGTTTTTTTCCCACCTATCATCCCTGAGGCACTTGCTCAGTGTAAGCCTATCTAAGATAAGACAACTTGGCCGAGTATCTTGCGGATTTTGCTAAAGCATTAATTCGTCAATTTGCTTACCAGTTTTAAAATCTCTGGTCCTCACATCTTTCAAGCTGTTGAAAAATGGACCATTGTATTTTTCTTCTTTTCTAAAATATCAGTGACACTCCTTTGAAACAAAGTGGGGCCATCTTTGTCCGTGTTATCCCTTCTACAAAGTAGATGCCCTTTTCTAAGCATTTTCTTTCTATAATTCCCAAAAGCCTGCAGCACTGATCATTCAGTAATACCTCAAATATTTATTTAGCACCTACTATGTATCAGACACTGTGCTAGGCCCTGGAAATAACACTACTACATCTTTGCCTTCAGAGAGTTTACAATCCAGTAGTCTGTGTACAAATTTCTAAAATGGCATGTAAAGCATTCTTTGCAAGATTAACAGCCACTCAACATTCTTTGAAAGTAAATAAATAGCCCTAACCGGTTTGGCTCAGTGGATAGAGCGTCAGCCTGCGGACTGAAAGGTCCCAGGTTTGATTCCGGCCAAGGGCATGTACCTTGGTTGCAGGCACATCCCTGGTGGGGGGTGTGCAGGAGGCAGCTGATCGATGTTCCTCTCTCATCGATGTTTCTAACTCTCTATCCCTCTCCCTTCCTCTCTGTAAAAAAATCAATAAAATATATTTTTTTAAAAAATAAGAAAGTAAATAAATATAATCAGGTGCCATTTACTGAGTGTGTTCTATGTTATGGGCTCTATACCAGACACTTGACAATAATCTTATTACCTCATGTTAATTTAGGAAAACTGGGCGGGGGGGGGGGGGGGGGACGGACACTAACCCACATGCTAACTAACATCTCAATTAGGCCATGGCTGGAGTGAATGAGAATCGTGCAATTTCATAGTTAGAGCACATAATCTGTCACCATGTTATGCTCTGGGGTTGATTTGACTGCCCTGACTAGACACTTGTTGGCCTTACCTCGCTCTTGCACATGCAACTTTCAAGAACAGACAAGAGATCCCAAATAAGAAAAGATCCATAAATTTTTCTTACTTAAATACTGGTTTTAAAACAAATAGAAATAATAGAACTGCAGGCAATATCAAAAGGCCATTTGTCTTTAGGCACAGTTATACCCAAAGCATCTAAGATGTTAAGTACTTTATGGAATTCTGTGGTTGTAAATCTCAAGTAGCTGCTGTCACAGTACGGTAAAAAAGTGACATAACTTCAAGAATGACATAATCATCCCTACATGACCTGATTTCCCAGTTTAAACTGCCCTATCTCCATGCAGATTCAGACCCATTGCACTGAGATTCTTAACAGTCATGTGAACATTCTCACTTTTACTTCCTGTTAAATATAGGTCCTCCATTGGCTCCACCCAGTCATACCTGAAGCTAGTAAAGAGGCATGTTAGGTCTCCTGCTGGGATAAAGCAGGGAAGTAGTAACGGAATAAATGGGAAGAACACCATGGCTAGCGCATCATTGAGAGCCCTGCTGAAAGTCCTTCCAGAATAGTTTCAAGGTGTGTTGTTAGGAAAGAATAAAACTCTTATAATCAGGTACATATGTACATGTACATGTACGTCACACCAAAGGTTAATTACACAAGTAATTTGTTTATTGACAAGTAGTCAATTTAGAATTGTAAATTGTGTTAAAATTGTATAAGTGGTAAGTAGCCAAATTAGAGTTACTGTTAAGTACAGCTTTTTCATTTATGTTTTTTTGCTAACATTTCACTTTATTTCTTTGAAAAAAATTAGATGTTACACGAACTTTAATATTACTCTAGCTTTGGCAGAGATGTTTAATGGATTAAAGCAGTGGTTCTTAACCTTCCTAATGCCGCGGCCCTTTAATACAGTTCCTCATGTTGTGGTGACCCCCAACCATAAAATCATTTTCATTGCTACTTCATAACTGTAATTTTGCTACTGTTATGAATCGTAATGTAAATATCTGATATGCAGGATGTATTTTCATTGTTACAAATTGAACATAATTAAAGCATAGTGATTAATCACAAAAACAATATGTAATTATATATGTGTTTTCCGATGGTCTTAGGCGACCCCTGTGAAAGAGTTGTTCGACCCCTAAAGGGGCCGGGACCCACAGGTTGAGAACTGCTGGATTAAAGCATTTAGCTTTTTACCCCAGAGAGCAGTATTTCTTCTTTCTCTTCCTAATTAGATAATCTGCTCCTACCCATTACCGCTAAATTTCAAATTCTCCGTACACCTGAGCAGGCTGCTACATATCTGGCCATCTTAATTTTAGTCTTGATTTATGGGAGCTGAATTACATTCCCAGCTCTTCCTGGAGCTCTAGGTGAATTTTATTGCAAAAGCAATGGGGAGAAAGTTGCCATCATATATCTCTCTTGCCCGGGCAGAACTTTTAGATACACGAGGGGCTCTATATCCCACTGCTCCATGCCTTATATGCTGGATTTATAACACTGTGAAGCCCAGCTCTAGGGTTACATACGGGCATATCAGAGATGAGATGGGGAATTTGATTTTGCAATAATGATTACTTGTTGCTGGAGCCCACATTCCTGCAGGCTCTGCCTTTATTCCCCATACTGGTGGTGAATAAAACTCATTCCAACTGCTACCTAATCTAGTGAAACTCATCTTTCACTTCTGAGGTGGGGGCGGGGGGAAAGACAGGAAGTCAGGAGATTTTGAGATGTTGGCAATTTTTGCTATTGTGTCTCAAGGATTTCTGTTCCTATTAGCACTGTTCTTTTAGGAATGTTTTAATCTTTTAAATTTTCATTTCTTTGTGGGGAGAATAAAAGCTTTGCATCTTTTCCAGCTTGGTGAGTTGATTTGATGGCTTATTCGTGCTGTCGCTTCCGCTTCAAAGAGGCTGGGCCCCTAGGGCTAGCCAATTGTATTATGGATTCTGCAGATTTGGCTTTCCATTCCTGCTGGGTGTCATCTGTCCTCACAGTCTTGCAGTGGATAATTTTTGTCCTCTCTAATATCATCTGAGAAATTTGTGCCTGGCAGGCCTGTCCGTCCAAGTTAAGCTTGAAATAAAGTAGCCACACAACTAATTGGACAAGACATAGCTCTAAACAATAAGGCCACAGGCTTGCTCTGACCAGTACCACAAACTTACAGCCATTTGATTACAAATTCCAATGTTTTATTGGTGCAGTCCATGAACTAGCCTCTTCGGGTAATATGAGTTATTCTTCCTCCACTGCCCCACTTTCCTGACCTGCAAAATACACACAAACACACACAGCTTCATCTCCTTATTTTAATGGGCCTTAGAGGTATTTAACCCTCTGGTTGGCTTCACCAGCCTTGCAGTTCCTGCCTGTTTTCAGCATTTGACTCAAGCCCTATTGCTTGGATGAAAGAACTCTAGAGTTAACTGTCATTGTCAGAAATTTGGGAAGTAGGTAACGAATGTAGCAGAATACAGCACTTCTCAGACGTTAGCATGCATGGTAATCTCCCGGAGCTTCTCAAAACACAGATTGCTGGGCCCAGTTTGAGTTTCTGATTCAAGAGATCTGGTGCAGAGACCACACCATGAGAACTGCTGTACTGCATCTGTCTGAATCTTCGGTGCCATTCATCAAAGAACTCATGTTTTTGTCTTTTTGCACAGTTGAGTCAAATTTTCTGAAGGAATGATCAGTATAGTGAAGCACTCTGCATTCTATTGGTTGGTCCTGTCACGGAGCACAGTTTGTCTCCATGGTAGCTCTCTCAGTAAGACACCACATGTTCTCCAAGTGACGGAGCTGTACCTGAAGTATCTCCAGGAGGGCCTGCAGAATTCAGTGCAGGAAGGTTTCACACAGGACTTGAAAGTTGCTTTGGCCTAGAAAATCACCGATGATCTGCACAGCCTCCACTTCACACCAAAAAACCTCTCCAGCCTAAAGTGCCAGATGTATTTCCAAAACTTCATGGGATTAATATGGAGTAATATTGACTATTTTACCCCCAAAGACCCCCTAATCTTCCCCCTCCTTTCGCTTTCATCAGTTTCTTCCATTTATAATTTTTAACCCACTTCAAAAATATGTTACAAAAAAGGATAAACGGTAATACAGAAAATGTTCTAGAAAAAATCTCATGAAATGCATTTAATAAAAATAAATAAGTTTAGGAGTCCCCTCCCTCAGTTATGCTTATCCTTGATGGGCTTATACTATAATGAATTCAAATTTAGTTTTCAATATGCATTAATTGAATACTCACTTTTATTTTTATTTTCTAATTTTCGTAAGATTCAATAGAGAATTAACAAATAATTTAACCCTGAAGTCAGAACTTCTACTAAATTCACATTATTTCCATGACTTAGGTGTCTTAATTCTGACAAGTATAATAATTGAAAAAAAAATCCCTTTACAATTTTATGGTTTATAGGGTCTGGTATTGAGAATCTCAGTAAAATGATGTTGTATAGAGTGCTATGAAGATGAGAACAGCTAATCTTAAAACCATAGAAGTATTTAGTGTGTGATTACATTTATGTAATATTTTTGAAATGACAATATTTTGGAAATGGAGGATACAATATAGGTTGCCAGGGGTTGGGAGGGGGCAGAGAGGAAGGTAGGTGTGGTTATACAAAGGCACCATGGGGGAATCCTTGAAACTGTTCAATATCTTGACTGTGATGATGAACACATAAACCTACACATGTGATTACATTGTTCAGCACTAAACACAAGTAAAACCGAAAATCTGAATAAGATTGGTAGATTGTATCAATATCCTGGTTGTGATACTGACATTTGCAAATTGTTACAATTGGAGGGAAACTAGGCAAAATGTACAAGAAATCTCTCTGTACACAACTGTGTGATCTCAAAGTTTTATTTAAAAAATGCAAAAAAGTCTCATTAATCCAGAAACAATAAGAGATAACATACAAGACCTTTTTAGCCTCGGAACCAAGGAGACACTCAGAGCTGCCCCCACCCCAGCCAAGGTGCAGGCAGAACAGTGCTGCCAAAGTGGCTCTTCTCTGACTCTCCTCCCTATCTGAGCTACAGTTGAAAGATTTCTGGGAAGGGAGGGAATAAAATAGAGGCATACTGTACACTGGACCTGATCATCCCAGAAAACAACACAACCCAATAATGTATAGAGCAATGCAAACGGCTAAAACATGTATCTACAGGCTATCAGCAACAGAATTGCAGAAAAGTAATTGTGTAGTGAGTGATTTCATATTATCCCCTCCGGTGGACTGTACACTTCACCAGGAAGTAGAAGCATGAGCAGTCATGCTCACCATTATATCTCAGCCCCTAGCACTGCATTTGACACATAGAAAATGCTCAATATATGTTCACTGTGTTTGGATGAAAAAATGAAAAGCCCATATGTTTTGTTCTATAGTATGGCTTCTCTTTTCCCTCCCTACTAATCTCCTTCATTTTCTCCTCACCCATCACCTACACTTAAACACATACACAGGGATCAAGGCTGGGCAGTCCTTTAACCTGTCTGTGCCTCCGCCCTGCTCACCTGTGAGACAAGGTAACAATAATCACTGCTTCAGAGGACTGCCATAAGAATTTTAAAAATTAAAAATTCAGCACTTACACCGAAACCGGTTTGGCTCAGTGGATAGAGCATCGGCTTGCGGACTGAAGGGTCCCAGGTTCGATTCTGGTCAAGGGCATGTACCTGGGTTGTGGGCACATCCCCAGTGGGAGATGTGCAGGAGGCAGCTGATCGATGTTCCTCTCTCATCGATGTTTCTAACTATCTCTCTCCCTTCCTCTCTGTAAAAAATCAATAAAATATATATATATATATCAGCACTTACAACAGTATTTGGCAGATTGTAAGTGCCATGTTGGTGTTTGTTCAACTGCCACATAATTCTGACACAGATTAAGAGTTAGCTCAGACCTGGCAGGTGAAGGGCACCATCCTCCTCCACAAGCTCTGGGGTTCCCATGCCACCTGTGCTACCGACACACTATACAAATTTGGGGGGTTCCCACTCCCCCTTGGATTCAATTAGTCACTAGGTTGACTCATTGAACCCAGGAAAGCGATGTACTTAGGATTACAGATTTATTGTAAAGGATACAAATCAGGACCAAATAACTAGATGCACCGGGCGAGGTCTGGGAGGGCCCCAAACATGAAGCTTCTTTGTTCTCAGTACTCCTTACCTGACAGCATATCAATACATGAGTACCAACCAGGAAGCTTACTGCAGCTTCAGTGTCCAGGAGGTTTTTATCAGGGTTTCAGTACACAGACATGGATGACTGAATCATTGGCTCCAGCCTCCCTCTCTTTCCTACTTGGGAAATTTCAAGGCTTTAGAGGTTATCTCCCAGGAGCCAGGGACAAAGATCAGCCAAGTTCTTTACTATACAACATACGGAAATTTTAGTAAATTGAATAGGCAGAAGGGAGGACAAAAAAAAAAAAAAAAGCATTTCAGGAAGGGAGGTGTCTGAAAATAAAGAGGCAGAAATAAGTGTGGTATAGTCATGGTACAGTAGAAAGACCTGTTAGGTGATTAGCTTTGCTATGTTGTAATGTGCCAGCCTTGAAGTTGAAAGACCATGGGTCTGCTATTCGATAACTATGGTGCCATCTTGTGGGAGTAGAGGGATCATTGTAAACCAGCTTAAATCCTTTCTCTGAGAGGGGGACATAATTTAAATAGGTATACACACAACTTAGTGGATTGAAACAACAAAACTATATTATCTCTCACAATACTGTGGGTTGATGGGGCAGTTTTCTGGCTTCATTGCAATTCATGTGTCTGCATCAGCTGGCTGATGGCTGGACGGAAACTCCAAAGAGGCCTCTTTCACACATGCAGTGAGTGCCTGGGTGCGGACAGCTAGGGTGCCTACAGAATGTTTCTCTACAGGCGATGTCTCAACTTCTGGTGCTTCTCTACACGATGGCTTCGCTACAGCAGGACAGTCTGGACTCCCTGACAAGAGAGCAAAAGCAGAAACTGCCAGTTGTGTTAAGCACACCACTTTTTCCACCATGTTCTTTTGGTCATAGCAAGTCACACGACCAGTCCAAATTCAAGGGGAGGGGGAGCAAATTCCATATCCTGATGGGAGGAGCAGCATGTTGCATGTGTGTACAGGGAGGGAAGGAATCATCACAGCTGTCTTCAGAGACTACCATATTCTCTGATTCCCAGCTTACTCATCTGAAAATGTGTATTTTATTATCTACTTCAACTAGATTAATGAGATTAAAACACATGATATATAAGTGACAGCATTTTGTAAATTTTAAAGTGCTAAACAAGTACAACATATTATAGTGGTGGGTGGTAAAGGCAGATTGGAAGAACGAGAGCAGATTATAAAAGGAGATAGATTGTAATAACATTTATTGAGCATTTACTATATGTCAGGCATTGTACTAAGTGTCTTACAGGTATCTTCTTTAAATCACCACAACAAAACTTAAAAGATGGATATTTCATTTTATTTTACAAGAAAGGAATTGCAAGTGAGTGGCAGAGCCAAAATTGGAACCCAATTCTGTTTGGTTCCAAAGTCTTAACTACTGTACCCAGAGTTCTTCGATCACTTTTATCTAATCATTCTGCAATTGGGTTAAGGGGAGGTAGTAGCTACCCCGAAATACTGAAACAAATTTTTGGAGGCAGAACCCATAATCTGCATTTTTAACAGCTAGTTAATGTGGGAGAAACATTCAACCTCACTGTATATAGTAAGCCTTCTAAGGTTTTTCACTAGTTCAAAGATACTAAGAAGACCAGCTTAGAGGAAATGTAAGATTGCAGGTGCAGAAGAAAATGAATTAGAAAAGTGCCTGGCTATTGGGAGAATAATTATGTTTTCTAGAGGTTGATGCTAAAGCTGGGAAATGAAAGTAAGGCTAGAAAAGTTAAAAGTCAGACCCAACAACTTGCAAATAACCAAATTTACATTTATTTGTTAATTCATCAATTTTTTTTTACCTTTTTGCATTTGGGCTTGTTATTTCCTGTGCTAGAAAACCCCAAGTTCCTTCACCCCACCCAACTTGGCTAACATTTATTCCTTTTGGGTCTGATGAAAGATATGTGCCTTCTCTGGGAAGTTCTTTCTGGCCATCTCCCACCCCCAGGGGTTCCACGTGTGTGCTGTGCCTTCCTCCATCCTATCAGTTAGGCCCTAAATATTGGTTTCTGTGCCTTCTTCAGCACTAAACAGGAGAACCTTGTGTAGGAAGGGGGAGGCAGGGGGGAGAAAAGGAGAGATTACTAGTAAGAGATGGGTCTTAGAAAGAGCCACTGCAAAGCTGCACCGTGTTTGTACTTTGAACAGGCTGAAGACCTGTTGAGAATAGAAGATGAAGGTTATGGCAGGGGTTCTCAACCTGTGGGTCGAGACCCCTTTGGGGGTCGAACAACCCTTTCACAGGGGTCGCCTAAGACCATCGGAAAACACATATATAATTACATATTGTTTTTGTGATTAATCACTATGCTTTAATTATGTTCAATTTGTAACAATGAAAATACATCCTGCATATCAGATATTTACATTACGATCCATAACAGTAGCAAAATTGCAGTTATGAAGTAGCAACGAAAATAACTTTATGGTTGGGGGTCACCACAACATGAGGAACTGTATTAAAGGGCCGCGGCATTAGGAAGGTTGAGAACCACTGCTTTATAGAGTTTACCAAACGGCAGCAGTTTGATACAGGGCAGCCCCATAGATGTCTCTTCATGACCAGGACAGTTAAAAGCAGCCTGGAAAACCCGTCCCTCCAATAATTACATGCATTTTAACTTAGCCCATAAAACAGCTGGTTGAAATTTTGTAAATACAAGAACAGATTTCTTGTTTTCTTCACATGGGCTCGAATGAGCCTGATAAGTGATGCTAGCAAATTAAGGCACCTTCCATCCGGGCAGCACCTGCCCCAAGCTAGCATGGCGGCATCGGCTTCTTTCCGGTCACACCCCCAGTTACCCTATGGGCCTTAGTGGAGCCAGGGCTGGTAGACGGCGCTGCCCGACGCGCGTTGATGACGGCGCACCCGCGCCTGGGAAGCGGGCCGAGCGAGTCTGCGCAGGCGCAGCGCGACCGCGGTGGGCGGAGCCGGCGGAATGAGTGGCGGCGGGCCGGAGGCCGCTGTGGGTGGTGAGGCCCCCGCGGCGGGCGGCAACAAGAAGAAGGACTCACTGGGAACCGCGGGGTCGCCGGCGCACCTCATTATCAAGGGTACGGAGTGCAAGGGACATCGCCCTGGTGGGAGCCAGGGCGGCCTCGCCTCCCAGGCGGCGTCCTCGGCCCCGGGGTGGCGAGGCGAGCAGGGTCGTGGCCGCGCTCCCTAGTTCTCTACTCCCGGCGCCTCCTAGGAACGACCCGCCCAATCTCTCTTACTTTCTCCAGGGAAAAAGCCTAGACGTGGGCCTCCTCTCCTGTCCCCAAGCCCGGAACCCGGGCGCAGGGCCTCCGTGGGCGCGGCCACCTGGGATGCGGAACGCGGAGTGGGAGGGGGCCGGGCTGCGCCTCCGGCGGCCGGACCTGAGGTCGTGGCTTCACCCACCCTGGCTCTGCGCCTGGTCAGGCTGGAGTCAGTGAGATCACAGCTGAAAGCGTCTTCAAGCTCCAGACACGTGCACAGAGGCCTGTTCTGTCCCAGGTGCTTCGAGCTGGGAGCTTACAGCCTAGTAACATGGATTCTCACAGACCCCGAATTTACTTAGAGTCCAGAGCTCGCCACCCTGTTTCCTGCAACAAGGTCTTTGCCAGTTTCTTTCTTTTTTTAAATTAAATCTTTATTGTTCAGATCATTACAGTTGTTCCTCTTTTTTCCCCCCATAGCTCCCCTACACCTGGATCCCACCCCACCCTCTGCCCTTACCCCCCCACACCCATCCATAGTTGTATGATTTTTATCCAGTCTCTTCCCCCACCTCCCACACCCCTTTCCCACCAAGAATTGTCAGTCCACTCCCTTTCTATGCCCCTGATTCTAATTATATTCTGTTCATCAGATTTTTTATTCACTTGATTTTTAGATTCACTTGTTGATAGATATGTACTTGTTCATAATTTGTATCTTTACCTTTTTCTTCTTCTTCCTCTTCTTAAAGGATACCTTTCAGAATTTCAGATAATCCTGGTTTGGTGGTGATGAACTCCTTTAGCTTTTCCTTATCTGTGAAGCTCTTTATCCAGCCTTCAATTCTGAATGATAGCTTTGCTGGGTAAAGTAATCTTGGTTGTAGAATGTTGCTATTCATCACTTTGAATATTTCTTGCCACTCCCTTCTGGCTTGCATGGTTTCTGTTTTGAAATCAGCTGACAGTCGTATGGGTATTCCCTTGTAGGTAACTGACTGTCTTTCTCTTGCTGCTTTTAGGATACTCTCTTTGTCTTTTGCTCTTGGCATTTTAATTATGATGTGTCTTGGTGTGGTCCTCTTTGGATTCCTTTTGTTTGGGGTTCTCTGCGCTTCCTGGACTTGGAAGTCTATTTCTTTCACCAGGTGGGGGAAGTTTTCTGTCATTATTTCTTCAAATAGGTTTTCAATATCTTGCTCTCTCTCTTCTTCTGGCACCCCTATAATTCGGATGTTGGTACGCTTGAAGTTGTCCCAGAGGCTCCTTACACTATCTTCATATTTTTGGATTCTTTTCTTTTTGTTTTTCTGGTTGGGTGTTTTTTGCTTCTTTTTATTTCAAATCTTTGATTTGATTCTTGCGATCCTCTAGTCTGCTATTGGAACTCTGTATAGTATTCTTTATTTCAGTCAGTGTATGCTTAATTTCTAGTTGGTCCTTTTTCATATCCTCAAGGGTCTCACTAAATTTATTGGCGGTCTCACTAGATTTATTGAGGGGTCTCACTAAATTTATCAGCGGTTTCTAGAAAATTCCTGAAAAACCTTATAAGTGTGGTTTTGAACTCTATATCCTGTAGTTTGCTTTCCTCCATTTCTGTCATTTGTGACCTGTTTCCTTGTCTCCGCATTTTTTATGCTTCCCTGTGTTGATAGAGTGGCTTTCTGTGTTAGGTGTCCTATAGGGCCCAGTGGCTCAGCCTCCCCAATTACCTGAGGTGGACACTCTTGGTACACCCCTTTGTGGGCTTTGTGCACAGTCTTGTTGTAGTTAAGCCTTGATTGTTGTAGATATCACTGGGAGGAATCGACCTCCAGGCCAATTGGCTGTGAGAATCAGCTGTGTCTACAGTGGGAGAACTTTGTGCTGGAGACACCCTTATGAGGCAAGACTTGCTTCAGTGGGGCTTTGGTGCTCACTGAGTCTGCCCCCTGAGTGTGTCCTTTATGGATCCGAGAAGCTGCAATCTGGATGGTCCCACTCTGACCACTGGGTACACTGGCTCTTGGATCTAAGGAGGTGCTAATTTAGCCTCTGCCTGAAGCTACCCAGCAGGAGCTATGGAGAGATCTACAGATTCCTCTTCTTTGAGGTTTGCAGGTGCCTAGATGAGGCCCAGCTGTGAAGCAGTGCAAGCTGCTGTCAGGCCTTGGGACTTCTTTTGGAAGTTCTGGGTCTCTCTGACCCAGCTGCAGTTTGTTAGGTAATTTGCAGATTGCAAAGGGCCAGGCCTTTCATATGCAAAAGCTTGGGTGGGGCGGGGTCTCAGGGAATCAACAGGGCGGAGCAAACAGCTATGGCTGATCCTCAGCCCTGTCCTAAGAGGCCCCACTTCTCAGTGTCCCAGTAATCGCTGCAAGCACCTCTGAGAGAAAGCCGCCCTCGAGTTCCGACCGATGCCAGACAGTCCAGTTTCTTCCAGTATGAGTCTGGGTCCCCAGAGACTCGCCTGGAACTGGAGTTCAGAGCAGTCGGGAGCTTGAGACTCCCTCCCGATTGAAAAAGACAGCCGCGTCCTCAGTTGCCAGCCCTTTCCACGTGCACTTCTGTACCTCTGCACTTTACTTCCGCATCTCCTCAGTGTGCTTTTCTCTTTCCTTCTAGTTGTAGAAATTCCACTCAGCCAGCCTTCCTGTGGTTCTGGATGATGTCCGTTTTGTCTTTTAGTTGTATTTTTGAAGTGGTTGTGCGAGGCAGCAATTTCCCGTGTTTACCTATGCCGCCATCTTGGTTTCTCAGTTGAATTCTTCAGTTTCTCATCGCCAGTCTATCTTAACCCCCTCCACCCCGTCAGCCCCACCATGTTGCAGTGTGGAAGAAGCCCTGGTAGGACTCCCGAGCCCTTCAATACCACCCGTGGCAGGCCCCTCGGATGCTGTCTGTTTTTTAACCTTAGGTGTTAGGATTGGAGAGCGCAGGAGTGGGGCACAGGTGTTCAGGCTACATTATAATTGTTTATAGGTGTAATCTTAGTGAACTACCACTTCATTTTTTTTCGTTGTAGTCAAATACCTCATAACAAGTTTTATCTTAACCATCTAAGTGTACAGTTCAGTGGTGTTAGTACATTCACATTGTGCAACTGTCACTCCCATCCACCTCCATAACATATCTTCCCAAAGTCTGTACTCATTCAACACCCACTCCCGGCGGCTTCTAGCAGCCACCATTCTATTCTGTCTCTGAGGACTACTCAAAGTACTTTATATAAATGTAATCAGACAGTGTTTGTCATTTTGTAATTGGCTTATTTGACTTAACCATCCTCAAGGTTCATCCATACATACTGTAGCATGTGTCGGAATTTCCTTTTTAAAGCTAAGTAATATTCTGTTGTATGTATGTATGTATATATACACACCACGTTTTGTGAATCCATTTATCCGTGGGTGGACACCTATGGCTTCCACCTTTTGGTTATTGTGAATATGGGTATGCACATTATATTTGAGTCCCTGCTTTCAAATTTTTTGAGTATATACCCAACACTGGAATTGCTGGGCCAAAGATAATTCTGTTTTTTAATTTTTTGAGCAATCGCCATATTGTTTTCCATAGAGGTTGTATGATAGTACAGTCTCACTAACTGCACAAGCATTCCAGTTTCTTCACATCCTCACCCAGACATGGCATTTTCTGTTTCCCTGCTGGACCCTCCTAATGGGTATGAGGTAGTATCTTGTAGTTCTCGTTTTCATTTCCCTAATAAATAGTGATGTTCATCATCTTTTTATGTGCTTAGTGGCTATTTGTATAGCTTCTTTGGAGAAATGTCCATTTGAGTCCTTTGCCCATTTTTCTATAAAATAATTTGGGGTTTTTGTTGTTGTTTTAGTTGTAGGGGTTCTTTATTCTGGATATTAACCCCTTTTCAGATACATGATTTGCATATATTTTCTCCTCTTCCATGGGTTACCTTTTCACTCTGTTGATTGCATCCTTTGTACAGAACTTTTTAATTTTAATTTACTTTAAAAAAAAAAAGATAATTCAAGGGAAGTTTTTCAAGTTAATCCAAAATTGAGTTGCAATTGAAAATATGTCTGAACAGCCTTGGCTTTTTCAATGGATCCATTCATTCTAAATAATCTATTTTTAGTTCATCTTACTTGAAGACTATCAATTGTGAACAGATATTTGTTTAATTTTATTGCTAGAGTCTAGTGAAAGGGAAACATATAAATAAATGATTTAGATACTTATGCCTTGGGTCCTTGAGGGTTTCTGGCCCATGGGTGGGTGTTAGGGGTGGGGACTGGGAGACAGGAGCATCTTCCTGGAGGATGGAGTGTCTGATCTGCGTCTTGAGGAATAAAGTATTGGCAGTTAACAAAAAGGGCAAGGTATTTTGGACTTTGGAACACCATGAGCAAAGGCATGCGGGCCTACAGCAGCAGGAGTGTCTGGGAAATAAGGTGGAGTTTCATGGAAATCAGACCATAGAAGACATTTTCTTCAGTGGCAGGAAACTATCCAATAATAAGTATGAGAATCATTGTGATTAGATTTGTATCTGCACTTGGGCAGATAGTAGTTGTTCCTCATCTTGTGGATTGCATATTTGTGAGTTTGCCTGTTTGGTAAGATAAATTCATAACTCCAAAATCAATGTTGGTGGTGCTTTCATAGTCATTCCCACATAGGCAGAGTAGAGAAAAAAATTTAGCTGCCCTACGTGCACATTCATAGCTGAGTTTGAACAACACACCACTGCTTTTTGTTTCAGCTCTCTTACAATAAACAAATGTCCTTTTTGCTCTCTATTTAGTGCCATGTTTTTCACTTTTATGTAATGTTTGTTGTTGGTTTTGCTGTTTAAAGTGGTTTCCAAGTATAGTGCTGAAGTGGCCCTAAACACAAGAAGGCTGTGATGTGCCTTAGAGAGACAATACATGTATTGGAGAAGTTTCTTTCAGGTATGAGCTACAGTGCTGTTTGCTGTGAGTTCTGTGTTAATCAGCCATCCAGACAAAAAGAAGAAAATTCATCAATCTGTATGTGAGGCCACTTCAGAAAGTGCCAAGGTAACATTTATGGTGGTGTGATGAAGCAATGGAAAAACAGCTAAATTTGTGGGTTTATGACCCATAGAGAAAGTGTAGTGGACAGCACTGTGTAAAGTTGAAAGCCAAAGAAATCTATAGTTCAGTTACCGAGGATCAGGGAAAAGTTAAACCCTTCTGGGCTAGTGCTGGCTGGCATTCTCAGAGGCGGTACAGTGTGAAAAAATGTTAGACTTGCCGATGAAGCAGGTTCTGCAGATCAAGAGGCTGTAGAACTTTAAAAATACCTGCTAAGAGTTATACAGGAAAAAGTGTTATTGGAAGAGCAGATCTTCAACACTGAGGCTGGTGTGTTTTACAAGGATCTTGTTAAATGACACTGATACCATTTTGGTTAACAAAAATATGACAAGAGTTTTGTAGGAACCTAATCTCATATTTCTTTTAAGAGCAATAGTTCAGTATTCTATAGTTCAGTGTTCATGGCAACCTTACAAACATAACTACTGCAAATAATGAGAATTGACGCTGTATGGAGTGGGTTGTAGAGAGGTGCGACCAACTGTTGATGTAGTCCAAGTGAGACAAGGAGGGATGGAAAAGGGGATGATTTGATAAGTTGTGAGGAAGAATAACATATAAATGTTGACACCAAAGGTATAAATACGAAAAATTGCAATGCAGTAAATTGTTCCTTAGGATATACAAAGCTTCACATATTACATTGAAGGCCTCCAAATTTAAGACCAGAGTAAAAAACTTATTTAATGAGAGCTCTGCAATTTATTACATTCCTCCTTGTTCCATAATTCCATAGCATATTGATCTTCCATTAAAGTGATTATCCTAACTTATGTGTGAAGGTATATTTGTCTAACTCCCACAGTAGAGTATGAACTTTTGGAGAACGGAAGATGGTATCTTTTATCTTGTATATCAAGAAACAAAAGGATGCTTCCCATGTAGCTGTGTGGAAATCTGTAGCTTATATTTGTTTACATTATTTATAGAGACTTTACGTATTAGTAATCCTTGGGACTCCAACAAACTCTGAATTATTATAATGCACTTGTTTTATTATCCTATCCTATCTAATAAAAGAGAAACATGTTAATTAGCCGTAAGTCCGCTACCCTTCCCATTGGCTAATCAGGGTGATATGCAAATTAACTGCCAGCTAAGATGGCGGCCGGCAGCCAGGCAGCTTGAAGTGAACATGAGGCTTGCTTGCTTCAGTGACGGAGGACTCCATCGTTCCCCACCTGCTTTGCCGGCCTCTGAGCTCGCAGTTTGAAACATTGTTACAAATATAGAAGCTAAACAAAACCCCAGAAACCTGCTTTCAGCCAGCCAGGATCTCAGAGCTGGAGTTGATACAGTGTTTCGATTATAGAACCCAAACAAACCAGATACCTGCTTTCAGCAGCAGAGGTCTCAGAGCTGGAACCAGAGCTAATGCTGGCCCAGAATAAAAAAAAGAAAAAGAAAAAAAGGAGCAGTTGGGAGCTTCAGTCACCAGCCAGACTGAAAACCCTCAGCCCTCATCCAGACTGTCCAGGCACCCCAGTGGGGACCCCCACCCTGAAGAGTGTGTGACCAGCTGCAAACAGCCATCATCCTCTCATCCACGCTGCCTAGGCACCCCAGTAGGGACCCCCACCCTGATCCAGGACACCCTTCAGGGCAAACCAGCCAGCCCCCACCCGTGCACCAGGCCTCTATCCTATATAGTAAAAGGGTAATATGCCTCCCAGCACCGGGATCAGCGGAGCCGCGAGGCCTCCCGGCACGGGGATCAGCATGACGGGGCAACGCCCAAACCCCCTGATCTCCCTGCGGCTGTGTGTGTGACAGGGGGCGGGGCCACAACCCCCTATCTGCCCTGCACTGTTCGTGGCGGGAAGGCGCCCTAACCCCCTGATCAGCCCTGCTCTGTATGTGACAGGGTGCGGCGCCCCAATCCCCCCCCCCCCCCACGGGCCCTGCTGTGTGTGATGGGGTAGAGCCATAACCTCCCCATCGGCCCTGCCCTGAGTGTGACAGTGGCGGGCCCCCAAGCCCCTGATCGGCCCTGCTCTGTGTGTGACAGGGAGCGGTGCCCCAAGTCCCCTATTAGCCCTACTCTGTGAGTGACAGGGGGGAGCTCCTTAACCCCCTGATTGGCCCTGCTCTGTGCGTGACAGGGGGGAGCTCCCCTACCCCCTGATTGACCCTTCTCTGTGCGTGACAGGGTACGGAGCCCCAACCCCCCTGATGGGCCCTGCTCTGCGCGTGACAGGGGGCAGCACCCCAACCCCTAGATCGACCCTGCTCTGTGCGTGACAGGGGGTGGCGCCTCAACCCCCTGATTGGCCCTGCTCTGTGCGTGACAGGGTATGGAGCCCCAACCCCCCTGATGGGCCCTGCTCTGTGCGTGACAGGGTATGGAGCCCCAACCCCCCTGATGGGCCCTGCTCTTTGCGTGACAGGGTACGGAGCCCCAAACCCCCTGATGGGCCCTGCTCTGTGCGTGACAGGGTATGGAGCCCCAACCCCCCTGATGGGCCCTGCTCTGTGCATGACAGGGTACGGGGCCCCAGCTCCCCAATCGGCCCTGCTCTGAGCCCGACCAGGGGCTGCACCTAGGGATTGGGCCTGCCCTCTGCCACCCGGGAGCAGGCCTAAGCCAGCAGGTTGTTATCTCCCGAGGGGTCCCAGACTGCGAGAGGGCACAGGCCGGGCTGAGGGGCCCCCTCTCTCCCCCGAGTGCACAAATTTTTGTGCACCGGGCCTCTAGTTCTATATAATAAAAGCCTAATATGCTGTGTCTAGTCATCCGTTCAACCAATCAAAGTGTAATCTGCTAATGATATGCTAAGGCCGCTCAACTGCTTGCTATGACATGCACCTGACCACCAGGGGGCAGACAGTTGACTAGTCACTGTGACATGCACTGACCACCAGGGGGCAGACTCTACAACTGGTAGGTTAGCTTGCTGCTGGGGTCCGGCCAATCTGGACTGAGCAAGATGGGCCCGACACGCCCTGGAGCCCTCCCTCGTTCCCTACCCAGCTGGCCAACCTCCCAGGCCCCGATTGTGCACTGGTGGGGTCCCTCGGCCTCGCCTGCACCCTCTCACATTCTGGGACCCCTTGGGGAATGTCAGAGAGCCAGTTTCAGCCTGATTCCGCTCAATGCAGGAGCTGTCCCCTGGTGGTCAGTGTGCTCCCACAGGGGGAGCGCTGCTCAGCCAGAAGCCAGGCTCACGGCTGGCAAGCTCAGTGGCGGTGGTGGGAGCCTCTCCTGCCTCCGTGGCAGTGCTAAGGATGTCTTACTGCTGGCTTAGGCCCGTTCCCTGTGGGGAGCGGACCTAAACCTTCAGTCGGACATTCCCCAAGGGCTCCGGATTTCGAGAGAGCGCAGGCGGGCCTGAGGGACCCCCACCCCAAGGGCACGAATTTCGTGCACCGGGCCTCTAGTAATGTTATAACAAAACTAGTTAGTGGCTTAATTTCTACAGTAATGTGTGTTTCAGAATCTTCTCCCTCTGCACCCCCCCCCCCAAATCTTTACTATCTTAAATTCGTGGTTTTAGAAGTGATCACTATCTACGTCCAAACAATTGAATCATCTCGCTAAAGGTTAAGTAAATTCCCATTATATCAGGCCACAGAAATAGATCTCCCAAAATCAACAAAGCTTAATGACTTCTTAGTCACATAGAAAAATACATGTTAATTCATTTATGCACTCTGGACATGTAAGTAATTTGGTCTCGAAGATGCTTGCTGGAGGAGAGAGAGGATTTTAGTAAATGATATGATGGAAATATATGCACTGTACTTTGGGAACATACAATAGGGACATTCCTTGAGACCTAAAGGAAGCTAGATAGAATTAATGAAAATTTTAAAGAAGTTCGATGTCTAAGCAGTTTTGGGGAATGGTTCCAGGTGATGACAATAGTATGAACTGTGGCAAGGACGCATGAGGCAGCATGGTGTGTTTGGAAAACTGCAGGTAGTTCAGAATTGCTGACAGGTGAGGAGATGAAGCTGGAGCCAGACCATGGAGGCCCTTATGTGGCTTCTAAGGAGCTTGGAATCTTGTCTCTTACGTGGACACTGGTGGTTATTTGAGATGTGAATAAGTTCAGTTGTCAAATAAGATCCATAAATTTCTGCATAGCATAGTCCTCACTTGGGCATTCACAATTCATGTCTGTATGCTATAGACTCCCAGAAGACTGAAGGTAAAGGAATCTGCCTAACTTGATTTTCTCTGTTTCCCAAACTTAACTAAGTAGAATTTTTTTAAAAAATTAATTCCTAGTATCTTCCCAGAGAACTGTTTTAGGTAATGAACCATTGAATGATCTGCAAAAATAGTTCTTTTATTGATATATTTTTACTTAGCATACTTCCCACAATGTATCCCAATAAAACTCATTAAAATAGAGAATTGAATTTACCCTCTTGCATATCTGCAAAAATAAGAAACTTGAGAAACAGATGATACCAATGAGTGAATATGAATGGCACATGTTCTTATTTGGAGATTTAACTCCTCCAGGAATTTTGAGGTTTACTCCTTAAACAATGTAGTTGTTACTAAGTAGAATGAATAGAATGACTCACCCAAAACAGTTAAAATTCAGAACTTTTTTCTTTAATTATATCTTTTTCAGACCCATTAAAAAGTTCAGAGACTTATAATGAACACTAACCCACCATCTTAATAAGTAAACATTAAAAGACCACTGTGTGGGATGAATAGAGCACAGAGGTTTTTTTAGAGCATGAAACTATTCTATATACCACAATGTTGAATACATGTCATTATACATTTTCAACACCAAGAGTGAATCCTAATGTAAACTATTTACTTTGAGTGATAATAATGTGTCAATGTAGGTTAATTGATTGTAACAAATGTACCACTGTGGTTCAGGTATGTTGATAGAAGGGGGATTGTGGGTATGTGGGGACGAGAGGTATAATGGAACTCTGTGATTTCTGCCTAATTTTGCTACGAGCCCAAAACTGCTATAAAAAAAATTAAGGTTATTGATTAAATTTTTAAAAAGGGGGACCACTGTGTATCTTGCTCAAATTGCATTCTTCTCCCTCTAAAGTTAACCACTGCCTTGAACTTGGTATTTATTCTTCTTATACATTTCTTTGTAGTTTTATTTCTTCTGTATATATCCCAAAAGGAAGTATCATTTTGCATATTTTTAAAGTTTGTATAAATAGCTTTATCCTACTGACCTTTTTTGTGTACATTATATTTGTAGAATTTATCCATGTTCATAAATGTAACTCTAGTGTATTCATTCATTTTCTTTTTTTTAAAATAAAATTAAATCTTTATTGTTCAGATTATTACATTAGTTACTCTTTTTCCTCACCATAACTCCCCTCACCCAGTTCCCACCCCACCCTCCGCCCTCACTCCCCACACACTGTCCTCATCCATAGGTGCATGATTATTGTCCAGTCTCTTCCAGCACGCCCCACAACCCTTCCCCCCCCAAGAATAGTCAGACCATTCCCTTTCTATGTCCCTGATTCTATTATAATCACCAGTTCATACTGTTCATCAGATTATTTATTCACTTGATTTTTAGATTCACTTGTTGATAGATGTGTATTTGTTGTTCATAATTTGTATCTTTACCTTTTTCTTCTTCTTCTTAAAGGATACCTTTCAGCATTTCATCTAATATTGGTTTGGTGGTAATGAACTCTTTTAGCTTTTTCTTATCTGTGAAGCTCTTTATCTGACCTTCACTTCTGAATGAGAGCTTTGCTGGATAAAGTAATCTTGGTTGTAGGATCTTGCTATTCATCACTTTGAATATTTCTTGCCACTCCCTTCTGGCCTATAAAGTTTCTGTTGAGAAATCAGCTGACAATCTTATGGGTACTCCCTTGTAGGTAACTGACTTTCTTTCTCTTGCTGCTTTTAGGATACTCTCTTTGTCTTTTGCTCTTGGCATTTTAATTATGATGTGTCTTGGTGTGGTCCTCTTTGGATTTCTTTTGTTTGGGGTTCTCTGCACTTCCTGGACTTCTAAGTCTATTTCTTTCACCAGGTAGGGGAAGTTTTCTGTCATTATTTCTTCAAATAGGTTTTCAATATCTTGCTCTCTCTCTTCTTCTGGCACCCCTATAATTCGGAAGTTGGTATGCTTGAAGTTGTCCCAGAGGCTCCTTACACTATCTTCGTATTTTTGGATTCTTTTTTCATTTTGCTTTTCCGGTTGGGTGTTTTTTTGATTCTTCGTATTTCAAATCTTTGACTTGATTCTTGCAATCCTCTGGTCTGCTGTTGGGAGTCTGTATAATATTCTTTATTTCAGTCAGTGTATGCTTAATTTCTATTTGGTTCTTTATCACAACATCGAGGGTCTCATTAGATTTCTTGAGGATCTCAGTACATTTATCAGCGGTTTCTAGAAAATTCTTGAAAAACCTATAAAGTGTGGTTTTGAACTCTATATAAGATAGTTTGCTTTCCTCCATTTCTGTCATTTGTGTCCTATTTCTTTGTCTCGGCATTTTTTATGCTTCGCTGAGTCGATAGAGTGGCTTTCTGTGCTAAGTGTCCCAATTACCTGAGGTAGACACTCTTGGTACACCCCCTTGTCGGCTTTGTGCACAGTCTTGGTCTAGTTAAGCCTTGATTGTTGTAGATAAAACTGGGAGGATTTGACCTCCAGGCCAATTGGCTGTGAGAATCAGCTGTAAAGCAATGCAAGTTGCCCTGGGGCCTTGGGGCAGCTGCAGTTTGTTAAGTTATTTTCAGATTACAAAGGGCCGGGCCTTTCATATGCAAAATCCTACGTGCATGGCTTGGGAGGGGCGGGGTCCCAGGGGATCAACAGGGCAGGCTGAGTGAGCCAGCAGTATGGCTGCTCTCAGTCCTGCCTTCAGAGGTCCTGGCAATCACTAAGAGTGCCTCTGAGAGAAAGCTGCCCTCAAGTTCCGACTGATGCCAGACCTTCCCGTTTCTCTCGTATGAGTCTGGGTCCCCAGAGACTCGCCCGGAACTGGAGCTCAGAGCCTGAGACTCCCTCCCGGTTGAAAAAGACAATCGTATCCTCAGCCGCCAGCCCTCTCCGCATGCACCTCCGCACCTTTCTATTTACTTCAGCACCGCACCTCCTCTGAGTCTCGGTATGCTTTTCTCTTTCCTTCTAGTTGTAGAAATTCCACTCAGCCAGCCTTCCTGTGGTTCCGTCGTTTAGTTGTATTTTTGAAGTGGTTGTTCGAGGCAGCAATCTCTGGTGTTTACCTATGCCGCCATCTTGGTTCTCCTCATTTTCTGATGTATAGTATTTTGTCATGAGTATGGTTAGGTTGTTCCCTTTTTTCTTTTGACATCACACTCATTTCTAAGAGTCTCTTTCATTTGGGTAAGCGTTTTTCTAGAGCACATAGGTAGGCATGAAATTGCTAGGTATACATGTCTTCAGCTTTATTAGATACTGCCAAATAGCTCTCAAAAGTACTTGGGTCAATTTACTGGCCGTGGATAAGATTTCCTCTTAATACATTGTCTAAACTAGATTTTAACCTTCATATATTTATGGGAAATAGAAAGAGTAAAAACAAGCTAGAGATTGTGCCACTTAACATGGATTAACCTTGGATTTTATTTTGTCTTTATAGATCTTGGAGAAATTCATTCAAGGCTATTAGATCACAGACCTGTTATTCAGGGTGAAACCCGTTATTTTGTGAAAGAATTTGAAGTGAGTATTTAAAATTTATTTTGTAAAAATAGTGCCCCAATTATTAGTGATTTTCATATATGGAAGGGACATTCTCTAGTTTTAAAATTTCTGATTTCTGTTCATGGTTCATAAAATCTACAAAGTTTTAATAGTAATAGTAAAAACTCTAAGAGTTATTACTATTAATGTAAGGAGCACAAGACTAGGCGGTAGGTGAGTTGGGCTCAAGTTCTGTGACCTACTCTGGCATATTTAATGTCTGTTGATCTCAGTTTTTTTCATCTATGCAGTGAGATATAGTGAAAAAAAGGTTTTAAAGACTGATTGGTCTAGATTTTCCAGGCCCATTTTTCATATTTTTTTCTCAGTTGGGGCATCAGCACCCACCCAAAGCACTCAAGTTAAGACATGAGAATTATCCTTAGCTATTCTCTCACCTTTAGGGCCTGTATTTAGTGAACACATCTTCTGGATGCTACCTCATAAATTTCTAACCCTTCTGACTTGTGTGCCTGCTTTATCAACCCAGTAAAATCCAATCTTTACCCTCTTGCCAGAGTGCTCTGACATAACCCTTTTATAATGTTTGTCATCTATAGGATAAAGTCAGGCATTATTCTGTGACCTGTTCCCTACTTTTCTGGCTTAACCATCTGCCACCCCACCTTGTGTGCTATGTTCCAGCAATACTAATACATCAACCTGCCATCCTATTTCATATTACTACTAGGGTCCCGGTGCACAAAATTCGTGCAGGGGAGGGGGCAAGTCTCTCAGCCCAGTCTGTGCCCTCTCCAATCTGGGACCCCTCCCCTCTCACAATTCAGGCTCCCAACAACTTGCCTGCCTGCCTGCATGATTGCCCCTTACCGCTTCTGCCTGCCAGCCTGATCACCCCCTAACCACTCCCCTGCCAGCCTGATCGACGCCTAACTGCTCCCCTGCTGGCCCAATTGTCCCTCACTGCCCTCCCCTGCCGGCCCGATTGCCTCTAACTGCCCTCCCCTGCTGGCCTGGTCACCCCTAACTGCCCTCCCCTGCCAGCCTGATTGCCCCTAACTATCCTCCCCTGCAGGCCTGGTTGTCCCCATCTGCCCTCCCCTGAAGGCCTGGTCCCTCCCAACTGCCCTCCCCTACCAGCCATCTTGTATGTTGGAGTAATGGTCAATTTGCATATTACCACTTTATTAGATAGGATTGGTTTGTACATATATAATTGGTTCATTGTGCATTAAATTAACATCTCAAGCTACTTTTAAATAGATGGTAAATGGTGTTACACAAACAATTTTGTGATTCTGGGTAAGTTGAGGTTTATTTTCAAATGAGACTCCAACCGAGCAGGAAGTCTAAACCTGCCAAAGGAGAAAACCTTTTCATAAACCATTTATCACTACAAAAAGCCTGTGGTACAGAGCAATAACAATTGAGAGACAGCCCTGCAGCATTAGATACCATTTCTGAGTTCAATAGACTCTATTACTCAAAATCTGCATATATCTACCTCAAAGAGTTGTTGTGAAGATTAAAGGGGTGTGTATGTGCAAGCACGCACATGTCTGTATGTGTGTGTTTTGGAATACTGTCCAGTATCTAGGCATAGCTGTTAGCTATCTTCATCATTATTGTTGTAGGATAACAATAATGTGGAAAACTCAGAAAATTACCCAGAGATTATTACCTTATCATCCTATCTAATAAAGAGGTAATATGCAAATTGGCCATCACTCCAACACAAGGTGGCCACCCCCATGTGGTCAAAGATGGCCGCCACAAGATGGCCAGCAGGGGAGGGCAGTTGGGGGCAATCAGGCCAGCAGGGGAGAGCAGTTGGGGGAGACCCAGGCCTGCAGGGGAGGGCAGTTGGGGGGAACCAGCCCTGCAGGGGAGGGCAGTTGGGGGCGACCAGGCCTGCAGGAGAGGGCATTTAGGGGCAATCGGGCTGGCAGGGGAGCAGTTAGGTGTCGATCAGGCTGGCAGGGGAGTGATTAGGGGGTGATCAGGCTGGCAGGCAGAAGCGGTTAGGGGCAATCAGGCCTAGATTGTGAGAGGGATCTCAGATTGGAGAGGGTGCAAGCTGGGCTGAGGGACACCCTGCCCCCTCCATGCACAAATTTTGTTCACTGGGCCTCTAGTACCATATAAATATTATTACCAATTCTGTAGTGAGATTAAATAAGAATAAAGTAGTGAGAGTAAAGCATGCGTGTGTTCTCTACTTAGTCTCTCAAAGCTGTGATCAAGGTGTTGGCCAGACTTTGTTCTTATTTGGTGTTCTGGGTTCTCTTCCTAATTCACATGATTGTGGCAGGACTCACTTCTCTGTTATGGTGGAATGAGGTTTCCCTGCTTGCTCTCAGCCAGGGGCCCCTCTGAGCTACTAGAAGCCACTCACATTCCTTGCCACTTGGCCCCTTCCATCTTCAAAGCTGTCAATGGAATCTTCATCACATGGAATCCCTGTCGTGCTTGCCAAGAGGAGTCCAGTCCCTATTAAAGACTCGCCTGATTTAAGTCAGGCCCATTGAGGATAACTTCCCAAGTCAACTGATTGGGACCTAAAATATATCTGCAGAGTATCTTCAAAGCAGCACCTAGACTAGGTTTTGTGTGCATAACTGAGAGAAGGTGTATGTACACTAGGGGTGGGGTCTCAGGGGCTATCTTAGAATTCTGCCTACTGTAAACTCTCATAAATACGTGATAGTTTTCTTGTTATCTACTTGCTTATTACCTGTCTGCCTTCATTAGAGTATAGGCACGATGAGAATAAGGACCTATTGCTTTTATTTTCTGTTGTATTCAAAATGCCTAAAATAATGCCTGCTGCATTATAGATGCTGAATATGATTCAAAAGAACAGGTAGCAGAACTTGGACTAAAACTTGGTTTTCAACATTCAGCCTTTTTTTGGCAGTATGGTTAAATACTAAATAGTTATTTAAAAAATTTTAGATATACCTCTAAAGATATACTTTATATGTATATTTTTAATATTTTTTTGTTGATTTTAGAGAGAGGAAGGGAGAGAGAAAGAAATACCTATTTGTTGTTCCACTTATTTATGCATTCATTGGTTGCTTCTTGTATGTGCCCTGACTGATGATCAAACCTGAAACCTTAGTCTATTGGTAACTGGCTGAACTATCCAGCCAGAGAGATCTACTTTATACTAAAAGAAGCATAGACTTTTGGCATAATGGTGAATTCTCTAATTCAGTTCCATCACTGGCTGAATTATCCCTAGAATACAGGTGTCATACTTTAAATAATGTAGATGTTTTCTATGAAATGAGTCTTGGATGGAGACGAAAGTGTTACATTTATGCTGCTGAGTATGCTGTATTCAGGAGCTCACTTCCTGTTGAAGCCAATACCTCTTTTAACTAGGATGGAACATAGTTGCCAGGAGCATGTCTGAAAGGAGAGGAATTATAGTCGGTCCTCTGTATCCGTGGGTTCTGCATCTGCACATTGAAAATATTCAGGAAAAAAGTTAAGTTGTTGGTGTGTATTATATAGTTAGGCCTATGATGGTTGTGTCTGTATTGAATATGTACAGACTTTTTTTCTTGTCATTATTCCCTAAACAATGCAGTATAACAACTATTTATAAAGCACTTACATTGTGTTATGTATTTATTATAAGTAATCCAGAGATGGTATAAAGTATATGGGAGGATGTCCTTAAGTTATTAGGTTATATGCAAATACTATGCCATTTCATGGAAGGAACTTGAGCGTTCTTGGATTTTGGTATCTGCAGGGGTTCCTGGAACCAGTCCTTCACTATACCAAGAACAGCTGTACCTACACTTTGCATTGTTAAGCCCTCTAAGATCTTTTTGGAGAAGAAGCTGTGTTAAAGAGTAGAAAAAACATGGGACTTGGAGCTTAACATAGCTAAGATGTGGAAACAGCCCAAGTGCTCATCAGTAGATGAGTAGATAAAAAAGCTGTGGTACATGTACACCATAGAATACTTTGTAGCTATTAAAAAGATGGATCTCTTACACTTTGAAACAGCATAGCGAGACCTGGAGAATGTTATGCTAAGCAAGATAATCCAGTCAGAGAAAGAAAGTATCACATGATCTCTCATTCATGTGGAATCTAATGAACAAAACAAACCGATCAACAAAATAGATCCAGAGACATAGAAGCATAGAACAGACTGATGAATCTCAGAGGGAAGGTGGGTAGGGAGAGATTAACCAAAGAACTTATACGTATACTAGAGGCCCGGTGCACAAAAATTTGTGCACTCGGGGGGGAGGGGAGGGTCCTTGAGCCCGGCCTGTGCCCTCTCGAAGTCTGGGACCCCTTGGGAGATAACGACCTGCTGGCTTAGGCCTGCTCCCGGGTGGCAGAGGACAGGCCCAATCCCTAGGTGCAGCCCCTGGTCGGGCTCAGAGCAGGGCTGATTGGGGAGTTGGGGCGCCGCCCCCTGTCATGCACAGAGCATGGCGGATCGGGAGGTTGCGATGCCACCCTCAGTCACACTCAGGGTAGGGCCGATTGGGGGGTTGGGGCACCGCCCCCTGTCACACTCAAGGCAGGTCGATGGGGAGGTTGCGGCGCCACCCCCTGTCACGCACAGAGCAGGGCCAATCGGGGTTGGGGCGCTGCCCCCGGTCACGCACAGAGCAGGGCCCATCAGGGGTGTTGGGGCTCCGTACCCTGTCACGCACAGAGCAGGGCCCATCAGGGGGTTGGGAGCTCCCCCCTGTCACACACAGAGCAGGGTGGATCAGGGGGTGAGGGCGCCGCCCTCTATCACCCACAGAGCAGGACCGATCAGGGGGTTGGGGCACCGCCACTCTCACACTCAGGGCAGGGCCGATGGGGAGGTTATGGCTCTACCCCATCACACACAGAGCAGGGCCCGTGGGGTGGGGGTTGGGGCGCCGCCTTCTATCACCCACAGAGCAGGGCCGATCAGGGGGTTGGGGCGCCGCCACTCTCACATTCAGGGCAGGCCGATGGGGAGGTTATGGCTCTACTCCGTCACACACAGAGCAGGGCCGATCAGGGGTTTGGGGCGCTGCCCCCTGTCACACACAGAGCAGGGCCGATCAGGGGGTTGGGGCAGCACACCCTGTCACACACAGAGCCGCAGGGCGATCATGGGTTTGGGGAGCTCCCCCTATCAGGCACAGAGCAGGGCTGATCAGGGGGTTGGGGCACCTTCCCCTGTCATGAACAGAGCAGGGCGGATAGGGAGGTTGTGGCCCCGTCCCCTGTCACACACACAGCCGCAGGGTGATCAGGGAGTTTGGGCACTGCCCCCTGTCACACTGATCCCGGTGCCGGGAGGCATATTAGCCTTTTACTATATAGGATAGAGGCCTGGTGCACGGGTTGGGGCTGGCTGGTTTGCCCTGAAGGGTGTCCTGGATCAGGGTGGGGGTCCCCACTGGGTTGCCTGGCCAGCCTGGGTGAGGGGATGATGGCTGTTTGCAGCTGGTCACACACCCTTCAGGGTGGGGGTCCCCACTGGGGTGCCTGGCCAGTCTGGGTGAGGGGCTGAGGGCTGTTTTCAGGCTGGCGAGTGACTGAAGCTCCCAACCGCTCCTTTTTTTCTTTTTTCTTTTTTTTATTCTGGGCCAGCTTTAGCTTTGAGACTTGGCTCCAGCTCTTAGGCCTTTGCTCCTGAAAGTAGGTTTCTGGCCTTTGCTTACAATGTTGCGATCCTGTTGCCTGAAACCCAGCGGACTAAAGCAGGTTTCTGGGATTTTGTTTAGCTTCTATATTTGTTACATAGTTGCTTAGAGTTGCAGCTCAGAGACCTGCAGCGGCAGGCGGGGAACGTTGGAGTCCTCCGTCACTGAAGCAAGCAAGTCTCATGTTAGTTTCAAGCTGCCTGGCTGCCGGCTACCATCTTGGCTGGCAGTTAATTTGCATATTGCCCTGATTAGCCAATGGGAAGGGTAGCAGTCGTACGCTAATTACCATGTTTCTCTTTTATTAGATAGGATTATATGCATAACCCATGGACACAGACAATGGTGTGGTTAAGTCTGGGGAGGAGGGTGTAGATGTGAGGTGGGGGGGTCAATGGGGAAAGAAAAGGGGACATATATAATACTTCAACAATAAAGATAATTATTTTATTTATTTATTTATTTATTTAAAATACATTTTATTGATTTTTTACAGAGAGGAAGGGAGAGGGATAGAGAGCCAGAAACATCGATCAGCTGCCTCCTGCACGCCCCTTACTGGGGATGTGCCCGCAACCAAGGTACATGCCCTTGACTGGAATCGAACCTGGAACCTTTCAGTCCACAGGCCGACACTCTATCCACTGAGCCAAACTGGTTCTGGCGATAATTTTTTTTAAAGAGTAGAAAAAAACATGGGCTTTGGAGCTTGACATATCTGAGTCCAAGTCCTTGCACTCTTCTTACTAGTTATGATTAGTTGCTTTACTTAGGCTTAGTTTCCTTATTTAAAAAATGGGAACAATAATGTATACTGCAGAAATTTTGTGAGGATTAAATGGAACATCATTTTAAAAAATTACTGGTATATAGGTATTAGACAAATGTTGGTAACTTATTAAGAGAAAATGGTAGCAAGTACAATCAAATAAACATGTATTCAGAATTTATAATAATTTTTATGAATTTGAGTTCAGTGTTTGATGTCTTAGGGAAAATAGGGATTTGCTAAGCAAGTGACATAAGCATTACCTGAGGAATTTGTTTACTAAAAAATAAAATTTCACCCTATGTGTGATAGATACAAGGCTATAGAAATGTTTTAAAGCCCTTATTTTGTGTGAGACAGAATGTCAGAAACTAATACTATATTGGAAAATAAGACAGACACAGACCCATCCTTCATGAAGCAAGGCATTCTTTTTCTCTTTTTAAAATATTTTTATTGAATTTTAGAGAGAAGAAGGGAGAAGGAGAAAGAGAAACATTGACATGAGAGCAAAACATCAATCAGCTGCCTCCTTCATACACCCTACACCAGGGATTGAGCCTGTAACCCAGGCATGTGCCTTGACTGAGGAATCAAACCAGCAACCTTTCAGTGCATGCATGGGTCAACACCCAACCAACAGCCATACTGGTTAGGGAGCAAGGCATTCATATATTGTCCTTGAAGAATGGTCTCTGGAGGGCTCAAAAATATTTTGTCAGCTAAGTTTGAGCCTTTATCTTCAACTAAATACATTTTCTTTTCCTGAAATGTATCTGATCCAATCTTTTCACCCAGTGACCTCCCCAGTTGGTCTTCCTGAGGTTTAGTGTAGCATGGAAACTTTACATATCAGGCTCTGCTACCTTTATGTATATTATATTCCTAACACTTTCCTTAAATTAGTAAAGAAAAGCTAAAAACACTGTAAAGACTTCAAAGTTAAAAAGATATCTGCATTGTTTATAGTTCTCTTCTATCTTGGTTCAGACAATAACATCCTCTAATTAGGTCCATGTGGTCTTCACCAGATTGCATGGCTGGTCAGAGAGGAATGGTGAAGCAGAGCTAGTTGTCAGTACTTCCTAGAAGTTTTATCTGCTTTTTTACCATTTAAATGTAGTTCACTTTAAGAAAAACTGCCTAGTACTTAAAACTGAAGTTGTTTATAGTTTATATAATTTTAAAAAGGTAATGCACATGGCAACAATCATCTTTTTCTTTATAAAATTTTATTTCTAAAAGAAGGGAATAAGTGCCACATGGTGGCAGCATTACTTAAATTATTGAAGTTCTATTGTAATATTTTATGCTTTCTTTTTGTGTTTGCTAGTATTTCTGAGCAATTGACTCTTTCTCCCAACTTTATACAAATCTTTTCTTCCCTTGATTCCAGTGAGTATTTTGAACAGAGATCCCAGTGGGGCCCTCTCAGTGAGCATTAGTTTGATAGTGTCTGTGGGTAGAGACATTCTCTTCTACACCTTTGTCTTTCTAGCCACAAGGAGCTGTCATGGCCTCTCTCACATAGAACAGGGGAGATCCATTTAGTCAATACTTATGAAGTGCTTGCTATGGGGTGTGTAGTCCTGTACAAGTTTCTTATTTTTAGCAAACTTTATTCTTTGAATGCTTTATTGAATAATTATTGAATACCTAGGTATATCGGTAAGGGATGTATTTAGTTAACAGTAACAGGCACCTGAAAAATAGTAGCTTTAACAAGTGCTTATTTTTCTCTCACACTACCCAGAGCCTAGGCTGTTATGGTGGCTCTATGATGTCAGCTCTCTTCCTGATTTTTTTTCTTCTATCTCCCTGAGGTGTTGCTCTTATGCTTATGTTTACAAGATGGCTGTGGAGCTCCAACCCTCACATCTGCATTTCATGTAGCAAAAAGAAAGGCAGGTGGGAAACATCTAGCAGTCTCTGTTGTAGGTACATTTGCCACTCCAAATAATATTCGATGTTGCTAGAAAGAAAGGAGAGGAGAATGGACCCAAGACTATCTGTCACACTAGATATGTAAAAATAAGAAACAGTCTCTACCTGCAGAAGTTTACAATCTAGGGACAAGAAGGACATATAAACAAAGAGACTTAATGGTGGAAGTATGATGATAAAATAGGCTCAAAGTACTTGAGATCACCAAGGAGGAAACGACTCCCAAGAGAGCTGGGAGGGAATTTTTCATAAAGGGGGTTATGTTTGAGCTGAGAAAGAAAAACAGATACTATCCCGATAGGAAAAAAATGGATGATTAAAATTAGAGGCAAAAATTTTCAAATAAGTATAGTTATTATAGGAGTTGGGAGGGATTGTGTTGATGCTTTTGAATATGGGTTGAATTGATCAAGAGAAAATCCCTTAAAAGGCAGGACAGACTAGAATTTCACTTGACATCCTAACCTCTCATATTTAGTTAGATTATTAGAGTAACTGTCATATTATGAAATATCAGTATGAAGTCTGTCCCATATACCATGTAATAAATATATATGTATACAATATGGTTTTGAATCTTGAAGATTAACCCATTTTGTAATTGAAAGAAAATTTAAAATTATTTCTCATTTCCTCTTTAATATTATCAAATTAAATTCTTAATATATATATTATAGTAACTGTACTAATCTATATATATAAAGGCCTAAGCGACTGAATGACCAAACGGTCACTATGAAGTGCACTGACCACCAGGGGGCAGTCAACTTGGACAGATGAAAAGAAAAATAGGCGATTAAGTCTATGAAAGATTGCAAGCAGGTGGGGCTGAGCTACAGTTCGCATTGGGAGGCTGGGTCATCAGCCCAAATTCTGCCGCTCACCAGGCACCGCTCTAAGGTGCGGCACCCTGACCCTTGTCAACCCCTCGGCCATGTCCTCCCCAGGCAGCCGGGACTGAGGGATGGAGGGAGGGGGAAAAAAAAGACCACAAACTCCGTCCTTAGCACCTGCCTCCTCCTACCAGACCAAAGCCACCCCAGGACTTGCAGGAGGGTGCACAAAGTAGGCGGTCGCGCCGTGCAGCTACCGTGACTCCCCAGTCTGCCCTGGGAGCCCCTCAGGCACTCACCCCACTTCTCCGAGCCTCAGTCTGCACCCCAAGTGAGGCCATGGGAGCTCTGCCCTAGGGACTCACTTCTCCATACCTGGGTGTGGTAGACTAGGAGCTGCGAGGGGCAGTGGTGGAAGATGGAGGCAGATGCTCAGCTGACTGGGATGAGTGGGGCTGGGATGAGCAGGAGTGGCTCCTCCCCGGCCACCTGTCACTTCTCGCACTACTACATCCCTCAGGGGATGTTGGATGCCCATTTCAGCCCGATCCCCGCAGGCCACACCAAGGGACCCCACCAGTGCATGAATCTGTGTGCCATGCCTCTAGTTTTATTAATAACTAGAGGCCTAGTGCATGAAATTTGTGCACTTGGTGGGGGGAGGGGGTTCCCCTCAGCCCGGCCTGCGCCCTCTCACAGCCTGGGAGCCCTCGGGGGATGCCTTAGTGCTGCCGTGGGGGTAGAAGGGGGCTCCAGGGTGCTCAGTCCCGATCGGCCGGACCCCAGCAGCAAGCTAACTTACCATTTGGAGCGTCTTCCCCTGGTGGTCAGTGCACGTCATAGCAACTGGTCGACCATTGACTGCCCCCTGGTGGTCGGTGCACATCATAGTGAGCAGTTGAGTGGCCTTAGCATATCATTAGCACATTACACTTTGATTGCTTGAACAGACGACCGGACACTTAGCATATTAGGCTTTTATTATATAGGATTATAAACATTTTAAAGTGCTTAGTTGCCAGGCACTGTTTGAAGCATTATGTGAGCACTTGCTATTACTTTCAACCTAAGAAAAATAAACTGTATATGAAAAATTTCAGGGTATTTTACATTGGAAACTAGATGCTGAGCTTTGTTTTGAGAATTTTTGCCCCAGAAATAAAATCTAATCTAATAAAAGAGAAACATGGTAATTGGTATACGATCGCTACCCTTCCCATTGGCTAATCAGGGCGATATGCAAATTAACTGCCAGCCAAGATGGCGGCCGGCAGCCAGGCAGCTTGAAACTAACATGAGGCTTGCTTGCTTCAGTGACGGAGGACTCCAACATTCCCCGCCTGCCGCTACCGGTCTCTGAGCCTGCAGTTTAAGAAACATTGTAACGAATATAGAAGGTAAACAAAACCCCAGAAACCAGCTTTCAGCGAGCTGGGATCTCAGAGCTGGAGTTATACATTGTTTCGATTACCTACTTTCAGCAGCTGGAGGCCTAAGAGCTGGAGCCTCAGAGCTAAAGCTGGCCCAGAATTGAAAAAAAAAAAAAAAAAAAAAAAAGAGCCAAAACCGGTTTGGCTCAGTGGATAGAGCATTGGCCTGCAGACTGAAAGGTCCCAGGTTCGATTCCCGTCAAGGGCATGTATCTGGGTTGCGGGCACATCCCCAGTAGGAGATGTGCAGGAGGCGGCTGATCGATGTTTCTCTCCCATCAATGTTTCTGGTTCTCTGTCTCTCTCCCTTCCTCTCTGTAAAAAATCAATAAAATATATTTTAAAAAAAAAATTAAAAAAAAAAAAAAGAAAAAAAGGAGCGGTTGGGAGCTTCCGTCACCCGCCAGCCTGAAAGCAGCCCTCAGCCCCTCACCCAGACTGGCCAGGCACCCCAGTGGGGACCCCCACCCTGAAGGGTGTGTGACCAGCTGCAAACAGCCATCATCCCCTCACCCAGGCTAGCCAAGCACCCCAGTGGGGACCCCCACCCTGAATGGTGTGTGACCAGCTGAAAACAGCCATCATCCCCTCACCCAGGCTGGCCAGGCACCCCAGTGGGGACCCCCACCCTGATCCAGGACACCCTTCAGGGCAAACCAGCCAGCCCCACCCATGCACCAGGCCTCTACCCTATATAGTAAAAGAGTAATATGCCTCCCAGCACCGGGATCAGCGGAGCCGAGAGACCTCCCGGCACCGGGATCAGCGTGACAGGGGGCAGCGCCCAAACCCCCTGATCACCCTGCGGCTCTGTGTGTGACAGGGGCGGGGCCACAACCTCCCTATCTGCCCTGCTCTGTGGCTGATAGGGGGAGCTCCCCAACCTCTGATCGCCCTGCGGCTCTGTGTGTGACAGGGGGCAGCGCCCCAATCCCCTGATTGGCCCTGCTCTGTGCGTGACGGGGTGGCGCCGCAACCTCCCCATAGACCCTGCCTTGAGTGTGACAGGGGGCGGTGCCCCAACCCCCCAATCGGCCCTACCCTGAGCGTGACTGAGGGTGGCATAGCAACCTCCCAATCCGCCCTGCTCTGTGCATGACAGGGGGCGGCGCCCCAACTCCCCAATCGGCCCTGCTCTGAGCCCGACCAGGGGCTGCACCTAGGGATTGGGCCTGCCCTCTGCCACCCGGGAGCGGGCCTAAGCCAGCAGGTCGTTATCTCCCGAGGGGTCCCAGACTGCGAGAGGGCATAGGCCAGGCTGAGGGACCCTCCCTTCCCCCCGAGTGCACAAATTTTTGTGCACCGGGCCTTTAGTGAATATATAAATAAGATGATGTTATAGTTTTCCTTTTGTAATAGGTGTCAGTAGTATCAGTATAAAAAAGCACCTACCAGATGGTAAGTTTAAGGGCAGAGACTATTTCTGACACCCTGTTTCATGTAACATCATTGGGTCTATTTGTTGTATCATTTAATTATTATCATTAATAGGCTATTAGAGAGGTGAGACTACAAATTCACTTGCTACAATGTGTGACTGCCAAGTTGCCTGCTACCAGAAATAACTCTTTCAATAACTCTTTAAATAAAGTGGTTCTTAACTTTAGGAAGTCATGGACTCCTTGGAGATTTTTCCCTCCAAGAAAAATAGAGGACATGTACATTCAATTTGAGTGCAATTTCAAGGGGGTTCTAGAACCCCAACTGTGGACCCCAGGATAAGACTTATACTCTGAATGGAGCTGAAGAGTTCCCCTCTCTGCTCATTGTTACCTTTCTATTTGAATTGAGATACCATTCTTTTGTATAAACAAAATCATGAGAACAAAAATGCCAGCTTTTCTAAACACTAGAACAAATAGACCACATAAAGATTATATATATTATGTGTGTGTTTATGAATGACTCATAAAGTGAGATAAGAAAATTCTGTTATTTTTAGGAAGGAAAGAATTAAAAATATACATATGTACACATATATGTTTATATACATTTTATATATGCATGTGTGTATATATACACACATATATGTTGATGGATGTGTGTGGATGTATGTCCTTATACTTAAAACAATGGTGGAATAAAAAAATTTAAAGAATTACCTAAAGAGAGCGTGATAGAGGGAATAGGATGTAAAGGATAGTGATAGAAGCTAGACTTTTTTGAAGAGAGAGAGAATTTTGGAGCCATGTAAATATTTTACAAAATTAAAAGAAAGTTAAATTTTAGTAAGTAATTCTCTCCATATCAACTAAAAAATGTAAAAAAGCAAACCTATGTTTGTAGATTTTGGTATTGCCATGCAGAGAGAAATTATCCTAAGTAACTTTAAAACACAGTAATTTGACTACATTCCTAGAGGAATCTCCCTTCACAACAACAACAACAAAAATAACCCCAAAACAAAAAAACTGTTTTCAGTAATCATTTTGTTGATGCTAGTATTGGTATTATTTGTTTAAATTGGTAATAAAGCAAATGAGTAATTATATTGGTGACTTGAGAACTGGAAAGAGATGAGGCAGAGGAGGGTAATTAAAAACCCTGTAGTCCTGAATTTAAGTTTGACTAATGAGTGAGAACTTAAAAAGTTTCCTTTCTTTTTAAAAAATAGTTCTCTCCTAGCTTTGTCCACTGAAAGTTCTAGAAATAATGACCAAGCCAGTAGAGTGACCACCACTAGTGCTCAGTCTCCAAATACTATTTGTAAATACTATTGGTTTTTAGAGACCTACTGATTCCAAGTCTGAGTCAGGAAATGTACACATGAGCCTGGAGCATCAGGCCATACCAGAAGTAAAGAAACTACTAAAAAACATTCAAGTTTTGTCTAAAGCAGAGGTGGGGCATGTCCAGCCCATGGGCTGCATAAGGCCCATGAAATCATTTGGCCCAGCCCTGCCAAGGCACTAGGGGTGAGTTAATTAAATGTTTGATCAAATATAGCAGGCTAATTTTTAAGTTGATAA
This sequence comes from Myotis myotis, assembly GCF_014108235.1. NCBI lineage: Eukaryota > Metazoa > Chordata > Mammalia > Chiroptera > Vespertilionidae > Myotis > Myotis myotis. The sequence goes on from NW_023416324.1 coordinate 88,098,609, forward strand.
TTTTGTATGGCCCGCAAATGATGTTATAAATATCCAAATAGCCTTTGGCAGAAAAAAGGTTCTCTACCCCTGGTCTAAAGCATTCCAGAACCAACTTGAATAGGCTCCCACTGGACAAAGGACAGGTTAACCACCAATAAGGAGAAATACTGTAATGGATGAAAAAATGCATTTTAAAATTTTTGAGTTACAGGAATATGTAAAAACAAACAAAAACCTTTAGAGCATACTAGGGAACCAAATAATTGTTTTAGGGAAATGATCAGGTGTTTTATTTTGCCTTTCATATAATGAGCAATTTTCAGAGTAGCCAAATAGTCGGTGAGGGGAAATTTTTCATTTTGGGGGTATTCCTGCTGATAAATGAAGACAGAATGCTAGCAATGTTCTCTCGAAAGTACACAACCAACCTCTGAAATGTTCTTTATAAACAAAATATAAAACCCTGAATCTGATCGAGCCTCTAGTTCTAACTACTAATTTACAGGAAAGAGAAGAGACAAAGGAACATGTTCAATTATACCATGGGGATTCATTCAGCAGAAAAACAGACTGTGGGAAACTGCAGAATAAATGACTCACTTTTTCCCCCAACAAATTGCAAAGGGTAAAAAAATGATGGAGGACAAATCTATAGATTAAAAAAGATTTAAGAAACATATTAACCAATTGCAATGTAAGAATCTTCAATTTTGTTTTAAACTGGAGGATAAAAAGAACATTTATGGGTTAATTGAGGGAACGCTACCTTGATTTGTGTGTTTTTTAAAAAATATATTTTTATTGTTTTCACATAGAAAGGGAGGGAGAGAGAAACATCAATGGTGAGAGAATCATTGATCAGTTGCTTCCTGCACATCCCCTACTGGGGATTGAGCCCCCAACCCCGGGCATATGCCCTGACTGAGAATCAAACATGACCTCCTGATTCATAGGTCAATGCTCAACCACTGAGCCATGCCGGGTGGGCACTACCTTGATTTTTAATAATATTAAAGATTTGTTGAGTGTGAGAGAGGTAGTCTTATTGTATCTGTTTTTTAAGAGGAGTTTTTGTCTTTTAAAGGTAGATGTTGACATATTTATAGTTGAAATGATACACTGCCCGGGATCTGCTTCAAAAGAATACAGGATTGAGTAGGGAGATGTATGGAATGCTATAGAAGGAACAAACGCAGCCATGAGTTGAGAATTTTTGAAGCTTGTTGATAGGAATATGAGGATTCATTGTTTTATTTTCCCAACTTTTGTATAAGTTTTAAATTTTTTACTATGGGAAAATTAAGAGTAAAAATCTGACCACAGCTCCTCCATAATAATGACTTAAAACAAAAACCCGGTAACATAACTTAACTTTTTATTTCCTTATGATCAAGTTTATCACCTTTCTTTTTTTAAATAAATGTTTATTTTGTATTGATTTTAGATTTAAAGTAAAATTGTTAAGATAGTACAGAGAGTTCTTGTTTACCCTTTCCTCATTATCTCTCTATTAATGTCTTATAGTACCGTGCTACATTGGTAAAACCTAGGAAACCGACATTGGTACGTTACTACTAACTAAACACCAGACTGGATTTCACTAGTTTTTCCATTACAGTCCTCTTTCTGTCCAGGATCTAATCCAGGGTACCACATTAGCATTTAATTGTCCTGTCTCTCTAGTCTTCTTTGGTTTGTGACAGTTACTTAGTCTTCCTTGTTTTTCATAATCTTGATAGTCTTGAGTACTGGCCAGTATCCTGTAAATGTCCCCCAATCTAGGTTTGTCTGATTGTTTTTTTGTTTTTGTTTTTTTTTAAGATTAGACTAGGGTTGTGAATTTTGGGAAGAGTACCACAGAAGTAACTAGCTCTTGTCATCACATTTTATCAGGGGATGCTATCACCATGACATCACTAATGATATCAACTGTCATTGTTTCCACTGTCAAGTTACTGTTTTTCTCTTTCCCTGCTCTATTCTTTAGAAGCAAGTCACTAAGTCTAGCCCACCCTCAAGTGGGGGATATTAAGACCCTCCCCGCTTCCCACAGTGCAGTGACTCACTAGAACTCAAGGACATAGCATATGGTTGTTGTGGGGGCTCAGTGTTCTGGCAAAGGAATACAGAGCAAAGTCATCAAAGTGAACAAGTGCACGGGGAGGAGTCTGGGTGAAACTAGGCAGAAGCTTCCAAGAGTCCTAGGGTTCACACGATATGTTCTTCATTCCTTAGCAGTGAGCTGTGACAACACGTGTGGAATGTTATCCATCAGGAAAACTTGCTTTAGCCTAGGAGTCCAGGGTTTTTACTGGGGACTGGCAGGTAGGCAATCTCTGCATAGTTTGTATCAAATTCCAGACTCACGGAAGGAAAGTGGTGTCTTATCATTTATAGAAAGTTTTATATCAGTGAAAGGAACTATTTACTGGTCAAGTTCCCAGCCCACAGCCAAAGGCCAATCTTGCAAGCAGGCCTTTCTAAGGATAGTAATCTTAGGCCTTCAGTGTTAGCTCTTTTCTGCACAGGGAAGTGTCCTCATATTACCTTTACTTCATACTTTTACTTGAGAAAAATGGAACCAGGTAAAAAATAGTATAAATAAGATGGTAAGAATGAAAAAAAATTTAAAATCAAATCAAGGGCATCTCATATATTTTTTTGCTGTACAGAATGAAATATGTCACAGTTTAGGCCTCATTTTTTGTCTTTATTTCTCATGCCCATTAAAAAATATATATATCTTTATTTATTTCGGAGAGGGAGAAAAAGATAGAAACTTCAATGATGAGAGAGAATCATTAATCAGCTGCCTCCTGAACAACCCACACTGGGGATCAAGCCCACAACTCAGGCATATGCCCTGACCTGGAACCAAACCGTGACCTCCTGGTTCATTGGTCAATGCTCAACCACTGAGCCACGCCGGCCAGGCTCTCTTGTCCATTTTAAAATATTGCTATAAAAATTATTACTCATATTGCAACTTTTCAACTTTTGAAGCATTTCATAATAATAAAAAAATGTCTCCAGATTGTGTGTCATCTCATTTATTGCCAAGTAATTAGAAGAAGGCCTTGTAAATTTTAGTAATAAGTAATAACATAACAACCAAAACCTGGGTGGAAATCCCAGAAAGTAATTACTAAGATTTAAACACAATATGTACTAGTCACTTATTTTCTTTTGATAGGAAAAACGTGGTCTTCGAGAAATGCGAGTTCTTGAGAATTTGAAGAATATGATCCTTGAAACAAATGAACATACTCTTCCCAAATGTAGAGAAACAATGCAAGACAACTTAAACCAAGTTCTCCAGAGATGTAAGCCAGCTATTTTCTTATGTTGCTTTATTTCACATGAGATCTATGCCAAAATGTATCTTTTTGGGTATTTGGTGGGAGTTAGAGAGGATAGAGATAGATGGCCTGTCTCAGAGGAAGTGCTTATCTAGTGACTAATGTGTATTGCCATTGATGTTGAGAGCCTTAATCTCCAAAGTGAGATGTGTGTGTCTGCAGTGCACAAGATTATTTATCCTTTTAGGATGTGAGAAAATTGAAACATATTTACCTTAAAAAATTTATCCATTAGAAAAAGTTTGATAACCAAGATTTAGGATCTGAAATAAAATGTTTTCAAATAGGATATTAGAGTGTGTTTTTTAACTTAAAAAAATAATCCTGTTATAATATTAGTATTTTATTATTTTCATTAAGCAAAATATTTTACTTTGAAGACATAGTTAATCAAAAAGAATATTTATTAAACATGTCAAATCATAGCATAAAAGGAGTTTTATTAATAATTGATTTTAAAATTAGAAGTATATCAGAAATACAAGGCTGCTCCTTGCATATATATTGACACTATTCAGCTTGTCCAAGGATAATGCTGGTAAATAATGATGGATTACTGAAGTGCCAAATAAAATGTCTTTCAGGCCCTAACCAGTTTGGCTCAGTGGATAGAGCGTTGGCCTGCGGACTCAAGGGTCCCAGGTTCAATTCCGGTCAAGGGTATGTACCTTGGTTGCAGGCACATCCCCAGTAGGGAGTGTGCAGGAGGCAGTTGATCGATGCTTCTCTCTCATCGATGTTCCTAACTCTCTATCCCTCTCCCTTCCTCTCTGTAAAAAATCAATAAAATATATTATAAAATAAAATGTCTTTCAGGCAGGGAGGAAGGAGAGAAAACTGGTCAGTGACGGAAAGCAGCTAAGAGACCTTGGCTAGTAATTGAGTTAAGTCTTTATGTGCAAGTCCAAGTTAGTCTTGTGTACTCTGATGTTAAAAGGAGATTGGAGAGGAAAAATCCCCTAAGGTCACGTTTGGTTTCTTTGAGGGGAGCAACAAGAAATCTAAAATTAACCTCAGACTTTTGCATTTTACTACAAACTTGCCCTTGTTTGTTCTCACTGTCACTTCCTTAACCTTGACAAACATTCTAGACATTATGCTACAAATAAAACTAAAATTATTATTAATAAGAATGCTTATGTATGCATTTGAACTCTGCCTGTAACTTGCCTTTTCTACATTTTGAGAATATAAAAATAAATTAGGTAAAACTTGGTAAAAATCTATAAACAGTTATTTGACTTGCTTCATTCTTGGGCTAAAGTTATTTCTGATGTGAAGATTGGCCTCTTAAAAGTAGAGTCTTCAGCCCAGTTGGTGTGGCTCAGTGGTTGAGCATCGACCTATGAACCAGGAGTCACGGTTCAATTCCTGGTTAGTAGGGGGCCTGCCGGAGGCAGCCAGTCAGTGATTCTCATCATTGATGTTTCTATCTTTCTCTCCCTCTCCCTTCCTCTCTGAAATATATATAATTTTAAAGTAGAGTCTTCACAGTGCATTAAAAAAGTATTATCCAGCCGAAGCCGGTTTGGCTCAGTGGATATAGAGCGTCGGCCTGAGGACTGAAAGGTCCCAGGTTCGATTCCGGTCAAGGGCATGTACCTGGGTTGCGGGCACATCCCCAGTGGGAGGTGTGCAGGAGGCAGCTGATCAATGTTTCTCTCTCATCGATGTTTCTAACTCTCTATCTCTCTCCCATCCTCTCTGTAAAAAATCAATAAAATATATATTTAAAAAAATATATATTATCCAAAATTTAAATGTATTCTCCTAAAAGGAAGAATTAAAACACAAAATGCAAAGTTAATAATTAAGGTTTTGACATATACAGACTTCTTTGGGTCTCATTGTTAGCTTTAGAAACTAGTCAATGATTTTTGGAACTCAGTAGGCTCCAATATAAGTATTTTCATGTAGTACTCATCCTGAACAGCACAGGTATAATGGAGATAATTACCTGCTTTTTAAGCTGATGTAGTTTAAAAATTCACCTGCCCAGCTGTTGTTCTTGGGGAATTTCATGTTTAAAAACTTGACATTTTAAGTCATAGTGCTGGCTTATTTATTTTCACTGCTAACTGATCAGAGAGTTGTGCAAGATCATGCAAGTGAATTTATTATATATGGAATATATTCTGATCTAAGTTATACTTTACAAGACTAGTGATGAGTTGAGTTTTGTTCTGTGCCTGTTAGAACTGCCACATTAGTCTCTTCTATGCATGCTTGAGAGCTGTGCTGGCAGTGCCATCAGCTGCATCTCAGAACTATACTGGTATGGATCGTGGTCTAACATGATGCACAAAACTAAATAGCTGTGCAACAGTAAAGTGGGGACATCTCGAATTATTTGAATGAGACCAGTTACGGAATCTGCAGCTCATAATTGTTTCTGCTTTTGGCTGTGTAGCGCCACCTATCTTGCAAAGTGTGTTTGTGTGAGCAGAGCCTTTAAAACTAACACTCTCCTGTGGATCCTTAACACCACAAAAATAAACAAGAACTCTAGGACAGGAGAGAAACCAAGATGGCGGCATAGGTAAACACAGGAAATTGCTGCCTCGCACAACCACTTCAAAAATACAACTAAAAGACAAAATGGACATCATCCAGAACCAAGGAAGGCTGGCTGAGTGGAAATTCTACAACTAGAAGGAAAGAGAAAAGCACACTGAGACTCAGAGGAGGTGCAGAGGCGCACATGGAAAGGGCTGGCAATTGAGGACAGGGTTGTCTTTTTCAATCGGGAGGGAGACACACGCTCCCGCACTGAACTCCAGTTCTGGGCTAGTCTCTGGGGACCCACACTCATACGGGGAGAAGCTGGACTGTCTGGCATTGGGCGGAACTCGAGGGCGGCTTTCTCTCAGAGGTGCTTGCGGTGATTACCGCGGGACACTGAGACCTGGGGCCTCCTGGGGCAGGACTGAGGATCAGCCATGGCTGTTTGCTCCACCCTATTGATTCCCTCGGACCCTGCCCCACCCAAGCTGTGCGCAGAGGCTTTTGCATATGGATGACCTGGCCCTTTGCAATCTAAGATTACCTAACAAACTGCATCTGGGTCAGAGAGACCCAGAACATCCAAAAGAAGGCCCCGGGGCTCCACAGCAGCTTGCACTGCTTCACAGCTGGGGCTCATCTGGGCACCTCCAAATCCCAAACAAAGAAGAGGAATCTGCGGATCTCTCTGTGGCTCCTACTGGGTAGCCTCAGGAAGAGGCTAAATTAGCACCTCCTTAGAGATCCAAGAGCCAGTGTACCCAGTGGTCAGAGTGGGACCATCCAGATTACAACTCCTCATATCCATAAGGGACACACTCAGGGGGCAGACTCAGTGAGCACCAAAGCCCCACTGAAGCAAGACTTGCCCCAGAAGGGTGTCTCCAGCACAGAAGTTCTCCCACCATAGACACAGCCGATTCTCACAGCCAATTGGCCTGGAGGTCAATTCCTCCCGGTGATACCAACTACAATCAACGCTTAACTACGGCAAGACTGTGCACGCAGCCCACGAGGGGTCCACCAAGAGTGTCCACGTCAGGTAATTGGGGAGGCTGAGCTACTGGGCCCTATAGGACACCTAGCACAGAAAGCCACCCTATCAACACAGAAGCCAAAATGCAGAGACAAAGAGACAGGTCACAAATGACAGAAATGGAGGAGGGCAAGCTTCTGGATATATAGAGTTCAAAACCACAGTTGTAAGGTTTTTCAAGAGTTTTCTATAAACCGCTGATAAATTTAGTGAGACCCTCAATAAATCTAGTGAGACCCTGAGGATATGAAAAAGGACCAAATAGAAATTAAGCATACACTGACTGAAGTAGAGAATGTTATGCAGAGATCCAACAGCAGACTAGAGGATCGCAAGAATCAAGTCAAAGTTTGAAATACCAAGAAGTCAAAAACACCCAACCGGAAAAGCAAAAAGAAAAAAGAATCCAAGAATATGAGGATAGTGTAAGGAGCCTCTGGGACAACTTCAAGCGAACCAACATCCGAATTATAGGGGTGCCAGGAGAAGAGAGAGAGCAAGATATTGAAGGCCTATTTGAAGAAATAATGACAGAAAACTTCCCCTTCCTGGAGAAAGAAATAGACTTACAAGTCCAGGAAGCGCAGAGAACCCCAAACAAAAGGAATCCAAAGAGGACCACACCAAGACACATCATAATTAAAATGCCAAGAGCAAAAGACAAAGAGAGAATCTTAAAAACAGCAAGAGAAAGAAACTCAGTTACCTACAAGGGAATACCCATACGACTGTCAGCTGATTTCTCAACAGAAACTTTGCAGGCCAGAAGGGAGTGGCAAGAAATATTCAAAGTGATGAATAGCAAGATCCTACAACCAAGATTACTTTACCCAGCAAAGCTATCATTCAGAATTGAAGGTCAGATAAAGAGCCTCACAGATAAGAAAAAGCTAAAAGAGTTCATCACCACCAAACCATTATTATATGAAATGCTGAAAGGTATCCTTTAAGAAGAGGAAGAAGAAGAAAAAGGTAAAGATACAAATTATGAACAAGTACATATCTATCAACAAGTGAATCTAAAACTCAAGTGAATAAAAAATCTGATGAACAGAATAAACTGGTGAATATAATAGAATCAGGGGCATAGAAAGGGAGTGGACTGACAATTCTCAGGGGGAAGGGGGTGAGGGGGTTCAGGAAGAGACTGGACAAAAATCGTACACCTGTGATGAGGACAGTGGGGGAGGTAAGGGCAAAGGGTGGGGTGGGAACTGGGTGGAGGGGAGCTATGGGGGAAAAAAAGAGGAACAACTGTAATCTGAACAATAAAGATTTAATTTTAAAAAAGAAGAACTCTAGGACAGCAATTTTCAACCTTTTTCATCTTAGAGCACACATAAACCAATTACTAAAATTCTATGGCACACCAAAAAATATATTTGACAAAAGAAATAGGTATAATTTTGATTCATTCACACCAGACAGCTGTGAATAATTTGGTGATCTAAGGGAAAAGAGGTCAGTACCCCTCACTAGTCAGGTATTGCATGTTTTAAAAATTCTTGCAGCACTCCAGTTGAAAATTGCTGCTCTAAGAAGATACATAAAAACAACCCATAAAGTAACTTGTCATCAAGATGCAGCCTTTACTATTTTCTCATCCTGAACATACTAGTAGTTCTGTGTTTGACTCATTAATTATTTAATATACTTCACCAAGTTTGTTATCTAGAATTCTTGTCCTTGATTTTAGAGAGTAAGGACAGAAAGCCTCTAGGTTATTCCTGATTCAACTTAACTAATACAGCCATAGTAAAATAAACTTTCTCTCTCTTCCTGCCTCTCTCTCTTTTTAAGAGCAGTGACTATTTTTGTATTATTTAAACAAAAGATAAATGTAAAGCACTAAGAAAAAGAAGTTAAGAAATTAGGGGGGAAAAGGAGAAAGAAATAAATCACCTTAATAACTACATAAAGATAACCATTGCTTTTTAACTTTGGAGAACATCATTCCAGACAACTTTGTATATATCCAAATGGAAGGATGGATAGCGGGATGACTGCTGAATGAACAGATGGGCAAGTATAAGAGGGGGTTGGGGGGTGGGGGGAGAGACCTGATAAGAATGGATCATATAATTTTTAAAAATACATTTTTTATTGTTTACACTAGTGTAGATGTCCCTCATTTTCACCCCCCTTGCCCACCTCCATCCAGTCCCCACCACCACCACCACCCCCGTCTTCACCACACTATTGTCTTTTTAAATTAAAGTATTAATTTTAAATTTTATTTGAATTTAACAGAACAAAAACTTAAAGCTGAAATACATTAAAATATGTGTTTCTTTACTATTAAAGGTTGTAGTTGCTAAAAGATCATTCTAAGAAAAGTAATAAAAGACATTCTGAAGTTAGCATCATTATTTCTGCATTAGTTAATGCCTTGAGACGTGGAGAGGTTAAGACTTAACCTTTTCTCTTGCATCTCTTCCCCAACCTCTCACTTGTGAATTTTAGCTTTGGTAGGGTTTATAGTATTTGTTTCTGTTCTGCACTTATAATGCTGCCAATTGCTTATTTAGTTGTACACTATTCAACTTCTTTCTGTTTCTGGTTTGTTTATTAGATCTGTAATAATGTTGTTACAGTTCTCAGTTTGTTTCCTTAGCTTTACAGTCACATTTTCATTTCATGCTGTATGTTTGATCGCTTTTAATAGATTCAATTGAGGTGGGTTTTGTTCGTTTGTTTGTTTTTTGTATTACAAAGTACCAGTGGAGAATTTTATTAGGTTTTCTTTCAGAATTGGATACTTTGTCTTATCTGCCTCTCACATATTATGTTCCTTCTCCCTCCCCCACCCATATCTGTTTCTCTATAAATGATAAATGAAAGCGTATCAGAGTTCTAAGAGTTTTGTCTATTCATTTTCTTTCTCTGACTTTTGGGGGAGGAATAGTTATGGTGAGGTTAGGAGTCTCAGTTCTTTATTAGAATCTGTGTTCCTATTCTTGGCCATCACTTTTCAAAGTTTATAATATGCAATTATAGTATTTCCTTTTTCAGTAAAGGATGGAGATTTTCCCCCCTCTTACTCTTTTATAGTTTTTTATGTATTTTATGAGGTATTTAAGGGGCTAACCTTGTCTGTTTTTGCTACACTCTGCCTCTTTACCTAGAAATCATTAAGAACTCATGATTTAAAATACTACTTTTATAGCACTTTATTAGTTAGAATTTTTACCTGTAGTTTCTTCATAAACTATCATAACTCTGTAAAATAAGTATTTATTATCCTCCCTACTTTATAGAAACTGAAATTTATAGTGGTTTAATATCCATGGTTCTCCAATAATAATCAGAGGAATTACCATGCAGACCTAGTTCTGCTCCTAAGCTCAAGTTCTTTCAACTTCAGAATATTGCTTTTGTGCCTCTAGGTTATTCCTGATTCAACTTACCTTTGAGAAGGTAATAAGCAAAGTCCACCTTTTCTTCTGAGACATCACTTTCTCTTGGATTTTCTCCTACAACACAGGCGCCTCCTTCCATTCTACTTTGTTAGTTCACACCTTTTTCTTCACTTTTAACATCGTTGTGTCCTAAGGCTTGGGTCTGGGATATCTTTTCTGTCTCTACTACCTTGCTTGGTGGTCTCATGTAGAATCACAGTTTTAAATATTATCTGTGTGCCATTCATCAATTCTACATTCATGTTTTAACCCTAGGCTCCTCTCTGGATTGCTAGACTTTTTACATCCAACTGCTTAGTCTACTTAGATGTCTAATAAGCATCTCAGTATAACATATCCAGAACCAGACTTGAATTCTTTCCTCAGTTCTGCTTTTACCTCATTTTATACCATTTCATGAATGGCATTACCATTCCTTAGATGCTCAGGCTGAAAAATCTGAACTCCTATCTTTCTCTCCCTTCTTCATCTCTTTCTCTGGAGTGCTCTCTTTCCCCCACTTCATCTCCTTCACCTCCCTCCTTCCCTCCTTTACTTGTCCCTTCTCTCTTCCCCTTCCCTCCCTTCTCCTCCCTTTCTCTTCTCTTCCTCTTTTCCTCTCCATCTCCACTCCTTCCCTCTCTCCCTCTGTTCTTTTCTCTTCCCCTTTTTCATTCTTTCCTTCTTTCTCCCCTCATGTATATTTCATTAACAAATCCTTCTGGCTCAGTGACTCTTATTTTCTACCCGCCCCCCCCCCCCCCCCCCGCACCGCCGCTTGCTTTGTTCTAGCTACTCTGGCTACCTTATTCTTCCTCTAATGTGCCAAGCACACTCCCACCTCAGGGCCTTTGCACTTGCTACTCCCTCTGGAATACTCTTTTCTCAGATTTCTGTACATTCTCATTTCCTATTTGTCTCTGCTCAGATGTCAACAGTGAGACCTAACACAGCCACTCTAACATTCATTTCCCCTCACTTTGGCATTCTCTGGCCTCCGTACCTTGCTTTGTTTTTTTCCATCATTTCCTGATATGCTAACTATTTATCTATATGCTCTGTCTCCCCAACTAAAATAAGTTTCATGAGCTCAGGGACTCTGTTCTCTGCAGTATCCCTGGCACCTAGAATAGCAGTGGCTGGCACATTGTAGCCACTAATTATTTGTTTATTGAAATAAATGAATGAATGAGAATTCAGCCAACATCTGCTCCTAATACCAAACCAAAATTATTTTCTTATGTATGTATTTGAGGTTTACACATACCTACCATGACAGGATGAATTTGTTTCTTTTATGTGAAGACAGTTGGGATATTAACTACTATGTGCAGCACAATTACTATATGTTATACTAATTTCCTTGAATAAACTTTCAGTTGAGAGAAAATAATTTGATAAATTCTTGACTTTTTAAAGTCAGTATAGTTTCCTAAAACACTGAGACAACAGGGGCAACTGCTTCCTATTGATCAGTAAGTCCTGTGGAAGTAATAGGAAGGTTTGGATAAATGGACCTTTTCCTCTTTGAGTCTCTAATTGTGAAGAAAGGGAATGTTTGCTGTAGTCAGGTGACTTTCCTAGACTTTAGAAAAGCAGATTTTATTATACTCAGAAAGTAAACCATTTTTTTATTGTGTGGCTAAAGAATTAAAAAGTAAATTACTTCAAAGGAATTTTCTAGAAATATGTATTTTGTCTAAGCACCAAGACAATCCTGGTAAGGAACAAAAGTATGACTTTGTCGGATCTGTTCTAATTAAATTTTAAAGGATATAATAAATGACAAAATAAATGTCATAGTCCTATAACTCTTGTCAGATTAAACCAAGAAAGACCTGAAAATAATGAAACAAAGACCACGAAATGGATATTTTTAAGCCTTCCTTCCATCACCCTCCTCCAAAAAAATAAAAAAGTAAAAAACCAGGAAATTATAAAAACCACTGCTCAGGAAAGATGATGTAATATTAATACTACTATAGCACAGAAAGAAGGCAGATCTAATCAGCACCTATTTTGGTTTGTTTTCATCTTTTCTGTTAGAACAAACAGTGAATGATAGGGAACCTAATTTTCAGTACTAAAATACTATCTTTGATATAACTATAAAGCGAATGGTTACTGATGAAAACCTGACGTTTAAAAGCAGAATCCTCCTCTTAACCATATTTTCACAGGGTGGGTCCTAAAATTCTTCTGAAAGAGAATCACAGTCCCTGCCCTGTTGTGGAACTTGTGACCTAGTTGGGGCCGGATTGAGGTGAGATAGGAAGGCATAATTGTAAAACAGCTAGGTGAACCTCTCTTTAAGCAAATGCAGGCTAAACTGGTAGGGTGTTACATACCAAATAAGGGGAAATTCTTATAGGGAAAGGATTAATCCGGGGGGATTTTAATTAGGCAGTAAACCTTGAACTGAGCTTTTGAAACAAGTAGAACATTTTAATTATAGGAAAGGAATAAGGAAAGCACTTTCAGTAGGGATAGTATAGTAAATAGAATAATAGTTCTAATAATAGAACAGTAGCATTTCTTGACTGCTTACATCTGTCAGTATTACACATGCCATTACTTCTACACATGCCTTATAGAGACAAATGAAAATATTTACTTGGGTAAGAAGTAAATAACAGCAGTCAGAAGTATTTTAAATAGAATATTATGTACTGATCTATTACTCTGCTTACTATGTGTGAAGAACTATGCTAAGTGACTTTTATTAGTATTTAAATATGTGCTATCTTATTTAATTCTTGTATCAATTCTGAAGTCCTCTTTGTTGTTTTACAAATGGAGAACTAAGATGCTACAAAATTAGCAACAGTAGCAATAACAGCACCTGGCAATAAATATTTGGCAAATGAATGAAAGAATAAGTAAACAAACATGCCAAAGATCAGTGAGACAACTAATAAGTGCTCAGCTCTAGATTTAACAAAGTCTGGAGGAGAAACCAAGACGGCGTCATAGGTAAACACCGGAGTTTGCTGCCTCGAACAACCACTTCAAAAATACAACTAAAAGACGGAACGGACATCATCCAGAACCACAGGAAGGCTGGCTGAGTGGAAGTTCTACAACTAGGAGGAAAGAGAAAAGCATACCGAGACTCAGAGGAGGCGCAGTGCTGAAGTAAAATACTAAGGTGTGGAGTGCATGCGGAGCAGGCTGGCGGCTGAGGGCGTGGTTGTTGTTTTCAACCGGGAGGGAGTCCCAGGCTCTGAGCTCCAGTTCCGGGCGAGTCTCTCGGGACCCAGACTCATATGGGAGAAGCGGGACTGTCTGGCATTGCTCAGAACCCTAGGGCAGCTTTCTCTCAGTGGGGCTTGCAGCGATTACTGGGACACTGAGAAACAGAGCCTCTGAGGGCAAGACTGAGAGCAGCCATAATTGCTAACCCCACCCTGTTGATCCCCTGGGACCCGCCCCGCCCAAGCCCTGCAGGGAGACTTTTGCTGGATAGCCTCAGGCAAAGGCTAGATTAACACCTCCCTAGAGATCCAGGAGCCAGGAAGCCCAGAGGTCAGAGTGGGACCATCCAGTTTGCAGCTCCGTGGAACCATAAAAGACACACTCGGGGCAGACTCAGTGAGCACCAAAGCCCCATCGAAGCAAGTCTAGCCCTAGAGGGGTGTCTCCAGCACAGAAGTTCTCCCACTGCAGACACAGCTGATTCTCACAGCCAATTGGCCTGGAGGTCAATTCCTCATAGTGATAACTACAACAATCAAGGTTTAATTACAACAAGACTGTGCACAAAGCCCACAAGGGGGTGCACCAAGAGTGTCTACCTCAGGTAATTGGGACACTTAGCACAGAGAGGCATTCTATCTATGCAGCGAAGCATAAAAAATACCGAGACAAAGAAACAGGACACAAACGACAGAATAGGAGGAAAGCAAACTGCTGGATATAGAGCTCAAAACCATGCTTTTAAGGTCTTTAAAGAACTGTCTAGAAGCTGCCGATAAATTTAATAAGGCCCTCGAAAAGACTGGTGAGACCGCCGATAAATGTAGTGAGATCTTCAAGAAGACTGGTGAGACTGCCGATAAATGTAGTGAGATCCTCAAGAAATCTAATGAGACTCTTGATGCTGTGATAAAGGACCAATTAGAAATTAAGCATACACTGACTGAAATAAAGAACATTATACAGCAGATCAGAGGATCGCACGAATCAAGTCAAAGATTTGAAATAACGAAGAAGCAAAAAACACCCAACCAGAAAAGCAAAATGAAAAAAGAATCCAAAAATACGAAGATAACGTAAGGAGCCTCTGGGACAGCTTCAAGCGTACCAACTTCCGAATTATAGGGGTGCCAGAAGAAGAGAGAGAGCAAGATATTGAAAACCTATTTGAAGAAATAATGACAGAAAACTTCCCCCACCTGGTGAAAGAAATAGACTTACAAGTCCAGGAAGCACAGAAAACCCCAAACAAAAGGAATCAAAAGAGGACCACACCAAGACACATCATAATTAAAATGCCAAGAGCAAAAGACAAAGAGAGAATCTTAAGAGCAGCAAGAGAAAGAAACTCAGTTACCTACAAGGGAATACCCATACGACTGTCAGCTGATTTCTCAACAGAAACTTTGCAGGCCAGAAGGGAGTGGCAAGAAATATTCAAAGTGATGAATACCAGGAACCTACAACCAAGACTACTTTATCCAGCAAAGCTATCATTCAGAAGTGAAGGCCAGATAAAGAGCTTTACAGATAAGAAAAAGCTAAAAGAGTTCATCACCACCAAACCATTATTATATGAAATGCTGAAAGGTATCCTTTAAGAAGAGGAAGAAGAAGAAGGAAAAGATACAAATTATGAACAATAAATACACATCTATCAACAAGTGAATCTAAAACTCAAGTGAATAAATAATCTGATGAACAGTATGAACTGGTGATTGTAATAGAATCAGGGACATAGAAAAGGAATGGGCTGACTATTCTTGGGTGGGGGAAAGGGGTGTGGGGTGAGGGAAGAGATTGGACAATAATCGTGCACCTATGGATGAGGATAGTGGTTGGGGAGTGAGAGCGGAGGGTGGGGTGGGAACTGGGTGGAGGGGAGTTATGATGGGAAAAAAGAGTAACTAATGTAATAATTTGAACAATAAAGATTTCATTAAAAAAAAAATAAAGTCAAAAGCAAAGGAAAAAAAAAACAAAAACAAAGTCTGACTCTTAGCCTGCACACTAAACAGTGAAGTAAGTGATGACATTTATCTATGTAAATACAATGGATCCAGTAAATGAAAAGGTTTAAATAACTGATGGATTAAAACCAGCTTCATTGATGAAATTATAAGAGGAATGGAGTATTGAGGATAAGAGTCAAGCCTTAGAGTCAGAGATCTGATTTTAATCCTACTTTTTGTATTTATCTTCTATATAATAAAAACCCAGTGGTCGTAAAGCTGTAACAACCAAAGACTAGTCACCAGGAGGCCTTGCTGCACACAGGTGGGTGGGGCTGCGTGTGCAGCCAGGTGTGCGCGGGTGGGTGGGGACTTGACTCTGGGTCCTGCCCCACGCTAGGACTCGGGGGGCTGGGGGGGGGCGGTTCCCGGGTCTCGCACGATTTTACGTGCTGGGTCACTAGTTAGTCATATTACCTCCTTGAGTGACATCTACCTCTTTACCCCTGTTTTTTTACAAATGCCAATACTCTGTCAAGTGTGACTGTGATCCTCTTCTAAATAGAAAAGTGGGATTAAAAGGAATAATACATGGAAAGTACAGGTCTTGGCACCATAGTTCTAATAAATAACTATAGTAATTATTACTAACAGTTTTGGTCCATTAGAAAGGAAAACAACTCAATGAAAACAATCTGGAGAAGTTTGAATGTGGCAGTGGCAGCCAGGATGAATTTGAAGACGAGAGCAGAGGCAAGAAGAATAGTAGAAAGTTGTTGAAGCATTCCAGTAATGTCTGCAAAAGAGCAGTAGTGTGCAAGAGACAAAGGGAGAGGGGCCTAGTGAATGGGAAAGACACTGTAAAGGCACAATCAAAATGTAATGCTAAGTTTATATCTTTTTAGAGAATTCTAAGGTTATTGTTGACAATTTGTCATTGGAATTAGTACTTAAATGCCTTTGGCTTGCAACTCAAAGCTCAAGAATGATGGTAGTTCTGATTATGACATACTGAATATATTGGTAGAACTTCTTTTTTTGCTACCCCACCACAACCAAAATAGTATCGTGGTTTTTTGTTGTTGTTGTTGTTGCTGTTTTTTGCATAGTTTTTTGAGATCTAAAACATTCCACATATTTGTTTTCCCAGGTCATTCTTTCATTGATCAAGGGCTGCTAATTGAAAACCCATTCTCTGTTTTATTTCAGTGCAAGCAGCTACTGACTCAGTCTGTAGACTCCAACAGAGGGAGCAGGAACGAAAAAAGGTAAAAGTGGATCATTTGGGTATTGGAGCCTCTAACTTCAGGGCTTTTATTATAATCATATTATTAGCTTTTGATAAAAAGAAGTTAGCTGAATTTGGTTTTTTATGCAATGATTTTAAACGATTTTAAAATGGCTAATTCATTCATGATGTTTTGAAGAGGTATGGGCACATGATTGCACCATCCACATTTTTATAGTTTAAATTACAGACCTTGACCTTCTTTTTCCACCTTTTCAACATTTCCATCTTTTCCTTGAAAGTGGTATTTGTCTTATGGAGGAGAGAGAATAGGACTTTTACATGGAATAAAAAATACTTACCAGATTGGAAATATAAATCTTCCTTTGCGCCTGAAGCATTGAGTATAGAATGTATATTTCTTCTAGAAAAGGAAGCATTCATGCCTGTGGATGGGTTATTTAGTGAATAGTCATAAGTGCATGTGAATCACTTGCCGGGTAGTGCTTTGCTTATTTTAATTATATCTTAACTAAATTCAGATGTGGAAAAATAGCTTAAGGATTTAAGGTCCTGTTATAATTTGGTGTTTTCACATATAATTTTCATGAATTATTTATATAGCTTATTTATTGGTTTAAACCAATAAAGATACACTTATTAAGAAATGTTGAAAATGCTAAGTCATTCTGAAATACACACCTTTTTGCATGTGCATGTATCAACGAGTGTTACTATCTCCATTTCTCTGGAAGGTGTTGTGGTTCAGATTTGGCATTGTATAAAAATATAATGGAATGAACCTTGCCCCAGTTTGAATTTCTTCACCCTCTGCTCAACTTTAAATATTGATATAAAGTTTAAATATTGAACAGTTTGATGAATCAAGCTTACTGAAAGAACTTGACATTCAAGCCAGGGGGGAAGGCTGCCCAAAAAGAGTAGGATTGTTTCTAGCAGGCCAGGTCAGGAAACAGGCCATTGCAGAGCACCTTGATAAAAGGGCAAGGCAAAGCCATAGGCAGGAAAGTCTGGGTTGGGTGGAGTGTTTGCACTGTGTCTAGAGAGCACTGTAGAGGCAGGAACAGGGGCTTCAATGGGCTTTCCCTGGCTGGACAGATTTTTTTTTTTAATCCTCTACTTTGCTAGGAGAAAAATTTCAGTTTGTTAAGTTTGAAGCAGTTTGTATACTCAGGAGGTAAAAGTCTAGGGGTCCCAAACCACTAGTCTATAATAATAAAAGCATAATATGCTAATTAGACCAGACATCCTTCCTGACAACCCTCCAGATGAAGCCAGGGCTGCGAGGGGAGCCCGGGTCCTGGGTGCCTGCCGGTGGCTGGAAAAAAGCCCGGGTCCCGAGTGCCAGAGGAAAGCCAGTGCCAGCAGCCGAGGAAGAAAGGCCTACTCTTGCATGCATTTTGTGCATCGAGCCTCTAGTACTAATATAATGTAGGATAAAGTAAAAGCTGTGGTCCAGTCACAAGGAACTTTGTAGGATCTGGCAAAAAAGTAATTTATTAGGAGGATGCTAGCATTCGTTTCAACCTTGCTCAATGAGTTGGACTTCAATTGACAGGATATGGGACGAAAAATATGAGAGGGTGACGGATATCATGTGAGAAAAGACAAAAGATGTTAGAATGCAGTAGTCTGTGGAGCTGGGATGTGGACTATCTAAAGCATGGTGGGGAACTTTTTTTCTGCCAAGTGCCATTTGGGTATTTATAACATCATTCGCAAGCCATACAAAGTTACCAACTTAAAAATTAGTCTGCTTGCCCTAGCTGGTTTGGCTCAGTGGAGAGCGCGTCGGCCTGCAGACTGAAGGGTCCCCCGTTCAATTCCTGTCAAGGGCACATGCCCAGGTTGCAGGCTCGATCCCCAGTGGAGGGTGTGCTGGAGGCAGCCAATCAATGGTTCTCTCTCATCATTGACGTTTCTCTCCCTCAGGTTTCTCTCTGAAATTAATACAAATATATTTTTTTAAAATTAGCCTATTATATTTGGTCGAATGTTGAATTAACTCAAACCAAATGCCTTGGCAGGGCCAGACGAAATGATTTTGCAGGTCTCATATGGCCTGTGGGCCGGACATTCCCCACCCTGCTCTAACGGGTTAATCTGAGGATGATTGTGGAGAACCTTGATTGCTATATTAAACAAATTGTTAGTGAAGGCACCAGGAGCATTTCTGTGTTTGAGAAGCAAAAAGACTTTTTCTGTAAGAACACTGGCTATTCCTGGCTGTAACATGTGCAATTCTCTTGGCTTTCACAATGAAAATTAAAAAGGGTGCCCTATGTATGTTGAACATGTTGCTGCGTGATTTAAGCAGATTTATGTGAATCTGCTTAAATCTCACACATTATTGGTCTTTCGAAGATATCGTCAGAGTAGTTATGATTCTGATAAAATGGCAATTCTTTTCATCCTTCAGCAGAACTAACCTAAAATTAAATTGTAATTGGAATGGTTCTTCTTGGCCCTTTGAACTTTTTTCACATTTGGTGTATTAACTATATGTAAGTAAGAAAATGACCAGATTTGGTATAAAAAAGTACAGTGTCTTCTATCTCTAGCTGTTTTCTTTATTAGCTAGCTGTATGTTCTTGGACAATGCCTTGAGCTTCAAGCTCTTCATCTGCAAAATAAATACCTATTTTTACTTAACCTTATGGATTAATATTTTACTTACCTGATAGATTGTATTACGTGGTTTGTGTGAAATGGTTTTGCAAATTGTATATCACTTTTCATATGTAAGGTGGCACATCTTCCCTGCCAGTTCAATCATTTGTTTAAGGTGCAGGCAGTCACTTTGTGCATAAGAGCCCTGTTGTGGTTTATTAGAGTTGGCAAAGCCCTTGAAAATCCTGCCCATTCATGATTTTCTGAATTAAAAGATGCTGTCCCTGGTTGTTTTTTCTTAAAGTAGCCTCAAGAAATAATAAAGCCCTTAGAATATTTTAGTCATAATTTTATTTCTATAGGTATTATGTTAGAGAACGTTACTGAACTATCTATAGAGTACACATTAAAGTTACTATTTTAGAATGTACTGACATGTTGTGTTTCACTAAGGACTGAAATGGAGTGAAACCTACTTGCATAATCAGCCACACTGAGTATTTTCTTTTCTCAAAATAATGTAATAAAATTAACCAGCTATAAGTCACACAAAGATGTGCTTTTCCTAGAAGAATAAAAATTCTTTATACCAGTGGTTCTCAACCTTCCTAATGCCATGACCCTTTAATACAGTTCCTCATGTTGTGGTGACCCCCAACCATAAAATTATTTTCGTTGCTACTTCATAACTGTAATTTTGCTACTGTTATGAATCATAATGTAAATATCTGATATGCAGGATGTATTTTCATTATTGCAAATTGAACATAATTAAAGCATAGTGATTAATCACAAAAACAATATGTAATTATATATGTGTTTTCCGATGGTCTTAGGCAACCCCTGTGAAAGGGTCGTTCGACCCCCAAAAGGGGTCTCGACCCACAGGTTGAGAATCGCTGCTTTTATACTCTTCCAAGGCAATGAACCTTTAGTCTTTATTTCTTTTTCAGAGTATATGTAGTTAGCAATAGATTTGAAATACGTATCTTTAAGAATTTTTTTTTCTGTCATATGGCTTTTGCCAAAACTTTGACGTGGCAGAGGTTTCACACTACAAATATATAGAAGACATAGAGGTAAAGTTTAATTTCTCATCTAGCAAATATGTACAAAGCAAAATTGACGTCTAGCTGCATTTTGCAATCTAATGTTAATTGTTGTCCTTAGTTATACTGTTGGCTACATTTTGTGTATTTGAATGGCTCTCAGAACAAAGAAAGATGGGAGTAGTAATGGAATAAAATGGACTCTTTCCATTAATCATTAATTCTTTTATGTTAAGACAATTTGTGGAATTCTGTGGGAAGTAAATTATGATAAACGTCATTCATCCAAATCACATTTCCCACAATTGATATCTAAAAGTACATTCATAAGAACAATAAATGTCTTGAAAACGACTCACTAATACAAACTTGTATTTTGGATGCTAGCAATAAGAGTAGTGCAATGAAAATACAAGTAGCATAAAAATAAAAGAAAATACAAGTAGCTTATAAAATTCACTGGCTCTTAAAAATATGCCATCAAGGGAAGTGAGCTTGTTAATATGTGTGAATAGTTTAAACTTGGTTTCCATACACAAGTATCAACTTTTGAAGCCACATTCAACCAAACTAGAGATAGTAATGAAGTAAACATGAATCCTTTGATTCATCTTGTCCACAAATATTTATTAGATTTAGTTATATCCCAGTATGATTTTTATGAGATCAGTGAGATAGCATAGATTATACATTGTTCTTGATAGAGTGTGAAAATGCAGAGTTAATAGATCAATAGGTAATATTCTATTTAAAATCATTACTGACAGTTGTTATTCTGACACTTCTTATCAAAGTAAATACTTTTTCATTTGTTTGTGTCGGGCATATGTACAATTAATGGCATATGTATTACTGACAGAAGTTCCATAGGGCCTTTTAGACTCAGTTTTCTCTGAGACCAGGGTTTCTCAACCTCTGCACTATTGACATTTTGGACCAGATAATTCTTTGGGGGGTGGGAGGGGCTGGCCTGTGCTTTGTAGGATGTTTGCAGCATCCTTGGCCTCTACCCCTTATATGCCAGGAGCACCTTCCCCTAACCTATACTATGACAACCAAAAATCTGGGAGACAGAAGCATCAAAATCCATTCCCAGTTGAGAACCACTGACTTAGACTAAAGCATGCAGAAATATATTATGTGTCCTAGAGTTCATTTCTAGATCTGGTCCTGGAATGGTTTGGCTTCAAGATTGGCTTCTCTTTAAATTTATGTCTAATGGGATATATGTAAGACAGTTTATTATTACTATTTTTCACTTTGTTGTAGAAAGAGACAAAACCATGAAAGCTAATTACTCCTAGTATACAGTTGTAGCTCATTAACAAACTTTCTCTTCAATTTTTTTATTTTGGCATTTTCTAAATGTATCTTCAGAAAATTAGTTGTGTCCATTTTATAAAGAATGTAGTTGGTTTCATTTATGAAGAATCCTCTGAAACCTGATTTGAATTTTTTTATTGTGATAAAATATACCTAACATAAAATTTACCGGTTTAAGCACTTTTAAGTATGCAGTTCAGTAGCATAAAATACATTCGCATTGTTCTGCAGCCATCACCACCATCCATCTCCAGAACTTTTTCATCTTTCCCAGCTGAGACTCTGTACCCATTAAACACTAATGTCCCATTCTCCCCTCCTCACCCCTGGTAACCACCATTCCACTTTCTGTTTCCAAAATTTGACTACTCTAGGTTTCTTTCTAAATGGAATCATGTAGCATTTATCTTTTTGTGATTGGCTTCTGTTATATAGTGTCTTCATAGTTCATCTGTGTTGTAGCATGTATCTGAATTTCATTCTTTTTAAATGTCAGGGCCAGCCTGACAGGGTTAAGCCGGGCTGAGGCAGGGAGGTGGGAATTGAGAAAAGAAAGACAGGAAAGCGGGGTCGGGAGGACCCCAGTTCTCTCGATGAACTGAAGCGAGTTTATTAGCTATACAATCCTATTTATACACAACACACTGAATAGGAGGTCTGTCAAGAGGAATGTATTCTTTGTTCCTCTTAATCTCTAAGAGAGAGACACAGCAGAAGGACAAGTTCTCAGTACAGCATATCTCAGTAAATAGTTACAGACTTCCTGGTAAGCTATGAAGGCTGTTCTCATTCTACAAATGTTGCTCTCATTCTACTGATAATCGCCATCCAAACAAGTCTGGGAAAACTGTGTGGGTAAGGGTCCCAGCCTTGCTAGCCCCTTCAGGTGCAAGGATCTTGCCAGCTTACATCTGGCCCCCAACATTTAAAGATGATTATATTTTGTGTATCCGTTCATCTATCAATGGATACTGGGTTGCTTCTACCTTTTGACTATTGTGAATAATACTACTATTAATTTGGGTAAACAGATATTTGTTCAAATTCCTCCTTTTCATTCTTTTGGATCTATACCCAGAAGTAGACTTACTGTAACATATGGTATTTCTATTTTTAATTTTCTGAGGAACCACAGAAGTTGCACCATTTTTATCACCCCACCAGCACAGTGTGCAAGCATTCCATTTTCTCCACATCCTTGTTATTTTCTGGTGGTTTTTTTTTCATAGTAGCCATTCTAATGGCTATCTCATTGTGGTTTTGGTTTGCATTTCCCTAATGATTAGTGATGTTGAACATCTTAAGGTTTTTGGACATTTGTATATCTTCTTTGTAGAAATGTCCATTGGGATTTTGATGAGAATTGTATTAAATCTTTATATGCCAAGACCATTCAATAGCGAAAGGACAATCTTTTCAACAAATAGTGTTGGGAAAACTGTATATTCACATGCAAAAAAAAAAATGATACTGGACCCTTACCTTGTATCATATACAAAAGTTATTTCAAAATGGAACAAAGACCTAAATGTAAGGCCTAAAACTATAAAATTCTTAGAAGAAAACAGAGAAACCTCATGACATTGGATTTGGCAGTGATTCCTTGCCTGTGACACCAAAAGCACAGGCAACAAAAGTAAAAATAAATTTTTGTTTTTATTTCACCAAAATTAAAAACGTTTGTGCCTTAAATGATATTATGAACAGAGTGAAAAGGCAATTCCCCAGAATATGAGAAATATTTGCAAATCATGTATTTAATAATGGGTTAATATTCAAAAAATATTTTTAAAAACTATATAGTTCAATAACAACAACAACAATAAAACAGTTTGATAAAAAATGGACAAAGGGCTTTTCCATTGGTCTAAATGTCTATCTTTATGCTAGTCCCACACTGATTACAGTAGCTTTGCAGTATGTTTTGAAATTAGGAAATATGTTTTTTTTTTTTATTAGTTAAGGTATTACAAATGTGTCCTCATCCCCCCCATTAACCCCTAACCTCCCCCCCCTCCGCCCCGCACACTCATGCTCCCATCCCCCTGTTGTCCATGTCCATTGGTTTGGCTTATATACATGTATACAAGTCCTTCGGTTGATCTCTTCCCCTTACCCCCGCCCTCCCCTACTCATTTGTGGATTATAGAGAACAACATAGACTGATGAAAAGGGACAGACCCAAAGACTGAGAAACAGCGATCAGGCTATCAATCCCCAGAAGGAAAGTAGGGGAAATATGTTTTTTAATGTAGGTTTTATTATTTAGATTTGATGAAGCCAACAGATTGGAGATGATTGCCATCTCCAATAAAGATAATTTGTTACTCATAGTTCTCAAAAGGAGGGGGCATGCTGTGTACACAGGACCATGTAGGAAGGCACTAGGGTTTGTCAGGCAGAGTGAAAGAGGGAAAACACGGGCAAGAGCTTTTATTGTGGTTTCCAAAGGAAGTTACATATGAAGCAGGGTAATCAGGCTTAGGATTGTCTAGTTCGAATAATTTTATCAAGCTCTGGGGCATAAGAGCATAGTTGTCTGGTACCTGGCCTAGGGTAGGTAGGTAGTGGCCCAGAATGTGCGAGTACAATAAAGAAGGTAGTTAGGGTATGGGCTTTGTATTGGTTGGCTTGCATATAAAAGGTATTCTCACAGGGTGGTTGTTTACTATCTCTAGGAATAAGTTAGCTCTGGAAGGGACAGTCTCTCCAGGGTCAGCAAGGCCCCAGATGTAAAAACATCATGAACACATGGTTAACATAGTATGAGACATCAATTTTGCTCTTCTTTTTCAAGAATTGTTTTTGTTTTGACTATTTGGTGTCACTTCATATACATTTTAGGATGGATTTTTCTTTTTCTGTAAAAAACATCATTGGGATTTTAATAAGGATTTTATCAAATCTGTAGATCACTTTGGATAGTATTGACATCTTAACAAAATAAAATTTTCCAGTCCATGAGCATGAGATGCCTTTCCATTGATTTGTGTCTTTAATTTCTTTCAACAAAGTTTTGTAGTTTTTAGCATACAGGTCTTTTGCCTCCTTGATTAAATTTATTCTAAGTATTTTATTCTTTTTCAATGCTATTGTAAATGGAATGGTTTTCTTAATTTTTTTTTATTCTTTGTTAGGGTATAGAGATGCAACTAACTTTGCATGTTGATTTTGTATCCTGTAGATTTGCTCAATTTGTTTAGTATTTCTAGCAGTTTTTTGTGGAATCTTACAATTTTTGACATATAACTCATGTTGTTTGTGAATACAGATAATTTTACTTCTTCCTTTCCATTTTGGATGCCTTTTATTTTCTTGCATAATAGCTCTGGTTAGGACTTCAAATACTATGTTGAATAGAAGTTGAAAAAGCAGAATACTTGTCTTATTCCTGATATTGGAGGGAAAGCTTTCAGTTTTTCACAATCAGATATGATAGCTGTGAGTTTTCACATATTGCCTTTATTATGTTGAGATAGTTTCCTACTATTACTGGTTTTTAAGTTGTTTTTATCATGTCAGGGTGTTGAATTTTGTCAAATGTGTTTTCAGTATCAATTGAGATGATTATTTTTTTTTCTTCATTCTGTTGTTGTAGTGTATTTTGTCAGTTGATTCTCATGTGTTGAACCATCCTTGCATTCCAGGAACAAATCCTACTTGATTATAGCATCTGATCCTTTTGATATACTGTTGAATTTAGTTTGCTAGTTTTTTGTTGAGGTATATGTTGTATCAGTTAGTATTAGCACAGTGCTGGCCTCATAGAATGAGTTAAACCTTCCATCCTCTTTAATTTTTTTTGGAATAGTTTGAAAAGGATTTGTATTAATTCTTGAAATGTTTGGTAGAATTCACTAATAAAGTCATCTGCTCCTTGTGTGACTTTGATTTTTAATACCACATGATTTTTTATGATCACTTGCTAGAAGAAACAAAGAAAAATGAGACCAAAGTTAGTTGTACTTTTATTTTTAACTAAAAAATATATGTATCTTAAGTGATTCACATTGTGTTTTTTAAAATCTCTTAATTATTTTTGATATTGGAATGTGAAATACATATTTGTTTTTGCCAATCCTCATGACTCATTATGTTTGGTTTGAACAGCATTATATAGCAAAAAAGAGCAGAAAACTAGATTTTTACTATTGATTCTACCCCTTTCTCACTGTGTGACCTTGGAAAGAGGTCCATAGGAACAGTGTACCTATCATATTTGACATTAGAATAGATCATCTTTAAACCCCTCCCCGACAAAATTATTTGTAATACATAATAATCCTGATGTTAAAGAATAATAAGAAAAAAATGCAGATAGTATTTTTTAACTTAATGTACATAATTATACCATTAAAAAAGTCAACAATTTAAAAAGTGCTATAACAGCAAAAGGAAAAAGTAAGAGAGTGATCATTTTAAGTACATTAATATAGTTTTTGAAAAAAGGAGGAAAAACATATCTACCTACATATTGGTCTGTTACAGTAATGGTAATAATATTATAGTTTGCATTTAATTCTTAACTTATGCAAATTTATTAATGACTTCATCAAATTTGACCTTTGAATATTCAACTTAAAATAGTATATCAGCTTTATCGATCTGTTTTGACTCATAGTTTATTGAAAATACTTTTATTATACATTTCAAAAAGTTTTTCAAATGAAGTCTAGAAGAGATTTATAAAAATCACATTTTACAATAAATTCAGAAATTGCAATGCTGTCTTTGTTTCTTTGAAAACTATTCTAATGGTTCCTGATATTTCTGCATTACAAAAATTGTAAATACAAATAAAAACATACAAATTTACGTACAAAAAATGGTATGGTAATGTAGAATGATAGATTTGAAACTAATTCGGGTTTTATTTCAGCAGTTGCTCTGCCATCATTGGTTAAATGCAAGAATATTTTATTACCCAGAGGTTGGAGAAGCTGAACATCCAGAGAAAACTGAAATGATTCTTAGCTACTGGGAATTTACATTTGAAATGAACAGCTGATTTCAACTTTGTCCAGGACTGGCTATTTAAAGTGGGAGTCCTCTAAATTAACTCCAGTGTAGAATACAATGTTTATTAAAGATTAACTATAAAAATCTGTTAATTTGTAACATATATTGTTAAAATTCAACAACCTCAGCAATTGTTTAGGACTTAGACCAAAGCAAGATTTTTTTTTATTATTACTTAAAGTATTACAAAGAGTACTACATGTGTCTCCTTTCCCCCCCCCCACTTGACAATCTCCCGCTCCCCCCCCCCCCCAGTGTCTTATGTCCATTGGTTATGCTTATATGCATGCATACAAGTCCTTCGGTTGATCTCTTACCCCTCCCTCCTGCCCCCCAACCCTCCCCAGCCTTCCGGCTGTAGTTTGACAGTCTGTTCGAGGCTGCTCCTCCTCTGTATCAATTTTTGCTCATCAGTTTATAATGGTCTTTATTTTTCTTTCATTAACTGGCTTATTTCACTTAGCATAATGCTCTCCAGTTCCATCCATGCTGTTGCGAATGGTATGAATTCCTTCCTTTTTACAGCAGCATAGTATTCCATTGTGTAGATGTACCACAATTTTCTAATCCATTCACCTGCTAATGGGCACTTAGGCTGTTTCCAGATCTTCGCTATGGTAAATTGTGCTGCTATGAACATAGGGATGGATATATCCTTTCTGATTGGTGTTTCTGGTTTCTTGGGATATATTCCTACAAGTGGGATCACTGGGTCGAATGAGAGTTCCATTTTTAACTTTTTTTAAAAAAATATATTTTATTGATTTTTTTTTACAGAGTGGAAGGGAGAGGGATAGAGAGTTAGAAACATCAATCAGCTGCCTCCTGCACACTCCCTACTGGGGATGTGCCCGCAACCAAGGTACATGCTTTTGACCAGAATCGAACCTGGGACCCTTCAGTCTGCAGGCTGGCGCTCTATCCACTGAGCCAAACCGGTTAGGGCCATTTTTAACTTTTTGAGGAAACTCCATACTGTCTTCCATAGTGGCTGCACCAGTCTGCATTCCCACGAGCAGTACACGAGTGTTCCCTTTTCTCCGCATTCTCTCCAGCACTTGTCGTTTGTTGATTTGTTGATGATAGCCATTCTGACAGGTGTGAGATGATACCTCATTGTTGTTTTGATTTGCATCTCTCGGATGATTAGTGACTTTGAGCATGTTTTCATGTCTTTTGGCTTTCTGAATGTCCTCTTTTGAAAAGTGTCTATTTAGGTCCTTTGCCCATTTTTTGATTGGATTGTTTATCTTCCTTTTGTTAAGATGTATGAGTTCCCTATAAATGTTGGCGATTAACCAAAGCAAGATTTTTGGTTTAGGAGTATTTTAGTAGTGACATTATTCAGTATTGCCATGCCTGGTGGTAATAAAAGATGGTCTTTCAACTCTTTGTGTCATTGATTTAAATTCTGTACAGACATTGCACCCCCTGATTGCTTGTACCCAGGGCAGAGCTCACCCACCCTCCTGCTGTTGGTCTGCCACTAGTACCGATTATATCATTACTGAAAAAAAAGGAAGCTGCAAACCGTCATATGTAATGTGACTTCATTTTGTTGTTAAAAAAATATATGGTTGTATAAATATAGGTAAAAATCTTCTGAATACCCATCAAACTATTAATAATACTAGGGAAAAAAGGTAATACTTGGAAAAGATTTGGTGTGTATGTGTTGGGGGAAGGGGCACTATCACTTTCTATAAGACTTAATGTGAATCTGTTTGAATGGCAACATAGCAAAATAGTATACAGTGGAATCATCAAAGGGGATTGAAGTGAATATGGGAATGAAAGAGGAAACTTATTTGAGCTACTTCTATTGTTCGAATTACTATAAGAAAGTATTACTAAAATTAAATGACTACAGTTAAAGAACAAAAAAACTTAAATTGGAGAGGATAAAAAGTAGTGTGACATGCCTTCCAGATTCTTTGCTTGTGATTTTATTTTAATTTATTGATTATTTGGGGCGGGGCAGGGGGGAGGAGAGGGAGAGAGGAAGAACATCGATGTGAGAGTGGAACGTCTATTGGGCTTACCTCCTACACACCCACTACTGGAGATTGAGCCTGCAACCCAGGCATGTGCCCTGACCTGGAATCAAACCAGCAACCTTTGGTGCATAGGACAACATCCAACCAACTGAATCACACCGGCCAGGGTACTTGTGATTTTGCATAATAATAATATTGATCTTTTATTAAGCACCACAGGCACTGAGCTAGGAACTTGACATGTATTACCTCTGATTTTTACAAATATTATTTATGAATAATACTTTAAAGTTAAAGAAACTTTTTAACTTGCTCAGCATCATACAACTGGTAATAAGTGAACCAGAATTTGAAGCAAGGTTTATTGCCTCCCAGATCTTCATCTTTCTCTGTTGAGCTTCCTGAGGGGAAGTGGAACCAGGTCCAAATCACAGGGTCAGCTGAGCCAATTATGGTGTTTTGATTAAAAATAAAATAATAAATTTTTAAATAACATCTGAGGTTGGATGTTAATGTTCTCTGTATTTATTAAAAATTAATTTACAGCTAAAACGAGATACCATTTTTAGGAAGTTTATTTGCCGTTGTCTTTTCTTTTTAGTCTAATGGCTTTCTCATTTAATAGTGCAAAAGTTCTATGAAAATAATTTATTTTATGTATATTTTGGACAATTACAATCCATGAGGCTAAAAAGTTAAAAAGTAATGTTTTGGATTTTGCTTAACCTGCTTCCCAACCATATTGGATCTGTAAAACCCTCCTTAACCTTCTCTCCTCACTACTGTAATACCTATTAAATTCCAAAAGTCTATGGAACATATTTTAGGCTAATGTTTTACTATAACTCAAACTTCAGACCCTCACCCTCTTTTTACTTGAGAAGCCTCTGTGCTGAGGAACTTCACATAGGATTGGCAGAAAAAGCTCTTGCAATAGCCTTTTTTATTTTATTTTATTTATTTATTTACTTATTTTTTTTTAATGTATTTTATTGATTTTTTACAGAGAGGAAGGGAGAGAGATAGAGAGTTAGAAACATCGATAAGAGAGAAACATCGACCAGCTGCCTCCTGCATACCCCACACTGGGGATGTGCCTGCAACCAAGGCTCGTGCCCTTGACTGGAATCGAATCTGGGACCTTTCAGTCCGCAGGCCGATGCTCTATCCACTGAGCCAAACCGGTTAGGGCACAATAGCCTTTTTTATTTGGTCTTGTGAAAGAGACTTTAGCTACCTATGTAGAACTTCCTCTGGAAAGATCTGATTTACATTTTGTGATAGAAAAGGCATAGGTGTTAGAAAGACTTAAGTGAGACTCTGCAACTTCATAGCTGAGTGACCATAGAGAAGTAAATTTAGTGTCCTTAAGCCTTTATTTCTTCGTCTGTAAAATGAGAATAATGTTACCATGTAAGAGAGGTTTATAGAAGTAGATAAGATACACAAAACAGCTAACAGAAATATGCATTTCATAAATACTTAGAACGTGATGGCTTATCCAGCTCTTCCTTCTGCTTCTCATCATGTCCCAGATAAGAGAGAAAGTAAGGCAGCAAGGACTTTATGGGCCACATGAAAACCTGGTTGGCTCTTTTCCTATAGCTCTCTCCCAGCAGCTGAGCTGCCAGTACATAAGCACACCAGGTGCCTACATTAGTGTGCTGGGATTAGTAATGGCTTTAGGTGTTTTGTAGGTTTCTATGGTTTATATCATCATATTTTGCTTGTTTGTTGAATAGGACTTAGCTTGTCTCAAAACTTAACTTCTAAAGTTGTATGTAGAATATTTGAGGCAGAGATATAAAGTTATTTTTCATTGTTGTACATATTCAAAGATAATCATTAAAATTATACTAAATTCATGCCTTTTTTACTTATACATTGTTTCATCTCTATTGTTGTGGTCCTCAAAAGCAAAAATTTTATTCTCATATAGAAATATTAAGGAGCATCTCCAAATATTTGACAGCTATGCTTTTGGAGTTTGTTTGCTTTAAGGAATGGAACTGAACCAGAAGAGATTTCTTGAGTGACTAACAATGCATAATTATTTTTAATGCATTTAAAGAACTATTTTGTGTAAGATATACATTTTAATTTCTTATAATAATCATTTCTGGCATATATTCTTTAAGCTTGATTTAAAAGTTATATGCAGTTAAATGGTATTTGAGGAGAAGTAGAGGTATGAAAGTTTACTTGAATTGTATTTGATTTTGTCATTTAACAATACTAGACATTTTTGAAATTTTGACAATGTGGATACCCATGTTCAGTCATAGTAAGTTTCTAATATGTTGTGTTCTTGTTGGACATTAAAACTATAATGCAGTTTTATCATTGTGATTTTCAAGCTGTGATTGCTATAGTAACCAAATATCAAGAGTTAAAGTTATGTTTGTCTCTTCTGCATAGAAAAATAATTGTCTGGAAAATGACACATGACTTTCAAATTTTCTTTTCTCAGATTTATAATGACCATTTAATAGCTAGTGAAAACCAGCATATAATCCAGTGGGAAGATTTCATGAAAGAACAACACAACAAACAGGCTGAAGTGGATGAAGAGCACAGAAAAGCTGTGGAGAGGCTTAAAGAACAATATGCTGAAATGAAGAAGGACCTAGGAAAATTTTCAACCTTTTGAGAACTTGAACCACGACAGTGTGAAAGCATTGACTTGCCCCAAAGAACTAACTATTCTCATCAAACCATTTAGCCTCTGCTTCAAGCTTAGCAATATAGTGACACTCATATCAGGAGAAAGAAACTTCTACTGGAGTACTGATTAAATGTTTAGTGGAAAAAGAGTGCTATATCTTTCCTGTTTAAGTGCCTATGTATAATTATTTGGGCAAGAGTAGGAAGAAAAATTGGATAAATTTACTTTTTGTTAATCAGAATTGGTCTTCTTATTATTGATTATCTCAGAGAACTGTAAGTATAGACCTCTTAGAAAAATAATTTCATTCTTATACAGGGTTAATATTAGCTTATTATTGTGGCTTAGAAAGCAGATATAATAGTTGCCTGCTTTAGCCTCCTTGGCTATTGGAAGAATGTGTAGAGTGTTATTCCATCAGTAATGTAGACAAAAACAATGGTCCTTGGAACATAGATCACCTTTATGAGAGGTGAGAGTAAAACACTCTCTACTGTAGCAAAGGTGGCCCTGCTGGTCATTGAACTGCTGAAAGGTTACGGAGTCTGCAGTGCAGCATAATGCCATGTGTTTCACTGATGACAAGACACACTTATTAAGTTTTGTGGCCTTCCAGCACTTCATACTTTCAGCTTTTAAAACATGCTTAGAAGGAAAAGCTTACCAAAAATATAGTTTGACTTTTAGCCTTTCCAAGAACCATAATCTTGCCTATAGTATTTACCTCATTTTTGTGTCTCTTTTGCTGTGGGTGAGCTTTGTAAGACAAATAATCTCTAAAATGTTTCAACTGTGTAATGAGTAATCAGCAAAATCTGCAAGGAGTTCCTCTGGAATCATACAATTATTCTGGCTCTGAATATGCCAGAAGTAATTGCCCATATGGCAAATAATCCATGTTAAATGTAAATCCTTTTTAGTGTTTAGCGTCTGTTCTCATAAGCAGGTGTACTATGATGAAACATGTACCAACTCAGTCATCACTGTGAGCTTTAAAAATCTGCATTTAACAGTGTAATTGAGGAATTAAGTTATTTTTTATTTGCCGTAAACAAAGCAAAATTAAATGCAATATTTTAAGCCCTAACCGGTTTGGCTCAGTGGATAGAGCGTCGTCCTGCGGACTCAAAGATCCTAGGTTCGATTCCGGTCAAGGGCATGTACCTTGGTTGCAGGCACATCCCCAGTAGGGAGTGTGCAGGAGGCAGCTGATCAATGTTTCTCTCTCATCGATGTTTCTAACTCTCTATCCCTCTCCCTTCCTCTCTGTAAAAAATCAATAAAAATATATTTAAAAAAATAATAACATGCAATATTTCAAGAGGTTTATAGCAAATGAATTTGAGGTATGGATAAATCTTTCAAATGTTTTTTATTGCTCTTCAATAAAGAAAGGCACTGAAAGAACATATCCAACTCTCTCATGTATCTCAGTCTTACTAGAGCAGAAAGTGACAATGCTGGCTTGTGTAAATTTATGGCGTACTGTCAAAGCTGCATTCTTGGCTGCATGTTGAAAATGTGATTAAAGTTAATAGAGGAGATGAAATAAGTATTTGAGATTTCTTTCAATAACACTGAACTTCTGCCAACTTTCTCTGTCCGCTACTGTAGGCTTGACAGGTTCATCAATCATCCTCTGGTACCTGGACTCAAAAGGGCTCTTGCTGACACAGAGGCATGTTGGAATTTTCTTAATTCTCTTTCAGTGGATGGAAAAAAACACATACTTTCAAAAATATCCCACACATGAAAAGCAAGGGGAGCCTTAAATGAAAATTCCCTTTGTACTATAGGCAGTTTTTGGAATGCTATTAATTGCCAATGCACCATTGAATAGACTCTATAACCAAGAAATCAGGACTGTGTGAGCAGGAATGTATTCTTAACTGTGGTTACTCAACTGGTGCAACAAGGATTTCTGATAGTATTTGTCCATCTCATAGGAATAATAAGTACTTTACCATATGAGTTTGTATATACTATATAAGGATTAAGGGACTTCTTAAACCAAAATGAAATAATTGGCTTTTTGACTTTTAAACATTTAAGATACCAACTTCTCTCTTTAGCTATTCAGTATAACTTCTAAAAGAGATGGTTGGTTTGCCTCCCTTTTAATACTCTAGTAGTGAGCACTTTCATTTATATTTCTCAATCTACAAATCACTTTTTATATGTATTATACATATATATTAGCTTTAATATGGTAATTACATAATTTCCAACATTTTTGCTGTTTATGCCATTGAGCAGAGATAAGAGGGGTTCTGTGTAGCTCACACGATGATTTTCTTTTGAATAATGCTTAAGTCCTATAGAAATATTTTGTTTTTTAAGTTCTAAGTGTTTTCTATTTTTTATAATGATTCTTTTTTGACTTACATATGTGCTACTTTTGTTTCATTTCCTAACTTATAGATTTTTAAATTCTGTTCTCACTATTGATATCTGCTTTAATTGGATTGTGGTCAGAGATGGATCCATATAAAGTTGATATGACAAAATTTGTTATTTTCCTTATGACCTAAATTTGATCAGTTTTTGTAAATGTTTTCTTAGTGGTTGAAAGTCTAAATATTTCCCAGCTGTTGGGTGTCTGTTAGATCAAACTTCCTAATTGTGTTTTTCAAATTGTCTTCATTTCACTGTTGCTTTTCCTTCTATTTGATCACTCAGATTCTAAGATGTGTTGAAATTTTTTTTATTTTTTTCTTCCTGTAATTTTGTTTTTGTTTTGTATATTTTGAAGCTTTGTTATTAGGAACATACAAATTTAGAATTATCTTCCAAGTTTAGAATTGAGTTTTGTATTCATAGTCATGACCTCTATTCCTAATAATGTTTTTATTTCATTCTACATTGCTTTAAAATCTATGCTTTAACAAATATATAGGCCATACCAGCTGGTTAATATTTGTATGATATGTATTTCTTTATCCTTCTGTTGGACCTTTCTGTTATGTTTTAGATGTGCCTCTTAAAAACTGTGATTTTTCTTTCTTTTTATCTGATTATCCTTTACCTGGAGAGTTTGATCAATCTATATTTATTGAACTTACTACTATATTAGGGTTTACTTATATCATCTTATTATAATTTTGTTACACTTTTTCTGTTATCTTACTGCCCTTGTGGGTTGTTTCGGGGGTTTTTGCCTTCTTTCAGATTAAGTTGTATGTTTTTTTTTCCATTTATTTTTTCTCTACTATTTTAGAAGGTAAAAAAGCCCTCAATTTTTATCTTTTAGTGCTTACCAATTTAATTTGCATAGTTAGCATAAAATCTTTATTTTTCTTTCTAAACATAAGAGACTTTTGAACAAAGTCTGATTTTCCCCCTCAACTTAAAATTAGCATCTAGAATTTATTTTATCTCAGTTTAACTCCAAAAATAATTATGCAGTCAATATTTATTTAGATTTACCTACAAGTTTACCATTTCATTATCCCTGAAAATTAGCTAGGTGGATTGACAGTCATTTGTTCTCAGTATTTGAAATTATCCTGTTCAGATTCATTGAGTTTTTTGAATCTACAAATTTGTATCTTTCATAAATTCCAAAAATTCTCAACTTTTTAAAAAATATATATATTTTATTGATTTTTTTATAGAGAGGAAGGGAGAGGGATAAAGAGTCAGAAACATCGATGAGAGAGAAACATCTATCAGCTGCCTCCTACACACCCCTGACCGGGGATGTGCCCACAACCAAGGTACATGCCCTTGACTGGAATTGAACCCAGGACCCTTCTTCAGTCTGCAGGCCAATGCTCTATCCACTGAGCCAAACAGGTTAGGGCTCAACTTTTATCTCTTTGAATATTGTACTTCCTTCATTCTCTCTATTCTCTCCTTTCAGGTATCAAATTAGACTTAGGTTTTACTGCCTCGCTCTGTTCTCCTTATCTCTGATTCATATTTTCTATCTATGTCTCTGTGTGAAATTTTGACCATCCCTGTAAATTCTGGATAGTTTCTTTAACTCTGTTGCTCACTTCACTCATTCTTTCTTCTCACTGTTTCTAATCTACTTAACCTATAATTTATGTTTCTACAGAGAAGATTTCTCTTTCTAGAACCACTGGTTTGTTTCTTGTGACACTGCTAACCCTGGGCCACTTCAAAGTCAGTGTTCACCTTGGATTCCCGCCTTTCCCTCCCCTGTTCTTCAGCACATGCACTCTCACACACACTTAGAAGTAGTGTGAATTTCATCCTTAAACATAGTGTTGGGCCGTGAATGGCATTCCTAGAGGAGACTGTTTCCCCCTTCCCAGCTCTCCTTCAAGGAAAGAAGAGAAAATTTGGGTGGTCTCCTAGTTCACTCACTGAAAGTGGTTCCCTATGGAGATCCCCCAATCCTGTTGCTCATCCACCTCAGTCCCTGTTATGAACTGAATTCTGTCCCTCAAAATGTATATGTCAGAACACTAACCCCCAATGTGACTACATTTGGAGATAGGGCCTTTAAGGAGGTAATTAAGGTTAAATGAGGTAATAAGGGTGGGCCCTAATCTGTTAGCACTGGTGTCCTTATAAGAAGAGGAAGAGACAACAGAGTGCACTCTACACACTTGGGAAAGGTCGTATGACACAGCAAAAAGGTGGCCATCTGCAAACCAGGAAGAGAGACCTCACCAGAAATGGAATTTTCTGACACCTTGATTGTTGGACTTCTTTCCTCCAGAACTATGAGAAAATAAATATTTGTTTATGCTGTGCTCTCTGTGATATTTTACTGTGGCAGCCAGAGGAGACTAATACTGCCCCAGACCATGATTCTTGCCCCTGATACAGGCATAGCTCCTTAAGACGGGTCCTTCTGGCTGCAAGGAGGCAGAGATGCCTTTAGGACAATTACAAGTTCCAGAGCTAAATTACCCTATAGAATTTCACTTTTTCCTTATCTTTATTTGGTTTTGAATTTTACTCTAGCTTTTTTTGGTATTCAGCAGCTAGTGAGATTTCTCTGTATAGAAATGGCATGTTAGACAAGTATATGTTGATTTTATTATATTAATATTTCCCCCAAGAATATGACCATATTGTAGTATAAAAGATGGTAGCTTTTCTTTCAAATATTGTGCTAGATATTTTCTATTTGGTGGTTTCTTATTGCTACCTGTGAACTAATTTGATTGTTTCTATATCTTCTGTGGATCCTTTCTTTTTACTACTTGTGAGCTAATGAAAGCAAATAAGATTGCCCAAGCTCTAGCCAGTTTGGTTCAGTGTTTGAACTGTCGGCCGATCGACTGAAGGATCCTGTGTTCAATTCCGGTCAAGGGCACATACCTCGGTTGCAGGCTCAGATCCCTGCCCTGGTCAGGGCGTGTACAGGAGGCAACCAATGGATGTGTCACCTCAGTGTTTCTCGCTCTCTGTCACTCCCCCTCCTTTCCACTGTCTAAAAAAAATCAATGGAAAAAATATATTTGTGTGAGGATTAACAACAACAAAAACCGTTGTGACTGGTGTGGCTCAGTGGTTGAATACTGACCCATGAACCAGGAGGTCACAGTTCAATTCCTGGTCAGGGCACATGCCTGGTTTGCGAGCTCAATCCCCAGTAGAGGTTGTGCAAGAGACAGTGAATTAATGATTCTTATCATTAATGTTTCTGTCCCTCTCCCTTCCTCTCTCTGAAATCAATTAAAAAACATTTTTTTTAAAAGAAAGAAAGCAAGTAAGATTACTGTAGTCTTCTAAACCTGTATAACTCTTATCTGAATACTTTATTTTGGTTTCCTTTTGTTTTCTTCTTTTTAGAATATTATTGTGATTTATGAAAATGCCCAGATCTTTATTTTGGATGTGTAGGTAGAAGTAGTAGGTATTAAACCCAAAGTACATGAAAATATGGAGGAGTCACAAATGCCTCCCAGCCTCATCGGGAATTCTCTACTTTGCTCCTTTAACACATAAACTATCTATCTGAACACTTCCTTTTACTTTTAAACAGTTTTCTAATATACAGGGTGGAGCAAAATTAGGTTTACAGTTATAAGTACAACATGGAGTTTATTTTTGTATTGTCTTAATTATCTATATGAATAACTGTAAGTCTACTTTTGCCACACCCTGTATATGTGTTTTAATACATTGGACTCTGGTTGGCATTGCAAATTAAAAGGCAGAAGGTTTTATTGCTTTGGAATTTAGCATAATGACTGCTTTTTCTTAAATTATACCCTAGGGGCTCTTTTTTGCCATGTGAAACTGTAAGTCTTTATCTCAGGAAAAAAAAATAGCAGAAAAATATTTTAAACATTAATTCAGCCAAAATATTTGAAGTTACCAATATAGAAAATATATTTTCTAATATATTATTCTTAATATTCCCAAAAGGTTTTATAATTATTTCATTCATTTTTAACTCCAATAAATGTGAATCTTAATATTATATTGACTAGTGGTCATAAAGTAAAAAGAGGATCAAAATCAGTTATCTCACTTGCACCCTGATCTTGCTATTTTTATTTTTTAATTTTAATTGCAGAAAATAGTACCTTTTTGTGCCTTGCCTGCCAATCTTAGCAAAGCAATATTTTCTCTGATATATTTATATTTTGTTCTATAAACAAGAAAAAAATAATGTAGATTTTCAAATGTGATACATTCCACAGAGCAATCGTATATAATAAAAGCCTAATATGCAAATTGTCCCCTTGGGTGGTTCGACCGAGATTTCAACCAGGAGACCAGGAATTCCACCGGGAGTTTGACCGCTTGCTATGATGTGTGCTGACCACCAGGGGGCGGTGAGGACCATGGTGGGCATGGATGACATGGTCCTGGCAGTAGAGGCGCTGCCAAGC
This sequence comes from Myotis myotis, assembly GCF_014108235.1. Taxonomy (NCBI): domain Eukaryota; kingdom Metazoa; phylum Chordata; class Mammalia; order Chiroptera; family Vespertilionidae; genus Myotis; species Myotis myotis. The sequence continues at coordinate 88,136,766 of NW_023416324.1, forward strand.
TCCATCCAATGGGCCCTGACAAGAGCGGGACCATGGCAGGATGGTGGAGCAGGTGAGCGGGCAGCACCAGGCCAAGGTGGGTACCATCGGGGGCCTGATCGCCCCGCAGACGGCGACCAGCAGTGGTGGTGGGGTGTGGAGCTGCCATCTGGCTTGATTGATCACTCCGCAGGCAGGATGGTGGAGCAAGTGAGGGGGTGGCACCAGGCCAAGGCGGGATGCCAGGCAGGGCTGCGAGGCTGGGGGTGCGAGCTGGAGCCGGATCTCCGCAGGCCACCCTGAGGGACTCCACCCGTGCACAAATTTATGCCCCAGTCCTCTAGTAAATAAATAAATGCACTAACATTTGATCCTCACAAAAATTCAAGATTCAAATAATCTCTGAATAGTCAAAATCAATTTAAGGTAAGTACACACAGTACTTCTATTTGCATAATACAGCTTACAGTTTATAGTATACTTGTAAGAGCTTTATATATAACTAGAGGCCCGGTGCACAAAAATTTGTGCACTCGGGGAGGTGGAGGCCCAGCCTGTTACCTCTCGCAGTCTGGGACCTCTAGGGAGATAATGACCTGCTGGCTTAGGCCTGCTCCCGGGTGGCAGAGGGCAGGCCCAATCCCTAGGTGCAGCCCCTGGTTGGGCTCAGAGCAGGGCTGATTGGGGAGTTGGGGCGCCGCCCCGTCATGCACAGAGCAGGGAGATTGGGAGGTTGTGATGCCACCCTCAGTCACGCTCAGGGTAGGGCCAATTGGGGGGTTGGGGCACCGCCCCCTGTCACACTCAAGGCAGGGTCGATGGGGAGGTTGCAGCGCCACCCCCTGTCACGCACAGAGCAGGGCCAATCAGGGGGTTGGGGCGTTGCCCCCTGTCACTCACAGAGCAGGGCCCATCAAGGGGGTTGGGGATCCGTACCCTGTCACGTACAGAGCAGGGTCGATCAGGAGGTTGAGGAGCTCCCCCCTGTCACTCACAGAGTAGGGCCTATAGGGGAGTTGGGGCACCGCCCCCTGTCACACACAGAGCAGGGCCGATCAGGGGGTTGGGGCGCCGCACCCTGTCACACTCAGGGCAGGGCCGATGGGGAGGCTATGGCTCTACCCCATCACACACAGAGCAGGGCCCGTGGGGGGGTTGAGGGGGGATGGGGCACCACACCCTGTCACGAACAGAGCAGGGCGGATAGGGAGGTTGTGGCCCCGCCCCCTGTCACACACAGAGCCGCAGGGCGATCAGGGGGTTTGATGCTGCCCCCTGTCACTCTGATCCCGGTGCCAGGAGGCCTCGCGGCTCCACTGATCCCGGTGCTGGGAGGCATATTACCCTTTTACTATATAGGATAGAGGCCTGGTGCACGGGTGGGAGCTGGCTGGTTTGCCCTGAAGGGTGCTCTGGATCAGGGTGGGGGTCCCCACTGGGGTGCCTGGCCAGTCTGGGTGAGGGGCTGAGGGCTGTTTTCAGGCTGGTGAGTGAAGCTCCCAACCGCTCCTTTTTTTCTTTTTTTCTTTTTTATTCTGGACCAGCTTTAGCTCTGAGGCTTGGCTCCAGCTCTTAGGCCTCCGCTGCTGAAAGCAGGTGTCTGGTTTGTTTGGGTTCTATAATCGAAACACTGTTTCAACTCCAGCTCTGAGATCCCGGCTGGCTGAAAGCAGGTTTCTGGGGTTTTGTTTAGCTTCTATATTTGTAACAATGTTTCAAACTGCAAGCTCAGAGGCTGACAGCGGCAGGCGAGGAATGTTGGAGTCCTCTGTCACTGAAGCAAGCAAGCCTCCTATTCGTTTCAAGCTGCCTGGCTGCCGGCCGCCATCTTGGCTGGCAGTTAATTTGCATATCACCCTGATTAGCCAATGGGAAGGGTAGCGGACCTATGGCTAATTACCATGTTTCTCTTTTATTAGATAGGACTAGAGACCTGGTGCACAAAATTTGTGCACTCGGGAGGGGGGTTTCCCAGCCTGGCCAGTGCCCTCTCACAGTGCAGGAGCCCCATGATCGATCTCCCCAAAGAGGTAAGGCCCGTCCACCCATCCGGGGCTCCTTGATGGATTGCCCCAAAGAGGTAGGCCGGAGCCGGGGGTCTTGCCCCCAGCGTCACCGTGCGGAGCCACCGGGACCTGCCTCTGCGCCGCGCACACAGTGTCAAGTATCCGTCCACCTGCGCATGCCCACTGCGCACGCAGCCTTACTTAATGTTGGGTCAGTAACATCATATTAGATAGAGTAAATGATACTTTTATGTTTTAAAAAAATTCCATCAATGATACCATGAAAATCTATGGTATAGATCAGTGATGGCGAACCTTTTGAGCTTGGTGTGTCAGCATTTTGAAAAACCCTAACTTAACTCTGGTGCCGTGTCACATACAGAAATTTTTTGATATTTGCAACCATAGTAAAACAAAGACTTATATTTTTGATAAAATTATTTTATATATTTAAATGCCATTTAACAAAGAAAAATCAACCAAAAAATTGAGTTCATGTGTCACCTCTGACACGCGTGTCATAGGTTCGCCATCACTGGTATAGGTGTATCCCCAAATTTTTCTTTGCAATTATATAGGGTTGTTGTTTTTTTTAAATAAAGAATGCTTCATGTACTATAAACAGTAAGTCAATATGTGAAATTTCAGTCTTATTAAATATTATGAATTATTAAAGGTATCTACTGCTGTTTCACAATTTACTAGGTGGTCAGGATCAATTTGAATATTACCCTTTTATTATATGGAATAATAAAAGGGTAATATGTTAATTAGACCAGACATTCTTCCAGACAAAGCTGCAGTGGGCAAGGGCCGAGTCAGAGGTAGCAGAGGCCCCTGGCCGTGGCGGAGGCAGGCAGGGGCCAGGGCCAAGGCCCTTGCACAAATTTCGTGCATTGGGCCTCTAGTAGTTAATAATACTGTATTGTGTACATGAATTTTGTTAAGACAGTAGATCTTAAAAGTCTTCATCACAAAAAACATATAACTGTGAGGTGATTGCTGCTAACTTATTGTGTGATCATTTCACTATATACACATATATCAAACCATCATGCTATACAACTGAAACTAATATACTGTTTATGTCAATTATATCTCAATAAAATGGGGAGAAAAAAGTCAGTGTATGAGGTCAGCTAGAATATGTTTAAGTTTCTCTATTACTACCTAGCTCATTCTTGACTTATATGGAATTACCCATATTGCTAAAATTACAATTCTTCTTTTTGAAAATGTTTTTGAAAATTTAATACAGTGCATTCCCTTAAAATAGTTATTTGTAAAGAATTTTAAAAGAAAACCACAAGATAAACCATTTTTTTAAAAAAAACTTCATGTACTCTGAAATGCTTAAGCAGCTTTTTTGGAAATTATATTTTAGGGGAAAAAATCATAAAATTACATTGAGATCATTGTCACCAAAAAATGTTTTATGTGATCAGTTGTGTATTAAATTTGTTTTAAAATTAATTATACATCAAATAATTTATTAAAGTATTTTAAAAATATTAAAGCATAAATATTTAATTTTACTAAGAAAAACTTTTGACACTAAATCTGTTTTTCACTTGGAATCTAAAATGTATAGTTAAAAACCAGCAGGTGTCACTGTGATAACAGATTTTTTTTTTCCCCTCTAAGCAGTTCTGTATAGATGGCTACATAACATCTATGAACAAAGATGTATTAAGAGACAACAAACTTAAGTTGTATCACTGAACAAAAATACCAAAATGTAGGAAAGCATATATAGTATGCCTAGAGGATTAGGAGTACTTAAGAGAATTGTATTTTTTCTTAAATTTCTTCACATCTCAAAGTTTTATTAACAGTAAAAGTACAGTAAAATCCCCCTGCTGATGTTTTGGACTTTATATTGAAGTAGAGAATAGTGTACAATTCACGGGTTACAACAGTGTAACCAAAATTAAATTAAGAAACAGCATTTTCAGTAAATTTTAAAATGGATTTTTAAAAACTTTTGATCTTTTTCTTCAAATTAAGGCAGAGTTATAATTTCTAAATTAACCTTTAGAGACAAAAATATGGTAACTTGTAGAAAATAATAATAGGAATTAAAGAGCTAGTTGTCAGAGTATTTTTTCCCTGCCTGGTATGGAAGCCAAAGTAAAACTTAATAAAACGTTCATTCATTGGAACATTATGCTGTCTCTGGATTCTATTCTGAGAGAAACAATAGCACTCCACCTTAAAGAAATTTGTAATTGAGTTGTGTACATACAATAATAAAATAGAAAAACCAAGATTATGATATTAAATAAGATACTAAAAGCCATGATATACAAAGCAAGCAGATTATGATTAAGTGAATTCCAGTAGGAACTATCTTTGAATTATAATCAAAGATTATAATAAAAATAAAACTTTAATTGAGTAGGGCTTAGAGCAGTGATGGCAAACCTTTTGAGCTTGGCGTGTCAGCATTTTGAAAAACCCTAACTTCACTCAGGTGCCGTGTCACATACGGAAATTTTTTGATATTTGCAACCATAATAAAACAAAGACTTATATTTTGATATTTATTTTATATATTTAAATGCCATTTAACAAAGAAAAATCAACTAAAAAAATGAGTTTGCGTGTCACCTCTGACACGCGTGTCGTAGGTACGCCATCCCTGGTTTAGAGAATGAAAAAGAATGGCAAAATACCTGATTTAGTTTAGTTAAATAAGCATTTAAAAATTTTTATTGATTGATTTTAGAGAGAAAGAAACATCAATATTTATTATTCCACCCATCCATGCACTCATTGGTTAGTTTTTGTATGTGCCCTGACGGGATTGAACCCGCAACATCGGTGTATTGGGGTGACAGTCTAACCAACTGAGCTGCCCAGCCAGGGGTTCAGTTTAGTTCAATAAGCATTTATGGGGCACCTGTGTTCCATCCACTTTACTAGTATATTCCTGGACAGATACTAGGGATCCTAACAAACACAGATGGAAATACTGGGAAATTCAAATGCTAATAGACTTCTTTGATGTTGAAAATAGAGGTAGATAAGACTGGAAATTGTAACATGCATTGGTTTGAGAGTCAGAAGTCCTGGGTTTTAGTCATGTTTCTGTCACTAAGTATTTTTTCCCTTGTGTGTGGATTATGTGTGCCCTCCTGTTATAGTTCAGCCTTGATTTCTCTTGGCGTGTTCATGGGTGAGGTTGGCCCTCAGCCTGGTTGACTATGAAGATCTCCCCCCAACCACAGTTTAAGAGCTGCTGTATGGGGGTTGACCCCAGGACAGGTACCTGCTGAGATCTCCCTTTGTGTTGTGTCACCTGGGGAGCTAATTGAGTGGTACTCTGGTGGTCTGAAGACAGCCTCCAGATGTGTTGGTTCTATGACTTTGGGGAGGGAATCTGGTGCAGGTCAATGTCAGATGCTGCCTATGACTGGCCCTAGGCTACCTATTAGAAGCCACAAAGGGATCCACAGTTAGTAGCTGCCTCTGCTGGGCATCAGTGTGCGTGGGAGGGGCCAAGTTCTGAACCGTGGCCAGCTGCCACCAGTACTGAGTCTGAAGCAGGTCAGCAAAAGGTCCAAGGTATGCTGAGATCTGCCACTGCCAGGGCAGACACTCTTCCTTCCTCGGGTTAAACCAGAGCTGTTCTGAAAACACACCTATTATTGCCCATATGCAAGAAGTTGTGCAGATATTTCATTAGCAAAGAAGGTTTTTTTCTTGGAGTCGCAGGGCATTGCAGTCTGCTAATTGCAGTTATGGTGGGTCACACAGGAGTCCTGAGAGCAAAAAGAAGTAAGTTCCAGCCCTGGCCGGGTAGCTCAGTTAGTCGGAGCATCGTCTTAATATGTCAAGGTTGCAAGTTTGATCCCTAGTCAACAAATCTCTCTCTCCCTTTCTGTCTCTCTCTAAAATTAATAAATAAATAATTGTATAAAAGGGAAAAAAGGAAGTTCCTTTTTAGATGGGAAAAGGAAGTGTATGGGATGGGCTGTTACATCCATAGAGCTATGTTTTAAACAGAGTTCTTTCTATAGGGCTTTCTGATGACATACCACATGCTCCTCCCATGGCCCTCCTGATTCTTGTCTTGGTTAAAGTATCATACATGTTGACAGTACTAAATCTTGCTTGATTTAAGATTCTCATTTCAAATGCAAGTAATTTTATCTATCATAGCCTTTGACCTGGTCGACAGTTATTCATTGTTTCAAAGACTTTACACATATTGTCTCATTACATCTTCACAACAATTCTATGAAGTTGATATCATTATCATCTCCATTTTGCAGTGAAAAACCTGTGACACACAGAGACTGAACAACTCTCCAAAATCACACAGAATGTGGCACAGCAGAAGAGTCCAGCAGAACTTGACTCCAAAGCCAAATTTCTAACCAGCCCCATAAACTGGTCTAGTTTCCATCTGGTATGAAAACAGGTCTGGAGAGGTAGAGCAAGGGCCGGCTGGTGTGCCTCCGTGGTTGAGCATAGACCTATGAACCAGGAAGTCACGGTTTGATTCTCGGTCAGGGCACATGTCTGGGTTGTGGGCTCAATCCCCAGTAGGGCCGTGCAGGAGGCAGCCAATTGATGATTCTCTCTCATCATTGATGTTTCTGTAGAGTAGAGGAAGAGGGAGGAGTTTGGGCTTTTCCTTTGAAAACCTTGGGGCCAGTGCACCTGAGTGCCCAGCAGCTACCACTGTGTGCTGTAACAGACTGCCTGTTCCTGTCACTAAATTTACACAGGAACTTAAACACATCACTTAGACAATTTTCTCAGCATTTCCAGCTTTAATAAGTTGTCATTTTTCTGTAGGTAATGAATCTATTAGAGTAAGTGGCATGATGGAAATGATCCAGGAAGGTTACTCTATAGATCCAGCTGTGTGATTGATAGAGGAAATCACTACCCTACACATGGATTTCTTAGAATGTGGCTGAAAATAGCAATTCCTAGTCTAGACAGAGTAGGGATAGAGATGAAGCTCTTACTTTGGAATTTAAGATAGTGGGAATTTTTTAACATCCATATATAGATATGTCTATGTACTGTTTACATTATGACAAATACTAGCACAGCTGCAGATTTAGGTAATTGGCTCTATTGCGTTTATTTATATATATGATATACATAAATATTCATAACTGTTATCCCAAGTGACTGAATTTTTTTTTCTTTTGACAACACTAAGCACTATAAACTAGGAAAATAAAAAAGATGTTAGATATCAAAAATGTATCTTTGTCTAGATAAATTTTTTTTATATAATTTGAAAATACTATGGGGTTTTATTAAGCAGCTACCCCTATATAAGGATTTCCCATTTCCTTTCCCAGAAGACTAAATTGTTCAAGAATAAAGAATGTGTTTTATGCTGTTTTATATCCCATGCTTAGAACATGTGCTATGTATCTAAAAAGGAAAGTTCTCTCCCTGTTGTAAGGCTGGTCCTGAGTTTAACTGAGGAAGATTTGAATTGTCCTTGCTGTTTACAGTTGTTTTATAGTGATTGAGTATGCAGGTAAATACTAGATGAAGGTGTTTAATTATTTTTAGTCTAAAGCATTAGGTTCGTCTATCACCAGCTAATTTATGATATTTGCTTGTTGTCTCCGGAAAACTTTTAAGGTAAACTATATATGGTGAAAGTAGAAACTTGAAATCTTATCTCTTTGGACAAAAAAACACAGTTATTCCCAGTCAACACACTTTTTTTGTTGTTCTTACAAATGTAGGTTATATGGTTAGAACTTGCAGTGAATCTCCGGATAAGAATAGTGTTGTACATAGTGATCAGGCTCTTGGCCTGCAAAGATGGGATGGCCCAGCATAGGAACAGTAGTGTGTAATGTTCTAAGCTAGTAATCAGCCACTATATTTAATGGTGTGTTTTTTTTTTTGAGGTGTGTGCCCAGAGTTTCAGCTTGTGGGACCTGGACTGTATGTACCCTTCTTGATGAAGCTCCAGCAGTGTGTGGCCAGATAGGAACAGGGGTCACAGAGTCGCTTAGTTCTGAAGGGAAGAGGCTTCTAGTTTAGGCTGAATCCTCTGTCCCCAGGCTACTTCCTTCCTTCCTGTTGTTACATCAACTGTCTCAAAGCAAAGTTCTCCATCTCACTTCCAAATGAAGTCTCGCTTCTCTCTTCTCTGGTGCTGAGATTTTCAAGTTTTTAATAGGATTTGTTGAGAATAAGAAGTAGGTGAGAGAAGCAGCCCTCCCCACCGCCACCACACAGGCCTGTTTTTAAATGTACTGAGATGACAGTGATAGTTCTTTAAACCCATCACTGGAAAGAGGTGCCCCAATTCGCAGAATCAGTGAGCATCCATGCATTTGTCCTTGGTTCTCTAAGTGTGGGATATTCTGTCAGGTGACTACGGTGCTGAGGTTGCTGCCCACAAGCTTACACGGGTGCTGGAGAAATGACAAGTGAGGGTGGAAAGCAGCCTCCAAGGGTTTATTTTCCATTTCTTTCCCTTTCTTTCTTGCTCAGGCTCATCCTGCATCACAGCCCATGAAGTGAGGCAGGGTGGTGTGGAGACCCCAGGTTCCAGTGGTGTCTGCAAGGGTAACAATACAGCAACTCGCCTTCCTCTCACGAATCTGCTCTATGTGTCTCTTGTACTGATCTTGGGTTTATTGTCATAGTCTCATGTAGGTATTTCATTAAAGACACAGAGCAGCCGAAACCGGTTTGGCTCAGTGGATAGAGCGTCGGCCTGCGGACTGGAAGGTCCCGGGTTCGATTCCGGTCAGGGGCGTCTGCCTGGGTTGCGGGCACATCCCCAGTAGATGTGCAGGAGGCGGCTGATCGATGTTTCTCTCCCATCGATGTTTCTAACTCTCTATCTCTCTCTCCCTTCCTCTCTGTAAAAAATCAGTAAAATATATTTAAAAAAAAAAAAGACACAGAGCAGACCATACATGAGTCCTAGAATGTGTGGACATTACTCTATATTAATCACCTGGAAAGTGGGGATTCTGAGAGAGGACCAGATGGGTGTGATGTGAGAGCCTCTCTCCACCCCTTCCCTCTCCTTTCTCATAAGGACTTTCGGAAGTCCAGTCCACGAGCACTTGTTAGCATTCCCAGTGGGCAGGTCACAGAAAACCTCTGCCACATGGAGGGAGTCAGGGAGGAGTGCCTGCGCCAGAGATGAGTGCGTTATGCGTTCTAAACCAGATCATCTAGTTATACTAGTATTTTATTTTGTGGCTATTTCTATGATGTAACCCCTAAATCTTCAGTGAAACCTTGTTCAAATGCTCCAACCTGATCTCAGCTGTGTGGCGGGAATTAAGGAAGGAGCTGTTTATGTATTTCCATTTTTGCACAAGGATGAAAAGATAAAAATGTAGAGATTGTGCAAGACCATTAACTTATTCTACAAATGTGTTAAAACTGCCACCGAAACCCAAGATGCCCACCCAGGCTCCACATTTACCCGTTAGCTACTGCTCAGTTTACCCGCTTACGTTGATAGCCCAATGCCTGGAAGAGCTATAGATATCTGCTGCTGTCTCCACTCACCTTCCCTTGTATCTCCCTTGAGCCCTTTCCTCCACTGACAGCCCTCTGTTCAGTCACCAGCAGCCTCCACGGAGCCGAATCCATGATTGATCCTGAGTTCATGTTGGTCTGTCTCAGCAGTTGACACGGTGGATTACTCCCTCCTTCTAGAAGTAGTTTCTTCATGTGACTCTCTGATTGGATATTCCTGATTTGCCTTTTACCTCTCTGGGTCTTCCTCTTCTTTCCAGCCTCTCATTTTGATGTGCTTCAAGGTCAGACCTCCAGTCTAGTCTCTTCCCTGCAGCCAGTCCCTGACGTTAACTGTCAGCTCCCCAGTCTGTACCTTCAGCCCTGACTTTCCCCTCTCACTTTCCATTGTTTGATTAGCATCTCCACTTAGATAGGTCTAAAAAGGTAACTTCAGTGTCGAAACAGAACTCTTGATGCCCCTCCCAAACCTGCCCCTGCCTCAGGCTTCCCCACCTCAGCGTACAGCACTGCTACTAATTCAGCTGCTTGGGTCACATTCTAGGCACCCTGCTCATCTTCCGTCACACCCACATCCAGCCCAGCAGTTGGCTAAGTGGATGCTGCCTTCCTAATATATCCTGAATCTAATCACTACTTCAGCTTGTCTAATTACTGCTTCTTAACCAGTCTCCTTGCTTTCATTCTTGACATGACCCTGATCCACTTTCCATGCAGCAGCCATGTCTCTTTCAGAAAATATGCATCAGAGCATATTTTCTTAGAGCCCTCTAATGACCCCTCTCCCACTCAGTAAAATCCATACTCCCTGGCATGGCCTGGGAGGTCCGTCTATGTCACATTTTACCTCCCACCCCTGTGGACCTTGCTTAGATTCATTAAGCTGATCTTCAAACATATCCAGGCCCATTCCTACCCAGAGCCTCTGACGGACATGCTCCTCCCCCAGCTCCTCCAAGGACTCCGCCATCACTTTCTTTAGCTCTCAGTTCAGATGTCCCCTCGGAGAGTCCTTCCCTGACCTCTCAGTCTAAACAGCACTCTCACATTTGTATCTAATGGCTCCCCAACTAGAATGTAAACTCCATGAGGGAAGGAACCTTGTCTATCTTATCCATTCTGTATTCCTAATGCCTAGTATGTGAGAGTTATTGATTGACTGGATGGATGGAGGGACAAATGGATGGACAGATGGGTAGATGGGTAGATGTGCTATAGTCTAGCACTCTTTTCATCTGGATTTTGTCACATCTGACTTTTTGAAATTGTAATATGAAAAATTGAGGTATTTCTAAATAGCTATATTCTACATTTGGTAGTGGATTTTTAAAAGCATTTAAATCCTGGCTGGTATTACTCAGTGGTTAGAGTGGTGGCCCACATACAAAAGAGTTGCAGTTTGATTCCCAGGCAAGGGCACACACCTGGGTTATAGGTTTGATCACACTCTCACATCAGTCTCTCTCTCTCTCTTTTTCTCTCTCTCTCTCCCCCCCCCTCTTTTTCCCCTTCCTTCCACTCTCTAAAAATCAATGGAAAAAATATCCTCTCATGAGGATTAACAAAAAAATAAAAATAAAATCAAAAGCATTTAAAGATAATACATCCTTAAATGTTTGAATGACAGTGCTAGGCATAGATATTCCATGGAAATGGTTTCCTCTTAATTAAAGTACTAGAGGCCCGGTGCATGACATTCTTGCACTCAGGGGGGACCCTCAGCCCGGCCTGTGCCCTCTCGCAATCCGGGAGCCCTCAGGGGATGTCTGACTGATGGCTTAGGCCCACTCCCTGCAGGCCTAAGCCATCAGTCGGACATCCTTAGTGCTGCCGCAGAGGCGGGAGAGGCTCCCACCACCTCCGCTGTGCTCGCCAGCCGTAAGCCTGGCTCAGGGCTTCTGGCTAAGCAGCGCTCCCCCTGTGGGAGTGCACTGACCACCAGGGGCCAGCCCCTGCATTGAGTGTCTGCTCCCTGGTGGTCAGTGTGCATCATAGCAACCGGTCATTCTGCCGTTCGGTCGATTTGCATATTACCCTTTTATTATATAGGATCATATAGTAACAGCATACTCTCCAGGGAAAAATAAAACCTCCCTAAAGCAGGAACTATAGAAAATTAATTTTAAATCATGGTAGAGACTCTATCATGATTTTAAAAAAAAAAATTTGGAACATTTCATTATATAGACAGACTATTCAAATAATAATCTATATTTATAAAAGCCCAGCAACCATTATGACGGAATAACTGGAACAACTGGTCGCTATGATGCACACTGACCACCAGGGAGCAGATGCTCAATGCAGGCACTGCCCCCTGGTGGTCAGTGCACTCCCACAGTGGGAATGCCATTCAGCCAGAAGCTGAGCTCAGGGCTGGCGAGCGCAGCGGTGGTGGTGGGAGCCTCTCCTGCCTCCACAGCAGCACTAAGGAGCAGCGAGCCAAGCAGTAAGGAGCGAGCAGGTGGGCAGTAAGGAGTGAGCAGGTGGGTGGTTAGGAGTGAGCAGGAGGGGTCCCAGATTGTGAGAGGGCGCATGCCAGGCTGAGGGATGCTCCCCCCCGCCCCAGTGCACAAATTTTGTGTACTGGGCCTATAGTCTCTAATAAGAAGAGATGTGACCACTGTATGCTCCTGGATTGTGAGAGGGCGCAAGCCGGGCTGAGGGTCCCCCCTGAGTGCAAGAATGTCATGCACTGGGCCTCTAGTACTTTAATTAAGAGGAAACCATTTCCATGGAATATCTATGCCTAGCACTGTCATTCAAACATTTAAGGATGTATTATCTTTAAATGCTTTTGATTTTATTTTTATTTTTTTGTTAATCCTCACAAGGGGATATTTTTTCCATTGATTTTTAGAGAGAGTGGAAGGAAGGGGGAAAAAGGGGGGGAGAGGGAGAGAGAGAGAGAGAGAGAGAGAGAGAGACTGATGTGAGAGTGTGATCGAACCTATAACCCAGGTGTGTGCCCTTGCCTGGGAATCAAACTGCAACTCTTTTGTATGTGGGCCACCACTCTAACCACTGAGTAATACCAGCCAGGATTTAAATGCTTTTAAAAATCCACTACCAAATGTAGAGGAGTTCAAATTCCACCTCTTGTGCCAGGAAACTAGGTGACTATGGGCAAGTTACTTACCTCTCTGTGCCTCAGCTTCTTCATCTGTAAAACAAAGGTGGTGAAAGTAACAAGACATACCTTATAAGTTTGTTTTGAGGATTAAATGAGTTACCTTATATAATATTTTAAAACATAGCCTGATATATGTGCTATACTTAATGTTTGCTTTTATGAGAATTTTATCACCATCATCATTGATTCTAGGTGCCCATTTGGGAATTCACTCTTTATAAGCCATCCGTAAAAGGTTGACAGGTCATGACCATAAGTAGTTTAAACTTCTTGAAATGAAGTCCAAAGTGGTTCCCCTTGGAGCACGTAGGTGGGTTAGACTGCTTTCTATGGTCTTAAAATACACATTAAAGCCAAGGAAGCACTAGTTTTGTAAATCCTTAGCTGGCACACCCATCCAGCTGGTACCACAAATGATGTCACGGTTCAGGAAGATCAGCTAATATATTCCATGGAACCAAAGGCACTTCTCAGGATAGAATGTGTCTTACTTCTAGTTCCCAGGCTGGCCTTTGATTCAGACCCAAATTGGAGGAAAATCTAGCCTCGCAAATAGGTCTCTGCTGAACCCAACTTGATAATTTACCAAAGTTATTTATTACCACATTTAGTAATTTGGGTGAAATTTCTCATTTTTCAAAACATGTTTTCCTTACACCCTTTTGAAAGAATGTTATTGGTATGTGGGTTGGTTGTCTGGAGCCAGCCTCTTATCTAGAGACCAGATGCAAAAGTCTGAGTTCAGCGAAGTGGCTTAGACTGCGTGCTTCTGTTTTGTTTTGTTTAATAAGCATGCACGAGTCTCGTTAAAACACAGTGCTACCCCCATCCAGGAACAATGCTGCACATATCATTTCCTGAAATAATGGAGTTGGAAGGCAATTATCTACTCACAAAACAGGCTGAAACAACAGTTCCTGATATTCTTCTCAAATACTTTAACTTCCCAAGGAATCCGGAAAAAATAATTCCATGAGACAGTGTTGTGAATGAAGGTATGACATTTCAGTTTCCTTCGCTGGAATCCAGGAACCAGCAGTCATGAATTAATTACTGCCCACTCGCGTTCCTGAGAGGCTCCGGCCTGGGGGTTGTTTGTCTGCTTAGGGAACACCGTCCTGCCTTCTAGCCTCTTGTGACACGATGCCTGGCGTTCCTTTGTGTGCACTTCTGGGAACCATTCCAGAGATTACCTGCAGCTCTGGAACTATGCTTATTTGTGGCCTTGTTTTCCATTTACTCCTAAAGAGAACTTGGGACTTCTGCTTCAGACTTTGCAGATAAGAAATGTACGTTCATTCTAGAAAAAAACGAATACCTATTTCACCAAAACATGTTTTCAAGTAGGAAAGAAAGAGCGAGCTGTTTTGTGGGTTGGGAGGGATTCCTAATAAGAGCTGTCTGCTCTGTGATCCTGAACAATCTGGACATTGCCAAGATGGCTTACTGATGTTCATGGCAAGAAATAGCAATTAGGAAGATTTCTAATGCCTTCTGGAATTCTCATCTGGAGGAAAACTGGCACAAAGGATTCTTATATCAGGGATGCATACACAGGCTTTCTTTTTCATGTGCTGAGAAAAAATTGGGGACAGTCATCTGGATATTGAGTCTATACAATGCCAATTATAAAGCTATTTAGAAACTTCCAGAAGACTGCCTGTCTCGAATTTCATCTTATTACTTGACTTTGTGTTGACATATCGTTTCTATGAAGTAGAAGGTATAATACATGGTGTTTAAGTGTCACAGGAGTGACATTTAGCAGAATGAGGAGAAACTTGAGGCACTGTAACATTACTTAGGGAGGTTGTATAAGCTGTCTGCAGAATTTTTTCACAGAAAGACACTTTTCCATCTGGCTTGGTTGGGTATTCATAAATCTTTCCCCTGTCTGACAGCTTTAGTGTCTTTTCATTCTGTAACATCACAATCAAATTGCTTGGCATTTTCTCTAATGAAATATATGACTTTTAGAAGTGTACTTGAAATTTGCATTTAAAATTGTCTATTTCTGATAGCTAAGATTTGGACACAGCCTTAGTGCCCATCAGCAGATGAGTGGATTAAAAAACTGTGGTACATCTACACAATGGAATACTACGCTGCTATAAAAAAGAACTTTTACCATTTGCAACAACGTGGATGGAACTAGAGAGCATTATACTAAGTGAAATAAGCCAGCCGGAGAAAGATAAATATCACATGATCTCACTCATATGTGGTATATAATGACCAACATAATTTGATGAACAAGAATAGATCAATCTAGAGACAATTAGTGGGGTGGCAGGGAGGGATTAGAGAGCAACCAAAGGACTGTATGCATGCATATTAGCATAATCCATGGACATAGACACTGGGGCAGTGGGGGCTTGCCCAGGGTGGGAATGCCTGGGGCGGGGGGGCGGGCAATTGGGGAAAAAGGAGACATATGTAAAACTTTAGACAATAAAAATAATAATTTAAAAAATTGTCTATTTCTGGTTGTTAGAATTGACCAATTCTTTGGAAATAGTGGGAAAAGCTATATTGAGGTTTTCTTCCTTCAAGTTGTCTTTCCATTTAGCCTGACCCTTACTTAGCTGAGCAGTGTGGTTGGCACCCTTCGTCTGGCGCCTAATGACCACATGTCCACATCAAAGAATTTCTTACCACATGACACTGTCTCCTTTTGACCCCCACTGACTTTTTAAGTCTATACATTCAGAATGTATAGTTGGGAATGATCAATTTGTTTCATTAAAAAGATATCTCTTCTTGGACTTTTGGCTAAGATTATGTGTGAAAGGATAACAGGTAAAATTAACAACATTTAAAGAAGAGTCCCTGTCAAAAGCTAAAAGTCAAAATAGGGCTTGTGCCCCTGCAAGTAATGGACAGGAAGTAGGCCAGCCAGTTCTGGGGTGAGGCCTTTCGGGATGGAAGAGGGCCACACCTAAGGCCCTGGCGCTTTATTCCTCCTGGGGAGCCTGCTGCCTGGGGCTCAGTGGTCTTAGGGCTACTTTAAGAACTTAGAATGAACTGGAACCTTACATCAGCTGTCATTACATGTTGGCTCTAGTTTGTATCAGTGGAATCATTTTTGGCTTCTTATCTTGGCTTGCTCCCAGGATCGTCTTAATGCAATAGTTAGCCAGTTCTATAAATTCCAGTTACCTTAATAGTCTTTATGACTCCCTCAGGGGGAAGTCATCTGCTCTGAGTAATCGACACATGTGTGAAGCACTTAGATCGTAATGGCTGCCATTGATATTTAAGCATGGGTACTATTAACGTTCTCTAGTATCAACATTATTTCCTTGGTAATGTAGCAGTTCAGTAAGACTTCTACCTTTTTAAACACCAAGAGTTTGTTACCTTCAACAACAAGGTGCATCACAAGCACGAGGTACCTAAACATGCTAAGCACATAAAGTAGGAAAGTTCAAGTTTGTTCCTCATTTTCAATTCGTTGTTACCCGGGCTGGATACATGATACATCATGAATCTGTATTTACCTTAATACCTGTTTATGAGCATTTTAAAATACAGTATGAAATTTTTTCTAAAGCAAGATCTATCCTAGACTGCACCCAGGGGGCTACATCGCTAATCCAGTCAGCATTTATCTGATTCTTATGATGTAAATGAGAGGGATGTAAATGAGGTATAATGTGTGGATACTGCCTGTGAGAACCTTTAGTCAGTGGTTCTCAACCTTCCTAATGCCGTGACCCTTTAATACAGTTCCTCATGTTGTGGTGACCCCAACCAGAAAATTACTTTTGTTGCTACTTCATAACTGTAATTTTGCTACTGTTATGAATCGTAATATAAATATCTGATATGCAGGATGTATTTTCATTGTTATAAATTGAACATAATTAAAGCATAGTGATTAATCAGAAAAACAATATGTAATTATATATGTGTTTTCTGATGGTCTTAGGCGACCCCTGTGAAAGGGTCGTTCGACCCCCAAAGGGGTCGCGACCCACAGGTTGAGAACCCCTGCTTTAGGTGAAGAAGCAAAGGCTAATTTAAATGACATAGTAAACAATCTAACACTAAAGTTCAGAACCCTAGGATTGCACAGGAGGAAGAAATCACGGAGGCTGAAACAGTTTATCCCCTCTCCCAGGAGGTTTCATGGAAGAGGCAGGTGGGAGAGATGAGTGGAATGTAATGGGACAGGAAAGAGGCAGAAACATTTATGGAGCCTCTTTTGAATGCCATATTCTCTGACAGTAGCTCCACGTGCATAGTCTCATTAATCCTGCAGAACAGACATTTGCATCCCGGTTTAAATATGAGAATAAGAAGGATTGGGGACATTAAGTAGCTTGTTCAGGTTTGTACAACTAGCCAGTTGCTATTAAGTAATTAAGACTACTGACTCTGAATTCCAGGCCGTTTTGGATTTGAATCCCATCTCCTGTGCTGACTGGTGTGATTCATTTCTTTGTGATTCAGTTTTTTCACATGTAAACTGGGGGAAATCATAACAGCTACCTCATGGTGTAGTGTGATGAAGAAACTACTTACTGAGACAAAGAACCTAACATTCTTTCTGATATACTGTAGCTATTCAATAAATGTATATATAATATGTGTGTGTGTGCACAGAAATTGAGAGAGAGAATTTGACTGAGATTCACACCTACATTTTGTCTGACTCCAAAATTTATACTTTTTTTTGCTTGTATTACCCTGCAGAGAGTGCAGGTAGAAAATTCCAGACAGAATTAAGAACAAACATTTTGTCTGCTAAAGAAAGGTAAAGCCTTCTTCGTGCTGAAGTAGGGTTGGGTTGGTGAAGTAATGAAAAAGTGATTGGATAAAATCAGAGGGAAGTCAATTATTCGGGGCCTTAGCAGCCAGGCAGAGGACTTGAGACTAGATGCCATAGGGACCCGGAGAGCCAGCTGGTTTGTGGAGGGGCGGGGGGGGGGGGGGGGGGGGGGGAGGGAAGATGAAAGTGCTGCCCTAAGCATGTATGGGGTAAGGGTGGGGTGTGGGAAGCCAGCTTGGGAAGCTGCCAGTGAAGAGTGAGGTAATGTCCTGCACTGGGGGGAATAATGAAGAGTCAAAGAAAGGACACGCTGAGGGGAGGCTGGTACTGGCGGCTCCACCTCCTGGGTGGTCAGAGCTGCCTTAGCTGCTCTCAGACCCTGCCCATGACTGATGCCCCAGTGCCCTGGTTTCTCCACTGTAGGCCTTAAACTACAATTCAGGTGACACTGGTTAGCAAAATTATACAGGTTTCAGGTGCACAATTCTACAACACATCATCTGTACACTGTATTGTGTGTTCACCAACCTGAGACAAGTCTCCATCACCGTTTATACCCCCAAACCTTCTCCACCTCCTGCCACCCTCTCCCCTCGGCTATCACCACACTGTTGTCCGTGTCCGTGAGATTTTCTCTTTTTACAGTAAACTTTAACTAAAAATGATTATGTCTTCATGAAAAGAAGAACTTAATAATGTTTTATTCTAGATAAATCACAAAATAAAATGAGTGAGAAAATATAGTGAACCAGAGAGTCTCTTACAGCGTAATATTTTGGCTTAAGCAAGCCTCACATACTTTTTATTTTATTTTATTTTATTATTTTATTTTATTTTATTTTATTTTAATGGTGTGGGGTGGGGTGGTGGTGGTGGTGGTAGAAGCCTCACATACTTTTTAAATGCCTACCTGTAATTTACTAAAGACAGGAAATTGACTACTCAAAAGACTTGACATTTCTGATTGTATATCCCATTTTCTAATACAGTAATACCCCACCTTCTTTGCAATGTAGACTGCTGGTTATATATACAGATTATTGTTATATTCAACCAGTCACTGGAATAAAGGAATTGTGATAACAATAGTAATAGTTATATCAAGTTAGGAAAGAGTATATCATAATTAAGAATATGGAATTGGAACCAAATTTGGTAGTACCCACAAACCTCTAGTGGTTCCAGTTGGTTTGTTCATGTAACTCATATTGTTTTTTTCATCTTGTTTGTTTTGCTCTGTTAGGTGTTAGGGGTTGAGTACTGACCTTACTCCTCACTAGCTAAATAAACTTAGCATTTTACTTTAACTTCTCTAACTCTCAGCTTTCTCATTTGGTTGCCACAAGGGCTAGACTGGATAATATTTGTATCATACAGTATTGGTACATTTAAAATGCTCAGGCCTGGCTGGTGTGGCTCAGTAATTAAGTATTGTCCTATGAACCAGGAGGTCACAGTTCAATTCCTGGTCAGGGCATAAGCCCGGGTTACAGGCCCGGTCCCCAGTGTGGGGGGGTTTAGGAGGCAACTGATCAATGATTCTCTCTCATCATTGGTATTTCTATCTCTCGCTCCCTTTCCCTTCTGCTCTGTAAAATAAAAATTAAAAATATTTTTAAAAAATACTCAGTAAATATTAGTACTTAAAGTTGTATCATACATTATCCTATATAATAAAGTGGTAATATACAAATTGACCATCATGCCCTCACACAAGATGGCCACCCCCATGTGGTCAAAGATGGCCACCACAAGATGGCCAGCAAGGGAGGGCAGTTGGGGGCAACCAGGCATTCAGGGGAGGGCAGTTAGGGGCAACCAGGCCCACAGGGGAGGACAGTTGTGGGGGGACCACACCTGCAGGGGAGAGCAGTTAGGGGCAACCAGGCCCGCAAGGGAGGACAGTTGCGGGGGACCACACCTGCAGAGGAGGGCAGTTAGGGGCGACCAGGCCGGCAGGGGAGCTGTTAGGCATCGATCAGGCTGGCAGGCAGGAGCAATTAGGGGCGATCAGGCAGGCAGACAGGCAGGTGAGCGGTTAGGAGCCAGCAGTCCCAGATTGGAGAGGGTGCAGGCTGGGCTGAGGAACACCCCCCAGTGCACAAATTTCATGCACCGGGCCTCTAGTAGTTTATAAAAAATAAACTTGCTCACATATTTATTTCATTTGAACCTGTCAGTTCTGTGAAGTAGGCAGGAAAGGTGTTCTCATCTGACTTTAAAAGTTGAAAGAGGTGGTAAGTAACAACCAAAGTTAACAAATGACAAATCAAGGACTCAAAGTCTGGTGCTCTTTCCTTGAGATTTTTCAGCTGCACATATCAAAACCAAGACGGTGGTAAGGAGCTCTGGCTTTTGTGAATTTGAGAGCAGGTCCCTGATGGCAGTGTTTCCTAGTGCCAGCCCAGACATGATAACACAGTTTTCCAGTCTGTGTTATTCAGATTGTCAGGCTAGATGGGGAAATGAGAAATGAGGGCCCGTTCAGTGAGTTTTAATAGAGTTAAATTTATTCAACTTAAAGGACTGCCTTTTACTCTAAGGTTATAGTTTTCTTACTCTTTGGTGTTAACATATTCTTATGAAATGACGACAGAACAGTTATTTTTTTTTGTTAGCACCCTTAGTTGATGTAATAGAACTTTGACAAATCACAACTCTAGTGTGATTTCATTATTTTATGTATTAAAGTTTAAGTTTACAGTGTTATTTAGTTTATCTCTTTAAAGCAGTAAAACCAGGCCCTTGGATTTTTACACAATTTTGGTTTTATCTCTATTTTTTATTATCCAGGTCACTGATTTTTAGATCTTGGCAGAAGTCACAGCCATTTTGAGAATCTGATAACTATGGATTCCTCTCACTATCTCAAACCCCCAGAAAGCACATACACAAACAATGATTGCTACAAGTTGAGTAATTCACAAACTGGACGGCACCTAAAGACCTCAGGTGGTTCTGTTGGCAGCAGCAAGAACATCCCCAGGTGTGTTCGACTGGTGGGCTCAGACCACAACCTCAGTACCTGAGTTCTGACTAGGAGAGAATTCAGAGCCAAGACTCAAACTCTTTAGAAAGTCACAGAGGTAGAAGTGATTTGTAAAAGAAATGGGCTTAGAAAACAAGTTACAGAGGCAAAGAAAGGGCCGTTGGAGCTTAGAAATGAGAAAGGTCAAGGTGATGTGCCTGGCAGGAAGGAGGGAAGGAGGGGAAAGGCCCAGCGTGCTTCCTGGGGGAGAGTGCGCTGGATCCTCCTCCCTCCTAAGGGTGGTTAGGGTGGAAATCTTAGGGGAGGTCCCGGGGGAGGATCTCAATAGAATATTCATCCGCTTTCTAGGGGTGTCCTTTCAGGGTCTAGGTCTCCACTGATTGATTGTTGGCACCAGGGCAGGGGGTCATTATTCAGTGCAGCTGGTCCTGTGGTCAGCTGTGGTGTCGATTCTCTGGTTTGCTGGGCCTGGAGCTGAAATGCAACTGAGACCTAGATGTTATCTCTAGGGAGGAAGGGTCAGGGGATCCAAACCAAGAGATCAGTGGTAAGCTAGGGGAGAAAAGGTCACCCTGGGGATGAGGTCCGGCCCTACAATTGTCCATTGCTGAGCATCTGGGGCTTTTCACCCTGGTGATCTTCTATTCCCGGCCCGCTGACCTTGCTCTGCCTGCCACAGTTCTAGTTGTTTGTTCATGTAACCCATTTTGTTTGTTTTTTTTCATCTTGTTTTGCTCTGTTAGGCATTGGGGCTTATCCAGGGGAGATTTGTTTTACAGGAGACTATGTGGAAGGGCCAGTGTCAGAACCCAATGTTTGTTTGGAGGGTCCTACACCTTGTCAGGCTTTTCAGCTAAAACTAGCATTTGATGGACGATTGTAAAATATGTTTAGAATATGTTATCTTGGCAAGGGATGGGGAATGAGGACTCATACAATTGGTGGTGAGAGTATAAATTGATGTAACTTTTTCAGAGGGCAACTGGAAATATCTATCAACATTTAAAATGCACATACTTGTATGTTGAGACATGTATACAGATATCTTTGTTGGAGCTTTTCATATATGGGCAAACTACTAGAAACACATAAATATCTATCAATATGGAACTGATTAAATAAATTATGGTATAGTCAAGATGGGATACTATGAAGCCATGAGAAAGGATGGAGTGGCACTATTTATGACCAAATGGAATGATCTCCAAGACAGATCATTATGTGGAAATTCATTTGTAAAGGAGGCAGTGCACACAAACGTGGGCGTGGGTATTTCTGGAGCACACACCCGCAGCTGGTAGTAATGGCTGGCTCGGAGGTAGGGACTGGGGAGACAAGGGTATGCAGTAGGAGAGATACTTACTTTTTCTATTTATTATGATGCCTAAATAATTTTAATCAGGTCCTTGTACTACGTGTTTGATTTCTTTAAAAGCTAGTTTAAAAAAAAAGAATTTATTATAAAAATTACTATGCAATATGAGAAAAAGAGGTTAGATGGCATTTAGATTAAACTGCCTAACTGAAAGGGGATGATACAAAATGAACAGACTTTCCTTTTTGCCTGTTCCCTAATGTGAGAACAAGGGGCACCTGATGGAGTTAAGAACTGGTAAGTGAATAAATCAAAGGAAATAGTTTTTCACACAGTATGTGGCCAGTCTAAGGAATTTACCGCCACAGGCAGTCCTAGGGTCAAATATTGTGGCTGGAATTTTTTTCTTTTTTGGAAGTCTGGTCACTTATGCCCAGTCATAACATTTGTAGTTATGCAAGAAAAGATAAGGATAATCAAATCTGATGTACAGGATGTAAGCTGATCATTGCAAAGGAAGGAGTTTCTGCCCAACTCCTTTCTTTTTTGGCTTCTTCCAGTGCCTCAGAATAACATTACACAATGAGCCAGGCCCGCTTTGAAGCATGGACAGTACTTCCTCTGAATCACTAGGTATTATTCATGGCCCAGGGAAGAATTCCAGGGCTGCCTGGGCAGCAAAGCTCTTACATCTTTTTTTGCACCCAGAGTGATGGCCCCTTCAGTTCCAACTTAAGCATTTTGGCAGGTCGGCCCTCCTGCTGAGGCACCACTCCCGCCATTACCAGGAAAGAACAGGTTCAAAGGGAAATAATGGGTTTCAGTTCTTCCCCCGTGGAGCCTGTGATCTTGTATAAGCAACAAACCCTAGATGATTGAGGGAGGGACTGACTAGATATTCAGGAAACAATTCATACTTTTTTCTCTCTCCTTCTTTGGCTCCAACTAGTAATGAATCCCTCCACTAGGGGGTAGACTGAAGACATAAGCCAGTGCTTACCCATCTCATTGAGCCCCATTTACAGGCTTAACATTATTTATTTTTTAAAATATATTTTATTGATTTTTTACAGAGAGGAGGGGAGAGGGATAGAGAGTTAGAAACATCGATGAGAGAGAAACATCGATCAGCTGCCTCCTGCACGCCCCGCACTGGGGATGTGCCCGCAACCAAGGTACATGCCCTTGACCGGAATCGAACCTGGGACCCTTGAGTCCGCAGGCTGACGCTCTATCCGCTGAGCCAAACCAGGGCCAGGCTTAACATTATTATTGGTCATGTTTACCCACATGAGAAATACCTCACTCATGCTCTTCTTATGTTTAAAGATCAAGAGTAGAATGTATCAAATTGAACTGGATTCAAGCAAGTAAATGAGTATAGAATAGTATACTATGTCACTATGAGCAAGGTAAATCACACTAAACAAAATCCACTGAGAAATGACTCCATTCTGCCCTTCCTGTGGGATCAGATCAAGGCAACCTTAGTGTCCAACCACAGGAATGAGAGCACCCTCCATTAAAGGGATTTCTCCCACATTATGGAATCCAGTAGCAGGCAGCTGGGTTTGTTAAAGGTGCAGGACAAATGTGCTTCCCTTTTTCAGTGTTTTGCTTTGTAGAGCCTTTTCTATCAGCCAGCAGCTGGACGGCATGCAGAAAGCACAGTGACCCAGGCCATTCTAGTGCCAGACACAGGGACGTGCAGCTAGCGTTTCCCACAGACAGGATTCAAAACAGTGGGTCCTCCAAACTCTCTAAGGAAGGAGAAAGTTTGTTTCTATCATTGTTATTTGGCTGAATTACATGCTAGAAAGTTCCAGCTGAACTTTTGAAAAACATTCCTCATTACATTTCTTACAAGGTTATGTGCCACCTAACAACCAGGATACGTTCTGAGAAATTCATCATTAGGTGATTTCTTCGTTGTGTGAACATCATGGAGTGCGTTTACACACACTGAGATGGAACAACCTACTGCACACCGAGGCTACATGGTATAGCCTATTGCCCTGTAGGAGAAGACAGGTAAGTTTTCCTCTGCCCCTCTGGGTTGTTGGCTGAAACATCCTTGTAATAAATGACAGATTAACACCAGAGAAACAGACCAAATAACATATTGGCCTCCTGTATACCAGGAAAACTGAGTAACTTGTTAAAATGACAGAAGCCACCATCTTAAATACCATCTTCAGCTGAAAAACAGATGATATGGGGGTGGGGACAATCAATTGTGAGAGGCTGCCAGAAAAGAAAAGGCACACTATAACAAAGGTACATTTGTTACGCAGGTTTAAATCCTGTCTTTTGCTTTGATGAGTTCCTAGAGATAAGGTCATCCGCTTCTTCCTGGTAGAGTGAGAGAGACTCCCTTACAAAGGAGATTCCCTGACAAGCATAAGTGTCTTTTACAAGGGTAATCTTGATTTTCAGAGCTTCTCCTGTGTCTTCTGTTTCTTAAAATTAACCAGACTCAAATAATCCTCATACCACATAGACAAATTTTATTCCCTACAGCTCCTAGACAGGAGACCTGTAGAGCATGTTACTATATTGAATACTGTAGGCAATTATAACACAATGGTATTTATGTGATGCATTGTACTACCATGTCATGAGGACTATGGCATCACTAGGCAATAGGAATTTTTTAGCTCCATTATAATCTTAGGGATCACTGTCTCATATGTGGTCCTTTGTTGATTGAAATGCCACTATGTGGCACATGAATATTATTCCTTTTGTTGCTATAGAAACCCACTGGCACCGTGTGCAATCTCAACTTCCAACACTGTTAGGGGACCCATTCCATCTCCAGTGTTGTCCAGTAGAACTTTCTGTGGTGATGGAAAAGTTCTGTATCTGTGCTGCCCGATAGGGTAGCCACATGTGACCACGGAGCACTTAGAATGCAGACGGTGCGACTGAGGAACTGAATGTACAATAGGATTTGATTTTAATTCACTATAAACAACAATGCCATCCGAGCTTCAGCATTTCCTTTGTCCTCAGCCCATTTTGACATTAGCATCCCAGCAAATATACAGAAGTGATGTAGCCATTTTCTCCCTTCCTAGGCAGAGCACTAGCTTTATGTTTTCTCATTGAGATTTGAAAGCAAGGCCCTAGCCGGGTAGCTCAGTTGGTTAGAGCACCATCCAGATATGCCAAGATTGTGGGTTCAATCCCCAGTCAGGACACATACAAGAATCAACCAATTAGTGCATGAATGAGTGGAACAACAAATCGATGTTTCTATCTGTCTGTCTCTCTCTCTTAAAAATCAATGAATTTAAAGATTTAAAAGCAATAAGATATCACTTTGCTGTTTCCAAATAGATTTAGGAAAAATAGTAAGTCTTGTCACCATGCAAAGGCTATAGTTTTCACTCAGATCCTGACATGAGGCCTGCACTCATACCTAATACCTGAATGGCAACCTCAACAAAAACAATCGTGAAGCCTCTTTTGCTAAATGGAATAACCTTGAGTAAAAATCTGAAAATCTAATGCTTGCATAGCCAAGATCAACATGGGGTACTGGGAAATTCCATCAGTATGCCAAGCAACTTCTTGGCAGCAGGGACCATATCTTTTATCTGTTTTCTTAGTTCCTAGCATAAATGTTGATAAGTACTTCTGAAATGAGTGACTTAGTATGTGAATGGACAAATTAATATGGCTCAGAAGCGATGCTAACAACATAGCAAAGAAGTCTATTAAAGCACTGAGTATGTGTCTTTATTAGCAGGTGTGTTATAGAACACACAATACAACTAATAATGTTTTGGACTTATGGAACAACTAATATAAAGACTGCAAACTCAGCTACAACTAGACAAAGAACTCTAAAGAATAAAGGTATCCTACATTTATAAAACCTATGAGTCCAGAAAAAAAATTTCCACTTCCCACAGAATTTTTACTTCTACTTGACTTTATTTTTTTACAATGGCCTTCACCTCTTCCTGGCATTCCCTTTCATCTTGACCTGCTTTTTACCACTGCACCGACAGACATGGCTGCCTCCCTCCCATTACTCCTGCCCGATTTTTCCATTACTGTGGTCAGGTGTGTGAAGTTACTTTGTCAACTAAATCACAGGGTCATTCCTTTTGCAGATAGAACAAGAGCCTGACTTTTCTGCTTTCACAGGATAACCTCAACTTTCCCTCGTCCCTGTCTGCTTTCTTCCTCGTTCTCATCCAGAGAGGTCATCAGTTTCTCCCCTGGTCCGCCCATCTCTGCCTTCAAGCCTTTGCTTTCAAGTTGTACCTGATATCCTATCATCTCAAGTGCTCCAGCCTCATTTCCTTCTTTCTTATTTTATTTTTTAAATGAATTAAAAAAATATTTTAATTGATTTTAGAGAGCAGGGAAAGGGGGGAGAGAGAGAGAGAAACATCAGTGTAAAAGAGAAACATCAATCGGCTGCTTCCTGCACACACCTACTGGGGATCCAGCCCCAAACCCAGGCCTGTCCCCTGACTGGGAATTGAACCAGCGACATTTTGGTGCATTGGACGACACTCATCCAACTGAGCCACACCAGCCAGGGACAGCTTTATTTTCTTCTTAGGAACAAAACATACTTGAAATCCTATCTCATGTATAAGCTTTCTCAATCAACAAAATCAGTGTGTTAAGGAAGAAAACTCAGAGCTCTAGGAAGTATGATAACTGATTTAAAATGTACTTGTGCCACTAGCTGGCTACATGATGTTGGGTAAGTTACTCACCCTGCCTAGGGTCACTACTACCTCTGTAAAATGAAGAGATGACCCAAGTGATCCCTCCACATTCTAAAATCTGTGGGATTAGGTGCACCATTTGCTTCCTACTTCCTGTCAGAGCCCACAATAATGATATGCTCTCTATCAATTAATACTGCAAATATATTCTGTAATGAATTAGAAATAATTGTGTACTTAATTTATATGAAATGTATGCTCTCCACTGCTATACTCTCAGCATATTACCATGAATGTATGTGTATTTAATTTGTGATGGTAATTAAACTTTTATGGGCACATTTGCTTCTGTTAATGGCAGACTTAGTCAATTCAGATCAACCCTCCTCAGAGAACAATTTTTTTAATTGGTTGAATACATGAGGCGCTAACAGGTTAGTGAATAATTATAGTGCCAAGAGCTGGGAAAATAAAGAATTACAGAGAAGGAAGCATTTGGGCACTTTTCATTAGAAAGTGGTAGCTGAGAGACTGAAAGCTGAGCAGAGTGTTTGACAAGCTCATAGGCATAGGGCACCAGAAACTGAGCTTGGGGTGAGGTACGCAGGCTGGCGTACCTCAACAACGTGGATCTGAAAGGCTACCACAGTAGTAAGAGTGGACAGAAATAGACCATCCTTCACATACATTGTAATTCATCCGTGAATTGACTCAGTCTCCGCTTGGATGAAGGTCACTGAGATTGCTAGTGTCCCTAGATGTCTGTACAGAGCAAACATATATTCCACTTTGGAGGAATATAGCATCATCCTAGGCCTTAACTCTCTGCAGATTTTCATATACAATGTCTATAACTCAATCTAATATAATCATGCCCAGGGAGTTAAGATAATGTGATTAATTCCTAAGAGAAACAATAACAGAATGGACTCTCTGGGGATCTAGATAATAGCATTATCTTACACAGACTTTAAAATAATTGATTAGTATAGTATTTAAAGAAATAAGATAGGGTTTATAGCACATTAGATACAGCTGAAGCAAGAACTAGTGAAGTGAAAGAAAAATCTTAAAATAATATCCAGAATAAAGCATGGAAAAATAAAGGTTTAGAAAATACAGAGGAGAGCAGGGAGTATCATAAAAAATATAACATGTGAGTCTGAAATCCTGGAAGGAAAGGAAAAAGAAAAGAAGACAGAGGAAATATATGAAGAGATAATGGCTGAGCATTTTTTAAAACTAATAAAAGACATGCCCAGCCAGTGTGCTCAGTGGTTGAGCATCGACCTGTGAACCAGGAAGTCGTACATGCCCAGGTTCAGGCTCAATCCCCAGTAGGGGGTGGGTGTACAGGAGGCAGCTGATGAATGATTCTCATCATTTTTTCTGTCTTTCCCTCTTCCTTCCTCTCTGAAATCAATACAAATATATATATATATATATTTTTAAATTGATAAAAGACATAAAGCCATAGATTGCAAAATAATAAACCTCAGGTTAGATAAATATAAAGAAAAATTATAGTACAATTTTACTGAAAAATGAAGAGAAAGAGAAAAATCTTTATAGCACCCGAAAGGAGGAGCTGATTATCCTCAAAGGATCAACAATAAGACTAATAACTAAAAGACAGAAGAATTACCCCGTGTCAGTGTGGCTCAGTTGGTTGGAGCATTTGTCCTGTTTTGTTTTGCTTTTTTTTTAAAGAAGAATAAAATCTCCAACTCTGGAATTCCATGCCCAACAAAAGGAAATAAGACATTTTCAAATGAACAACTTAGAGAATTCATCACAAACAGACCCCAAATAAAGGAAACACCAAATTTTTACTGACCCTCTTGATCCCTTCTAGGTTTCAAGCCCACAACCCGGGCATGTGGCCTTACTGGGCATGTGCCTTGACCAGAAATGCTCAACCACCGAGCCACACTGGCTGGAAAATGTTCTCTCTTTTTTCTTTTTTTCACAACGAGTGTTTTTCAAGCAAAAGAAAATGATTCCAATTCCATAGAGATGGAGGAAGAAATGAAGAGCAAAGAAATGGAGTAAGTAAATGTGTAAATGAATAAATGTTCTTTATAAAGTGATATTAATGCTATTATTTTGGGGAGTTAAAAACACATAGAAAGACTTTTGAACATCTCAACAACCAAGAAGGGTATAAATGAAATTATTCCAAGGTCTCTTGAATTTAAAGCAAAGGTATTAATGATATTAGCTTTTGAAAATCAGCACTACATGTTGTAATCCCTGCTGCTAAAAGAATAGTGAAAGAATTAGAAACTTCCAGATTAATGGGAAAAAAGTATTTTAAAATATTGAGTCAATTCCCAAGAAGGCAAAAAAGAAAGGGGTGAGTCCCTACATTTGGCCCACACTAACGGGGAGGGAATTACACCAGGGCATAAATACCCTTGACAGAACCTTGGGGGCCTCTTAGAGGCTGCCTACCACAGTGATTAATCTTTCACAAACTCTCCCAAGATAAATACAAGAAGGAGCACATCACAATGTGTTTTAGGGATCAGCATAAATTTGACACCAAATTCTGACAAGGATGTTACTAGAAAGAAAATTGTAAGCGAGGTCTTCATGAGCACAGATACAAAATCTAAATAAAATATTAACAAATCGCATGTAGCAATATAGTAAGAGAATAATACATCACAACTAAGTTGGGTTACCCCAGCAATTCAAGGTTAGATTAACATTTGAATGTCATTACTGTAACAGGATAAAGATTCCAGAAATAGACCCATGTTTATTTATACAATTGATTACTAAACAGGGTTATATAGACAATTGATCACAGAGCAGTGGGAAAAGGACAGTGGTTCTGGGTGAGTTGAATATCAGTATGGAAAAATAGAAGTTGGCCTCTACCGCCATACAATGAAAAAAATCAATTCTAGGTGGACGCAGATTCAAATGTGAAAGGTAAAATGACAAAGCCTCTAGAACAGCGGTTCTCAACCTGTGGGTCGCGACCCCTTTGGGGGTCGAACGACCCTTTCCCAGGGGTCGCCTAAGACCATCGGAAAACACATATAATTACATATTGTTTTTGTGATGAATCACTATGCTTTAATTATGTTCAATTTGTAACAATGAAATTGGGGGTCACCACAACATGAGGAACTGTATTAAAGGGTCGCGGCATTAGGAAGGTTGAGAACCACTGCTCTAGAAAATAACTTCAGAGCATATCTTTGCACAGAGAAAGATTTCTCACACAGGACACTAAGCTTTGACCACAAATGACAAAATTAACATCTTGATCTTCTTTAAGATTTGGAATTGTTGCCCTAGCCCAGTGGTCGGCAAACTGCGGCTCCTTGAGTGTGGCTCTTCCACAAAATACCATGTGCGGGCACGCACGTACAGTGCGATTGAAACTTCGTGGCCACACTCAAGGGGCCAAAGGGCCGCATGTGGCTCTCGAGCCGCAGTTTGTCGACCACTGCCCTAGCTAGTTTGGCTCAGTGGGTAGAGTGTCAGCCTGCAGACTGAAAGGTCCCAGGTTCGATTCTGGTCAAGGGCATGTATCTCCCTTGCAGGCTCGATCCCTGGCCCTGGTCAGGGTACGTGTGGGAGACAACCAATTGATGTGTCTCTCACATCGATGTTTCTCCCACTCTTTCTCTCTAAAAGTCAATGGGAAAATATCCTTGGATGAGGATTAACTAGAAAAAAATTTGGAAATTAAGAAAGTGGAAAGGTAAGCCACAGAATGGGAGAATGTGCTTATAACATCTATAACAGTGGTTCTCAACCTTCCTAATGCTGTGACCCTTTAATACAGTTCCTCATGTTGTGGTGGCCCCCAATTTCATTGTTACAAATTGAACATAATTAAAGCATAGTGATTAATCACAAAAACAATATGTAATTATATATGTGTTTTCCGATGATCTTAGGCAATCCCCAAAGGGGTCGCGACCCACAGGTTGAGAACTGCTGATCTATAACAAAAGATTTATAGCTAAACAAATTATTAAGAAAAGCCATAAAGCCCAACAGAAAACTTGGGCAACCAATTTGACTAGTCAGCTCATAAAAGAGAATATTCACTTGTCCAGTAAATATATGAAAAGGTGCTCAATCACATTAGTCATGAGGAAATGCAGATTAAACCACAATGCAATGCTATGATACACACACCAGAATGGCTGCAATTTTAAAGATTGACAATACCAAGTGTTGGTCAGATGTGAAGCAATGGAAATTTATATAGTGTGAGTGGGAATATAAACTGGCACATTTTGGGAAAAGTTGGGCATTATCTACAAAAGCTGAACATGATTTTTCAAAGACCTAGCGAGCCTACTCCCAGCAGAAATGTGTGCCCATGTGTACCATGAGACATATACAAGACTATTTATAAGAGCCCCAAATTGGAAAGAACCATATCCATCAGCAGCCAGAATGGATAAATTGTGGTATGTCCATATACTGGAATATTTTACAGGCCCCTCTCCCCAGTGAACTAACTCAGCTACATACAATAATATGATGAACCTCACAAATATAATGTTGAGCAAAACAAGCTAGATAAAAATAATTATATATTCTATATGATTCTATTTATATAATGTTCAAAACAGTAAAACTAATATCTGGTGGTGATAGAAGTCAAAATAGTGGTTATTTTTGAAGTGATTGGGAGAAGACTCAAGGTGGGATTTCTAGGGTGTTAGTTATTTTCTATTCTTGACCCCTGATATTTATCTTATATAATAAAACCCTAATATGCAAATAGACTGAACGGTGGAACGACTGGTCGCTATGACACACACTGACCACCAGGGGGCAGATGCTCACTTCAGGAGCTGCCCCCAGCCCACAGGTCCCAGGCCAGCCAAGGTGGGTGCCAGTGGGGGGCCCCCCCAATTGCCCCACCGGTCACCCCACAGATTGGCCCTGATTGCTGGTCAGGCCTAGGGACCCTACCCATGCACGAATTCCGTGCACTGGGCCTCTAGTATAGGAATATTCTCCCTGGATGATTCATTGGGTTGTACACTTTTTTTGAAAGATAAAGATTATGTGTATTTAAATGAGGACTTTATCATGTACTGAACTCTAGGCTAAAGACTAGAAATAGAAAGGTGAATTGGAGATAGTGCCTGGCTTCCAGGAATTTGGAGTCTAACTGTTGACAATGACTTATAGACAAATTGCTGTAACACAGTAATCTGCTAAGTGCCATCAAGGATCAATATACAGAATAAGATTAGGACCAGTTTTGCCTCATAAGATTAGGATTGATTTCTCTTAAAGAGTCAATATGCAAATTAGGTCTTAAAGTATAACTGGCCTTTGACAAACGAGGAAGATGGTTTGGGTTCTAGGTAGAAAGTGCATGAACATGAGGGAAGTTTAAAAGTACAGATATGTTCACTCAGCCACTAAAAAGATAAGAAAAAAAACAATCCTTACTCAATAGTGTTGCATTAGCGCTGAAGCTGATGACAAAGCGGCCCCAGGCATGAGTGAAAATAGAATCGAGGGAGAAATTTTACTTGTTAATCTTCAGCTCCATGCTTGGATCTTAGATATTCTTTAGAGTGCACTTCTTTTATATATCTGGTAGTAGCCAAGCACCAATAGAGTATATGTTGATATTAAACCTTGTGCCTGTCTTTAGGGCTGTCCGCGCCTGCTGTCCAGATGCTCATGCTTCCCAGCGCGCAGCACAAACACACATCTCCATGGTTTCCTCTCTGCTCACACCACCACTGCTCACCCACGTGCAAGCCGGCACATACCCTACCAGTTCTCCAGTGGACAAGCAACTCCACTGAACTGACATTTCAGAGAACCCCTAGGTCCCCTGCTGTGGCCTCTGCTGTGCACGGGACACAGGCCTGTCTCTGTTGATGCGTCGTCTCATGTGCATGTCGTCGTCCCCTTTGCCTACCGCAGTGGCTAACACCCCATGAGTGCTGAACAAATGCTTGTTGAAACCACATTAAATAAAACCCAGGTGGTAAGTGGCCCCAGTAGAGCAGCTGTGGATCAAGAGAGCTTATCTTCAGCCCGTTAGGGTGTGGACTGCCCAGGGGACCATTCATCATCCAAGTGAAGACACTTGGAACATGAAAAAAGGTGTTATTAGCACATGTGCCAGGGAAACCCAGGTCTTCTGGAGGAAGCTCGGAAATATGGCCACTCTCGTATAACTCTGTCAACACAGGATTATTGCAAGTTGCCCCTGAGTTACCTAAGCAGTCCCATCCCTCCTGTGATCCCAATCCCATGTGACCTGGGAGTGTCTGGTATACATAGCACCACTCTGAGAGGGAGGAGATTCCGGATGAGAGCAGGCTTCCACCCCCCATTTCCTCAAGAATCCCCATGTGATACAGCAGTATTCATGGCTGAGCTCTCATGTGGGCCCTCCGGTTCCCGTGCAATCACCCAAGCCTGGTGTCTGGCCAGGTGTGACCCATGCAGATGTGAGGGTCACTAGGTTCCTGTGGCCAGCATTTAGTTTGCAGCATTCTGCTGTTTGCAGGGATACACTTGTGTTAGGTACAACATGCTCTCACTCTCCCCGTGCTTCTGCCTCAGATACACAACCTCCCAGCACAAGGTTTCCATGCTGCTCCTCTGACTAAGGGGAAAGCTCACCATTTGTGTCTCACGGCAGGCACTTCCAGGCCCCAGCCAGGAGGGGTTCCCTGATGGCCCGGAGATAAGTTCAGGAGACAAATGTCTTGGTAGACTGGAGACTTCCTACAATATGGAGTCTGACAAAGGGGGAGATGAATGACAAAGATATAAATTTGCAATTAAAGAAAACAGTACCCCCAGCACCAAAAAATACTTTCCATGCTATGTAAGTAATACGTAAACATTGCAGCTGATTACCACTTGATAAACTATTAACTTCCCCCTTCTTTGATAGGAAGGCTGTGCAGTGAGATAAAGCAGGGGCGCGCTACGGAGGACAAACATCTCGGCATCCAACAAACCGCAAATTGTTTCTTTTTTTTTTTGTTTTCAAGACTGGTTGCTATTTCCTCCGTGACTCCTGTTTATTAACGCGTTGACTCATCTAGAGTCCAGCGCCCTGTTTGCACACCAGAGAGATGGACTTGCACATCTGCCAAGTGGAGTCCGAGGGGGAGATAACAGCCAGCGACAACAATGGTCTTCCTCAGTCTGTCGGCCAAAAACTCTTGGCAGAGAGGGCTGAGCATAACTTATCATCACTGCCCCGAAAGATCTGAGGTTCTGGAAGCAGAGTGGGTGTTTGCCAGACAGAGATAACGGGCAGGATGCGACGGAGAGCCAGACGCGCACTCTGGAAGTCAGGGCTACACCTGGCAGGCGCTGAAAAGGAAAATGGGATGAAGCAGCCAATTAGCACATGGTTTCCTGGTTGCCCAGTCCTTGCTGTCAACACAAGCAAATGTTCTTAAGTGAGAGGACTGAGTTTGTCCTGGGTCGTGTAAAGAATACTTAATGGTTTGTGCCACAGGCAAGAATTCCTATAGCTATGGTTTTCTTTTTAATCCTCACCCAAGGCCATGTTTTTATTAAATTTTAGAGAGAGAGGAAGGGGTGAGGTGGAAAGAGAGAGAGAGAGAGAGAGAGAGAGAGAGAGAGAGAGAGAGAGAGAAACATCGATCAGTTGCCTCCCAGGGATTGAACCTACAACCTAGGCATGTACCCTGACTGGAAATTGAACCCACAACCTTTTGTTGTACAGGACGATGCTCCAACCAACTGAACCACCTGGCCTGGACCCATAGCTGTAATTTTTTAAAGAATGTTTTAAATTGTAGTTGACATCAGGTGTATGTTAATGCCCTCTTGGTCCATCATGTTGTAGCAAATGGGAAGATTCCATTTTTTTAATATGTACCACATCTTCTTTATCCTCTTGTCTATTGATGGATACTTAGGTTGCTTCCATGTATTGGGTATTGTAAATAATATTGCAATGAATACGGGTATGCATATCTCTTTTTGAATTAGTGTTTTCAATGTCTTTGGATAAATACCTAGAAGTGGGATTGCTGGGTGATATGGTAGTTCTATTTAATTATTTGAAGAATCTTCATAGGTGTGATTTTAATCTTTTTGATTTATTTTTAAATTTTTATGTATTTTAGAGTAAGGTGGGGGAAGGAGAAAGAGAGAGAGAGAGAGAAATTTGTTGTTCCACTTATTTATGCATTCATTAGTTGATTCTTGTATGTGCCCTGACTGGGGATCTAACATACAACCTTGGCATTCCGGGCCTACACTCTACCAACTGAACTACTCTGCGAGGGATAGGTGTGGTTTTTATTTATTTATTTTTATTAATGCAAGCAACTCTTCTTGAAGAAAGGATCTGTTCGTTTTCAGTTGCTCTTGTTAAAAACCACACGACTGTGTGCTGAGGTGTGGGTTTCATAGTCTTATAAATCATGTTCTCAACTGTTGACACATCCTTCGTTCTCAAAGGATGGCTCTCTAACCGAGAGGCGGTTGAATATATCTGAGATTTGACCTGCTTATTCTGAGCCATCTGAACAGCATCTGAAACAAGTATTAACTGCTCTCCTCGCCAAACATGCCTGTAGATGCATGGATGACGCACACGGCTTTGTGGGCTTCTTCAACTCCAGCCATTCGATACATGAGACAGTTTCCGCTGTAAATTTGTGATGCAAATGTCCTTCATTGTCTCATAGAATACTTTAGAATAATGGCTGAAACAACAACAAAGGAATGAGTGTTTTTGCAGTAAGTTCAGTCAATACTACACTATAAATTACTTAAACTATAAAGCCTCACACAAGTCCTGTACAGCATGTTGGTGTTAACAAACACCGTCAACTTGAGGGCCATGGAGGACAAGGAAGCTGAGTTCTGTTTCATAATTTTTCAAAGTCACAGAATTTGTTCTTCAACAGTGACTCAGAGCAGATGTCAAGGCTTGCTGAGTATTGGAATTTTGATACATAATAGATATTTACATAGTGATTTAAGATTCTGTCATGAATGCTCCCATGTCAAAGCTAAGTAAGTTAATTGTGTGTCAATACAGTACATTCCCCCCTCACCTTATACATACTCCCACTCTGACAGTTATAAACTACTCAGTATCATCTCCAGAAGTATTTAGCAGGCATCTATCATATTATTGTGCTAAGTCACCTAAAAAAAAAAAAAAAATCCCTCCTTTTTCTTATTATGTGGATGGGCTTGTTTTTATATGTTGATCATTCCAATTCTCTGAAGAGAGAGGTCTCAGCAGAATGTCTTACCTCAATAGAAGCCAGGTTTACTGCCCATCATACACATATTTTCAGTGAGGTTTTGGCAAGTGAAGGCGAGGCTTAGCTCTGGATTGCTCAGGCTTGGGTGGAGGCCACAGCCTTCTGTCATTAGTCTCTTGTGATGAGCCATCTGATCTCAATTGTTGCCAGTTCCTTGCACTGCGCAGTTCACTAATTTAATATCGAGAACTCAAAGAAATTTCAAGGTCAGAGAGGCATAAAATGACTTACTTGTTATGGGGGGATCTTCAGGCACAGAGCCCTAAACACAGAATTCTGAATTGTGTGGCTCTGCCTCCCATGGGTCGGCCATCTGGAAGGCAGGTGGGCAGCCCACAGTGTCCGGGAGCCTGAGGGCTGTCTCCTGAGCCTCCTCCACAGAGCAGGGCAGACCTGGTGGAGACAATACCTGCTCGCTCCATGGGAAGCCTGCAGTTTATGTGTATACATGTGAGACAAAGCTGATTTCTGTCTATGTACACTGTATTAATGTATGATTAGTGAAGAATTATTTTCCAAAATTCAGTTAATGTGGGAAAATTAGTCTTTTTTAATTTTTCAGAATGCTTACTGTGGAATAATATAGGCCCCTGTCTTATCTCAACCACTTTACCCCCAATCTAGACATTTTATTACAAACAGTTATGTTTTGAGATGTAATATTCTAGAACAGATAGCTGATTAAAGAAAAAGTGATTTTATTGAACACATTTAGAAAAAATCATCTGAAAAATTTTTTTTTAAAATATATTTTATTGATTTTTTACAGAGAGGAAGGGAGAGAGACAGAGAGTTAGAAACATCGATGAGGGAGAAACATCGATCAGCTGCCTCCTGCACATCTCCCACTGGGGATGTGCCCGCAACCCAGGTACATGCCCTTGACCGGAATCGAACCTGGGACCTTTCAGTCCGCAGGCCGATGCTCTATCCACAGAACCAAACCGGTTTCGGCAAAATCATCTGAAATTTAAAGAGAAGCAAAGACAATCTTAATTACTACAATATCACCATATTTTTTCAATTCTAAGATGCATATTATTTTTTACATGTTACATTTTCTGAACTGGATAGTATGTTACAAAACATATCTATATTTAATGTGGTCGTATTAATTTCCTTCCCCATCTTCCCCCCAAATCAGTGGCATCTTAGAATTATAGAAATGAAGAGGTCAGGAAATAGCAGAGGTAAATTTTCCCACATTTCCTCAATCTGTAATTTTCCATATTAAAGTTTAAAGATCCAGTGTTTTTCTCTTTGATTAAATGATTGTCCTTAAAGCAGTAGCCCATAGGATGGTGGTCATCCCACTCTATATTTCTTGGGTAAAATGTAAGCAAAATTATTACCCATTAGAGGCCCAGTGCATGAAATTTGTGAAGGGGGGGTCCCTCAGCCTGGCCTGCACCCTCTCCAATCTGGGACCTCTTAGGGGATGTCTGACTGCCAGTTTAGGCCTGTTCCCACAGCAATCTGGGACCGCTGGCTCCTAACTGCTCACCTGCCTGCCTGCCTGATCACCCCTAACCACTCTTCCTGCCTGCCTGATCGCCCCTAACCGCCTCTGCCTCAGCCCTGCTGCCACAACTCTGTCCAGAAGGACATCTGGAATGACATCCGGAAGGTTGTTTGGCTGTCCAGTCTAATTAGCATATTATGCTTTTATTATTGTAGATTATGATATTTAGAATTCCTTATTTACTCAGAATGGTGAGAAATAAAATATAAAATGTGTGTAATCATGTGTCCATACTGCAGGCAATGTGTAAATGCTACATTTCCACCCCAAGCGGGTGTCCTGCAACTCAGTTCTGACACCAGCCACCTGGAGTTGGGGTCACACTCCACAGGTGTCAGGGCTCAGTCTCACAGACTGCTGGTGTTTCAGACACCAGCTGAAAGTCTCAGGGCACCCCCATTTCTGCCTGAATGGTTATAAGTTTAAGGTTCCCATGCCCCTCTCAAGTTTGATAACTTGTAAGAGTAACTCATAGAACTCAGGAAAGCACCATACTTATGATTGCAATTTTATTATAATGGATACAAATCATGAGCAGCCAAATAGGAGAGATGTACAGGGCCAGGTCTGAAGGGTGTGGAGACAGTGCTTCCATGCCTTACTTTGTGGAAGCAGGGGGTGCCTCCTGGCACATCATGTGTTCACCAACCAGGAAGCTCCACTGGGCCTCAGTGTCCAGAGTGTTTACTGAGATTTCATTGCTACTTAGGGTTGATTAAATCATTGGCCCCGGGACTGAACTCAGTCTTCAGTGCCCTCCCTGGAGCTTGGGCTGGTCCAAAATTCCAACCCTCTAATCACAAGGCTGGCCTTTTTGCTGACCATCCCCCATCCTGGAGCATAAGGGTCTACCCTGAGTCATCTTATTAGCATAACAAAGACACCTGTCACTCTGGAAATTCCAAAGGTTTTTGAAGCTCTGCGCCAGAAACAGGGAACCAAGACCAGATACAGTGTCCATCATGCCAGGGGCCATAATGCAGATTTTATGTGAGGTTTTTATTTGTGTCTGATGCTTACCTTTCTGCTGGCTTGCTCACAGACTGCTGAGCCTCTGCAGGATGTCTTGCTGCCATCTGCAGTTCAGAAAAGTCAAAATTATGCTCGGCTTCACTCACCCAAATTAGCTTGCCCTAAATTTTCCATAATGATCCATAGAAACCACTGTCCTCCTGGACTTTAAAGCTCCACCTCTCAGATCCATCCTTGACTTTCTCCTGTTACCAAAATTTCCTGTAAATCTTGTCTGACCACATTATTTAGATCACTTTCCAGCCTTTTTCAACCTAGGCCTTTTGATAACGTGTTGAAAAAAACCCAAAAGCAAACAAGGTGGTTAAAATCCAGATATTAAACTCTATACCAGTGGTTCTCAACCTGTGGGTCGCGACCCCTTTGGGGGTCGAACGACCCTTTCACAGGGGTCGCCTAAGACCAACGGAAAACACATATATAATTACATATTGTTTTGTGATTAATCACTATGCTTTAATTATGTTCAATTTGTAACAATGAAAATACATCCTGCATATCAGATATTTACATTATGATTCATAACAGTAGCAAAATTACAGTTACGAAGTAGCAACGAAAATAATTTTATGGTTGGGGTCACCACAACATGAGGAACTGTATTAAAGGGTCACGGCATTAGGAAGGTTGAGAACCACTGCTCTACACACTTCTTAACTTTGTTCGTCCTCCCAGAGATTCTCATATGTTCCCGCTGGTTGAGAATTTTTGGGCTGATTTATAGTTGAATCACAAATATGATTTGGTCATCCTCAGCCTTTCTGGAACAAAGATCATCAATATTTCCAGAGAGCCTGTTCCCTGTGTCCTTGAAGGCACTTCACCTGATACCTTGCAATGCCGGTCTTGGGATTTCAACCTAAGCTAGGACTGGGTATCCTGGGCATGGCGGGGAGAGCTGGCAGACAATAGGTGATTACAGGCTGCAAACAAGCTAATATTCTTTTTCCTTTTCTCTTCTTTTCCTTGCTATCCTATTCTATAGACCCCACAAATCAAAATTCCCTGACCCACTTCTTTAGTGCATCCATTCACTCATTTGACCCTTCACGTAGTCATTCATTCAATAGCCCCTTGAGCGCCTCCTCTAGGCCAGGCATTGTGGCAGCGCCAGGATAGAGCAGTGGTTACGAAAGCACAGGCCCTGCCTCTGGAATCCCAGTCTAGTGGCAGGAACAACAGGCAAGTAAACATATACAAGATCACTTCAGATTGTGTACGCGCTGTGAAAATAATATTAAAATAAGCTAAGGTGACAGGCTGGGTGTTCAGAGAAGCCCTTTCTGAGGAAGCAGCATTTCCGCCAAACCCTGAATGACTGAGGTTTTGTCCCTCTCCTGCTTCCCAGAGGCAGCCAGGGGTTTCACCTTTATTCCCATCTACAGGGGAGGGAGAAGGGAGAATTCTAGGGTCACCCTGCATGGAAGCCAGGGGTATGTAGGCCTTGAGAACATGGGATTTAGAGACAAATAGGACCACAAAGGACCATTTGATCTTAACTCTGAAATGAGAGAAATGGAACCAAAGTTTGTTCAGCTTGAGTTTGCTCTTAGTTCACACCAGGGAAACCCTCTTTCCGGAGAAAACCCTCACATCCTTTTCTGAAAGTTCAGTGCGAGAAAACCGCATGGTCAAGTCACTGTGTCCTCCCGCCTTGCTTCCCATAGTGTCCCCCAAAAGGCCTCGAGGGGCCCACATTGGTTTCTTGCTGCAGTGGAGCTCAGGAATGAACCTCTCTTCTTCTGCTCTTTTAGATTCCGTGGCTCGCCTTCTCCCTCTCCTCCCTCCACTGGCTCCATAAATAAACCTTCCTTCTGTGTATTTAGGGTCGTGAGCGAGTCTGTTTTCACAGCATACAAGGTCACAGTCAGCCTGAGGGCCCCCCTTGAGGAGTCCTGCATTCAGGAGTCTTGGTGGGGAGCGCACCTCTAGGGACTAATGCCAACAGGCACGGCAGTGACAGTGAAATGTGCAGAATGTTTGTGGGTAGGGAGCACTCAGCAGGCATATGTTGCCTTTTCAGAGGCAGGCAACCCCTGGATGACTGAATGCCTTATTATGAAGTCATGCAAGGAGGAAAAAATCACTTTTGGACTGAAACCAACTGTGGGAACTTTCAACACTAAAGGTAACTTTCTCAGCTATTTTATAAGTAGCTCTGTTTTATATCCAGCTTAAAGATAGCTTTTGTTATAGTTCTTAATTGTAACTCATTTGAAATACAGCTATATCAATTTCTAGTCATCTACTTGGATTCATTGGAACAATGATATGTTTAATCCAAATGAATGTAATAGATTATAAAATACTTTGTGTACACACTTGTGTCTGAAAGGTCTGGAAACTCATCTTGGCTTCCTATGCCTTTTCCTCCATCTAGCTCACGCTCACTGTGCTCCCCACCACACTGGGCCGTCACCTTGTATGGCCTGGTCAGAATATCCCTCCCTGCCTCCCTGTCTCATTCTGTTCTCTGAGAAATAAAAGTGGAAAAAAACAAATTAAAAGTGTTCTCACTGGTGTTTCCTAGGGA
This sequence comes from Myotis myotis, assembly GCF_014108235.1. Lineage (NCBI taxonomy): Eukaryota > Metazoa > Chordata > Mammalia > Chiroptera > Vespertilionidae > Myotis > Myotis myotis. Next base: position 88,177,518 of record NW_023416324.1, read on the forward strand.
TAAGCTGGGGTTCTTTACAGATGTTTCACCTGCTAACTGCTGCTACACCGATGGCTCCACCCAGTGTGAACCACAGGGGAAGAGAAAGCCAACAGAACACTGAGCTATACTACAGCCGATTTTGCAAAGACTTCTTTAACGATCAGGAATAGCCAGCTGGTGGATAATTAAATTAAAAGTGGCCCAGAGAGAGCAATACTGCATTCAAGAGGATAACTAGCATCAGTGCAGGGAGTGGAAACAAACAAGCCAGCAATTCCCAAGGCCTCTCTATCCACAGGGCCTTAAGCCTCCGAAAACCCAGAGGCCTCTGGGATTCATTAGCTCCCGAAGCTCTGTTCCGGTATTGAACAGCTCTAGCAGACGCTTCTTTCTTTTATGGAGCTGAAATTTCTCCCTGTGCCCTGGGGGAATAGTTGTGTCTGTTAGAGGGCATACAGAATAGGCCCATTTTTTCTTTGGCTTGAGAACACCATTCTGCTTATCGCTAGGTTAAACGCATTGATCTAATAGTAGTTTTCATACGAAGTTTTTTCAGTCCCCTCACCAGCCTCCTTTTCCCCTTCTGAATTCTTCCCAATTTCTCTCTGTCTCTCTTGTGCTGTTATGCTCTAAACCTCTTCTTTCAGTGCCCTCTCGCTTCTTGCTTTAATCTCGCCCTTCCCTTCCACCATGAACTCTTCTGGCCCCTTTTCCTCTGATGAAACTCTGGGGTATCCATTAGATGTTATGGCTCTCCTCCTTTTATAAAAACCACCACTTGCATTCCTAAAAGCATTGATGACATGTATGTGCAAACTGGAATACATATTCTTGGTGTAATTGGTAATTCATATGTACTTTTATATGTTTTTATTGATTTGATAGAGAGAGAGAGAGAGAAACATCGATGAAAATCATTGATCAACCTCCTACTGGGGATTGAGCCCCAAACCTGGCCATGTGCTCTGACCAGACGTCCAACTGTGACCTGGTTCCTGGATCAATGCTCAACCACTGAGCCACACCGACTGGGCAATAATTCATATGTGTTATTCTCTGTGTTTTCATACCCAGGAAAAGCAGTCTATAGCGTAGTTGTCCTTCCAGACAGAACTTGCATAAATGCCCTATGATACAATAATGGTATTCTATGTTTATATTCAGTGCTCTTTGATTTGTTTTATATTCACTGCTCTGAAAGCTTTACATGGATATCCTCATGTAATTCAACCCTCACAAATGTACCAGATAGATGAAGCTAAGTCCTAGACCCAACACCTAGCTTGCCCAAGGCTCCGCAGCTGCTATGGGAGAGCCAGGATTCAAATCCACCTTCACAACCACTGTGATATCCTGCAACCACCTCTGTGCTCTTTGACATGGTGTCTAATATAAATGCTTGTTGAATTACTAATAATAAAATTAATCAAAACCTACCTGGTTTCCAACTGTGCCCATTTTGAGTGTTCATCGGAATAGTTTTAAGCCAGGGATGGGGAAATATCTGCCGAGGGCCATTTGGGTATTTATAACATCATTTGAGGACCATACAAAATTATCAACTTCAAAATTATCCTGCTATATTTGGTCAAACATTGAATTAACTCACTCCTAATGCCTTGGCAGGGCCAGACCAAATGATTTTGGGGCCTTATTCAGCCCTCAGGCCAGAGGTTTCCCACCCTGTCAAACACTCCCAAGTGTTTTTTTAAGTCAATTCCCTGGGTAAAGATCTAAGGATTTGGCTGCATTGGGCCACACATTTATTTTTTCATGCTTATTCTTTTTTTTTTAAATTGTTTTATTGCTTAAAGTATTACAACGAGTATTACATATGTCTCCTTTTTTTCCCCATCCTTGACAATCCCCTGGCCTCCCCTACCCTCCAGTGTCTTATGTCCATTGTCATGCTTATTCTTTTAACAAGGTTTGCAGTGTAATTATCACAAACACATCAAAATTGTATAAATGTGTTTTCTACTAGATGAACTGTAACAGCATGCCTGCTTTTTGTGTTTTTTAAAATAATAAAGTTTATTGAGGTATAATTTACATACAATAAAATGTGTACATGTAATCATTTGATGACTATGACAAAAATATAAATCCATGTTAACCCCATACCAATCAAGGTATAGAACATTTCCATTAAATCATAGAGTTGCCTTGTGCCTCTTTTTACAACTGGTCTCCTCTTTCCCCCACCCAAAGGCGACCAATAATCTAATTTTCTCATTAGATCTGTCTTCTATCCCTAGAACATCACATAAATAGAATCATATACACATAAATGGTGTCTTTTATAACTGCTTCTTTCACTCAGCCCACTGATTTGAGAACCATTTATGTTGTCCTGTTCATTCCTTTTTATTGTTGAGTAGCATTTTATTGTATGAATGTGCCACACTGTTTATCCATTCACTCACTGATAGACATTTGAGTTGTTTCTACTTTTTGGCTAATATGAATAAAGTTGTAAAAATATTCATAGACAAGTTTTTTTGTGGGCATATAATTTAATTTCCTTTTTGTGAAAACCTAGCTCAAGTGTGAAATGTCTGCTTAACTGCCAAACTGTTTTCCAAAGTGGTTGTATCATTTCATAATCCCGCCAGTAGTATATGAGAGTTTCAGTTGCTCCACATCTTTGTCAACACTTGGTATTGGTAGATGTTTTATTTTTAGTCCTTGTAGGGGGTGGATAATGTTTCTCTTTGTGGTTTTAAGTTGCATTTTCCAGATGACTAACAATGTTGAGTATCTTTTCATGTTATTTTTGGTCATTTTGGGGGGAGGAAGTATCTCTCCTTTTAGTCTTGTGTGTGTGTGTGTGTGTGTGTGTGTGTGTTGTTTGACTCATTAGTGAATAGTAAGAGTTCTTTATATTCTAGATATGTCCTTTGTCAGATTTATTTGCTATAAATATTTTCTCCTGGTTTGTGGTTTGCCTTTTTTATTTTCTCAACAGTGTGTTTTGTTTCATTTTATTTTTGCATTAACATGTTTTTATTTGAATTGAAAAACAATCATACCTTTTAAAGTAAAAGAAGTCTCATTTGACATTTATTTTATTTTGTTTTTTTATGAATAGGATTGACTCTGCCAATTAGATTATCTGATAGGCATTTTCTGAAAAGGGACTAAACTTAAATCAACAGTTCAAAGGGTCTTTTCTCCCCAGTTTTATTGAGATATAATGGGCACATAAGTTTGAAGTTTGCAAAGTGTTTATTTGATATATTTATAAATTATGAAATGATTATCACTGTAGTATTAGCTACCACCTCCATCCTGTCACCTAGTAACCACTTTCTTTTTTCTGATATTACATTTAAGATGTTAGCAACACCCAAGTATATGATGTAGTATTATTAGCTACTAGAGGCCCATTGCACGAAATTCATGCACGAGGTGGGGGAGGGGTGTACCTCAGCCCGGCCTGCACCCTCTCCAATCTGGAACATCCCTCTCACAATCCAGGACCGCTGGCTCCTAACCGCTTGCCTGCCTGCCTGCCTGATTGCCCCTACCTGCCTCTGCCTGCCTGCCTGATCTTCCCTAACTGCCTTTGCCTCCCCTGCTAGCCTGATCGCCCCAACTGCCTTCCCCTGCCGTCCTGTTTGCCCCCTAACTGCTTGCTCCCCCACACTGGCCTGATCTCACCCCTAACTGCTTGCTCCCTTGCCAGCCTGATTGCCCCTAACCACCTCTGCCTTGGCCCCCGCCACCGTGGTTTTGTCTGGAAGGAAGTCAGTGATTAAAGAAAAGACAGACAAAGAGAATATAGCTGGGGCTTGGTAGATCTCCTGTGCCTGGATGAGGACACAGAGAAGGATCCAGCCAGCAAGCTGAGGCTTTATTTTATAGTCAGAGAAAAACAAGGTAGTGGTCAACATAGTTACAATGTTCTTGTGAGTTTCACTTCTTTTGGCAGCACTTGCTGCATCTCCCACAGCCCATTAGCTACCCAGGAAGGATCTAGGGGGCGGCCATAAGGTCAAGCTTAATTATGCTAAGAGGGCTCTGCCCACTTAGCTGGGACTTGTTTGTGGCTCTGCCACAGGTCATCTGAGGCTTAACTCTAGAGCCACTCCCTACACCAGGCCTCTAGTATTAACAATAAATTGGACTGGCATGTCTTAGCATAAATTGATGTTTAGAAATTAGAGTCACGTGGTCATTGATCATTCTCAAGGTAAGGTAAGGAAGACTGGAAATGAAGTATAATTCAGCCAACTGGACTTCCCTTTGCCCAAGGGCAAAGCTGAAGTAGAACAGCAGATCTGTGCCATTTTGAAAGCTGCAGCTGAAATTTGGCACATCATAATATTTACTTACATTTTTTTCTAAATAATTATTTACAGTGTTATATTCTGCTTTTCTACTTGTTATTTTGAAGAATGTTCTTTTGAAGAGTTTCTAAATAGTTCTTTTTATTTTATTTTAATTTTTAAAAAGTATATTTTTATTGATTTCAGAGAGGAAGGGAAAGAGATAAAAACATCAATGATAAGAGAAAATAGTTGATCGGCTGCCTCCTGCACACTCCCTGCTGGGGATTGAGCCCACAACCCAGGCATGTGCCCTTGACAGGAATTGAAATGGGCGCCTTTCAGTCCACAGGCCGAAGTTCTATCCACTGAGCCAAACTGACTAGGGCAGTGATGGCGAACCTATGACATGCGTGTCAGAGGTGACACGCGAACTCATTTTTTTGGTTGATTTTTCTTTGTTAAATGGCATTTAAATATATAAAATAAATATCAAAAATATAAGTCTTTGTTTTACTATGGTTGCAAATATCAAAAAATTTCTATATGTGACACAGCACCAGAGTTAAGTAAGGGTTTTTCAAAATGCTGACACGCTGAGCTCAAAAGGTTCGCCATCACTCAGCTAGAGCAATAGTTCTTTTTTAACCAAAAGTTTTTTACTTTGTAATTTTATCATATCATGATAAAATATGCATACTTTTACCTATGATTCATTTTTATATTTTATATATTTCTTATGGACTTGATCTGTTTTCATTTTATAAATTGAGCTGTCAAGGCTAATATAAGTACGTTAAAATGTTTTACAATAATAGGTTTTGTAAAATTTTCTGTGTATTTAAAAAAATATATTTCTATTGATTTTTAGAGAGAAAGAGTAAGGGAGAAAGAGGAGGGGAAAAAAAGAGAAAATTGATGCGAGAATGGAATATCGAACAACTGCCTCCTGCACACCCCCCCCCAGCAGGCATTGGGCCAGCATCCTGGGCAATCAGCAACCTTTTGGTGTATGGGACGATGCTCAAGCAACTGAGCCACACTGGCCAGGGCTTCTGTGTATTTTTTTAAACAAATTTTTTTTTTCCTCTTGAATTGCTTTTTATTTTTTTTAAATTTATTGTTTAAGGTATAACAAATAGTAGTACATATGTCTCCTCGGCCCCCCCCCCCCATTGACCTCCCCCTGGCCTCCCCTACCCCCTAGTACTTGCCCTCACCCCCCGCCCCTCAATGTCTTGCATCTATTGGTTGTGCTTATATGCATGCATACAAGTCCTTCGGTTGATCTCTTACCGCCCCTGCCAACCCTCCCCTACCTTCCCCCTGTAGTTTGACAGTCTGTTCGATGCTTCTTTGCCTCTATTTTTGTTCAACAGTTTCTAATGCTCTTTATATTCCATAAATGAGATCATGTGGTATTTATCTTTCACTGACTGGCTTATTTCACTTAGCATAATGCTCTCCAGTTCTATCTATGCTGTTGCAAATGGTAAGAGTTCCTTCTTTTTTACATCAGCATAGTATTCCATTGTGTAGATGTACCACAGTTTTCTAATCCATTCTTCTGCTGATGGGCATTTAGGCTGTTTCCAAATCTTAGCTATTGTAAATTGTGCTGCTGTGAACATAGGGGTGCATATATCCTTTCTGATTGGTGTTTCTATTTTCTTGGGGTATATTCCTAGAAGTGGTACTGGGTCAAATGGCAGTTCCACTTTTAGTTTTTTGAGGAAACGCCATCCTGTTTTCCACAGTGGCTGCATCAGTCTGCATTCCCACCAGCAGGAGGAGGGTTCCTTTTTCTCCACATCCTCTCCAGCACTTGTTGTTTATTGATTTGTTGATGACAGCCATTCTGACAGGTGTGGGATGGCTTTGATTTGCATCTCTTGGATGACTAGTCCTTTGAGCATGTTTTCATATGTCCAGACACTGATTTCTAATCCTACCCACAAAATCCCAGATCACAAATTGAGTGATATGATTTTTCTTATACAAAAGGCACTAACTGTACAGATGACGTATTGTAGAATTGTACACATGATACCTATATAATTTTGATAACCAGTGTCACCCCAATAAATTCAATATAAAGGGGAAGAGTGGGAAGGCACTAACTGGACCACATGAGTCAGCAGCAAGTGGGAACTAAATTTCAGGAGATGCAGAAATGCACATGGGTCCCAGGTGTCTTTTCTTAGTGATGATGGCCCTCCTTACTGGACAGTCAGCAGGAGACAGTTCAAATGTACTTAATAAAACTGCTGGGTGGGCCACCAAAGGGGAGGAATTAGAGCCCGGAGGGAAATCAGGCGTAACACGACTAGCAGCAGCCCCAAGTATAGGAAGGCTTGCCTTGTAGGTTGATGTAGTCCCCTTGGGTGGACAAAGACATATCTTCTTTGGAATTGCTCATCATCTTTTCAACGAGGACTCTCATGGCCTCATTAACATTTTTGTTCTCCTTGACGGATGTTTCTGTCCAACCTGTGAAACCGTTCTCCTTACTGAAACGGTCAACCTGGTCTCGGCTCACTGCCCAAGGGGACAGATCACACTTATTGGCCAAGAGCAGGCAGGGCACAGGCTCTCCATTGGGCAGTGTGAGCTTGCTGTCCAGGTCCTGTTTCCATCTCTGGCTGTTGCTGAAGGTAGTGGCATTGGTAACATCAAACATAATAACACAGGCAGAGGCATCTCGATAGTACAGTCGTGTCATAGATGTGAAGCGCTCCTGCCCTGCAATGTCCCACAGCTGCAGCCTCACCATCTCGGAGTCAGACCACTGGAGAACCTTCAGAGCGAAATCCACTCCCACCGTGGACTTGTAGTGTTTGCTGAAGCTGTCCTGGGAGTACCTCTGCACCAGCGACGTCTTGCCCACCGCGGCGTCCCCCACCACCAGCACTTTGAACAGGTGATCGCGGCTGCCCATGGCGAGCGCGGTGGACGTTTCAGGGAGCCGGAAAGCCGGGGAACCGCTGGTTTTAACCTCTGTGGCTCCCGGCCCCCTTCGAACTGAGGTTCGGCATTCCGCCCACCGCCTGTTGGGGCAAACTCTGCGGAAGGAGCGGCTCACCCCCCCTGCTCCCCAGACTCAGCAGGCGCGGTTCCTCCTAAACAAATTTTTCTATGTACATTTTGATACTGTTATTCATGTATAAGAAGTTCATTCCACTGTTTTCTACCTATGTTACATGCAAGTTGCTTGAATTCTCTGAGCTTTAGTTCCCTCTTTTGTAACCTAGGGTGGGAAGGCTCACTTTTCTGTAGTATTTGTTGGAGAATTAAATAAAATAATTTGTGTAATGGGAAAGTGCACATTTAATACATCTTCTTTGTGTATTATACATTTTATCAATGGCATTGTTTGTTGGTTGATGCATTTTGAGTTTTACCTGAGATCAAATTAATATCATTATCCCTGTTTTCTTTTGGTTTTAGTACACCTGCAATATCATTCCCTATTGTTTTCTTTTATTTTTCTAATGTGGTAAGATATTCAAAATATAAAATGTACTATTTTAACCTTTTTGAAGAGTATAAATCATTGGTTTAAGTACATTCACATTTTGTGCAGCCACCAATCACCACCACCTGTTCCAGAACTCTTCATCTTCCCAAACAGGAACTGTCCCTATTAAACACTAACTCACCACTCTTCTCTCCATTCAGCCCCTGGGAACCTTTGTTCTACTTTCTGTAGCTATGAATTTGCCTCTTCTAGGTATCTCATACAAGTGAAATCATACAGTACTTGTCTTTTTGTGCTTATTTCACTTAGCATGATGTTTTTAGGGGTCATCCATGATGTAGCATATATCAAATTTTTATTTCTTTTTATAGAGGCACTAGGGGCCCAGTGCACGAATTCATACACCTTGAAAGAAACTGTGAGCTGTGAGGCTGTGGTGGGCACAGGGGCGGGTCTCAGCCCATCCTCTGCCCCCCACCCGGCCCCTCCCACCGCAGCCCCCTGTCCACTGTCTGCTGGCAGCCCCACTCCTGCCACTGCCGCTCCCTTGCGCTGACAGTGCTAGCCCCGCTCACACCCACTGACAGCGCAGAGCGATTGGGGCCAGAGCCAGCAGCGGGTGCGAGCGGTGGCTACTGCCCCGATCACTCCTCAGGAGCAGGGGGAGGTGGAGAAGCCCTCAGAGGTGATCAGAGTGGGCAGCTGCTGCTCGCTCCCACTGATGGCACTGAGCAATCGGGACTGGTGCTGGGCACCAGCAGCGAATGTGAGTGGCAGCTCCTGTGCCAGCAGCGGGTGCAAGTGGGGCTGTCGCCGGCAGCTGGTGCAAGTGGCGGCTGCTGGCCCCGATTGCCCCTCAGGGCTTCTCCACCTCCCCCTGCTCCTGAGGGGCGATTGGGGCCAGCAGCTGCCACTTGCACCTGCTGACAGTGCTGAGCGATCAGGGTTGGCACCGGATTCTGGCAGCAGGTGCAAGTAGAAGCTCCAGTGCTGGCAGCAGGGGTGAGTGCCAGGCGGGATTGGGGCACATGGGAGCAAAGAATTTTCAGTAACTACCAGAGGCTCACCCTGATGACCGTGATGGGTGCCCCGCCTTGGTCTGGCGCCCCTGCTTATCTGCTCCACCATCCGGCTACAACCAACGCCCACCATGTTCCGCGCACACCCCCTGGTGGTCAGCGCACATCATAGTAATCAGTTGTTCGCTTGTTCAGTTGTTCTGCCGTTCCGTCTATTTGCATATTAGCCTTTTATTATATAGGAATAGGATAATATTTTATTATATTTATATTTTGTTTATCCATTCAATGTACACTTGGGTTCTTTCCACCTTTTGGCTTATTGTGAATTATGCTGCTATGAACACTAGTGCACAAGTATCTATTTGAGTCCCTGCTTTCAATTTTTGGGGTGTCTACCTAGAAGTTGAATTGCTGGATCATATAAATTTCTAGGTTTAGCTTTTTGAGGAACTGCCAAACCCTCCCCAGTGGCTGCTCCATACTTTTTATTTTTACCAGTAATGTATGGATCTGTTTTAGTTGTATCTCTTATAAGTGGTATGTAGCTGGCTTTTACTTTTTATCCCCAACCTTTCTTTGATCTTAACTATACCAGTAATTTGGCAGGTATATAATCTTCTTACTTTATTAGGGCTTGCCTTTAATGTTTAAAAAGTTATTCTCTAGTCTCTATTTTCTGCCTCTAAAGTTTGTGATATTTTTTTAAACCTTTTATTTTTTTAAAGTTTGAGATTTTAAAGATGCTTTTTGACCTACCCTCCTGCCTACAACTCTGTTTAGGATTGAAATATAAATTATTTTTGCTTCTTCATTATTGCTATATGTACTTTCACCTCAAATCCAACCTTCTTTAATATAATCAGGAGTTTGAAATAGAGATTACTGTTATTTTATAGTTTTTATAGGTATATTCATGTTAATTTTCACATTTGCCTTGAGTTTAGCAACCATTTTTTTGTGACAGTGTTTTCCACAACTCTGTCTTTAACTGCCTTGGTGCTTACAGCTAATGCTTTTGGTCTCTAGTTTTCATCTTTTTTTTATTGTTTTATCTCTTAGTCAACTAGACTATACTTCCAAGTAATTATTTTCAAGAGGGAGTGAGTATGATGCATGTTTAAATCAGAGGTAGCTTTACCATGACACTCATAAATTTAAGCTTCAAGTCTTCTCACTTGTAGTGCCCTCCCAATACTCCATCCCTTAAAGTTGAATTCGTAACGCTACATATTTTAAAGAAGTTCCCCCAATTGTTTTAATTTTGTCATTTATTAAATATATTTATTAAATATATGTCATTTATTAAATATAATTTTATGTCATTTATTAAATAAATACATTTATTAAATATATTTATTGATTTCAAAGAGGATGGGAGAAGGAGAGAGAGATAGAAACATCAATTATGAGAGAGAATCATTGATCGGCTGATTCCTGCAGGTCCATACTGGGGATGGAGCCTACAACCTGGGCATGTGCCTTGACCAGGAATCAAACCATGATCTCCTCGTTCATAGGTTGATTCTCAACCACTGAGGCACACAGGCTGGGCCCAATTGTTTTAACTTTAGATTCCACAAAGCCTGGATCTGCCTCTGAGTCTTATTCATTAATCGCTGAGTATATTCATCTGTTGCTTTCACGTGGGAGACTTAGAGAGCTAAAATTAAAAAAGACAAAAACCCACAATCAAAAATATTTTTAATATATATTTTTTATTGGCTTCAGAGAGGAAGGGAGAGGGAGAGAGAGATAGAAACATCAATGATGAGAGAGGATCATTGATTGGCTGCCTCCGGCACTCCACTGGGGATCGAGCCCCAACCGGGCATGTGCCCTTGAATGGGGACCCTTCAGTCCGCAGGCCTACGCTCTGAGAGGGTTAACTTGAAATGCAGGCAGGTAGGGCAGGGCTCCAGCGGAGAACAAAGGCAGGAGGGACATGGGCAGGGCCAGACATGGCAGTTTGAGCAGCCTAACTACAGGAACCAACCAAGCAGAAATAATAAAATGTTTTTGGATACAAAGCGGGAGGCATGGGAAACCAAGGAAGGGCCTGCAGTAAACAAGATGTAAGAATGCACAGAAACAGAAAAGTTCAGGATAGGAACAGAGAAAGAACACATAGAGACAGGGAAAGTTTAGGTCCATTACTGGGCAAAAACAATTGAGGGAATCAATCAGGTGATGACCCAGGTAGACATAGAGCAGGCTTGTAGCAAATATATACCCCTGGACTACAAGGCTTTGACGGGCAGCCCACTATTGGGTCCCCCGCCCCTTGTGGGGAGTCTGAATCTGCTTGTAATAAATTTTCCACACTTTTGCTTAAATCTTGTGCTCCGCGCAGCTCATTCTTTGGCATTTCGAGACACGACCCTGGGGAATACACCTCGGCTCACCATTCCAGTTATCATATCCACTGAGCCAAACCAGCCAGGGCGAAACCCATCAAATTTTTAAATATATTCTGGGAAATATATATTTTATATCTGGAATCCATGTGAGTTTTTTTTATTCTTATAATTCAAAAATTTTGCTACACTATGTCACCTCACCACCACCACCAATTCTAGCCCTGGGCTTTTTCTTTCAGTTGTTATTCTTTCTAAAGGATTGTAGGAAGACAGCCATGGGTTCAGAATGGGAGACTTCATTCTGGTTGTCTGAAGTAGAAGAACCAAAGAGCTTTTGGCCAGTTTTTAGAGTCTATTTTTCTATTCCAAGTTTCAGTCAGTAGGATAGGGATGACATTTTGGTCTATCTTCCAAATATGGCAGAGCTGCCAACACTATAAGGAGCATGGCTTATTTTTTTCAGTCTAGCTCCACAAGGCTTATAATTTGTGGCAAGATCAGCCAGACCATTTTTTTAAATAACAGTTTTATTGACATATAATTCACATATCATATGACTCACCCCTCTAAAGTGTACAATTCAGTGGTTTTTGTATATTCACAGATACGTGCAACCACCACCACAATCAATTTTAGAGCATTTTCATCATATCAATAAGAAACCCCACACCCCTTAGCTATCACCCCTATCCATTCAATCCCCCATCCCTAAGCAACCACTAATCTACTTTCTGCATCTATGGATTTGCTTATTTTGGAATTTTATATACATTATATCATGTAACATGAAGTCTTTTGTTATTGACTTCTTTAGCATAATGTTTTTGAGGTTCATTCATATTGTAGCATGTAACAGTACTTCATTCCTTTTTTGGCCAAATAACATTCCATTGTATGAATATTACCACATTTTGTTTATCCATTCTTCAGTTGATAGACATTTGGGGTGGTTTTCCCCTTTTTCACTACTATGAATAATGCTGATACAAGTTTTTATAGATATACTAGAGGCCCAGTGCACGAAATTCGTGCACGGGTGTGTGTGTGTCCCTCAGCCCAGCCTGCACCCTCTCCAATCTGGGACCCCTCAAGGGATGTCCGACTGCCTGTTTAGGCCCAATCCTAAACAGGCAGTCGGACTTCCCTCCCACAATCTGGGACTGCTGGCTCCCAACCACTCACCTGCCTGCCTGCCTAATTGCCCCTAACCACTCCCCTGCCAGCCTGATCAATGCCTAACTGCTCCCCTGCCAGCCCAATTGCCCTTAACTGTCCTCCCTGCAGGCCTGGGTCCCCCCAACTGTCCTCCCCTATAGGGTCTGGTCGCCCCCAACTGCCCTTCCCTGCAGGCCTGATTGCCCCAACTACCCTCCCTTTCAGGTCTGGTCCCCCCCAACTGCCCTCCTCTGCTGGCCTGATCGCCCACAACTTCTCTCCCCTGCCGGCCATCTTGTGGCCACATGGGGTGGCCATCTTGTGTGTTGGAGTGATGATCAATTTGCATATTACTCTTTTATTAGATAGGATGTTTTCATTTCTCTTGGATAGACACCAATGAGTGGGATTTCAGAGCTATATTCTAAATCTATGTTTAACCATTTGTTTTCCAAAGTAGCTGTACCATTTTACATTTGCACACACAGTTTAGGAGATTTCTGATTTCTTCACATAATCATCAGCACTTTTATCTGACTTCTGTTTATGGAGAATCTGTGGGTGAGAAGTTGTATCTCTTTGTGGTTTTGATTTCATTTCCCTGATGACCAGTGATGTGCAGCATTTTCACAATTGTTTATTGGCCATTTGTATATTTTCTCTGGAGAAATGTCTAGTCACATACACTGCCCACTTTTAAATTGGATTGTCCTTTAATTGAGTTATAAGAGTTCTTTCTATATTCTAGATACTAGTCTCTTATTAAACATGTGATTTGAAAATATTTTCTCCCATTCTGTGTGTCAGATTTTCACCTTCTTGATATTTGCCATGGCTGACAGATGAACAGATTACTCCGACACAGTTTGACTGTGGGGGAGAGGGCTAAGGGATGGCCTGACTGACAGCAGCCAGGCAGCCTCAATTACCTGCCTCATTAGCCTTTTATTGGAATTTTTATCTTTAGATACAATCAGGAGGGAGAGTAATCTTGGGAGGACACATGTGTATACATTGTCCTCTACACAAGAGTGTCCAGGGATTAAGCATAAGGATTCCAATAAATACCCGGGGGTCTGCATGTGCAAGCTTGTTTGGAAAGGTCAAGGAATAACTAGGGGCACCGCCTTCGACACTCCCCTAAGTTGGAATTCCGATAAATAGGGCAGGCAGCCTTCCACACACTTCCCTTTTATCAGAATGCCCTCCTTACAAACTTTCCAACCAAGTCTTGTGTGCTCCCCAACAGATATTGTCATTTGAAGTTTTTTATTTTGATGAAATCCTATTTACCTATTTTTTTTTTTTGTTGCTTGTGTTCTTGGTGTCCTACCTAAGAACCATTGCCTAATTAGAGGTCATGAAGATTGAAGCCTATGGTTTCCTCTAAGAGTTTTAATTGTAGTTCATACATTGAGGTCTTTGGTCTATTTTGAGTTAGTATTTCTCTGTAGTGTGAGGTAAGGGTCCAACCTCAATTTTTTGCATGTGGAAATCCAGCTGTCCTGGTGCCATTTGTTGAAAAAAACTATTCTTTTTATATTGAACTAGGGGCCCAGTGCACGAAGATTTGTGCATGGGGTCGGGGGTCCCTTAGCTGGACCTGCACCTTTGCCAGTCTGTGAGCCCTCAGGGGAGCCCTCTCCAATCCGGGAGTTTCTGTCTGTCTTTGCAATCATATGAATGAATTGTCTGAGACCCCCAACCCAGTTTGGTTTGTTACTCACAGAATAATAGAGGCATTTTTTTTTTCTTTGCTTCATTGGTGGAGATTTCCTGGAAGTTTTAGGATATCTTCCCTTTAATTTTTCCTAGACACTCTGATTTTACTTATGTCTCTCACCTTTGCTTTCCCTCCATCCCCCACCACAACAGTAACTTGCTCCAGGCTCACTCTGCTCTAGTGTCATCTAGGAGATCCGTCTGCCACCAGAACTATGATTTCCAGCATTCCTGGTGCTCCCCGCGCTCTGGGCTTCCGCTTCCTGTCCTGGGGCTGCCATCAGAACTACTATTCCTAGAATTCCTGGTGCTCCCCACACTGGGAGCAACCTAGGGAGCCACGGCCTCCCAAGCCTCCGGCTCTCCTGCTCTGCTTTCCGCCCAGTGACCGAGGGAGCCATGTCCCCCCCAAGGGAGTGTCTGAACAACCGAGGGAGCCACATCCCCCCAAGATGCTGGCTCTCCTGCTTTTGCTCTCCGCCCATCTTTGTCGGGTTAATTTGCTTATTCACCCCGATTGGCTGGTGAGCATAACGAAGGGATGGTCAATTTACATGTCTCTCTTTTATTATGTAGGATTGTCTTGGAATCTTTGTCAAAAACTAATTGACCTTAAATATAAGGGGCTATTCTGGGATCTCTATTTTGTTCAATTGATCCATATGTACAATCTTATGCCAGTACCACACAGTGTTGATTTCTGCAACTTTGTAATAATTTTATAAGTATAATAATCAGGAAATATTAGTCTTTCAACTTTCTTCTTCTTTTTCAAGATTGCCTGGCTGTTTGGGTCCCTCAAAATTCCATATGAACTTTAGGACCACTTTGCCTATTTTTGCAGTAAAGCCAGCTGCAATTTTAATAGGAGTGCATTCAGTCTGTACATAATTTGAGGAGTATTTCCACTTTACCACTATTACATTTTCCAGTCCATGAACATAGATGTTTTTCCATGCATTCATCTTTTTAAATTTCTTTCAGCAATGATTTCATTTTTGTTTGTTTGTTTGTTTTTGTTAATCCTCACTCAAGGATATTTTTTCCATTGATCTTCAGAAACAGTGGAAGGGAAAGGGGAGAGAGGAGAGAGAGAGAAACTTCAATGTGAGAGAGACATGTTGATTGGTTGCCTCCTGCACTACAGAAGCAGAAGCAGTTCATGTTATCTAAATTACAGTTTTTGGGTCTCCAGAACACTGAGTCAACAGGGACACATTAACTGGAGCCCTCTGACCTTGGGATAATTGTGCTGTACTTCCCAGGTAAAGGAAAATGTGCTTTCTAAGACCAATATGACCACAACCAATGGGATAGTCACAGTACAATCAATAGGGTATTCAATCGAATGGGGTGATTTATAAAATTCAGAAAATCAAAATAACTTTTCTATTGTTAAACAAAGCAAATAAGTACAGAAGCCAAACAGCAGGGTTAAAGTTAAACTATAGTTTCTACCTGAGATGATTGCTACCACAATTCAGTTTTTCTTATTTAGTGACTTTTTTGAACTAAATCTGTAAATTCTATATTCTTTGTTGTGTGTGGTCATTGAAATCTCCTTTTGGTTGGTTTATTGGACAAGTACATAATGATTGGACACACATTTTCTTACACACCTGAAACTATTAAGCCTCTCATTCTTTGCTGAGAGTTTCTGTGTGCATGTGGGCATGCCATCAACATGCAGCCAAGCAGTTGACAACTCTGCCTTCGCCTCCACTTCTTGCTTGCATAGAGCTCCCAAGTTATTCAGAAGCAAGGGCTCAGTTCTTTCTTGAGCATGCACACAGTCTTCTAGAGTCCCGGGAATTAGTTGGAGATTTTTGTAATTCCCTTTGGACATCTCATTCTCCAGCTTTTCCTTAGGTGTTTATGTCAAGCTGTTGTTTGCCCCACCAGTTACTGCCACTTCAAGGCAGCTGTGATATTAAACAATAGCCACTGATTTTTTTCAGCAATTGCTCTGGCTTGTGGGTGGGGAAAGGGAAGGAAGCTGTTTACATTTGGTGAGCTCTGAGTCAGATCAAATGAAGGCACTCTGTGAGTGAGGTTTTCCAAGGAACTTCCAGGTATATCCAATAATGACTATTCTCTAGGAATGGGCCTTTGGAGGAGCCCCAACCCCATCTGCTTCCTTCAGTGGCTGCAGGCTTCGCATTTTCACTGTGTTTGTGGGGTTGTTGGTTTGCAAGGCTATTGAGGAGGCTAGTAGAGAGGGTTGGGTATATGGCATGCTAAAATAACTCAAAATTTGCTATTGTAACCAAAATTCAAGCTTTAAAATAGGCTTCTTAGATCACTGCAAGCATTTAGTTAATTTCCAGAGTTTGGAAAAATGGATTTGGACAAATTTGGGGTGTTCTCACTGCTTTTATGGAGGGAGATGATTTTCAGAGATTTTTCTTCAGCACTCCCACCCATGTCACCTCTTTTAAAATCAGCCCTAGCTGGTTTGGCTCAGTGGATAGAGCATCGGCCTGTGGACCACAGTGTCCTGGGTTCGATTCTGGTCAAGGGCATGTACCTTGGTTGCAGGCTCCTCCCAGGCCTGATTCCTGGTCGGGGCTTGTGCAGGAGGCAACCTATTGATGTGTTTCTCTCACATTGATATTTCTCTCTGTCTTGCCCTCTCTCTTCCACTCTCTTTAAAAAATCAATGGAAATATATCCTTAGGTGAGGATTAAAAAAACAACAACACCTCTAATCAGATTATTTCCCAACATCCTTAATATCTTTCTAAAGGCTTCTTTTTACAGTTCAAATGTCAATCCCTGTGCAGGTCTATTGGGTTCTGCATGATGTTTGCCTCTCTTGCCCCTCTTACCTCACACCCTATTGCTCTCAGTTCTCTCACTACACGGCCACTCTGTCCTTTTCTCCCTTCCTTGAATATACCAGTCTGGTTCCTTCAGCTCATTCTCCTCCTCATAGAGGCTGTGCCTTCCTCACCCCACCCTCACCGTCTTCATCACATCACCCTGGTTTGCTTTATCTATGACATTCAGCACTATCGGAAAAGACCTTGTACTTTCTTTATTGTACATTTGCTCTCTCCCTCACTAGACTGTGAACCCAAAGCCCTGTCTGTCTTCTTCTCTGCCACATCCCACTGCTTAGACAACATTAGGTATTTATTGTTGAATAAATTAAAAGCTAAATCCCCAGTTTACAGGAAACAAAAAGAGACCTACTGCAGTTCTATTTTATTATTATTATTATTATTATTATTATTATTATTTTCATCCTCACCTGAGGATATTTTTCCATTGATTTTTAGAAAGAGTATAAGAGAGAGGGAAAGACAGAGAGAAACATCAATGTGAAAGAAACACATCAGTTGGTTGCCTCCTGCCCGCGCCCTGACCAGGGCCTGGGCCTGGGAGGAGCCTGCAACCAAGATATGTGCCCTTGACCAGAATTGAACCTGGGACTCTTTGGTCTGCAGGATGACGCTCTATCCACTGAACCAAACCAGCTAGGGCCCTACTGCTGTTCTTAAAGGGGATTAAAACTTTGCTTTTCTCCCCTAAAATTTCTCAAATCTGTCTTCTGGCTGTCAAAATAAAATTAATAAGCTTTCTCTTTAAGGACAGTTTTTATAATTGTGTTATAAAACTAGTTATAGTCTACATTAATTATGCCCAATATACATTATTTTTTAAAAATAATTCTTTATTATTGAAAGTATTACATATGCCCTCCCTTTCCCCCCATTAATCCCCTCCCCAATATATATTCTTAATCTCTTTTTATCTGGGCCTCATATCATCTGTTTATGTTAGAATTCAACTCTGTGTGTTACATAATTCTAAAGATTATTTTCCTTCCCTTAACACTACAAGAATATCACAGAAAATTCTGAAGAATTTGAGTCCCTAAAGTAGAGACCATAAGATATGAAAAGAAATTAAACTATAATAAGCTATGATTGTAAATTAGGCTCTTTGGGATGTGAATTTATTCTTCATTCTATCACTTAATATACTTAGTGCTAAATTATTCCCCCAGAATTCTTGTTTACTATAAGAAAACTCTTCACCTTTCCCTGTCATTTTTATGTTTTAGAACCATTTTTCCTCTTATGGAACTCTTTGTAGAGATGAAATGTCTGACATTATTGTGAGTCCTTTATTAGTATCCTAGTGGTGAGGATACCGAGGTGTGGCCCGATGACTCACTCTGTGTAACTCACTCTCATCTGCCCAGGAACTGAGCCATATCCATAAATGTAAGAGACCCAGCACCAGATGTCAAAAGGCAGTGTTTACTCAGGAAAGGAAATATGTCATTGAGTGATTAACTCCGAAAAGCAATGGCTAACCTTTTCAATCATCCGAATTCATATTAAAATGCCCCTTTTCCTCTTTCCTTTGTAGTCAGGATTACTTACTAGACACTTGGGTTTTCAATGAGAAAACAGCCTGGGCACCTGTTAACATCAGCAGTTTCCTTTTTATGGTCAGTCTGTAAAATTAGCCTGGGAAATTCTGCGGTTAATAACTTCCTGCTCTGAGACGAGTTTCTGGACCTTCCCGGAATTGACCTGGGTGGGTGCCACTCAGGTAAACACTCCTGGAGCCAGGAATACCTGTACACGTGGCAGGAGCTGGAAGCCAGAGCCACAGGGCAGAGGTGGCCCCGGCTGGTTGTAAGGAAACTTTCATTGGTGGAACATTGGCCTCCCAAAGCGTTACTGTTTACAAAGGAGAGCAAACGGTAGCCCTGCCCTTCCATTGTGGATGAGTTGCAGGATGTTTCATCGACTTGGCACACACAGGCTTGGAGGCCCTGGCAAACTTGCTTGGTTGGTTGCAGCATGATGCTAACAGAATCTAAGGATGCCATCTGATTCCTCTCAGGTAGTTTCTTGGTTCAGGGAAAGAGAATCAAACACAAGGCCACAAGCATTACCCTTGACCATTCACCTCAATCAAACCATTTAAATTCTGTTCACAATTATGTTCCTTGTTCCATAGGAGATAATGGGGAATTGCTTGTAGAAGTCACTTTCTAAATGCTATCCTCTTGGGTCGTCCAAGTTCCAAGTTTATTTCTTTTTTTTTTTTTTTTTTTTTTTTTATTTTAATTAAATCTTTATTGTTCAGATTATTACATTTGTTCCTCTTTTTTTTCCCCCCATAACTCCCCTCCTCCCAGTTCCCGCCCCACCCTCCGCCCTCACTCCCCACCCACTGTCCTCATCCATAGGTGCACGATTTTTGTCCAGTCTCTTCCCGAATCTCCCACACCCCTTTCCCCCCCAGGAATAGTCAGTCCATTCCCTTTCTATGTCCCTGATTCTATTATAATCAACAGTTCATTCTGTTCATCAGATTATTTATTCACTTGATTCTTAGATTCACTTGTTGATAGATGCATATTTGTTGTTCATAATTTGTATCTTTACCTTTTTCTTCCTCTTCCCCTTCTTAAAGGATACCTTTCAGCATTTCATATAATCCTGGTTTGGTGGTGATGAACTCCTTTAGCTTTTCCTTATCTGTGAAGCTCTTTACCTGACCTTCAATTCTGAATGATAGCTTTGCTGGATAAAGTAATCTTGGTTGTAGGTTCTTGGTATTCATCACTTTGAATATTTCTTGCCACTCCCTTCTGGCCTGCAAAGTTTCTGTTGAGAAATCAGCTGACAGTCGTATGGGTATTCCCTTGTAGGTAACTGAGTTTCTTTCTCTTGCTGTTTTTAAGATTCTCTCTTTATCTTTTGCTCTTGGCATTTTAATTATGATGTGTCTTGGTGTGGTCCTCTTTGGATTCCTTTTGTTTGGGGTTCTCCGCGCTTCTTGGACCTGTAAGTCCATTTCTTTCACCAGGTGGGGGAAGTTTTCTGTCATTATTTCTTCAAATAGGTTTTCAATATCTTGCTCTCTCTCATCTTCTGGCACCCCTATAATTCTGATGTTGGTACGCTTGAAGCTGTCCCAGAGGCTCCTTACACTATCCTCGCATTTTTGGATTCTTTTTTCATTTTGCTTTTCCGGTTGGGTGTTTTTTGCTTCCTCGCATTTCAAATCATTGACTTGTTTCTTGCGCTCCTCTGGTCTGCTGTCGGGAGTCTGTATAATATTCGTTATTTCAGTCCGTGTATGCTTAATTTCTAGTTGGTTCCCCAATATAAGATCGAGGGTCTTATTAGTTTTCTTGTAGATCTCATTAAGTTTATCGACGGCTTCTAAACAGTTCTTTAGAGACCTTAAAAGTGTGGTTCTGAACTCTATATCTTCCATTGACAATTTTGTCCTGTTTCTTTGTCTCCGCATTTTGTTATGCTTCCTTGGTGCACCCCCTAGTGGTCTTTGTTCACAGTCTTATAGTTAAATCTTGATTGTTGTAGCTAATTCCAGGGAGGGTTTGACCTCCAGGCCAAGTGGCTATGAGAATCAGCTGTGTCAGCAGTGAGAGAACTTCTGTCCTCTAGGGAGGTGCTAATCTGGCGTTTGCCTGAGGCTATCCGGCAAATGCCTGTGTGCAGGGCTTGGGCGGGGCGGGTCGCACAGGATCAACAGGGTGGGCCGGAGAGAGCAGTTATGGCGGCTCTCAGTCCTGTCCCCAGGGGCTCTGCCTCTCTGAGTCCCAGCACCCGCTGCAAAGCTCAGAGAGAAAGCTGCACTCGCTCTGACCGAAGCCAGACAGTCCCGCTTCTCCCGTTTGAGTCAGGGTCCCTAAAGACTCGCCTGTATCTGGAGCTCAGAGTCTGCGACTCCCTCCCGATTGAAAACGCCAATCGCGCCCTCCGCCGCCAGCCCGCTCCGCGCACTCCGCACCTCAGAATTTGACTTCAGCACTGCGCCTCCTCTGAGTGTCCGCATGCGTTTCTCTTTCCTCCTAGTTGTAGGACTTCCACTCAGGCAGCGTTCCTGTGGTTCTGGGTGATGTCCCTTCCGTTTTTTGGTTTCACTTTTGAAGTAGTTGTTCAAAGCAGCAAACTCCGGCGTTAACCTATGCCGCCATCTTGGTTCTCCCCAAGTTTATTTCTAAAGAGAAATGTTTCTTAATGTAGAGGAAGGTATTTTAAAAACTACATAAACAGAAAATTAAACAGATTGCATGAAACATTTACACATTTTTTAGCTTGTTTATTTAACCAATATAGAGTATGTGCTTGGAATCAGATCCTAAGAATACAAAAGCCAGTAAGAAATAATTCCTGCCATCAGAAAACTTACAATGTAATTAATACCCAGTTCTGGTTATTTGGAATATATGAACTTCTTGGGAGGAAAACAGTACTATGAGGTCACATGGAATTCAAAAAATTCTGACACAGTTCTAAAAGTAAGCTTTTCATTTTTTTTCTTCTTAAAAATATCAAACCTATTTCTCTTGAGGTTATAAAATATTTTTAAAATTTTATTTTTGATAATATGTACATATAATAATATACAACCATGCAGCATCTTTTCAACCAATGATGGGCCACATATACAATGGTGGTTCTATAAGATTATAAAGGAACTGGAAAATTCCTGTCGCCTAGTGATGTAGCCGCCCTGACACCGTCATAGTGCAGCGTCACTCATGTGTTTGCGGTGCAAGTCATATGAAAGCATAGATACAGTTACGTAACACTTGATAATGGTGACAAACTGTATGTTACTAATTTATGTGTTTACTATACTATGCTTTCATCATTATTTTGGAGGGTAGTCTTTCTACTTATAAAAAGAAATGTTTGTTGTAAACAGTGTGCAGTGTTAGGACAGCAGCCTCACGCATCTCATGCATCATTAACTCTTATGCTTGATTAATCTCATGTTGTTTTCATGAATTTAGTGTAGCCTAAGTGCACAGTGTTTATGAAGTCTGCAGTAGTGCACAGTGATGTCCTGGGCCTTCCCATTCACTCCCTCCCTCACTCCCTCACTCTCTCCCTCCCTCCCTCCCTTCCTCCCTCCCTCCCTCCCTCCCTCCCTCCCTCCCTCCCTCCCTCCCTCCCTCCCTCCCTCCCTCCCCCACACAGAGCAACTTCCAGTCCTGTCAGCTCCATTCATAAGTGCCCCATATAGGTGAACTATGATCTTTTATACGGCTTTTCCCAGTACCTTTTCTATGTTTAGATATGTTTTGATACACAAATACTTACCGTTGTGTTACAGTTGCCTGCAGTATTTAGTAGAGTAACATGCTGTACAGGTGTGCGGCCTAAGAGCCATCGGCTCTATCACAGAGCCCAGGTGTGCAGCAGGCTATGCCGTCTAGGTCCGTGGAAGCGCACTCTGTGATGTTTGCACGGAGAAACTGCCTCATGTCACATTTCTCAAAAAGTAGCCTCATCGTTAAGCAGCACATGACTTGATACAAGTTAGGTCCAGGCACGTTTAAAAAAGAATCTAAGTTGAGTATCCTATTTAAGAATATAGTTCTGGGAGCTGTAATTTTATTAGTTTTTCAATCTTACATATTCACTGTAGAAAATTTAGAATATGCAAACCAAAAAGAAGAAAATAGAAAATAAATTATCCATAATCTAATCACACAGATATAACTAGATACTACTCAGACATATGTTTCAGAGTATGTCATTTAACCTTTTGTTATGTAGACAATAATAAACATGTATTCCGTCTATAACAATAATTAAAATCTTAGCATACTGCTAAGCCTACCCATGCAGTATCTCATTTAATAAAGAGGCCCAGGTTCTGCATATGCTCTGCGGCAGCTTTTAGTTTAATATATTGCGTGATACTTTTCTTTTCACTAAATATTCCAGTAAGGCATCATTTTAAGTGGTGGCTGCATGGTGTTTTAACCACAGATGCATTTAATGAAATTTAAAAAAATTTTTGAACGTTTTTGCTTTTATAATAAATGCAAGTGATGAGCATGTATTGTTTATAATAGCAAACAAGATGAAACAAAACCCACAAGCAAGAAAACATTTTGTAACCTCCAAGTTTATTTCCTTAGTATAAATTCTTAGAAATCATTCTGAAAACAAGTGCTTGAGCAAAATTAAGTCTTTTTATAGATATTGCCAAAAGAATATATCTTTTGAAATCAGTATCTATATTTCCAGAGCATAATGGACTTAATGGTAAGCTGATATTTTCCCATAACGTAAACAGTTATTCATCTAAGGCACACAGTGAACTATGCCACTCTTGGGCGGTTCCTTCAGCAGCTGCAGCCTGTCAGTTGCCAGGAACTCACCTGACTGGCAAAAACCTTGGGACATTTATTGGGCTCATGGCACCTATTTATAACACGGGGAGGTGATGCAATTGCCTTCCTTTCAGCTCAAATAAATGAATGTAAGTAAGTTTGTGTAAGTTTAAAAGTCTAAAGAAGGTTTTTATAGGTTAAAACCTACACTGCAAATTTTTTTATAGCCTCTTCCTATTACCATAACATCCAAGTCCTAAGACAAGTAGCTGAAGAATTATCAAGAAAGATTAGAAGGAGGGGTAAATCTAGCCCAGCAATGTGGTCCTATTTGACCTTGTCTATCAGATCTGAGGATTTACACCCTTTCAGGCTATGCACATCTTGAAACATACAGCATCCACCATCAGCCCTAGGAAAGTCCCTGGAAGGTTCTACATGCTCTCAACATTGGCACCATAGAGATTGCTTAGATCCCCTATATGTTCTTGTCAATGTCCTACAACAATTGAGAAGTACAAAGATCATAGGTATGTGCATATCAAATAGTGGGGACCTTAGGAGGTCAACTCTAATACACCCTTCACACAAAAGGAGAGTTATTCGTCTTTTAAAAGTCCAAAGAAATTGCCAGTTTTGGGCTAACTATTGGAGAACTATGAAAATTCCACCGGAGACAAAAAGAATAACAGTGGCCAGGCAAATTTGACCTCAAACCTTTCCCCAACTCACCTGCTTCCCAGTTCCCTCATTGGTTTGGATTTGATTGTGAGACATTCTCTGTGGTGTCATTTGGTACTATATTTGTGACTTCATTTTGTCCCGTAGAGAAAATGATGTAATGTAATTGGAAACTTAAAAAAAAATATGTTTTCTCACATAAATACCAAGCATATAAGTTAAAAAACAAAACCCTAGTTGTTTGAGTCTCTTCCCCTGACCCAACAAACAAACTCATGTATGGATTCTACAAAAAAAGAAATTAACTGGTAAATGACTGGTAACAGCAGTTCCTTCTTTGCCAAATCAAACTATAAAAAATTAGTTATATATCAGCTGCACAGCAGTGGGCTTATCACTAGTTTGAGATATCCCACCATATTTCCTGTGTTAGTTTAGAAGGTGGGGAAGGAGTTGCATATTTACTTTGGTCTGCTGTGGGTGCTAGTTGAGAGTTCTATTTTGTTCCACATTACATTTCCTGCAAGTCATTTATAATGGGCTTCCTGAGTACATACTCTACCTACACATTTCAAAGAAGCACTTAGAATCAGCCTGGAATAGTTTTATAGGGAACAGCATTTTTAAGGCTAAAAGAACTTCTTATACATGAATGTTACATTCAGTTAGTGTCATTTGACAAGTTTGTGATCTAAAAAATGATTTTTTTTTTTTTTGCTTTGCAGTAGAAATAAAGTTACGAATGTAATTTAAAGTAGGATTTTTGTTTGTTTGTTTTGGTAGAGCTACCTGGGCCCAAGGGAATATAATTCCTGGTATAATATTTTAAGTCTCAATATTATACACTGAGTTATAAATATTGATGCTGCTTTTCAAACAGGTTTTCAGTCTAAAGTATTACTTTTTGAAATTTGCCTAATCCTTAAGTATGATTTTTTAGTTTTCATATCATATGTTGGACTATATCCTCAATCTTATAAGGGAAGTTAATGATGATAAAATAAGCAGAAACTTATTCTCTCACTAACTTTCAAAAAAAGGGCTGCATTCCATAAAATGAGATATGGCTGATGTGAAACCTATCAAAATGTAATGTAGATTAAGCTATTGTATTTAGTATTTAGCATTATCTTTCACTGGATTCAGTGGCCTTAAACTTACTTTGTTTATAGCATATACACAGGGGTGGGCAAAAGTAAATTTACAGTTGTAAATATGCAAAACAGAGTTTATTTTTGTATTGTTATTTATTAACTATTATATTATTTATCATTAACCTACTTTGCCAACCCCTGTATACATATATGTATATACATACATAAAATTCTTAAAATTGGGCACATTTTTTAAGAACTGATTTTTATATACTCAACAAGAACATTTATTACTCATGTCCCAAATATTTATTATATGCCAAGTCCTTAAAAATAATTGTTTTCTGTTCGAAATGATAGTGAAAACTGTGAAAAATTCTTCATTGTGAGCTTTTCAAGGGCAATTAAGCAATAAAATGGCACTTATAGTTGCTTTAGTTACTGATGGAGGCTTCCATTTTATAAGCCATCTTACTCACAGTTTTTATAATAGCAGAACATGATTCATATAGGATTTCTAAATTCTTTTTTTTTTTAATATATTTTATTGATTTTTTACAGAGAGGAAGGGAGAGAGATAGAGAGTTAGAAACATCGATGAGAGAGAAACATCGATCAGCTGCCTCCAGCACATCTCCTACTGGGGATGTGCCCGCAACCCAGGTACATGCCCCCGACTGGAATCGAACCTGGGACCTTTCAGTCCGCAGGCCGACGCTCTATCCACTGAGCCAAACCGGTTTCGGCTTCTAAATTCTTTATTACTTATTTTGGCCCTGTGTTTGTTTGTGATGTGTGTGTTTGTGTGCGTGCGTGTGTGTATGTGATGTGTGTATATGTGGTGAGCATGTATGTATGTGTGTGTGTGTACATACACACATGTGCACATGTCTTGCTTTTCCTTCAGCTCCTTCATTTCCCCCACCAGTTCTCCATTGTGTGGCTTGGATTATGTGAAATTATATGCCTTTGAACATACCCAGTGGCGTTGCAAAATGCTTACTCATGACAGTTCTCCCTTCTCTGAAGGATTTTTCTTTCAAAGTCACTCTGTAAAAGATGTCTGTACTTACTTGGCTATATTAAAACTAGGACTTTGCCCGGCTGGAGTGGCTCAGCAGTTGAGCATCGACCTATGAATCAGGAGGTCATGGTTCAATTCCAGGTCAAGGCACATGCCAGGTTGTGGGCTCGATCCCCAGTGTGGGACAGGTGTGAGCAGCCGATCAATAATTCTCTTTCATCATTGATGTTTCTATCTCTCTCTCCCTCTCCCTTCCTCTCTGAAATTAATAAAAATATATTTTAAAAAACAAACAAACTAGGACTTCCCAGAGACACTTGGGTAGTTGAAAGATTAGAACTTATAAGTGGAGGCAGGGGTGGCACAAGGGCGGGCCGGAAGGCGTGGCCGGCCGCCATGCCAGGAACAGCACCACGCGCTCCTCGCAGTCCTGGCTGTGCTGCGGGAAGCACAGGCTGTCGCTCACCTCCTCGAAGGCCTCCACTGGCTCTCCCTGGAGTGTATCTCTTGCTGGCAGCACTTGTGTGAAAGCGCTCATTCTCCCAGGTGACATCTCCAGGCACAGGAGGTGGGGTGGTGTGTGCTGCCTGCTCCTCAGTGCTGCTTCTCACAGGGAAAAGGAGAAGTAAACTAGAAGCAGCCTTCCCACCAAGCAAAGGCCCTTTTCTCCATTTAAAATAGAAGAAAGAGGACCTGAACAGACACTTCTCCCAAGAAAACATACAAATGGCCCACAGATACCGGAAAAGGTGCTCGACATCCCTAGCTATTAAGGAAAATCAAATCAAAACTACAATGAGACACTACCTCACACCTGTTGGAATGGCTATGACCAAGACAAGTAATTATAAGTGTTGGAGAGGTTGTGAGAAAAAGGAACCCTCACTGCTAGTGCCACTATGGAAAACAGTATGGAGGCTCCTCAAAAAATTAAGAATAGAGTTACCTTGTAAAGGCAGGTGCTATGCTGAGCTCCAGTGTGTACTTGTGGCCAGGGAGTCCCGTGACAAGAAAACCAAGATGAGAAGTGGATTCGCTTGGGAGGACTGTTGCTTTATCTCTCTTGTTGGAATAGAATAAAGTAATGAGCATGTGTTAATAGATTGCTTGCAATATTTTAAAAACTCAAAGAGTATAGAAATAGACTATGGTATTTTTAAAAAGGAATAATTTACCAGTTATAGGAATTTAATGTAGAAGTAACTAATTTGTTTTTCTCTTTGACCATAGGCCCATGATCCTTCATTATTTAGAAATTTAAAAAGCATTGAAAACAAAGAATTTTTTACAGAAGTTTTCAGCAAACTTATTTGATGGCAAAACATAACCTGAAATAATGTTAGGTTAGTCCTTATGTAATCTTTTACTTATACATTTTTGTAAATGTACACACTGATAACATGCCACATAATACAAGAACCATTTTAACTTTTGGAAATCTGAAAAATTCTGATGAAACTGGAATGGTGTGCCTGAATATGCATATTAAATTCATGAATAAAACAAATACTCTTGTGGCTCTTTATAGAGATTTAGTCAGTATAAACCCCAGTGCCTCAGACTGGTAACTTTTTTGAGGGCCTAATTCAATACAACGTATGTTTACTGAATTGGTACTTTGAGGGGACTATCAAGATTAAAAGAAGTGATTGCTGCCCTTAAAAATTGGCATTATAGTGAGGAACGCACTTCCACTGAAGTTTAGCATAATTACATTGCAATCCATGCTGTAGCAGGACTATAATCAGAGAGCAGAGACAGATGAGCACCAGGACCTCTGTGGGAGGCAGAGTCTGGACATTTGGGGGAGGGTGAGAGAGAGGACTGTCTAAAGTCCTGATATTTTCATTCCTTTTTCTTTCTAAGTAATACTTTGTGTTGTTAACATCCTTTCTGTGAGACCCAAGAGGACCAATGGAATTGGCATTCCCAAAACGTCCCCAGGGTTAGGAGACACACTGAAAGTGTGAACACTGGGAGATGGCAACCCAGCCATTTAGAATGATTAGCATTGTCAAGAGTCTTCCTAACCAGAGGTGGCGCTGTTGCAGAGGGGATGCCTCATCCAGATGTGGGGTTCAGGAATTATAATGGTCCTGGAAAGGGTAATGTTAAAGCCCCCGCTTCTTTGGTGGTTAATACTGAAATACGTTGATTTTAAAGCCCCAGAAAGAGTAGTGGGTAGTGGAGAAAGAAACTGATTATTAAAACATGACTAAAACGTAATTAAAAACAGCTTTTCCACTAAATCCTAAAAGTGCTAGACCAAGCCCGGAGAGTGAGTAAATGAGAGACGTCAGGATTTTTTCCTCCAAAGCCTCATTTGTGTCAAAGGCACCTTATGGTTCTGGTGCCATTTGTTCCTTTGACATTGCCCCCTCTTCTTTGAATTCCACTTTCATAATTGCCAGCATGCAGTTCCATAACGTGGATATAATAGCACATCCAGAATGACAGTGGGCCTAGAGCTGCAGGCAGAGCAGCTCGGATCATGGAATGAAGGTGTGCGCCCTTCTGTGGGAGAGACCCTGCCATAGAAAGGTGCCCAGCATTCCATCCGACGCAGAGCCGCTGCGAACTCGGCGCGGAGGAAACACTCTCCTTTTGACCTGTGACAACGTCAGCATCTATGTGGCATGTCTGAGCTCTGGCGGCCTGACCGAAAAGCCCTAGTGATGAGCATCGTAGAAGGGAAAAGTGCATGAGGACGAAGAGCACAATAGCGTATGCAGTCATTTAAACCTCAGCCTCCAGAGCCCAGGCTGTGCAAGCTCCCATGGAAAAGGGCTCTAAAAGGCACGTAACTCCATGCAGAGGGGGCTGCTGATCACGGCTCTGGGGACAGTGACTGGCTTGTTGGCATGGTCATAATTTCATTGTAGTGGCAGTTGCCAAACCCAGGGAGAAAATGGAGAAGAGAATAATCTTTACGGTATTATTTCCTCTCAGACACACAAAACTTGTCCACCTACTTGGCTTTGTATTCCTCTTAGTGTATGCCATCCACTGGCTGTCAAACTCATAAGATTTGTGGGTGGCAAGGTGATGTCATCTGTATTCAGCAGCTTGTAGTAATTTCCACTCCCAGCCCTGCTCAAAAGTTGCGATTATTGCAGTAAATGGGATCTGAGCTTACAGAGGAAAGCCTCACTTTTCTTTTCCATTGAAATCGCAATACTTTTCTCTTTAGCAGGATGACAATTGTGCTGTCACCAACATTACATCACGCTATCTCCCTTGAAATGGCATCATCTGAGCGTGTGAGCACAGCTGTGAAAACAACACATACTTTCCTGTGAGCTTTGTAAACCCTCAAGGCACACATTAATTAATGTGCATTTTTAAAGTACAGTAATATCACCAATGTAATGTCAGAGGTATGGCTGCTGCGAGTGAGTCACAAGCAAGATTCAGGAGCTCAGAAGGCCTGGAGAGATGAGGCCTGGGCGCTGGGCCTGGGACCGGCGACGGAGGTCAGGCCTGGGCCTTGCTCGAGTGTGGAGGCATGCTCCTCAGAGCCCAGTGAGAAGCCGGCCATCTGTCATACGAATTCACCCCAGACCTCTAGGTGCAGAGTCACCTCTGTCACCAAATGATCATCAAAAGGCGGACCCGGTGATAATTTCATATTCTGGAGACATTACTGTACAGCTATCAAATCTGGAGGGTCGAGTGCCTTTCATCTAGTGACCCCAAATCTGAGAAGCATCAACAAACTGAACAAATGTACAGTCAGTGGATGTTGTCAGGCAGCACTGCAAAGCCAAAGGGTTCTTGGGGTTGGAAGTAAACTTCAGCTGGTAAGATGCTATGCTGATGGGTAGGAGAGGATGAGGAATGACTGGATGTGGGTTGAAATGTGAACCCACAAATGGCAAAAACAGTCTAACTCGGAGTAAATGCCCACCTTGAGGTTACCAGCAATGACTTCAGCTGTACTCGCTGTAAGAAGCGCCCTCCTGACAGTCACAGATGCCATGAGTTGCGAGCAGTGCGGAGGCGGAGGGGTCTCTGCTCACACCTGGCACTGTGGCTGGGGCTCTCTTGGTAACTTTACTTAGTCTCTTGATTATCAGCCTTGTCATCCTTGGCTGTGCCAAAAAGTGTGGAGAGGAAAACAGAAGGAAGTTCGCCATGACGGCAGCATGGTGCCTCCTTCAATGAGCTGTGTAAGGACAGGCTGAGCCCTCTAGTCAGCAGGCTCCATCGCCGGGACGCACGTGTCCCTCCACACTGGAAGGATACTCTGAGGCTCAGGCTCACCAAGTGAAGGGTAGACTTGGATGGTGTGGGCGTGGCTAGAGCTACTGTAACAAAATTCCACAGGCAGGAGGGCTTTCACAGCAGACATTTACATCCCACAGTTCTGAGGCTGCACGTTCCAGACCAACGAGTTGGCAGGTTAGTTTCTTCTGAGGCCTCTCTCCTGGGCTCGCAGATGCCTGTGTCTTCCCTGTGTCCTCACATGGTCTTCCCTCGGTGTGTGTCTGTGCCCTAATCTCCTAGAAGGACACCAGCCCTGGTAGAGGGGGGCCCACAAATGACCTCACTTTAACTTCATCACCTCTTTAAAGTTCTCAGTAACTTAGTCACATTCTGAGGTACTAAGGTGAGGGCTTCAACATGAGTTTGAGGGGTTGGGGTGCACAAGTCAGCTCTTTCATAACGGACACTCTGAGTCTGCATCTCCCACCAGCCAACCTCAGTCATGCTATTGGCCCGACCGGACAGGATGACAGAGGTGTAACGAGGGGGGACACTCCAGAGCCTCAAAGCTGGGACCATTTGGACTTGGTTTTAGAGCTCTCCTGCTGCGAGCCTTTTTTTTTTTTTTTCCACTTAAAAATCAGCCTTTATTGTCTTATGCAAGGGACAAAAAGTTTAGATCTGCTATGGAAACTTTTTTTCTCGGAAGAGAGTGGATTTCTTCCTTCACTTCTTCCAAAATATGTTTCCAGGGTGCAGGGCGTTTCTTAAAATCCATATGAGGTCCTCATTATTGTGTCTGTTTTGCAGACACTTTGCCAGCAAGTCCTTGGCAGAGACAGTCCTATAACTCAGAAATTCCAGACTCGGCAAGCCCAGGGACACAGATGTAAGCAGTTGCCATGCCGACACTCTGCCTGACTGTGCGTAGCAACACCACACACCTAGGAACACCCGGGGATCTTAGTCCGTCAGATAGGAGAGGGAGGATGCCACTGGGTGTGTTGGGATTTGGCTGGAACAACAGCAGTAACACCACTCTGTTTATGAAAAATGCAAAGAGATTTTTAATGGAGCACAAAAGTTAGTTACATCACTGGGGTTTGCCCATCATTAAATGCATTTGGTTTATTTTATATTATGTCTGACCCACATGTGTGAGGCTGTGGATTCTTCCATGTTTAGTAAAACACTGAACAAGAAGGCACAACTGACTAAATACTCGATATTCAAGACCTAATTTTTAACGTTGGTCAAAAGGTACACGCTTTCACATTTATCCCATTATCTGTAAGCATGATGACCGAAGGCCTTAATGCAGTTTTAAAGTGTCTTAAATTTTGATCTTTTTTGCATACATAGAATTAAAAACAGGAAAAACAGAAAATAATGACATCTCTAGAAGAAATTAAATTTAGACTAAAATTACTTTAAAAGGAGATTTTATTTCTATGAAGATATAATTTTACTAAAAATGTAAAAAGAGAAGTAGATGAAAATGTATTTGTGTATTTTTAAAAAATGTCTCTCAAAGTTTTCCATAAAATTCTCTGTTTATAAACAACTTTAAAATTAATTTCATTGCCTTACATGCCAGAAATTTTGACTCAGAAAAAGGAAATTTGGATATGCTCATTAAATAAAGTAGATCTATTGAATGAGGCATTATTCTTTGGAAGTTAAGAGGAATAAACTGATGTTCTTTGGACACAAATGTACCAGTGATGAGTCATTTTTTTTTTCACAGATGGGTGCTAATTCACTTTGAATTGATGTACATGTAAGTGTTTCAATGCTACTAAATCAGCTATTTATAAAATAAAACACAGCAAGGGCTGAGGAGTCTTTCATTGGAGATTGAAGACATTAACTTTCACTTCAACTTTTCAATTCAAAGCAAACAAATTCATAAGTAGATTCTCTTTAATCATGAAGACAAGGTCTAATTTGCAGTATATTTAATCTATAATGCAAAAAGAGAATGACAACTCTAACTTCTCAACTTAAGAAGGGCCATGTTGTTTAAAAGCAAAGGAAGGGAAGAAAACCCTGCTTTAATCCCTACGCCTAAGTTAAGTATGATTTTATTTAAAAAATTCTAGAACCGCTATAGACTGAATATTCATATTCCCCCGAATTTTACTAGCTGAAATCCTACCCGCAGCGTGATGGTGTTGGGAGGTGGGCCTTTGGAAGATGATTGGGAAGATGAATGGGATCTGTGTCCTAATAAACGAAATCCCAGAGCGTGGCCTTGCCCCTTGCGCCGTGTGTGGACACAGTGAGAAGACTGCTGTCCGTCAACGAGGAAGCAGGCTCTCACCAGACACCAAATCTGCCAGCACCTTGATCTTGGACGTCCTAGCGTCCAGAATTGGGAGAAATACATTCCTGTTGTTTTCAAGCCGCCCAGGCTGTGGTGCTCTGTCCCAGTAGCCCAAATGGACGGGAGCTTTCAGGTAAAGAGGCTTGGCTTTTGCATGCAATTTCATTCATCCATAACCAATTCCCAAATAATAATCTAAGAAATACAAAATTAGGAAAAACATCATTTACACAGAAAACAGAAAGCACATCATCAAAAAGGCAGAAATTAATCCCTCTTCGCAGGCATGGCATGACCTCCTAGGAAGGTCAAGTCCTGGTCCCCAGGGAGTCTCTGGGCTGGGAGGGCTGTGTTCAGGAGGAAAAGGTGGGCATGACTAGCCTGGAACATGCCCTGTGAAGTCTGGCTGGTGTGTGGACTTGTTGGCATCGCCCAGGACGGTCAGCCTGGACTCAGACATCAGGCTGCTGTCATAAGTGAAGAACAGGGTTCTAGCTCTGGCAGCAAAGTTTCCCAACATGTAAAGGGGTGATATGCAACCTGGTGAAGTTGGGCTGGCTGGAGACCTCAAAGAAGGAACCACTTCACTGAACAAGAGGCTGGTAGCTGTGGGAGCAGCGCCCCTGGATGGTGGCCAATCTTTGTTGACACAATAACAGTCGAATACAAAAATTGAGCTGAAGAGACAGATATTCGTGTGGCGGCTTGGAGGCCTAGCCAGAAGCCTGGTGCCAGGCAGAAGGGCTTCAATACAGATAGTAGAGCAATTGCAGAGACCAAACTCCCTAATCTAGCCTGTGGCTCCAGTGCTTTTTTTGCTATCTTCAGACTAGATCACTGGATTAGCAACAATCACTAAGCAAGAATAAAGCTAGTATGGTGTCTCTAAAAAGATTACCATGAAATCCTACTAGTAAGAGTCAGAGAAAGTGTATATTTTTGAAAAATATTTGTGGCAATAAACAATGAATTTCCCACAGTATGTGCTCTTTACTCACAAGAACATTCAAGAAATATGCTCTTTATACCTTTTTTCCTATTTTGCATTATTTTTTACATTATGGTATATTTATGTGTGTGTGTACACACACACACACACACACACACACACACACATTTTGGGGACTCTATCTCTCTATCTATACACACACACACACACACACACACACACATATGTTTTGAAGCTCTGATATTATGTGCTTAATTCTAAAACATTCTTCAACACCTCATTTCTTTCTCTTTATGGTTCTGCTTCCATCTCAGTGTCACATTATTGACACCTCATCTTACAGTTCATCTAATTTTACAGAGAGCATAATTTCTTGAATATTATTGAGAGTTGACTGCTTTGTCTCTTGGCTTGGTTGGTTTTATCTTGTTTGTGTGTGTGTCTTGTAATTTTTTAACTGAATGTTGAACATCATGTATAGAATAATCAACATTGAGGTAAATAGTATTTATATCTATAAATGAGCACACCTCTTCTGTTAGGCCATTAGTATTGGAGGTTGAGTAAATCTGCCATTACTATCAGAAGTTGAGGTGGATTTGAATTTTGTTGTTGTTATGGTTACCTTCAGTGTACCACTGGCTTCAATTTCTCTAGCATTACCTTGTGTTTAGGATGGGGGTTAGGGCTCCAAGTGTTTTCCTCAATATTCCTGCTCCACCCTCAACTTTCAGTCTTTTCCGGGTACTAAAGAGGAGGAGGTCTCTCTCCAGGCTCTTACCCCCTCCCCATAAGCAGACTTCTCATTTATTATTTGGTGTTTGCTAGCCTGGTGGTGGGGAGGGGGAAAGAATGGGTCTTTGTTTTCCCAGTCCAGCTTTGGTCTTAGGCAGATCCACTCCTTTCCTTGTAATAACCACTATTGCAGTTTGGTACATATAGTGGTTTGAATTTTGAAAAGCAGGGAAGTACAGCATGAGCAAAGGAGGAAAAGAGTTGAAAATGAATGCAACATCTAGCAGGAGCAGTAAGGAAACCAGCCTGCCCAGCAGAGTAGAGATGCAGAGATGAGTGATTCAGTTAGAACAACAGCCTGTGCACCGGAGGGTCATGGGTTCGATTCGTAGTTAAGGGCATGTACCTGGGTTGCAGGTTCAATCCCAGCCCCTAGTCAGGGCACATGCTGTAGGCAACCAATTGATGTGTCTCTTACATCGATGTTTCTCTCTCTCTCTCTCTCTCTCTCTCTCTCTCTCTCTCTCTCTCTTTCCCTCTTCCCCTTCCCTTCCACTCTCTCTAAAAATCTGTGGAAAAAAATATCCTCACTCCTCAGGTGAGGATTAAAAAAATAGTAATAATTGTTTCATTAATTTAGCCAGCTTAAATTCCCTGGTCAAGTATAATAATTTCTCCCCTACATACAATCTTCTCTGTTGCCTCTCTCTGCCTTTGCTACTTCACTTGGCTAAATCCAACACTTTGCCTACTCTGTGGCAATATCACACAATAGAACATACCTGGAGAAAAACAAAGTATGTCACAGTGACTTCAAGTAGGCCATCAAAGCCACCAGGTAATCATACCTACCCTGGTGCATTCACTCTCTCCTTCTCTAGACCGCTATTGCAGACCTTTCCTTCCCTCCCCAAACTCCAATCTTCTTCCCCCGTCTCCAGTCTTAGCACATGTTATTGCTTCCCATTATGACAACAAAATGGAAGCAACTAGAAAAAGGCTGATATAACCTCCTACCACCAACTACATCTACCCACCTCTCTGGATCTATGCTCACCCACTGTGCCTGCCCTCTCTTTTTATTTTTTATTTTTAAATTAAATCTTTATTTTTCAGATTATTACAGTTTTTCCTTTTTCCCCCCATAGCTCCCCTCCACCCGGTTCCCACCCCAACTCCGCCGTCACCTCCCCCCCACTGTCCTCATCCATAGGTGCATGATTTTTGTTCAGTCTCTTCCCGCATCCCCCACACCCCTTTCCCCCCCAAGAATAATCAGTCCACTCCCTTTCTATGCCCCTGATTCTATTATAATAACCAGTTTATTCTGTTCATCAGATTATTTACTCACTTGATTTTTAGATTCACTTGTTGATAGATGTGTATTTGTTGTTCATAATTTGTATCTTTACCTTTTTCTTCTTCTTCCTCTTCTTAAAGGATACCTTTCAGCATCTACACTAATAAAAGAGAAACATGGTAATTGGCATACGACCGCTACCCTTTTCATTGGCTAATCAGCGAGATATGCAAATTAACTGTCAGCCAAGATGGCGGCCGGCAGCCAGGCAGCTTGAAACTAACATGAGGCTTGCTTGCCTCAGTGACGGAGGATCGTTGGAGGAAACCAACGTTCCCCGCCTGCGGCTGCAGGCCTCTGAGCGGGCAGTTTAAGAAACATTGTAACAAATACCGCCGGACTTCAGCCAGCAGATTCACAACATTGTAAGCAAAGGCCAGAAACCTACTTTCAGCCGCGAGGCCTAAGAGCTGGAGCCAAGCCTCAAGGTAAAGCTGGCCCAGAATAAAAAAAAAAAGAAAAAAAGGAGCAGTTGGGAACTTCAGTCACTCCCAGCCTGAAAACAGCCCTCAGCTCCTCACCCAGACTGGCCAGGCACTCCAGTGGGGACCCCCACCCTGATCCAGGACACCCTTCAGGGCAAACCAGCCGGCCCCACCCATGCACCAGGCCTCTATCCTATATAGTAAAAGGGTAATATGCCTCCCGGCACCGGGATCAGCGTGACAGGGGGCAGCGCCCAAACCCCCTGATCGCCCTGCGGCTCTGTGTGTGACAGGGGGCGGGGCCCCAACCCCCTGAGCAGCCCTGCTCTGTGCCTGATAGGGGGGAGCTCCCCAATCCCCCCACCCCCCCACGGGCCCTGCTCTGTGTGTGATGGGGTAGAGCCATAACCTCCCCATCGGCCCTGCCCTGAGTGTGAGAGTGGCGGCGCCCCAACCCCCTGATCGGCCCTGCTCTGTGGGTGATAGAGGGCGGTGCCCCAACCCCCTGATGGGCCCTGCTCTGTGTGTGACGGGGGCAGTGCCTCAACCCCCTGATTGGCCCTGCTCTGTGCGTGACAGGGGGTGGCGCCGCAACCTCCCCATCGACCCTGCCTTGAGTGTGACAGGGGACGGTGCCCCAACCCCCCAATTGGCCCTACCCTGAGCGTGACTGAGGGTGGCATCACAACCTCCCAATCTGCCCTGCTCTGTGCATGAAGGTGGCGGCACCCCAACTCCCCAATCGGCCCTGCTCTGAGCCCGACCAGGGGCTGCACCTAGGGATTGGGCCTACCCTTTGCCACCCGGGAGCAGGCCTAAGCCAGCAGGTCGTTATCTCCCGAGGGGTCCCAGACTGCGAGAGGGCACAGGCCTGGCTGAGGGACCCCCCCGAGTGCACAAATTTTTGTGCACCGGGCCTCTAGTTTTATATAATACTGGTTTAGTGGTGATGAACTCCTTTAGCTTTTTCTTATCTGTGAAGCTCTTTATCTGACCTTCAATTCTGAATGATAGCTTTGCTGGATAAAGTAATCTTGGTTGTAGGTTCTTGGTATTCATCACTTTGAATATTTCTTGCCACTCCCTTCTGGGCTGCAAAGTTTCTGTTGAGAAATCAGCTGACAGTTGAATGGGTACTCCCTTGTAGGTAACTGACTGTTTTTCTCTTGCTGCTTTTAAGATTCTCTCTTTGTCTTTTGCTCTAGGCATTTTAATGACGATGTGTCTTGGTGTGGTCCTCTTTGGATTCCTTTTGGTTGGGGTTCTCTGTGCTTCCTGGACTTGGAAGTCTATTTCTTTCACCAGATAGGGTCATTATTTCTTCAAATATTTCTGTCATTATTTCTTCAAATAGGTTTTCAATATCTTGCTCTCTCTCTTCTTCTGGCACCCCTATAATTTGGAAGTTGGTACGCTTGAAGCTGTCCCAGAGGCTCCTTACACTATCTTAATATTTTTGGATTCTTTTTTCATTTTGCTTTTCTGGTTGGGTGTTTTTTGCTTCTTCACATTTCAAATCTTTGACTTGATTCTTGCGATCCTCTAGTCTGCTGTTGGAACTCTGTATAATATTCTTTATTTCAGTCAGTGTATGCTTAATTTCTAGTTGGTCCTTTATCACAACCTCGAGGTTCTCATTAGATTTCTTGTAGATCTCATTAAGTTTATCGGCAGTTTCTAGAGAATTCTTGAAAAACCTTATAACCGTGATTTTGAACTCTATATCCAGTAGTTTGCTTTCCTCCATTTCTGTCATGTGTGTCCTTTTTCTTTGTCTCTGCATTTTTTATGCTTTCCTGTGTTGATAAAGTGATTTTCTGTGCTGAGTGTCCTCTAGGGCCCAGTGGTTCAGCCTCCCCAATTACCTGAGGAGGACACTCTTGGATGCACCCCCTTGTGGTCTTTGTGCACAGCCTTGTTGTAGTTAAGCCTTGATTGTTGTAGGTATCACTGGGAGGAATTGACCTCCAGGCCAATTGGCTGTGAGAATCAGCTGTGTCTGCAGTGGGAGAACTTCTGTGCTGGAGACACCCCTCCGGGGCAAGACTTGCTTCAGTGGGGCTTTTGTGCTCACTGAATCTGCCCCCTGAGTGTGTCCTTTATGGATCCGAGGAGCTGCAATCTGGATGGTCCTACTCTGACCACCGGGCACACTGGCTCCTGGATCTCTAAGGACGTGCTAATCTAGCCTCTGCCTGAGGCTATCCAGCAGGAGCCAGCTGTGAAGCAATGCAAGTTGCCCTGGGGCCTTGGGCCAGCTGCAGTTTGTTAGGTAATTATCAGATTGCAAAGGGCCAGGCCTTTCGTATGCAAAAGCCTCGGTGCATGGCTTGGGTGGGGCGGGGTCCCAGGGGGTCAACAGGGTGGAGCAAGCAGCTATGGCTGCTCTCAGTCCTGCCCTCAGAGGCCCCGCTTCTCAGTGTCCCAGCAATCACTGCAAGCACCTCCGAGAGAAAGCTGCCCTCGAGTTCCCACCGATGCCAGACAGTCCAGTTTCTCCCATATGAGTCTGGGTCCCCAGAGACTCGCCCGGAACTGGAGCTCAGAGCTTGAGACTCACTCCCAATTGAAAATGACAACCATGTCCTCAGCCACCAGCCCTCTCCGCATGTGACTCTGTACCTCTGTATTTTACTTCCACACTGTGCCTCCTCTGAGTCACGGCATGCTTTTCTCTTTCCTTCTAGTTATAGAATTTCCATTCAGCCAGCCTTTCTGTGGTTCTGGATGATGGCTGTTCCGTCTTTTAGTTGTATTTTTGAAGTGGTTGTGCGAGGCAGCAATCTCTGGTGTTTACCTATGCCGCCATCTTGGTTTCGGCTCTGCCCTCTCTTATTATAGACAACTGTCCCTGCTCCTGGGGCCAGCCAACCTCTCCTCCTATGTACCTAGTGACATCCCCCATGCTCACGCAGGACATAGCCCCAGAAAGCCTCCCTTCTCTCTCCTGCCACATCAATGTTTTCTTCTTTTCTGGATCAGCCTCATCAGCCTAGAAATGTGCTGATTTGTTTTTCCTATTAAAAAAAGAAGCCACGCTCTTGGCTGCATTCTCCCCTCTCATTTCTGTTGCATCCCTTGCCTTTTCTTGACAAGAGAAGTTCCTGGACATGTTGTTTATACTCATTGTTTCCAATTCCTTTCTCCCTGTCCCTCTTGAAATGACTTCGATCAGATTGTTACTGCCGTGTCTGCACCCAGACCACCATGATCAAGGTCACTGGTGATCTACACATTGCCAAATCCACAGGTCAGTGTTAATGCTCATCACACCTGACCTGTCAGTAGGATGATGGGACACATTGGAGAGTGAATGGGGCGCTAGTAATGATTGCACCAAGTCCATAGGTATAAACTAGCATAGCCCAGGCCAAACCAAGACGTATCAGCACATTTGAAGTAACTGCTCACCCTTTCCTTGGAAACATTTCTGCTCTTAGCCTTCAGGGCTGCAATTATCAAGTTGTCCTCCTACCTCCCTGACTGTTCTTTGTCAGCCTCTTTTTTCAGTCCCTCCCCATCTTCTGGTCTTCTAAACAGTGAGATGCCTAGGGCTCAGCCCTTGGATCTATTCTCTTCTCTACTCTCACTCAAACATTCATCTGATCCTATCTCATGGCTTTAAGTACCATCCGCATGCCAATGACTCTCAAATTTATCTCTGGACCACACCTCTGCCTAGAATTCAAATATCCCACTGCCTACTCTGTGTATCTAAAGATACCTCCAGTTGAATATGTGTAAAAAAAATAACCCCCCACATGTGTTTCCCATCAAAATTAATGACATCTCAGTCCTCCCTGTTGCTCTGGCTAAAAACCTCAAAGTCATCATTTATGCCCTTCTTTCTCTCTCAGCCCTCATTTGCTCAGCCAGCAAACCCTGTTGGCATTTACATCAAAACAGATCTGGAATCTGACCACTTCTCATTGCCCTGCTGCTTCCAACCTAGCGTGAGTCATCAGCATCTTCGGCTGAGATATGGTAATAGCTCCCTAATTGGCCTGCTCCTAACAGGACTTCTATGCCTGCACCCTTGGCGTTCCTCAGTACAGCTTTCAGAGCAATGCTGTTGAAATGGAAGTCAGAACCATCATGTTCCTGCTGAAAACCCTCCCACGATTTCCCTGCTCATCTATAAAAGCCAATGTTCTCACTCTGAACTGCCTCCCTCTGTGCCCATTATCTCTGACCACCTCGTCTCATACCCCTTCATCCGTTCTACCGAGTCCTTTGCGGTT
This sequence comes from Myotis myotis, assembly GCF_014108235.1. Classification (NCBI taxonomy): domain Eukaryota; kingdom Metazoa; phylum Chordata; class Mammalia; order Chiroptera; family Vespertilionidae; genus Myotis; species Myotis myotis. Next base: position 88,217,673 of record NW_023416324.1, read on the forward strand.
CCTGTTCCTTCAGCCGGGATCCCCTTCCTCCAAATATTCACATCTTCTGCTTCCTCACTTCCCTTACATCTGTACTCAAAAACCCCGATGAGCCCTTCTTAAAATCCAGTCCCATGGGGACCCTGACACTTCCTGTCTCCTACCACTGACCAGCGTGGCATAGGTCTTCTGTATCCTGTCTGTTGTCTCTTTCTCCAGCGAGAATTGAAGTTCCAATATAGCAGGGTTTGTTTGTTTGTTTGTTTGTTTGTTTGTTTTTGCCTATTTCAATTGTTGCTGAATCTCCAGCACCTAGGATTTTGCTTGACACAAACTAGACGCTGACACATACCTGAGTGAATTTCCTAGTAACTAAGTACATGAAATGGAGGAGGGGACGTCGCAGCTATTGCAAGTGAAAGCAGACAATTATCTTCCCACCGGAAATATTCCTTAACTGTAATAAAGCCTTTTGCAAACTGTTCTTCAGAGCAATAATGACATAAGATGTACCTGGAACAAAAAGGAGTCTATGATCAGATCAGTTGGAAAACACCGCATATGATGCTTTTAGAGAGTCCTAGGGTGCATTCACATATGAAAATCTCTGCGAAGTGTTTTGGCAAATAAACACATCTTTTCTTTCCTGCCCGCATGCCAGCTTCATCTGGCCATTCTCTTAGGCTCCCAGCTTCTTCGAACGCCTTTCCTGTGTTTGCAGGGCTTCCCACATCATATCCCCAAGTTAGAACTAGAGTGCAGATCACTCAGCCCTAATATGGTGGGGTTTCCATTGGAAGCCACCTTTGTGAAGCAGGTGTCATGTGACATCCATTCCTGCAAGGGTGGTGGCAGGGCAGAAGCTGTAGTGGTCACATCGGGTGGCCTGCAGCAGAGGTGGGCTAGGCCAAGTTTGCACCCAAAGGTGGTAGCAATGGCACCTTGATCTGAGCAGTATTATGGCATAATTTGGACATTATTCCTGACTGTTTTGTCTTGTTTTAACCCAGTGTCCTATACACATGTTTGAGTCTTAAGGGCCTTTTCTTAAGAAAATACCTATTAACTTGCAGGGACATCAGCATCCCTTTGGTGTCTGCTCCACATTGTGCTCTGAGAGTCCTGCAGTGCCCCTGCCCAGGAACCCCAGGAGCAGAGGCCGACTGTGCACCGGGTAATCCCAGTGCTTATCAGCTCTGGGAACCAGGCCAGGGCAGCCGTACTCCTCTCTGTACCCAGCGGACTGCCAACTGCAGCCTGCGTAGAGAACCACTAAGGTAGGTAAACCATTATCCTGGATTCTGGATTTGGAAGTGTTCTGGGATTCAGGTGGCCATTAAGAGCTGGCTTCTAGGCACCACGAGAGAAGCTTGTCCTCATGCTCATAGGAACATCGCAGGCCATGGCCAAGGCCATCAACGCTAGCTAGCATGGCCAAGAGAAGGGTGGAGCTGCTGAATGAGTGAGTGGCCTTCATCCTCGGTGGGAGGACTGCTCTCCTGTTCTCAAACCGGGTGCTGACCGGCAAGCTTCTGCATCAGCACATTGGCCCCTCACCGAGGGGGTCTGTGGGAGGATGGCCCTAATAGCCTTCTGCACATGAGGCCTGGGAGATTGACAGGTGAGAAGGAGCATAAGAGTCAGCATGTGCGAGGACTAAGTGAGCCACAGTGAGGAAAGCAAGGGCCAGCTATCCGTGGACTTTGAGAAACAGCACAGTTTTCAGCTGAGTGGTCACAGTACATTCAGCAGAGGAGCTCTTCCTATTTTCCCTGGCATGGAGCTCACATGGATTTGGAAGACTGATCTCCCACAACTGAATCTAGTATGCTACAGTGTGCTTTCTTGTGCTTATTGTTTAGGAGGAAGTGGACAGTGTTGTCCAAGGAAGTTATGTGGGTAGTTATCGAATTCCCATTAGCCATTTTAAAACACTGACGATAGCTCTGTGGCTCCGGGTGACTTCAGGCTGGGAAGTCGCTCCAGTCTTTCCCTTTACATGTTCTCTGATGAGAGCAGCCCTCCAGCTCCGCCCTCTTTCTCAACAATCACGTTGAACAGTTACAAAAGCTCAATGAGGAAAGTCTGGTTTCTCTCCTTGTAGACACCTTTTTGAATGCTCTGCCCAACAGAACGACAGGATGCAAACGTGTGCAGTGCCTGCCTAAAGCAGCGCCACCAGCCAAACAATAGCTCAGGACGCACCTGTTAAAGCGGCTCAGATGGTGGCAGTTGGGTTTCTGTATGAACAAGTTCTGCAGGGCTCTCTTCCCCAAACGACACACACCAGGGTTCATTTTACCTTTAGGAGGTGACAGCGAATGCCAGGGTTTGCCCAGTCACTAGCAGTTCCTCCCAGTTTGGTGACCATTGTGTTCACTGGGCTGAGGGCAGCTTACACACAGGAGGCTTTGCCTTATTTGCTGGGCCCAGGGCTGTAATCGGCAGGGCTCTCGGTCAAGGAAGCCACTATCTAAAGGCAAACAAATGTGACTTTTCCTCGATTCCTTCGTGTATTCATTCAACAGCCTACACTAGACACCATGTTTATGCGCCTCGCCCCATGGAGTCTAGAGTGGAAGCCTGACACTAACCAAAAATTACACAGACAAATGACTCTTCTGTTCAGGGGTATGAGAGAAAGGACAATATGGCAGCACCTTGTGGGCAGGGAGCTGCACCCTGCCGGGGGTTAGAAAAGTCTTCCCTGAGAAAGTTGTATTCACTGTTGTGCAATTTAACTTCTCTGTCTTCAGGCTGCTCAGGGTGGGGCTCTAGCAGGGGCACTGGTAGCTGCTGTAAAACAAAGCCACAGGTCTGTCCCTCTGAGCCTGGGACTTGAGAGGAAGGTGAGCACAGCCGGTGGTGGGGGTGGGAGGGGGGGAATGCTGAGCAGTTTGGGGGCATTTTTGTTGATAGACCATCAGGAAAGGCAGGACTGTGACTGATGCAGAGGAGGGGAATGTCATTCCCAGCAAAGGGAATAACCAAGACTAAGTCATCGAGTCTTAGTGGAACTGTGGAGAGAGATTTGGGTAGAAAGATGGGCTCCTTTACCCAACACTTGTTGAGCATCTACTCTGTGCCAGGAGTTTGCGTTCCCGGAGATAGTGATGAATATGACAGGTATGTGTGGCCTTCATGGAGCTCACCAATGGAGAAGGCCCATTAACTAACTTAACACACAAATCTGCAACAAAACAGCATCAAATTGGGAAAGGAGCCGTGCAGTGGTGCAGCGATGGGGAGAGCACAGTGGGCAGAGGGAGGCTGCTCCAGAGAGATGCTTGGGGAAGGTGTCCTTGAGGAGGTGATGTGGAGGCAGGAGGCCTGAGGGCACAAGGAGGCCAGTCATAGGGGAAGACAAGAGAGGGAGCAAGCCCTGGGCACTATAGGTGCAGAGGAGGGAAACATGTGGAGGGTACTAAGAATCAGAACCTAGGGGAGCCGGAATGGTGGGGCAGGAGGAGATTGTGTCATTCCCGAAGGCCCCGGAAAGTCAAGGCAAAGAGCTGGGGTTTTATTCAAGGTGACAAGGAAGCCACTGAAGGACATTAAGTGAAAAAGGAGGTGATTCAATTCTAGCTGCTATCTGAAGAACAGATGGGAGGGACACATGGATGGTAACATAGCAATTAGGAGACTATTTCAGATGACACAACGAGAAGGGATATGGCAGTAGTGGAAGCAATCAGTCGGCTGGAGTTGGGTTTCAGAAATGAAAATGATTGAGCCTGCTGATGTGGGGTGCGGGCTGGACTCGGGATTGAGACACAGCAATAAGGATAAAGGGGAACAAAGGACGTAACTGGTGTTTCTGCTTTGAGCAAACAGCAGCCATTTACAGAGGTGGAGGAACTGAAGGACAAGCAGATTGCTGTGGGGAATCACAAGTTTGGTATTGGCTACACCTGTAAGATAAACAAGTGGTGATACCAGGTAGATAGAGAAAGACCTCAGCTGGTAGTATCAATTTTGGAGTCATCACATATAGACAGTGTCTAAAGCCATAGCTATGAATGAGATCACTTAGGGAGTGAGTGTAGAGAGAAGAAAAGTGGGTTGGACACTAAGCCCTAAGAAACTTACGTCTAGAAGTTAGGTTGAGGAGTGAGGAGTAAGGTAGGGGCAAATCCGAGAAGCTGAGGCTAGTGTTGATCCAGATGCAGGTCTATAGGGGGGCCAGTATCAACTGTATTGAAGCTGCCAAGAAGCCTGGGAGATGAGGAGAGCAAAGTATTCTTCTGACTTGCCAATGTAGACATCTTCGTGTATGGTGGGCATGGGAACCAGAATGGCATGTGCTAAAGAATTAATGGAAAGTGAAATGCAGATAATTCTTGAAAGATTTTGCTATGAAGGGAAACTAAAGAATTGTGATAGCCCTGGCCAGCATGGTTGTTAATTGGAGTGTCATCCTGTAAACCAAAAGGTGGCGGGTTTGGTTCCTGGTTAGGGTACACACCCAGGTTGCGGGGCCCAGGCACATGTGGGAGGCAACCAACCGATGTTTCTCCCTCACATCAATGTTTCTTTCCCTCCTCCCTCCCTCCCTCCTGTCCTCTCTCTCTGAAAGTAATAAAATACAATACAAAGAATTGGGATAGTGGCTGGGGCATCATGAGGTCAAAGGGCTTTAAAAACATTTAAGTTAGTGAAGTATGGTAGCAACCATCTCAGGTAGAAACTATAGTTTAACTTTAACCCTGCTGTTTGGCTTCTGTACTTATTTGCTTTGTTTAATAATAGAAGTTATTTTAATTTTCTGAATTATATAAATCACCCCATTCGATTAAATACCCTATTGATTGTAATGTGGATATCCCATTGGTTGTGGTCATACTGGTCTTAGAAAGCACATTTTCCTTTTCCTGGGAAGGACAGCACAGTTATCCCAAGGTCAGAGGGCTCCAGTTAACGTGTCCCTGTTGACTCAGTGATCCGGAGACCCCAAAACTATGATTCAGATAACATGCTGCTTCTGCTTCTGTAAACTGCCTTTTTGCAAACCAGGCTCCTCATTCCAGACCCGAGGGCTCTAGATAATGTGTTTTTGTCAATTCAGTGATCTGGAGACCCAAAACTATAATTTAGATAACATGCTGCTTCTGCTTCTGTAAACTGCTTTTTTGCAAATCAAGTTCCTCATTCCAAACCTTGGGATGTAATCAATACCTTTGTGATCTTTGCCTATATAAATCTGGTGTTGCAGCCATCTTATCATTATGAGATTTTGGAGAGCAAAATGACCCCTCATAGTCCCGGATTGCAATAAATATGACCCTTTAATTCGACTTCTTGAGGCGTCCTTGTGTGATTCGCGGGGTACATTACAACATTAGGAGATACGAAAGTATGTTTGTTCAAAGATGGACATGATCCAATAGAAAGAGAGCAGTTGAAATTAGTGCAGGAGAGAGAGCGGAGGGAGAGATGTCTTTGAGCTGAGATGGTGTATGAGTTTCCCATGCCTGCTGTAACAAACTACCACGAACCGTGGGACTTAAAACACACGTTTATTCTCTTCCAGTTCTGGAGGTCAGAAGTTCAAATACAGTTTCACTGGACTAAAGTCAAATTATCAGTAGGGCCAAAGGCCCCTCTGAAAGCCCTAGGGAAGAATCTGTATCTTCGTTTTTTTCCAGCTTCTGAGTTGCATTCCCTGGCTCACTGTCCCTTCCTCCGTCTTCCGTCAGCAGTGAAGCATCTTCAAACCTCTCTCTGCTCTGGTCACACCGTCTGCTTGTCCACAGTCAAGTTTCCTCGGCCTCTTTATTATAAGGACACTCGAGATTACACGTAGGGCCTATCCAGATACCCAGGATAATCCCCCACCTGGAAATCTTTCCTCTTCAATCACCCCCGCAAAGTCTCCTTTGTCCTGTAATGTCTCACTCAGAGGTTCCAGGGATTAGGACTGGGAATGGCTCTAAAACACCGCTGGAGGACTGGCCTTGCTAGGAGGAGGGTAATTTCTATCCGTGTAACCAGAGGAAGAGGGGGAAGAGGCTCGTGCAGGGCTGTACAGATTTGGTGGTGAAAAGATGAGGGAGGGCATGCTTTTTGGCTTTAATTTCTGAGAGAATTATGAGGTCATATTGACAGCTGAGAGGGATGATGACTGAAGGAGAGTGGAGAGGGGATTGCATACAGTGGAAAAACAAACTAACTTTTAGGCTTTTCAGCATCACTGCAGGAGAGCATGGCAAGGTAGTCAGTATGAGGATGAGAATCCATGGGATGTAATTTGATCAGGAGGCAAGGGAAAACAGGAGGCAAGGGATGGTGAGACAGTGAGATGGTGGGATTGGCAGCTCACAGGTCATGATGAAGGGATACTGAGCAAAGTGAACTGTAAGTGCAAGAGATATTGGGCAGAGTTGGATGCCTTTAATCAGGATTTTGGAGACAGTGCAGTTTCTGGTGATGCCAAGTTCTAGGGTTTCCTTTTTTGGAGGGAGTCTCTGAAGGACAAATAGATGACCATCACCTAGATGTTGAAGACATCAGGAATGAAGACAGGAAAGGGTGGCCCGGAAGAAAGTCTTCAGTAAATGGGGTGCCGGTGGGGGGAGTGACCTGGAAGAAGTTAGACGATGAACGTAGATAGATGACAGGGACCAGAAGAGCAGTAAAAGCTACACCTAATGGCATCAATTAAATGGGAGCTGGGGGTTGGCCAGCAGAAGGTGAAGAAATGGTTAGGGAGGAACAATGGGGAGCAGGAAAGCTACCTTCTGCATTTCCTGGCTCTAAGGGACTCAGGTGTGAAAGAGTAGTTAACAGTTAGAGGGCTCCTATGTTTCTACATTTGTACTAAGGAAAGAAGTGGATGCAATAAGAATGTGTGCTAATCTTTTGTTGGAATTTCCCAACATCACAGTGAAAGGGTTTGGGAAGTATGAGATTTGCGGGAGGATAGAGATGAGAGTCTGGCAATAGGTTATTGGAGAGGATCCCTGGATGTTTAGTAGTGAGTTTTATAAGGACACAAAACACATGGAATCACATCACAGAGTGCTGGAAGCTAATTCCAGCAGGGCATGATAAATGCAAGTTTTCAAAAGGTTGATGGTGTGGACGAAAGGGGCCACACGCTGACCTGACAAGCTCAGGGAAGGCCTGTGTGGCAGCCTAGCAGACTCAGAGACCTAAAATAACCACAAAGGATGGTCTGAAATTAAACTTTGACTAAAAGCAGTTATGGTGGGCAGTTATGTCCTAGGCCGGTATCTTCACTGACAAGATCAACTTTGATCCTTACTGAGCCCATTTGCCTTTTTGCCTCTAAGATAACATTCCTTTGAAGTGTCTGGGTAACTTGTATAAATACGGATGTAACCCTGCCATTCTCCGGAGCACTATCTCAATTCATTGAGGTTCTGCTGCCCTGCTTCAATGGTTTTTTACGTTAACAATGGGCTTCTATATTCAGCAGGGCTGAATCATATTACCTGTTGCTGGAATAGCAGAAAGCATTTCCTCAAACCTGAAGATCTACATGTTATTACCTGCTGCTGGCCAAACAGCTGAACAGCTGTAGGCATTTCCCAAAACCTGAGGATACAAATGATTGCCTGAAGACAGCTGAGGGCAGTTCCCCCAACCTGAAAATGCCTACTGTATACCAAGCTTACCTTTTGATATGTATATCTGCTTTGCTATAGGCCAGAAAGCCCTGGGTCCGGAGATTCAGGGAGAACTTGGTTACTGTATCTAAGACTCCTCTGGCTCCCCCATGTATTCCAAATTTATATTTCTAGTCTCTTTATTAATTTACACGCAGCCCCTTTTTCAGATTCCTGAACCCTTCTAGAAGCTGAGAAAGACCCTGGCAACAGAGGACCTTGAGAATGTGTCTTACCTTGAGGTTGGGGTGTTGAGCAGCAAACTATCATGGTCAAAGGCAGGCTTGAGGAAAATTAATCTTGAAGAAAAGAGGTCCTTCCTTAGAAAGCTATTGCAACAGGCCAGTATTAAAGGTTCAGGGTATAAATTTTGAGAATACTGGAAGAAATGATAGCTCTAAGAAATGTGCTTGGTTTGAATTATAGCAGATAAGGGAAATGAGAGAGCGAGTGGGAAATGGTTCTCATGTTTCAAGCTTAAGTGGGGAGGAGAATAGGTTTTGAATGGAAAGTAATGGTTTTGGTATTGGGCAAATCATGGCTAAAGGTTCAGCGGTGGCTGAACCTGAGGCTGGAGCCCTGTAATGACGGGTGAGTCAGTGGGCTCTTCCCCTGATGGCAGGCCTGGAGTCCCTGCCTCCAGTTTCCCAGACTGAGGATAATCAAGGGCCAAGCAGGATCCAGGAAGCTAACCATGGATTGTCTCTAATTTAGTTTCAGACCCCAGGGCAGGGTCTGAGCCTTTAGTTACCACAGGCAATAAGGGCTGTGAGGTGTGAACTGTGAGGTGCCCAAGACCAGGGGATGCCTTTCAGCCATTTCACAAGGGACAAGGTTCGGCCAGCGTAGGGATGCTGTCATTCATCTTTATAACTCTCCTGCACCACGACGTAGGGCACAGTAAGACACACCAGCTGGTCTTGTGAGGAGGAGGCCTGCAGGACTTGTCTCCGAGAGGCAGCTCTGACTTTCCTCCCTATTCTCCCCCAAGTTAAGGCAGGGCAGGGATAACACCTTTGAGCTCAGACTCAGAATCACAGTTGATGTCTCGCCAAGAATTTGACTCATTCAGGTGCACACCCCACCCACTTTTGCTCAATTTCCCACATTCTGCTGACAGTCATCTCTTTTCTTCCCTTTGCCCAAAAGGCCGGGTCTCTGTATGCCAAGATTAACCGAGGCTGACATTCCCTGGGTGGCATTCCTGCCTGGTCTCCGACCCTCCAACATTCACCCTCTGAGCAGAGCGGGCACTGCCTGGGTCTGGGGAAGCGCAGGGACCCGGTGGGACTAACCAGAACCGTCGCGGGAAGTGCCCACGGCCTGGCACGTAGACCTCACCGGGGAACCAGGACCCCCACCTCTCCCGCCCCCGCTCTCGGCGCTGCGGGCGCGCGCACTCAGTCTGGGGCGGGCGCGCCGAGCGGGGCGGGGCGGGGCGGGCGAGGAAGGGGCGCGGCTTCGGTGGGCGGCGCGCGGGGCAGTCGGCAGCGGGGGCGCCGCGGAGGGGACCGGCCGCCGCGATAGGAACGTGCCAGCCCCGCCGCGATGCCCGCGCGCCCCGGACGCCTCTTCCCCGCGCGGCCCCGGCTGCTGGCCCCGGCCGCGCTGCTGCTGCTGCTGTTCGGCCATGGCGGCGGCGGGCGCTGGGGCGCCAGGGCCCAGGTGCCGGGCGCGGCGGCGGATGAGCCCTCCGCGGTGTTCGGGGGGGACCCGGAGGACCCGCACACCAAGCACCTGTACTCGGCCGACATGTTCACGCACGGGATCCGGAGCGCCGCGCACTTCGTCATGTTCTTCGCGCCCTGGTAACTGGACGCGCCGTCTCCTCGGGCCCCGCCGGCGCGGGCCGAGCCCCCCAAACCCCGCAATCTGCGCTCCCGGAGCGGCGCTGGGCCGGGGCCTGGGGGCGCGGGGACCCCGGCGGGCCGCGGGGCGGGCCGGGGCGCTCGCGGCTGACGTGGCGCCGGGCGGCCGGGGCGGTGCAGGAGGGGGCGGTCCCCGACCCGGGAGCCCGGAATAGGCCGTCCCTCCCCAGCCCAGGGCCCCTCCCCCAGTCCCTGGACGCGGCCTGGGGAAGGGCACTCGTGGACCTTTGGGGCTGCTGGAAGCCTAGGGGCACCCCTCAGTCCCCTGCCCCAAACTTGCTGCGCCCGCCGGAGGCGGAGGCCTGACGGAGCGGCGGGACCGGGGCCACGTGCGGCGGCCAATGGCAACCGGGGGTCCCGCCGCGGACTCTGCACGCGCCGCAGGGCTAATCGTCTGCCTGAGGGTTTAATGGGAAAATAGGAACTCACAGAGGTGTGAATTCCTACTTTGTGTGCTCCTGGGGTGGGAAGGCTGGCCCAGGCAGAGAGGGTTCCTGTGCCGCCCCGAGCCGCGAGACTAATGCGAATTCTGGGGACGCCCCCGCAGCTCCAGGGGATGGGGCTGTGCTCTTGTGACCGGAGCCCACTGGCCCTCCGCTCAAGGCTGTCTTCTGGCTCCTCCCCTCTGCTCTCTTGGGGCCTGCTCATCCAGAAAGTGTGAGATGGCAGAACTCACCGCGTAGGAAGGACGCTACCTCTTGCCGTGGTTCTGGGGCAGGGGCTACCCTCAGAGACCCCTACCCTGGGAGTTGTCCTAGCGAAGGACTTCCTGTCATTCACACCGGCACAGGTGGTGTTTTTCTTCCCGGATGCCGCAGTGAAGGGAAGTCCTCACGGGGCAGAGCAGAAAGCTAGTGTTTGGGCACAAGGCAGTTTGCAGGCTTTATTGCAGAATTTGGCCTCTTTCCCCAGTGTGGGGGAGAAGCTCATTGAGATGTGGGAAAGGGATGTAAGAAGGAACAGAGAGAAGATGCCTAAGAAAAACGGCCTATTCAGAAATTTTGCTGGCGAAGTTGGAGGAACTTTTTTCCCTTTCTCGACATATTCTAGTTATTACTGAGTTTTATTCAGTTTAGTTGGAGTTAAATCAACTTTCGGGGGCGGGTTTGAGTCACAGCTATCGTGTATTAACAGTGTTTCAAGTTCCCAAGAACCAACTGACTTGGATTTTTAGAACCACTGTGGTATAGAAAAGTACATAAAATAATTATTCAGTATTAATAGTTACTTTGGGAAGGAGTATTCTTAGAGTAACTATTTCAATTATGTACAATACTTAATTGGAGCTAATTCCAGTGGAATAAATCTCTCTCTATTTTCTGTTTATTTTTTGAAGAAAAAAAACTATGTAGACATAGTAAGTCCATGCATGGAATGGAGTTTTAATTTTGGAGAATCTGTAATACTCACCAGCTAGTCCTGGACTGAGTGAGGGAGAAGACTGGCAAATTTGAGCTCTTGTTATTAAGTAAATTGTTTTTTCATTTATGTGGTTTATAATCTTTTAGGTGGATGCCCCCAGAAAAAGTAACTTAGAAAGTTTTGTTTTTTTTAAGGACTAACCTTTCTTTTTTAAAAAATATTTTTTATTGATTTCAGAGAGGAAGAGAGAGGGAGAGAGAGATCATTGAGAGATGAGAGAGAATCATTGATGGCTGCCTCCTGCACGTCCCCCACTGGGGATGGAGCCTGCAACCTGGGCATGTGCCCTTGACGAATTGAACCTGGGACCCTTCAATCCACAGGCCGACACTCTAGCCACTTAGCCATACCAGCTAAGGCAAAGTTTTTATTTTGCTTCTGAATAGTCTACTACAAAATATTTAAACAGATATGTGGGGTTTTCTATGATGACATTTAAAAGTTACACTTTAACAGCAGATTGGACCTCAGCTAGAATATGCAGTGGGTTCTCCCCAATCCCTCATCGCATTCCAGTTTCAGTTTCTGTGGGATACTGGAAGCCCACATGTGATTTGAGATCAGGGGTACCCTGCAGAGAAAACATTGATCTTTCTATTTTTGCTCTGAACTTGACAGATAGAGGGTAGCCCTGCTGTAGATTTTGTGCTAGTTATCTTCTGTAGGGCTGGTTTGCAGGTCACACTAAACCTGGTGGTGACAGCGAGGTGAAGGTTGGGGCCACCTCCTTGTGAGGACCAGGTAGCTTTGCTCTGCTGCATGGCCACAAGACGCCTTCTGAATGCAGCTGCTGTCTTACAGGTTCATGCTTAGCCAGAAGGGTCCCAAACCAGAAGTGCTAACTACATGGCACCCGTGGATCTATCACTGAGAAATTGCCGAACGCTTAAGTATACCACAAGCATGTGCTAGATACAGGGAACACAGCTGTGAAAAGGATAATGCTGTCGTCCCGGCCCTTTTACTACATATACATAGATATAATTCCCTCACAATTATCTTTCAGAAAAGAGGGAATCATATTGTTTTGGAATATCTTATAAAGCAGGGATTCTCTTAGCTGCCCAGGAAAGAGCTGCTTAGGGAAGATACATTGGCTTAAGCACACTTTTTTTTGTGCTACCTTTAGGTATGTATTATAGAGATCATCTGTCAGGAAAGAAGAGAAATTATCTTATGGAGAAATTATTTTGAGGATAAGCAAGCATCCTCAAAGCATTAAAGATCACTTTAGAAAGCAGCACAGCAAGCAGTTACACTGTAGACATCATGCATGCACACTTAGCAGGTGAATGGGGGAAAAAGTACCATGTGCTGTAATGACTGTGCTAGAAGCTTGAGATAAAGTTTCTAGAATTCAGTCATGGCCCTGTAGACAGCAGACAATAAAGAAGATCAGCTATATGACAATAGACTTAGTTGATGGGAAAGATGCTGATACTGTTACGACATGTAAAGAACAGCACAAAGCAATAATTCCAAGTTAACATTATTTTAAATGATCGGTGATTTAAAAATATCTGTAGTTAAATTCATACAACTACTATTATAAGCATACATTTGAGTATATCAAATTTAGAAGTGTGAGTGGACACAAACTTTTTTAAAGCTTCTCATTGGAGAGTATGCAGAATTGACTTAATTTTGGGGCAGGCTTGCATTTGCAGATATTGGGTATATGGTGGAGGAGACCTGACTAAATAATAATGGGGCAATTATAGCAAAAAGTGCGAAGCTGCACCTATAGAGGAAGAGAAGAGAATGGGCACCAAATAGCTTGAGAAGTCAGGGCTGGAGGAAGTGACCCCTGAACTAAACCTGAAGGGCAAACAGCAATTAGCTAGGTCAGGGGTCGGCAAACTCATTAGTCAAATATCAACAGTACAACGATTGAAATTTCTTTTGAGAGCCAAATTTTTTAAACTTAAACTACATAGGTAGGTACATTGTTATTAACTTAATTAGGGTACTCCTAAGGCTTAGGAAGAGCCACACTCAAGGGGCCAAAGGGCCGCATGTGGCTCGCACATGTGGCTCGCGAGCCGCAGTTTGCCGACCACAGAGCTAGGTGGGTTTAGGGAGGAAGTGTTAGAGCGCATGTAGTGATTCCAGGGCAAGCCAGGTTCTGGCCCTTTCAGAAAACTGCAGACACTGCAGTGTAGTACAGGGGGAGACTGCAAGGGAAGGAGGCAGCTGGGGCACAGAGGTGATGGGGGAGGTCAGTAGGGGCACCTCAAGGAGGACCTAACACAGTACCTTGCTAAATTTGGATGTCATGATAAGAACCCTGCAGGGACTTTCAGGGGGGTGGGTTGTAAGCAGGGGAGTGAGGTTTTGTACTGATTGTGAGCTAACCCATCTCTGTTGTGGTGTAAAGAAGGGATCCTAGAGCCCCATTGCCCCGTGGAAATGGCTGAAGAGGGGTGAGGGCTGGGCATCCTCTGACCCTGCACTCAGCACACTTGTTACTCTCACCTTGTTGTAGGTGTGGGCACTGCCAGCGGCTGCAGCCTACTTGGAACGAACTGGGAGACAAGTACAACAGCATGGAAGATGCCAAAATCTACGTGGCTAAAGTGGACTGCACGGCCAGCTCAGATGTGTGCTCCGAGCAGGGGGTGCGAGGATACCCCACGTAAGTGGGAAGGGCGCATGCTTCCCGTATCTTCCAGGTTTTCCACTCCTTTTGGCCAGCTGCCTTTGGCCAAAGAAAGCCCAAGTTACATTTTTGGGACCTTCCTATGTAGTTCTGAGGTGTGAGGGGCTGCTAAAATTAAGCAGGCAGTCCCTGTTACTAGGAAAGATGATATTTAACACCAGGTCTATATTAGGTGTCTTTTTGTACCTTCTATGGAAAAAGCCTTTGATTAATCAGTGTTGGGTTTTCCTGTTTATAGGAACATGTGTTTTCAAGATAAAAGTGATGATCTCTATGAGGTCCTGTCATGTTTGATGTTCATGAGGACATTACACAATTGAGTACAAATTTTGTCAGCAATTTAGTATTGATTTTTGATCACTCTGTTATTCCTAAGCATCTTCCTAGAGTATTTCCCATGTGACTAGCACAAGGCTATTTCTTTTGGACAGAAAGGTCACAAAGTGGGATACAGTGGTTCTGACAAGGAACATGACTTCCTCTCTTGACAGTTAAAAGAGTTTTTTGGTTTTAAGAAACTGAAACTGGCTTAATAAACAAAGAAGGGGATTCATTAGTAGGCTGTGAGGGAAGCTCTGAGACTCAGCTCCAAAGATTTGGGGGCCTGTTTTTGTGTGTCTCCCTTAAGATGTCTTTACCTTCTGGCTCTGTGTCTCTGCTGCCAGGTGGACTTGGCCCACCACTCACTGGCCCAGCTTAGACGGGTGTTCATTCCGGGAACAGTCTTGTGGCCAGAGAGGCAGGATCTCTCAGGAAAACAGCAGCCCCATTCAGACCACACGGCAGTGGAGAGCCCTTCTCCAAAAAAGGGAAGGGGCTGTTTCCAGGAGGACGGCGGGGGGATTGGCTGTTGCAGCCCCAGAAATGCTTGTTCACATTGATGTGTTAAGGAAAGTCTGTCTAAAACCTGAGCTTATCTCCCAACCTGAGAGTCAGGATGGAAACGCGGAAGGAACTCTGGGCTGGAACCTAGAAGCCAGGGTTGAATCCCAGCTCTACCATCTAGTTATCGTGTAACTCTGGCCGCACTGGTTAACTTCTGAGTCTAAAGTAGGACACTGAGACTCACCCCACCCCCCTGAACATTGTTATGAAATAGCATGTGTGCAAACACCATTCTGAGCATACCCAGCAAATGTTAGGTTTCCCCTAACATTTGGAAATTTGGCATTTCCACATAGGACTCTGGAATTCTTGGTCTTTGGTGAATGCTCGCTAATCTAAGTGCCATAGTTCAAGTCTGCATCAAGTCAGGTCAAATAGAGATAAAACTTCCCACCATGTGTACCTACCTAAAGGCACCAATGTCCTGTGCGTCATCACGTTGCCTTTAACGTAAACTCTGCTGGGATGGAGTGTCCCAAAGAAGCGGTCACTGAGTCATGGGAGCAGGAGAGGAGATGGATGCTCACTTATTTGAGAGCCTGTGACTGCAAAGTGCAGGGGCTGCAGAGATGGTTGACTGTGGTGGCCACTCTTAAACAGCTGGCCATCTGTGGCCATGTGGCTGTTTGCACCACCAACCATGCCACAGGGAAGGCGAAACAACGGGAGCTGTCACAGGGGTGAGAGGGCGCACAGTAGGGGCATCAGGGAGGGGAGTAGAGGTTCCATCTGGACTTGACTATATGAGCTATCTGTCTGCACTGCTCTTCACAGATTTTAAAAGATCCATGTTGGATCATGTGTCCAACATTATTAAGAATATAAGGTCTCCCAGATAAAACCATGCACTGGTTTTGTGTTGAAAAAAAGGTAAAGTGAGCTTACAGTATGCCAGATGTGATTTGGGAAGGACCTTGCATGCCCATGACACACAGGTGCCTGGGGAGAGATTTGTTTCATTGAAGGCAGGAGGCAGATGTGTTGCATAAAATGTAGTCACAGGAGGGCGTTCATAGGTTACCTGTTGAGCCTTTACTTCCTCTAAAATGGTCCTCATCTCATAGAGATCTTGCAGGGCCTGAATCGGATAGCGGATGTCAACGCCTGAGCGTGGGGTGTGTGTGTTGGTACATCTGCTTTGTGTCATTCTTCCTGGCCCCTGTGACTGGAGGCGAGGATGGGAGAGGGAGGCATTGAGTCCCCGTGCCCCTGCAGGTGGCTGACTGTGCCCAGGAAGGTGTTGAGGTTCTCCTGTGGACCCAGAAAATAACCTTCATCACCTGGGAGAACGTGAGCAGGGGCAGGACTGAAAGAGGCTCCTAGGGCTGCCGTAACAGAGTGCCACAAGCTGCTGGTTGAAAAGAACAGACATTTATTCTCAGTTCTGGAGGCCAGCATCACAAAAACAAGGCATCAGCAGGGCCATGCTCCCTCGGAACCTGTCAGGAAAGCCTACTTGCCTCTTCCCTGCTTCTGGGGGTTTGCTAACAATCTTTGCTGTTTCTTAGCGTGTAGACGCATCCCTCCAGTCCTCCATCTTCACGTGGCCTTCTCTCTCTGTGTCCAAATTTCTCCTTTTCATAAGCACACAGTCACAGTAAATGAGAGCTCACCCTATTAGCCTCAGTTTAACTTACCTCCGTAAAAATCCCCTTTCTACATAAGGCCACATTCACAGGTACTGTGGTTAGGACTGCAACAGATCTGATCTGGGAGACACAGTTCAGTCCATAGCACTATCTCATTGCCTGTAGCAGAACTTTTGTCACATTGTTTTCCACAGTGACCCATAAATTTGGTCCCCGACAGTCTCCTTGAAAAAGAAATAGATTACCAAAACTCCCAAATGCCCATTTGGAGGTCGGTGGTAGCAGAACAGTTTGGTCTTGTACCCTGCGGCTCTCTCTCCCTCCACAGTGAGAATTGAAGTCAGACTGAAAAGTCTGGGGAGGAAGCTCTAATTTTATTCCTAGGCTCTATGGACTTTAGGAAGAATCTCAGACTTGGGCAGGCAGAGAAGTTTTCAGTCCATCAAGAAGAGATTTTTAAAAAGTGCTTATTTTGTTTTTGTTCAAAGCACACCACGTTGGGAAAATATCACAGGTTGGGTTTTACTGATTTTTAAAATTAGCAAAGAAATGGGGAATGAGTTTGACAACGCCTGGTCCTTTCTGATATTTGAGGATCCTGAAGCTCTTTGGAGAGAGATGCTTGGAAGGGAGAAGGGAGGCAGAGAGGACAGTAGCATCTTCTAGTTCTCTGGGCCAAGCACATGTTTCCAGAGCTTTATATGGTCCCAGGGGTGGGTCTGGGCATTCTTTTCTTCTTCTTTTTTAAAATTATTGTTTAAGTATTACATATAGTATTACATATGTCTCCCTTTTTCCCCATTGGCCACCCCCCAGCACATTCCCTCACCCCCCTAGTATCTGTGTCCATTGGTTATGTTTATATGCATGCATACATGTCCTTTGATTGATCTCTTACCCCCCTCCCTCCCCTGCCTTCCCTCTGAAGATTGACAGTCTGTTCAATGCTTCTCTGTCTCTGGATGTATTTTTGTTCATCAGTTTATGTTGTTCATTATATTTCACAAATGAGTGAGATCGTGTGATATTTTTCTTTCTCCGACTGGCTTATTTCGCTTAGCATAATGTTCTCCAGGTCCATCCATGCTATTGCAAATGGTGAGTTCTTTCTTTTCTTTTTTTAAAAAAAATATATATTTTTATTGATTTCAGAGAGGAAGGGAGAGGGAGAGAGAGATAGAAACATCAATGATGAGAGAGAAGCATTGATTGGCTGCCTTCTGCACACATGTGCCCTTGGCCGGAATTGAACCCGGATCCTTCAATCTGCAGGCCGACACTCTATCCACGGAGCCACACTGGCTAGGGCTGAGTTCTTTCTTTTTTACAGCAGCATATTCTTTTTTTTTTTTTAATATATTTTATTGATTTTTTTCAGAGAGGAAGGGAGAGAGATAGGGAGTTAGAAACATCGATTAGAGAGAAACATCGATTAGCTGCCTCCTGCACATCTCCTACTGGGGATGTGCCCGCAACCCAGGTACATGCCCTTGACTGGAATCGAACCCGGGACCTTTCAGTCCGCAGGCCGATGCTCTATTCACTGAGCCAAACTGGTTTCGGCCAGCAGCGTATTCTTAATTGTGAAATCATACTTTGGAGTTGTTTACATTGCTAAACTTCAGGAAGTCACAGGCATCCTGGCCAAATCTAGTTAGATTTCGGCTTTTTGTTATGGATGTAAAAGTATAAGCTGCTGAGGAAGTGGCATGAATATTCTTTGTTGGAGGCACATTAGGAAAGTCACCTAAGCCCATCGCAGGATCTTAGCTTCTGGGTGAGGCCATTAAGCCTGTTTTAATGTAAAGATTTACTGCAGCCAATGACGTCATTTTAAGTCATTTGGGGAGGTAGCTAGTCAAACCCACAGTTCTGATCGCTGCACATCTTACATTTTGACACTGCATTTTGGGCATCTGCTAACGAACTCCAGGTGCATGCTGTAGAATGTAAGGGGTGTTTCAGATGAGCAGGCTTGCCAAAAAAGGCCTGTCTGTGTATTTTTCTGTCAGTAGCCACATTTCCCCCACCGTCCTTGATACCTTCTACTAATTCTGTCAATAGAAGAATTAATCCTGCCCCCTCCTTCCTTGACACCTTCTACCAAGTGTTATCACCAGCATGTTTTCCCACGACCGGTGGCATGATACAGGGCCTGGAAGCATTAACTTGAGCCTCTGGCGATGTCTCTTGCTCACCTCTGAAGGAATGCTCCATACTCTGTCTGCAGATCTCTTCAGAAGCTAATATGTGTAGAAAAAAGAAAAGATTCTTTCTCTGTGGGGAAGTAACCACCGGCCATTGTCAAGGTTGTTCTTATACCTGGATGCTCATGCTTTGTAAGTCAAGGAGCTGTCACGGCAGCCTGGGAATACAGTGCTGTTTCTACCACAGTTCTCATTTTAAAAAATATGAAAAAGCAGGACATACAACTACTAACGCTGGGAAGGATGGCAAACCCCTGGCAGGAAAAGCTTGAGAGCTCTGCACAAGTGAACACCTGCAGCCTGGGGTTTAAGTCACAGCTTTGGGCTTGATGTGTCCACCTCAGCTTTATTTTTCTTGAATAAAATATAAAACTTTAAAAACTATAGGATTAAATGAATATATCATCTCCTAGATTATTTTTTTTTTCTTTGGAAGTTTCATCAGAGAGTGGCAGATACTGCCTGGCTGCAGCCCACTGATCACTCACTTCCTGGCTGCCTCCCTAAACCAGCTTGCTCCCTGATATGACGGTGCTTTTTGCTCTGAGCAGTTTGGAGTGCTTTAAAAATCTGCTGTAATCCTGTGTTCCCCTTTCAGCTTGAAGCTGTTCAAGCCTGGCCAGGAAGCTGTGAAATACCAAGGTCCCCGGGACTTCCAGGCGTTGGAAAACTGGATGCTGCAGACACTGAACGAGGAGCCTGCCGTGAGTGCACAGAGGGCTCCCTCCCTCTCTTTCTTCCTACATTTTGGGGTAATAAAGAGGCCGGTTTAGGTGAAAAGTTAAGGATACTATTTTGAGACTACTTTTTACTTTTTTAGGACTCATTGATATAAGATTAACTTTTTTTCCTTCTCAAATTTTTTTATTGTGTTAAAAAAACACAACAAGAAATGTACCATCTTCACTGTTTTAAGTGTACAGTTTAATGGCATTAAATACATTCATCATGTTGTGCCAAAATCACCACCATCCTTCTCCAAAACTGTCTTCATCTCTAAGATGAAACTCTGTACAATTAAACACTTAACTCCCCATCCCCCTCCCCCCAGCTCCTGGCAACCACCACTCTACTGTTTGTCTCTATGTTTTTAACTCTAAGTACCTCATGTAAGTGGAAAAGATTAACTTTTAACAAACTTTTTATTATGGAAATACTCAAACATGTACAAAAGTAGAAAGAGTCTAGTGCCGTGATGTCCAACCCGTGTGCCGCAAGAATTTTTAAAACAAGCAATAGCTGACTCTCCCAGTAGTTAGCTATGTGTGCCACAAGATGAAAAAGGTTGAAAATTGCTGGTCTAGTGAATGATGTCTGAGTGATGAGGAGTGTAATGAAGATGGTCCCCTGTGCCCATCCCTTGCTTCAACAAGTATCCCAGAGTGTGAATCCTTCCTTTTCTTCTCAACCCTCAGTCCGTAAGATGTTACTGGCTTTGCTGATATTGTAACTTAATACTCTTAAAACTTTTAGTGTCTTAATTTCCTCCGTACACTAAGGGTAATATCAGGAAGTTGTGGAAACTGGATGATTTCTGAGATATTTTTAAAAGACATTGCTGTGTGTAGAATGTTACTTACTAAAAAAAAACATTTACAATACTCTCCTCTTCGACGTTGGGAGTCTTAATTTTTTTATGAGTCATTATGATTGTAAATCATTCTTTACGTGTCCCTTCGAGCATGGTGCTGACTGCTCAGTCCTCAGAGGCTCAGGGACGTTGGTGGTCTGTGGTGTTGTATTGGTGAGGGACTGGAAAGGTGGCCAGTATTCCCATCTGGACGTTTCTGATGAAAAATTTTAAGAGCAGCCGAAGTCTTTGAATGTGATTTCAATTTAAACACTTAACTTAGACTACTTTATTGTATCAGATAGGTGTTCACAGACTTAAAGGTTGTTTGTGCTCATGTGCGATTCCAGTCTTTGGGGGCTCAGCTGCCACTGCTGTCATTTTCCAGGGTGTCTGTGTGGTCCTTCATGATGTGTCCCTTCAAGTGTGGTGCCAACTGTCAGTCCCCAGAGGCTCGGGGGACTTTGATGCCTCCTACGTGCACCTGTATCTCACATCTTATAGTCTATGAGTATATGGTGAAGAATGCTGGAATGAGGCATTGAATAAGTTGACCAGAGGGTTGTCTAATTTAAGTAACATGGGAAACCACAAACCTCACAGAGAGTAATTTGCATCTCCATCTTGGCAAGAGAGCTGGGTGAGCCAGGTGCGACTTTCATGTAGCTTTTAGCTTCAGATTCTTTTCTTTTGTGAGAATGTTCTCTGTTGGGAGGAAGCTAATTTTAGAGAGGAGTTAATAGTTTCGAAAAGACTTTTAAAATAAACTTCTCACACAACATAACCCACAGTCTTCTACATTGACGTTATTTAAGAAACCCGCAGCCAGTATCAGGATGGCAGAGAGGCTCATCTGTGGGCCAGTGAGCATCCCGTTCATGGAGGACAGCCATGTGCAGGCTGGGAGGGCCGTGCGTGGGGCCAGGGCCAGGCTCAGCGTAGATGTCCTGAGAAGCAGCGTCTTGTCTCAGTGTGGGAGGGCACGGTGCATGGAATCCACCCATCACCACCCTAGAATCACAGTTAACCCACTGGCCATATCTTAGTGCCTCAGAGCAATAGGGATCTCAGCCAACTGCTAGAAACAATGACTGTCCTTCCGGTAGAAGAGCTCATATAGTCAAACTTTATATTGCAATCTGAAAACCTTTTCAGTTTGAACTTTGCTGATTATTGTAAACAAGTTTTTTTTAAAGTTGTTATCTGTATTTATATCTATGTAACTTTGATATATACATTTTTATATTTAGACAGGATAAATTTAGATTTTTCCCCTGAGTGTATGGCAATATTAAAGAAACTCAAAGAGAAGAAAACCTACCATTTCTTACAGTCTGCCCCAATTTTTACATTTCCGTGTTTACATCTGTATTAAACAGTTATAGTCATATAAACATAGTTCTTTTCATGAATGACCT
The DNA here is from genome assembly GCF_014108235.1 of Myotis myotis. Classification (NCBI taxonomy): domain Eukaryota; kingdom Metazoa; phylum Chordata; class Mammalia; order Chiroptera; family Vespertilionidae; genus Myotis; species Myotis myotis. Next base: position 88,238,898 of record NW_023416324.1, read on the forward strand.
TCTTATATAGTGATATTGTTTTATACTGATCACATATCATGACAGTGGATATTTAGTTATTTATAATTTTCTGTCATCAGAAGTGCTGTAAGGAACATGTTTATGAAGGACATTTTTTTCTACCTCTCAGGAATGTGTTTAGAATATATTCCCAGACATAAAATAGCAAGACAAAAAAATAAATAAATAAATAAATAAATAAATAAATAAATAAAAGCAAGACCACTTTTATGGCTCTTGATCAATATTGGCAGATTGTTTTCTTAAGAATCTAGAGTGGGAAAAAGATGGCAGCTGGCAGGATGGAGGTGCGGGAGAGGGTGTGAGTGAGTGAGCGGGTGAAAGGAGAGTGTGTGGATGTGTGTGGTGTGGGTGTGAGTGAGGGACAGTTAGATTCTGCAGGAGTATCAGGGGCTGGCAGACCAGGCTCTCCTGGATGGGGAGCCCCTGCCATCATTGCAGGCACTACCTGGGCTGCTGGGTTCGAGCACGGAGCCCACACCATATTGAAGGGGAGAACAGCATCCTCTAGGAACTCATCATCACCATCACCCAGACTGGCCTTGGACACTGCTCAGGACCCTGCAGCCACACCAGCCAAAGTTCTGCTGCCTGGCCTGCATGCAGACTTGCAGACCTTAGAACGTCCACTTCCAAGGGTACATGGCTCCCACATCAGTAAGTGAGACTTCCCTGCCCCGGCCGCCAACCTCCAGACACTGCAGTCGTGCCGAACCAGCACGCACAGGGCCCACTCACTCCCTGCCCTGGCAGGCGGCTTCCCAGTGCTTCTGGGAGCTGCCCCTGGATGCGCGTGCATCCAACTAAAGGTGCACGGCTCCTGTAGCAAAAACTTGGACTTACCCCGTGCTGGCTGCCAACCTTTGGACACCACAGTCACACTGAACCAGCGCACATGGGGTCCCCTGACTCCCCGTCCCGGCAGGCGGCTTCCTGGTGCCTCTGGGAGCTGCTTGTGGGCACACAGACATCCAACCAAGGGCACACGGCCCCTGTAGCAAAAACTCGGACTTCCCCCTCCCCAGTGCCAGCCCACAGACACCACAGTTGTGCTGCACAAGTGCGCGGGCCCCCCTAGCCCGCCGCCTTGGCAGGCGGCTCCCGGTGCCTCTGTGAACCACTGCAAGGCAAAAGCATACCCAACCAAGGGCGCAGGGCTCCTGCAGCAGAAGCTGGATCTTGCACCTCCCCGGCTGCCAGCATCCGGTCTCCATGGTCGCACCGCTCCAGCACGCAGGCCCCCTGAGCCTACTGCCCCAGCGGACAGCTCCTGGGTGACTCTGTAAGCCACTGCTGGGTACGTGCATACCCAACCAAGGGTGCACTGCTCATGAATATCAGAAACTGGGACTTCCCCCTCCCCAGCATCTGGACACCACAATACGCCACAATCGCGCCGCTCCAGCGTGTGGGCTCCAGGAGCACACAGCCCTGGCAGACAGCTCCTGGGCCCCTCTGAGAGCTGCCACTAGGCATGTGCCTCCCCAACTAAGGGCCCATGGCCCCCTCTTTAGGATCCATGACTTCCCCCTCCCGCCTGCCTGCTCTGGACATGGTGAGTTACTGAGGACTCGCCTCCCCAGACAAGGTCACATGGCTTCAGCCACAGACACTGAGACTCCCACATCTCCAGCTGCTGGCTCCTGGACCCCCTCGTGATTCTCAGAGGGAAATCACTTGGGCCAGAGTCCCACTGCCTCAACTGCAGACTATGGGACAACTGCTCCCCATGGTCACAGGCTCTGGGACCTCATAGTGAATTGCAGAGTGACACTACCTCAGCAAGAATCACACAACACTGGCCAAAGTTACACAGTACCTGAGCCGCAGGCCCCAAGACACTTTCTTCCCAGGCCATGGACTCCAGGAAATCACAGTGAACATATACCAATGAGACCTCAGACAACCCTTTCCATAAGAGCTGGAACCACTATCACATCCACAACAGCTTGCACAACGAAACCGGGGTAAGTCACATTGCCAGACAATCTGTGGCGTGACTTCATCCACGAATGAGAAATCAACGTTCAAAACCCAACTACATCAGAAGAACTTAAATAGCACAAGTAGGGGGCTCCACTAGATCACCAAGCCCAGGGGATCTGAGAGACTGCACCACTGGGTCCCAAAAATCACCAACTACGTTGAACCACCCCCAAAAGAATCTGGATAGCAAAACAGTTGGATCTAAGACATACAATTAAAACAATACAGCAAAAAATGGGGAGACAAAAAAAACCCCCAATACCCAAAGGAAAAAAAAGGGAATCACCAGAAAAAGAATTAAATGAAATGGAGGCAAGTAACTGGACAGAGAAAGAATTCAGAGTAATGGTTATAAGGATGCTTAAACGTCTGGAAGATAAATACACACAATTCTATGAGAATTATAAGGAGCTGGATGATTATGTTACCAACATGAAAAGGAATCAGGAGGAGATGAAGAATGACATAGCTGCAATAAAGAACACAATGGAAGGCTTCACCAGTAGAGTAGTAGAAGCTGAGGACCACATCATTGAGCTACAAGACAAGGTAGAAAAAACCACGAAAATACAGCAACAACTGGAAAGAAAATTTAAAAAGCAGGAGGAGAGTCTAAGAGAGCTTTGGGACAACATGAAATGAAACAACATCCACATAATAGGGGGGTATCAGAAGGAGAGGAAACAGAACAAGGAATAGAAAACCTGTTTGAAGAAATAATAACAGAAAACTTTCCTGATATTGGGAAGAAAAAAGCCACACAAGTCCAAGAAGCACATAGAGTCCCAAATAAGATGAACCCATAAAGACCAACACCAAGACACATCATAAATTGGCAAACATCAACAACAAAGCAAGAATCCTAAAGGTTGCTAGAGAGAGACAGACAGTTACCTACAAGGGATCTCCCACTAGACTGTCAAATGATTTATCAACAGAAACTCATCAGGCCAGAAGGGAATGGAATGAAATATACAAAGTGATGCAAAGCAAGGGAGGGAATCCAAGAATACTATACCCAGCAAGGCTCTCATTCAAAATTGAAGGTGAAATCAGGAGCTTCACAGACAAAAAAGGGATAAGGGAGTTTATCACCACGAAGCCAGCAATGCAAGAAATGCTAAAGGGACTGCTGTAAACAGAAGAAACAGAAAGGGAAAAAGGAACACAAGCATAAAGAATAAAAATGGTGACTAACAAGTACTTATCAATAATAACCTTAAATGTAAATGGATTAAATGCTCCAATCAAAAGACATAGGATAGCTGAATGGATAAGAAAACATGACCCTTATATTTGCTATCTACAAGAGACCCACATCAGAACAAAGGACTCACACAGACTGATAGTGAAGGAATGGAAAAAAATTTTCAGGCAAATGAAAATTAAAAAAGCATGGGTAGCAATACTTATATCTGACAAAATAGACCTCAAAGTGAAGGCCATAACAAGAGATAAAGAGAGCCACTTCATAATACTAAAGGGAACAATTAAACAAGAAGGAATAACGATGGTAAACATATATGCACCCAATATAGGAACACCCAAATACATAAAAAAAAACCTGGAAGATATCAAGGGAGAGATCGACAGCAATACAATCATAGTAGGGGACTTTAATACCCCGTTGACACCACTGGATAAATCATCTAACCAAAAAATCAGCAAAGAAGCAGCAATCCTAAATGACTCACTAGAGCAGATGGACTTAATCGACATCTTCAGAATATTTCACCCAAAGCTACAAAATATACATTCTTCTCAAGTGTACATGGGACATTTTCAAAGATAGACCACATATTAGGACACAGGCAAAGTCTCTTCAAATTCAAGAAGATAGAAATCATATGAAGCATCTTCTCCAATCACAATGGCATAAAATTAGAAATCAACTACAAAAAAAAAACAATGAAAAAACAAACACTTGGAGGCTAAATAGCATGCTATTAAACAATGATTGGGTTACCAAAGAGATCAAAGAAGAAATTAAAAACATTCTGGAAACAGATGGCAATGAAAACACAAAAATCCAAAATCTATGGGACACAGTGAAAGCAGTCCTAAGAGGGAAATTCATAGCTCTACAGGCCTACCTCAAAAAAACAAGAAAAAATGGTAATAAATTATCTAACCCTGCAACTTAAAGAATTAGGAGGAGAGCAACAAGAAAAGCCCAGAGTAAGCCAAAGGAAATACTAAAGATCAGAGCAGAAATAAGTGACATAGATTCAAAAAACAAAACAATACAAAAGATCAATGAAACCAAGAGCTGGTTCCTTGAAAGGATAAACAAGATCAATGAACCTCTATCCAGGCTCACCAAGAAACAAAGGAAGAGGACCCAAATAAACAAAATCAGAAATGAAAGAGGTAAAGTAACAACCAACCCCACAGACATACAAAGGATTGTAAATAAATACTACAAACAACTCTCCTCTAACAAATTGAACAACCTCAATGGAATGGACATATTCCTACAAAAATAAAAGCTTCCAAAACTCAAATCAGGAAGAATAAAAAAAAACCTGAATAGCCAATAACTACGGATGAAATTGAAATAGTAATCAAAAAACTTCCAGCAAACAAAAGCCCTGGACCAGATGGCTTCATGGGGGAGTTTTACCAAATATTCAAAGAAGAACTAAAATCTATCCTTCTTAGACTATTCTAAAATATTCAAGAGGAAGGCACACTTCCAAGTTCTTTCTATGAAGCCAGCATTATCCTAATCCCAAAACCAGATAAGGACACTACAAAGAAAGAGAATTACAAGCCAATACCCCTGATGAGCATAGATGCTAAAATCCTCAAAAATTCTAGCAAATCGGATCCAGCAATCCATTAGAAAGATCATACACCATGACCAAGTGGGATTTATTCCAGGGATGCTAGGCTGGTACAATATCCACAAAACAATAAATGTGATGCATCACATAAACAAATTGAGAGACAAAAATCATATAATCATATCAATTGATGCAGAAAAAGCATTTGACAAAATCCAGCACCCTTTCCAGATAAAAACTCAGCAAAGTGGAAATAGAGGGGTCATGCCTCAACGTAATAAAAGCCTTATATGATAAACCTACAGCCAACATATTCAGTGGGCAAAAACTAAAACCATTTCCCCTAAGAACAGGAACAAGACAGGGATGCCCACTCCTGTTCAACATAGTACTGGAAGTGCTAGCCGTAGCGATCAGACAAGAAGAAGAAATAAAAGGCATCCAAATTGGAAAAGAAGAAGTAACATTGTCATTATTCGCAGATGACATGATATTGTACATAGAAAACCCTAAAGATTCCATCAAAAAACTATTAGATTTAATAAATGAATTTGGCAATGTAGAAGGATACAAAATTAACATCCAGAAACCTATGGCCTTTTTATACACCAATAATGAACTCACAGAAAGAGAAACTAAAAAAAATCCAATTTACCATTGCAACAAAAAAATTAAGATACCTAAGAATGAATTTAAAAAAGGAGGTAAAGGACCTGTACTCAGAAAATGACAGGATACTGAAAAAAGCAATAGAGGAAGACATAAACAAGTGGAAGAATATACCGTGTTGCCCTAGCCAGTTTGGCTCAGTGGATAGAGTGTCGGCCTGCGGACTGAAGGGTCCCAGGTACGATTTTAGTCAAGGGCATGTACCTTGGTTGCGGGCTCATCCCCAGTAGGGGGTGCACAGCAGGAGGCAGCTGATCAATGTTTCTCTCTGATCAATGTTTCTAACTCTATCCCGCTCCCTTCCTCTCTGTAAAAAAAATCAATAAAAATAAGAAAAGAATATGCCATGTTCATGGATTGGTAGAATCAACATCATTAAAATGTCCATACTGCCCAAAGCAATCTATACATTTAATGCAATCCCCATTAAAATACCAATGGCATATTTCAAAGACCTAGAACAAACTCTCCAAAAATTCATCTGGAATAAAAAAAGACCCCAAAAAGCTGCAGCAATCTTGAGAAAAAAGAACAATGTTGGAGGGATCACAATACCAGATATCAAACTATATTACAATGTCACTGTTCTCAAAACTGCCTGGTACTGGCACATGAACAGACCTATAGACCAATGGAACAGAACAGGGAACCCAGAAATCAACCCAAGCCATTATGCTCAATTAATATTTGACAAAGGAGGCAAGATCATACAATGGAGTCAAGACAGTCTCTTCAATAAATGATGTTGGGAAAACTGGACAGATACTTGCAAAAAAATGAAACTAGACCACCAACTTACACCATACACAAAAATAAACTCAAAACGGATAAAGGACTTAAACGTAAGATGAGAAACCATAAAAATCTTAGGAGAATCCATAGGCAGCAATATAGCAGACATATGTTTACCGATACAGCTCCTAGGGCAATGGAAACTAAAGAGAAAATAAACAAATGGGACTACATCAAAATAAAAAGCTTCTGCACAGCAAAAGAAACCATCAACAAAACAATTAAGAAAACCCACTGCATGGGAGAACATATTTGCCAATGTTATCTCTGGTAAGTGTTTAATCTCCAAAATTTATAGGGAACTCATACCACTTAACAAAAGGAAGATAAACAATTCAATCAAATAATGGACAAAGGATCTAAATAGACACTTTTCGAAAGGACATACAGAAGGCCAAGAGACATGAAAACATTAGCTCAAAGTTACTAATCATTCGAGAGATGCAAATCAAAACGACAATGCAGTACCATCTCGCACCTGTCACAATGGCTGCCATCAGCAAATCAACAAATGACAAGTGCTGGCTAGGATGCGGAGAAAAAGGAACCCTTGTGCACTGCTGGTCGGAATGCAGACTGGTGAAGCCACTGTGGAGAACAGTATGGAGTTTCCTCAAAAAACTAAAAATGGAACTCCCATTAGACCCAGTGATCCCACTTCTAGGAATATATCCCAAGAAAACAGAAACGCTAATCAGAAAGGATATTTGCACCCCTATGTTCATAGCAGCACAATTTACAATAGCTAAGATTTGGAAACAGCCTAAGTGCCCATCAGCAGATGAGTAGATTAGAACAGTGGTTGCCAAGTTTTCGGTCCTCGTGGACCACCAGTTGGCAACTGCTGGATTAGAAAACTGTGGCACATCTACACAATGGAATACTATGCTGCTGTAAAATAGGAATTCTTACCATTGATAACAGCATGGATGGAATAAGAGAGCATTATGTTAAGTGAAATAAGCCAGTTAGAGAAAGATAAATATCACATGATCCCACTCATTTGTGGAATATAATCAACATCATAAACTGATGAATAAAAATAGATACAGAGACAAAGAATCATTGAACAGATTGTCAAACTTCAGCAGGAAGGCTGGGGGGAGTTTTGGGAGGGAGGGGTAAGAGATCAACCAAATGACTTGTATGCATGCATATACATAATGAATGGATAAAAGAATAAATAAATAAATTTTAAAAAAAGAATCTAGAGTGGACCCATTTCTGTGATCTACTGTGGTGTTCCCCTGTGGTAGGTCTGCACTGGTGACTGCCATAGAGCACAGGAAGGGGTCATGTCCCCTAGTGCCATAAATATCATTTTAATACTGAGAGCCCTTTGAACACCTTATAGCAGCATACAGAGTGTTTTGTTTCACCTGTTGGACTCACTGACTGTTCACTGGGCCGTCATTCTCTTGGGCTCCTCTGGTGGGTACTTAGCACTTGGAAGTTTTGACAAACCAGTAGCAGAAAGGAAAACTTCATGAGGTTTATGATTACAGCTCAGGACACCTTTGAGCTGTCAGCACTTTTAAAGCTTTCAGTGACTGAACTTGGGTATTCTCTTTAATAGAAATATGAACTGCTACATAACAATTGAGTAATACCCCGGTGTTGACAGCAAAATGGTATTTCAGTGATCTTTTCTTCATCGCAGCTATACTGGCCTCAAAAATTGACCAATTTAGAATTGTGTAGTAAGTAGTAGGGTAACTGCATAGTTACACACCTTGGTGTCTGCTCAGGTACTGGCAGAAGTGTCTTTTTTTAAAAAAAAAAAGTTTGTTGGTTGATTTTAGAGAGAGAGAAACATCAATTTGTTGTTCCACTTCTTTATGCATTCATTGATTGATGCTTGTTTGTGCACTGACCAGGGATTGAACCCGCTACCTCGGCATATCGGGATGATGCTCTAACCAACTGAGCTACCCGGCCAGGGCAGGAGCGTCTTTCTTAAAAACCCACTTCTTGATGGGAGAAGATTTTACTTTGGGTGGCATACATGCAATACACAGATCTTATAACATAGAAACCCTCACCTGAAATTTGTATGATCATATTAACCAATGTCACCCCAATAAATTTAATTTAAAAGGGGGGGGAAGCCACTTCTTCTACCTTTGTTGTGTTTCTGTCCCAAACTTAGTCATATGAGTTAAAAGTATAGCTCCTGTGTGCCCTGTGGTTTTTCTCTTTGTTGCTTTGATTCATCTCAATTTACCTTCTCATCACCTACTTTTCTCTTTTATGAGTCCTTCAGAGTTTTAACTTCCTTCCCAGTTTTTTGTTTTTTATTTTTTACTCTTTGTGTGAATCAATGCCCGTTCTTTCTTTGTGGTTTTTCATTCTCAGTTTTGTCCATTTTGCTCTCTTTGTGCCTTTAGGTACCCTTTCCTTCAGATTAGAAATTTTATTTGTATTCTGTGTGAAATCTCACATCCCATTTCAAAGAACAGAGCAGAGTCCTTCAGGCTGACTGCTCTGTGTGGTTGGGTTTGGGAAAGCAAAGGACGGGGGTGGGTTTGGTTGTCACCTGCTTCCCGAGGGGCTTCTGACTCCGAGGGGAGTCCTGTGCTGGCCTCCCCCCACATGGTGGCATCCCACACAGGTTCAAGGTGGCCAGGTGAGAAAGGTGATCTGCAGGAGGCTCTAGACCAGTGGTTCTCAACCTTCTGGCCCTTTAAATACAGTTCCTCATGTTGTGACCCCCAACCATAAAATTATTTTCGTTGCTACTTCATAACTGTAATGTTGCTACTGCTATGAATCGTAATGTAAATATCTAATATGCAGGATGGTCTTAGGCGACTCCTGTGAAAGGGTCGTTCGACCGCCAAAGGGGTCGCAACCCACAGGTTGAGAACCGCTGCTCTAGACAGACACAGGTCACCTCCTTGATGGCTCTCACTAAGTCTTCACAGACCACTCAGTGATTATATTTTTGTTTCTTCCTATTAGACACCAGAGCCAGAACCAGAACCGCCCAGGGCCCCTGAGCTCAAGCAGGGGCTGTATGAGCTCTCAGCGAGCAACTTTGAGCTGCACGTCGCACAAGGTATGGCAGGCGGATCTTGTGGGCGTTCACAGTGGGATGCACCCTCTCAGAAACACTGACCATTTGTTACCCCTTCACTTGCTGGGCTTGTCCTTGCCACCTGAGGCCTCATAGAAAGCAGCATCTGGGACACTAACCAGTGAACTGCCACGCGGCCAAAACGGAAACCATCCCCATTTCTTCCGTATGCGCTGGAGTAGTTATGAATTTAAGTTACCATAATTTTCGTTACAAACCCAGAGATGTCACTAACGAGTCTGATTTTAAAATTGGGCGATCAGAGTTGATATGCGAGGTTTGCGGCTATAGACGTGGGTGGCGTGTGGGGAAGGCCCTCCACTTGCGTCTATCAGTGCTTATGGTATACAAAGGGTTAAGTAAGGATTTCTCTCTTCAGGGACCATTAGCATCATTGTTTAATGCTCTTCCCCTTGGAAATTTCTCCTTTGGTCTCTCTCCTTAAATCAGAGTTTTAATGCTAAGCTAAGGCCTTAGGTGAGGGAATTTGGAGCTCACAGATTGTGAGTGACACAATTCCTACACTAGCTGGACAGTGCATCCTTGAACAAGAAAGTGTGTTTATATTCACGTTAATCATATACTTACTGACCTGAGCCAGAAATAAAACTTTCTCTTATCTGCCCTGACCAGGTGGCTTAGTTAGTTGGAGCATTGCCCCCTGCACTGGAAGGTTGGGTTCGATCCCCGGTCAGGGCACATACCTAGGTTGTGGGTTCGATCCCCAGTCGGGGTGTGTACAGAAGGCAACTGATCGAGGTATCTCTCTCACTTCGATGTTTCTCTCTCTGTCTCCCTTCCTCCCTCTCTAAAATCAGTTTTAGAAAAACCCCACAACTTTTTCTTACCTGTTTAAACTAGAATTTAGTTTATTTAGTGGAACTATTATAACATGTGAGTCAGAGTTCTTCACACTTAAAATCTTTTCTTAGATACATCTTGTTTTTGAAAGTGGCCTCCTAAATATGGAGATGATCTGTGTACAATTTCTGATGTTAATAATGTAAGTCCTCCTTTCACACATTTCAGAAGAGTTGGCTCAGCAGTGAATGACTCGCCAACTCCATTCTCAAATGCTGCTATGGAGAGAAATCCTCCCCTAAGACTGGGTTGGAAATGTTGTGAAAGGGGCTTAAAATCGCATCTGGCCTAGTGACTTCATGCTGTGGGGAGTCAGCCCCCCACTTAGTGCTAAATAACTTCCCCCAACCCACTGAAGGTGAGAAGTAACTGGTGCCTTCAGCTGTTTCCACTTTCCTTGGAGATGGCTATTTGTGCTAGCCCCCTGACTGCAGCTTTGAGGGGTTTCCCTGCAGGGGGTTCACTTTAACCTGAGACCAGCTTGGGCTCCCTACAGGATGTGTTCCCCAAGTCACCTTGTTGGAGACCCTTCCCCGCAGCCAGCCTGGTCCCTCACTCTGCAAGCCATCGCTGAAGGCAGCCTTTGAGGATGCTGTCTGTGCTGCTGGCCTGAGGGTCTCCAGCCTCTGGTCTTGCACCTTCCGGGGGACACTCTGATGGGTCCCTGAGCGTCCTTTCCATCTCACCACCCAGTGTCAGCACCAGAGCTGTCTGGAGAGACAATTAGCCTGGAAGCTAATTTGCTAATCTTTTGAAGCCAGTTTTTCACCATTTCCTTCAAACGCATCATTGCCATAGTGATGAGGCGCTGCTGTGAGCGATGACGTGGCCAGGCACAGTTTAGCATTCATTGGCTCGTTTTCTCCCTGGCCGCAGCCTGATTTCAGTTTGATCTCAGCCTGACATCTTTAGGCCCAGGATGGTCAAGGTAGCACAGCCTAGGAAAACATCTTTCATGACTAAGTAATGAAGTTTGAGGATCTGATTTTTTTCCTTCTAGTCAGGAGAGTAATACTGTTTTTTAAACCTACTTTATTGTGAAATAAAACACAGATACAGGGAACAAATGTAAGGCTTAGTGATTTGTTATAAAATGGTCACCCTGTAACCATTTTTCAGTTCAAGACAAGCTTCGCTGTCCCCATCCCAGTCACAGCCCCCCGAGGAGGTGCTGTCCTGACTTTTATGGAAACCACCACTCCTTGCTTTGGTTTCATCACCCAAGTGTGTACTCCTAGATGCTATAGTTTGGTCTTTTAAAAATATATCTCATTCAATTCTGTTTAATCTACCTGTACCGCCAACATCTATTTTTCTTCCTAACATTCAGTTTGCTCATCACATAGGTGGTTTGACCTGTAGGGTCCCCACAGTGTGGCCTTCACTGACTATCTCCCCACAGTGTGGTCTTCACTGACTGTCTCCCCACAGTGTGGTCTTCACTGACTGTCTCCCCACGGTGTGGTCTTCACTGACTGTCTCCCCACTGTGTGGTCTTCACTGACTGTCTCCCCACGGTGTGGTCTTCACTGACTGTCTCCCCACGGTGTGGTCTTCACTGACTGTCTCCCCACAGTGTGACCTTCACTGACTGTCTCCCCACAGTGTGGCCTTCACTGACTGTTTCTCCACGGTGTGGCCTCACTGACTGTCTCCCCACAGTGTGGGCTTCACTGCCTGTCTCCCCACAGTGTGGCCTTCACTGACTGTCTCCCCACGGTGTGGCCTTCACTGACTGTCTCCCCACGGTGTGGCCTTCACTGACTGTCTCCCCACGGTGTGGCCTTCACTGACTGTTTCCCCACGGTGTGGCTTCACTGACTGTATTCGCACAGTGTGGCCTTCACTGACTGTCTCCCCACAGTGTGGTCTTCACTGACTGTCTCCCCACAGTGTGGTCTTCACTGACTGTATTCGCACAGTGTGGTCTTCACTGACTGTATTCGCACAGTGTGGTCTTCACTGACTGTATTCGCACAGTGTGGCCTTCACTGACTGTATTCGCACAGTGTAGCCTTCACTGACTGTATTCGCACAGTGTGGTCTTCACTGACTGTCTCCCCACAGTGTGGCCTTCACTGACTATCTCCCCACAGTGTGGTCTTCACTGACTGTCTCCCCACAGTGTGGTCTTCACTGACTGTCTCCCCACAGTGTGGTCTTCACTGACTGTCTCCCCACGGTGTGGTCTTCACTGACTGTCTCCCCACGGTGTGGTCTTCACTGACTGTCTCCCCACGGTGTGGTCTTCACTGACTGTCTCCCCACGGTGTGGTCTTCACTGACTGTCTCCCCACAGTGTGGCCTTCACTGACTGTTTCTCCACGGTGTGGCCTCACTGACTGTCTCCCCACAGTGTGGTCTTCACTGCCTGTCTCCCCACGGTGTGGCCTTCACTGACTGTCTCCCCACTGTGTGGCCTTCACTGACTGTCTCCCCACGGTGTGGCCTTCACTGACTGTCTCCCCACTGTGTGGGCTTCACTGACTGTCTCCCCACGGTGTGGCCTCACTGACTGTATTCGCACAGTGTGGCCTTCACTGACTGTCTCCCCACAGTGTGGTCTTCACTGACTGTCTCCCCACAGTGTGGTCTTCACTGACTGTATTCGCACAGTGTGGTCTTCACTGACTGTATTCGCACAGTGTGGTCTTCACTGACTGTATTCGCACAGTGTGGCCTTCACTGACTGTATTCGCACAGTGTAGCCTTCACTGACTGTATTCGCACAGTGTGGTCTTCACTGACTGTCTCCCCACAGTGTGGTCTTCACTGACTGTCTCCCCACGGTGTGGTCTTCACTGACTGTCTCCCCACGGTGTGGTCTTCACTGACTGTCTCCCCACGGTGTGGCCTTCACTGACTGTCTCCCCACGGTGTGGCCTTCACTGACTGTCTCCCCACAGTGTGGCCTTCACTGACTGTCTCCCCACGGTGTGGCCTTCACTGACTGTCTCCCCACGGTGTGGCCTCACTGACTGTATTCGCACAGTGTGGCCTTCACTGACTGTCTCCCCACAGTGTGGCCTTCACTGACTGTCTCCCCACGGTGTGGCCTCACTGACTGTATTCGCACAGTGTGGCCTTCACTGACTGTCTCCCCACAGTGTGGCCTTCACTGACTGTCTCCCCACGGTGTGGCCTCACTGACTGTATTCGCACAGTGTGGTCTTCACTGACTGTCTCCCCACGGTGTGGCCTCACTGACTGTATTCGCACAGTGTGGCCTTCACTGACTGTCTCCCCACAGTGTGGCCTTCACTGACTGTATTCGCACAGTGTGGTCTTCACTGACTGTATTCGCACAGTGTGGTCTTCACTGACTGTATTCGCACAGTGTGGTCCTCACTGACTGTCTCCCCACAGTGTGTGTGGTCTTCACTGACTGTCTCCCCACAGTGTGGTCTTCACTGACTGTATTCGCACAGTGTGGTCTTCACTGACTGTATTCGCACAGTGTGGTCTTCACTGACTGTATTCGCACAGTGTGGTCTTCACTGACTGTATTCGCACAGTGTGGTCTTCACTGACTGTATTCGCACAGTGTAGCCTTCACTGACTGTATTCGCACAGTGTGGTCTTCACTGACTGTCTCCCCACAGTGTGGCCTTCACTGACTGTCTCCCCACGGTGTGGTCTTCACTGACTGTCTCCCCACTGTGTGGTCTTCACTGACTGTCTCCCCACGGTGTGGCCTTCACTGACTGTCTCCCCACGGTGTGGCCTTCACTGACTGTCTCCCCACGGTGTGGCCTTCACTGACTGTCTCCCCACTGTGTGGCCTTCACTGACTGTCTCCCCACTGTGTGGCCTTCACTGACTGTCTTCCCACGGTGTGGCCTTCACTGACTGTCTCCCCATGGTGTGGCCTTCACTGACTGTCTCCCCACGGTGTGGCCTCACTGACTGTCTCCCCACGGTGTGGCCTTCACTGACTGTCTCCCCACGGTGTGGCCTCACTGACTGTCTCCCCACGGTGTGGCCTTCACTGACTGTCTTCCCACGGTGTGGCCTTCACTGACTGTCTCCCCACGGTGTGGCCTTCACTGACTGTCTCCCCACGGTGTGGCCTCACTGACTGTCTCCCCACGGTGTGGCCTTCACTGACTGTCTCCCCACGGTGTGGCCTCACTGACTGTCTCCCCACGGTGTGGCCTTCACTGACTGTCTCCCCACGGTGTGGCCTCACTGACTGTCTCCCCACGGTGTGGCCTTCACTGACTGTCTCCCCACGGTGTGGCCTCACTGATTGTACCCGCACGGTGTGGTCTTCACTGACTGTCTCCCCACGGTGTGGCTTAATGTGTCCTTGATCTCTCTATTCCCTGTGAACTGCTACTTGGATCGAGAGACATTAGCAGTTTCCGTTTGATGTTTTTGGGGGGTTGGGCAAGACTTCATTAGCTGCTGAGTCTCTCTGTGATGTCAGAGCCTAACAGTCACTGCCTAGAGGCGCTCATTTATTCTCGATACCAAATGCTGCTGCTCTGATTCAAGCATCCTGTCTCCATTTGTTGTTGTTAATCCTCACTGGAGGATGTTTTTCTATTGATTTCTTTTTTTTTTAGAGTGGAAGGGAGGGGGAGAGGTAGAGAGAGAGAAACATCGATGTGAGAGAGACACATCAATTGGTTGTCTCCCATATGCATCCCGACCGGGGACTGGGATTGAGTCTGTGCCCTTGCTGGAATTGAACCCAAGACCCTTCTGTCTGAGGGCCGATGATCTAACCCCTGAGCAACCGGCTAGGGCTTGCCTTATTTTTTTACCAAGAGAAACTTGCCTGGCTTATCAGTTGGTTATGCACGATAGGGTAAATCCAGATTCTTTCCCTTTATTTCCAGTTTTTCAAATAATAAGTTGGTTCCCTATTGTCTTCCAAAGGTGACAGATTAGTTTCTGCTTTGAGGATCGTTATGAACTCGTAGATGCAGACATTTTTGATGGAGAGTCACTTTTTACCAGTTAAACGGTTCATACTGGACTGAGCTTTGCAAGAGGACAAAAATGAGAGGCTTCCATTCCATCTCTGGTTAGGTGTCATGTAAATTACACTGCCTCTCCCCCTCTCTTTCCCGGCTCCCACGGAAGGCAACCACTTCATCAAGTTCTTCGCTCCATGGTGCGGTCACTGCAAAGCGCTGGCCCCGACCTGGGAGCAGCTGGCCCTGGGCCTCGAACATTCCGAAACTGTCAAGATTGGCAAGGTAAGCGCAGCCCTTATTAAACTGGAAATAGACCGCTTTGGCTGGATTAATTAGCAGAGGAGCCCATTATTCATTCTGTGTGCGAAGTCGCAGACTTGATTTATGATTTCCATTTAGTGTGCCCCTTGATCATTCATTTCACCTTCACAGATGGCAGCCTGGTTTCGAGTGTGCTGGCTTTTCCACAGCCCAGAGATAAATTATGGCTTTGGCTCCTTTGTTTATTTTGAAGCGATGGCCAATTCAGAATTGGCAGCCCCTGAGCGCTTTCTGCAAAGATAGGGGCAGCGCCTTGGAGAATGTTCCCTGGACGTACTTGGACACCGTCCACATTCGATCTCACCCAGGAGCTCTTTGCTGGAGGACCCTCCGAGCTCGCACAGGCGCCCGGGGACCCTCCGTGTGGAGCCCAGCTGCTCTGCTGCCTGGAACTCCTCCCAGCTTTTCCCACTTTGCGCAGAGCAGCCAGGAGTGATGTCTAACAACTTCTGTGTAACTGGATTTTCTCGAAATATTAGCCACTTCTGCGCCATCAGGCACTTTTAATCTCATCCATCCTCTGGCACCCAGCAGACCATCCCTGCCTGGGCTTCTGCTAATAAAAATCTCATTGTCTACATTGCCAGGGGCCAATTTGTATACAGAAGTAATGCTGTGTCCAGGAACTATAGTTAATAAGATAGTCTGCTCAACAGGGTGAGATGTCAGAAGCATAAATTTGGGCATCAGATAGACCTGGCTGGCCAACCTGGGCAACTTTACACCTCGTTCTTCCTCTCAGTGAGACTGAGATGAGGTCTAACCGATAGTCCTGAGGGTGGAAGTGAAGAGCTTAGCACGGTGCTTGGCACGGAGCAGTGGCTAGTAAATTGTAATAGTTGTTGTTAGTTCAGTGGATTTTTCAGTGTTGCCTGCAACACTTTCAATAATACGTCCTAGAATGTATGGGTGTGATTACAATTTTATATTTATTGAACATTTCATGGAAGTCACTATAAAGCAATCTTCTTGTCCTGTGTCTTCCTATGCCTTGTGTCCTTACTCTGTGTTTTGAACTTTGATGGGAGATTATTTTGTTTTCAGTTTATGCCACTAGAGCAGACACAGTCCAAGTGACTGTGCTGTGGTCCTTCATCCCTGGGCGTACGTGTGCCTGGGTAAGACTGGCTCAGAGCACGCACCCCACCCGCCCGATTTCAGTCTGCAGCGTCCTGTGCTTCAGTCCAGCACTTTTAACTGCTCTCTGATTTCAGTTCTTTGTTAACGTAGCATTTCCAGCTGCCTTTATCGACACAGTGAGGAACAACTTGGTCCCACAAGCTGATTTTAATACCAGTAGAAACGAAAGAAGTGACTTAGGATAAAATGTTTCATGAAAATGTTGAAAAGGAGAATCTTATGAGCATTTAAATGACATAAAAAATCTGAAGAGTTGTGATAGTTGGTAAATTGAGTTTATAGAATTAGGGACATAGTCCAAATTTAATTGGACTTCTTTTCAGTTTTATCTTTATCATATTCCAGGGACTTCTATTTGCAGTTGACTGCTTGTTCCTTTTTAATTTTAAAACTCCGTAAGTTTGAACTGAGAATAAATGTATAAGCTGGCTGCCATTGTGACGGGTGGGCGTCTGTCACCGACGCCAGGCCTGCCCCTCCCTTGGGGTCAGGCCAGGCTGTCCTTCTCCACTGATTGACCTGCTCAAGGTATTGCTCTCTGAAAGTGCCGTTTTCAGTGAGCAACATCACTCATGTCTCTAAAGTGAATGTGGTCCTCCTGCTCCCTTGGCTTGGGTGTCTTTGGGGCCGCGTCTGCAGGGAAGGCCGCAGAAACTGCAGCCTGCTGGCCCAGTGGCTGCAGGTCAGGGGCGTTAGAATTTTTCTTTTAAAGAAACCCCGAGGGCCATAGTCATTTTTGTCAGGAAGGCTCACAGGTGCTGACTGGACGGTGGTCTTGCCTTGCAGGTGGACTGCACGCAGCACCACGAGCTCTGCTCCGGGAACCAGGTCCGAGGCTATCCCACGCTCCTCTGGTTCCAGGATGGCAAAAAGGTGCGTATTTGGGTCTTAGCCACAGTGGGCTGAGCTGTTGGGTGCTAAACAGCCATGCGGATTGCCAGAATGGACGGTTTGGGCACCGGTTTAAAGGATACATGTAATGGAACAAAAATGCCTTTCTCTTAACTGATAAGATTTGGGTAGTGGGAAAAACTGCCAGTTGTTATACTATTTTGAAACCTTTCATTTGGCTCAGGTGGTTACTAGAGTAACCCAAATCCACCGTCCTGGGTAACTGAGCTCTGGCCATGGCCTCTGAGCAGGGTCCATGTGCCCTTGGTAAGGTTCCCGTTCCCGTCCCCGCCCCGGCTGATGCGCAGCCTCGCAGAGCGCCTGCGGCTGGCAGCCAGGCTGTGCTACGCAGCTCTGCAGAGGGCAGGGCTGTGAAGCTCTCACCAGAGCTAACCCCTCGGTTTGTCATCCGCGCTCTCCCATTTAGATCCGAGCCTGCAGGCACCACACAGCTCACACAACCAGGGGAAGGCATCTGACGGCAGGGTCCCGGTGGGCGAGGGCTCTCAGGAGGTTTGAGTGGCTCAGGCACTTCAGTGTACTAACTCGGCCGTGTTTCTGTGTGGCCCTTCTCTGGACAGGTGGACCAGTACAAGGGAAAGCGGGATCTGGACTCGCTGAGAGAGTATGTGGAACTGCAGCTCCAGAGTGCGGACCGCGGCACCCCAGAGGCCACCCCACCCGCGGAGGCCCCAGTGGGTGCTGCAGAGCCCGAGGCTGACAAGGTGGGTGCCGCCCAGCACCGCCCGCAGAGGGCGTTCTCTGGTGCTGGGGACACAGGACATGTGAGGACAGTGCTGAGCCATTCAGATGGCTGGTTACAGCTGACTTTTCAACACGAAACATGTTCTTTGACTATGTTTACATGTTTGTAAGGGGCAAACGGCAACATGGATGTGAGGAAAATCCCAAGAAGGAGTCGAGATCTCTGGGAACTTCCTCCCTTTGATTCAGTTATCACTGTACTTGAGGGTATTCGCTCTGAAAGCTTGTCTGCTGCCTCGAGGGCCCACTGTCTGTTCATTTCCACAACGTGCTGCAGGCATCTTACTGTAGCCTGTGGCTTATAAAGGCCATGAACACTGGGTAGCAGGACAGCTGTGTGCTGGAATTGAAGGCGGGTGGCTGGAGGACATTAATTTGCTTAGACGGTGTCTGACTCACTGAGGGCATCTTCATTCTCCAGGCTTTAGAGTCATTTGTTCTGTGATTATCAAGCCCTTGTTATGTTTCAGGCACTGTCCTGGGCCACCAGGAAGCAAAAGCAAGACCATGCCCCTGCCTGTGGCGACCGTGGGTCTAGTAGGGGCACATGAGAGCACAAGCATGCAGGTGTCGCAGGGGCTCTGAGAGTGTGCAGGGCTGGCCGGTCACTGTGTGAGAGGAGGGGGCTGATAGGCAAGAAGTGTCATTGGAGAGGTGACAGGTGAATGGTGTTTGCTGGAAAGGTGGGGAAGGCATGCCTGGGGGAGGAAGAGTGTGAGCAGCAGCACCGTGCTGGGGCCAGCGGGCGTCGCTTTGGCTGGAGGGCGAGGTAAAGAGGGGGACAAGGAGTGCAAGCAGGATGCAGAGGGAAAGAGTGGGGGTGGGGAGAGCTGGTTTGCAGAGGACTTTGTTGGCCAGCCAAGGATTTTGAGCTTATTTATAGGGATCCAATGGAAGGTTTGCGTTTTAGAAAGATGACTGGCAACAGCTTGTACGAAGGAGATGGAAAACTGGTATATTAGGTCATAAAAGAAGATGAGACCCCAATCGGAGGCTGACAGTGGGATGGAGGGCAGGAGTGCCGCCAGCACAGGGACTCCAGCTCTGAGCAGTTAGGACAGTGGGGTCTGCGCTGCTGCAGTTCCTGGCATAGCCGGTGGACGATGGCACCAAGCACGAGCAAGGGGCCCGGGGGGAGGTGGGGGGGTGGAGATGCCATCAGTTTTCAAGGTGTCGCTTTTCAAGGTTGTGTGGTGATGACTGGACAGTGTATCAGTCTGGGGCTAAAGCAGGCCGTCCGCACTACATCTATGTGTCTGGAGCTTTAGGTAGAAGCTATTGCCGAAGTTATGGGTTAGAATGAGATTTAAGGTGACTCAAAATAGTGTGGGGTTTTTTTTTTTTTTCAGGAAAACAATGCTTGGATTTCCTAGCAAAGAGCCATAAGGTCTGTCTGTCAACATATTTCCAAAGCAGACTACGTAATGTTGCTACTTCAGTTCACATGACTGTACTTCATAGCATGCCAGGTCTTACCTGGGACGCGGGGACACGGGGCAAAGGAAGGGGCGGCGTGCCAGTGCTCCCGGGGAGAGGGCAGCGAGCCAGATGTGCCTGAACGCTCCGCGGTAACCCTCCAGCCCTCAGCATTTACAGCAGAGGTCACGGCGCGCTGGAGCCATCTGTCCCTGGGTCCCAGTTGTTTGGAATTGAAAAAAGCCAGTGGAAACCCCTACCCATCCTCTCAGGGTTGGGGAGAAGGGGCCTCTTCGTCCCCACAGCCCATCCCTTAGTTGGACTCTTGCAGGTTGGGTGTTAGTTAAAAGTTGAAGTTTTGGTTTAAGAAGTAAACAAATGATTTTGTAGTTGTTATGACCACATGTGTTAGAGGAGTGTGTGTGTCATGGTGGTTAGAAAGGTCATCCCAAATTGAGTATAATTATATACTATGGATGTTTTCATCAAACACAGAGCGGCTTCTATTTATAATGAAGTTTTCCACCATTAAGTGGGCCTTTCAGTGAGTGTGGCGTCCTGTTTCTGGACATAAAGAAAGATGGCAGTGTTCTACAATGCCCCTGGCACTCGGCGCCTCCCGTCACCGACAGGCTTACTTGAGGCCAGACTCAAGCGGCGCAGCCCTGGTACCTTCAGCCACATGATAAATCACCCATATTCATGCTCTCCTGAGAGAATCGCAGATGTATTTTTGGAGAAACAGGAGACGTGGTCCTCTGAAGAGCTGTCATGGTAGAGTCACTTTGGAGCAGACTGCACCGTGCAGCCGGAGCTCAGAGGAGCAGCTTTTACATTTATTTACGTTGAATTTAAAAATGGAAAGAAGCCTGTTATAGGTAAAACACATCGTTGCCTGTGCTTTTGTAACTTTTTGTAAGGTCCCTCTATGACATAGAGGAAGTCATTGTTAATGAATCCCTGTGATAGAGAGTGTGGAGCCAGTGAGAGGAGCCACGGGTACGGACTTCAGGAGGCCCAGTAAGGGGTGTCTGGGCTCTGGTCAGTGTGGGAGGCTCCGAGGCAGGGAGGTCTGATTCAAGCCCTGTCCACCTAAAGCTGACTGGTCCACACTCCCGAGCCCTGGGGGACAGCAGCTGCCCCGCACCCACACTGGGCTGGGGCGGGGGAGGAAGGGGGCGAGCGCTGCACTGTCCTGCCACCTCCTCGAGGCATCTCATGGGCTCAGGATCCATGGACCTGTGATGAACCTCTGCCCTTCAGAGGCCACTGCTCTACCCTTTTGTGTCGTTTGTGAAGTGCAAGTTGTGTAGGTAGTTTTGTGTGACCTTGGAGTAGGCATAACAGCATTCAAAATTATTGGTTTGTCTTTCTGCAATCCCAAAGCATTATCCCCTGTGCTGTAAGTGATGTATTTCACTGTGGCTTTTCCACCCCTGAAGGGCGCTGTGTTGGCACTCACGGAAAATAACTTTGATGACACCATTGCAGAAGGAATAACCTTCATCAAGTTTTATGCTCCATGGTAAGTGGCTCCTTAATTAGAAACTACTTTTCCTAGTGCACTTCAGTTCCTTCGTATTTTTCAGCTCATTAGCCCACCCTCCAGGCTCATCCTGGGGCTCTGTTGTAGGAAATAAGGAAATGTTATCTTTATGCTCCTGTGTTCAGGTATGTTCCAGTTTGTGGTATTCATGACTATTTATGGAAAATTGGGTTAATTTATTTTATAGTTTGGTCTGCTTTTCCGAAAACATAATGGAGGAGAACTATGGTGGTCATATAGGACTTAAGTTGCGGTGCCTGTGTGCTTCGCCAAATAGATGGCTTGTTTTGGTTACATAACCCATAAACATTTGATGTACTTCTGCTCCTTAGTCTATTTTATTTATTTATTTTAAATTCTTTGTTGTTGAAAGTTTTACATATGTCTCCTTTTCCCCTATTGACCTTTCCTCGCGCCACCCCCTGTTGTCTCTGTCCATCGGTCATGCTCATGTGCGTGGATACAAGTCCTCTCTTTTAGATGCCATGGAGAAACCCAGCTGAAATCAGAGCCTTTCCTGCCACACGGTGCTCAGGGACCAGGCAGACAGGGACTGTGCACGGGTTTGGGAACAAAGCACCTGTGTGGGGGGAGGACGAGAGGCCCAGAATTTCCCTGAACTACTGTAGCTTTGGGTATTCTTTAATTCCTTGAAACATAGCAGTAAAACTGAAGGAAATGAAACACTGCATTTGGGAATGCAGGGTGCTGGGAGTGTCCGTTCCGTATTTAAAAGCAGACAGGAAAGGTCACCACATGCCATTTTGCTCTTTAGTTTGCTTCATTTCGGATATTCGTGAAAAACCATAATAGCAGAGATAAAAGTTAATGAGCCCTGCCTGGTTGGCTCTATTGGTTGGAGTGTTGTCTGGGCACCGAAGGGTCTCAGGTTCAATTCCTGGTCAGGGCACATACTTAGGTTGAGGGTTTGATCCCCAGTCGGGTGGATATGGGAGACAACGGATTGATGTTTCTGACATCCATGTTTCTCTCTCACCCTCTCCCTTCCTCTCTAAAATCAGTAAAAATATATATATATCCTCAGATGAGGATAAAAAAGAAAAGGTTTTGAGCACATGACTTGTATGAGTTGTGCTGTTTTAATTCTTAAAAAATAGAAATGCTAGCCCAAGCCAGTTTGGCTCAGTGGATAGAGAGCATTGACCTGCGGACTGAAGGGTCCCAGGCTCAGTTCCAGTCAGGGGCACATGCCTGGGTTGCGGGCTCGATCCCCAGTCAGGGGCGTGCAGGAAGCAGCTGATCAATGATTCTCTCTTATCATTGATGTTTCTATCTCTCTCTCTCCCTCTCCTTTCCTCTCTGAAGTCAATAAAAATGTTATATATATAAAAAAAGAAACACTAGTAAATAATGCCTTTAAAACTATTTTCTATTTTTTTAAAAAAAGAAAGCTATATAGATCAAGTTTGAAGATAGCGGATCCCCTTTTATTGCAGGGGAGCAGTTCTTGTAGTCAGAAAAGGGACACAGGAGTTTTGAATGATTTAGTGCTCACACCACATCACCAAAGCTTGAGGGGAGCTGTGAGGTTGTTTTGAAATGTTGAGACCATACGCAGTCAAATCTAAAATGTTTTTAGCGTCAAGTGATTAAAAAAGCGACGACGTTTGGAGTCCATTTTGTTCCCTGTTCGTTTCCTCCTGTTCACGATGCATTCGTAAACCAGTTGGCCCGATGTACGGATCAGGGACCTGGTTTCAAAACCCAGACTTGTTTTCACACCAGCTTGTTTCCATCAGGTTATCCAGGAGTCTGCTTCAGGCGGACTTTGCCGTCTTTGCTTAGGAGGAGGAAGAAGAGAATGGGAGAATTTGGTGTTTTATAAACTTCTAGGACATTGTTGATAGCCTCATAGAAAAATAAGGCTTGGCAGCGAAATGTCGGTGAGGGACCTCGACCTGGGACTTCAACAAAGTGGTCATTATTCCATTTCCAGGTGTGGCCACTGTAAGAATCTGGCTCCTACCTGGGAAGAGCTCTCTAAAAGGGAATTCCCTGGCTTGGCAGAGGTCAAGGTCGCCGAAGTGGACTGTACTGCTGAGCGCAACATCTGCAGCAAGTACTCGGTGGGTACCTGTGGGTGAAAACACTTCCGGGGACGCTGAGTATCGGAGCTGATCCCGCGTGGAGCTGGAATGTGGTATTGTTGTCTCAACCAAGATAACGCACTGCCCTCCTCCCTCAACAAAGTGCGATGTCTGTGTCCTTTTGAGGTGTTTTGATTTTTTACTTTGAAAAGGAAGAGATGCTCTGAGAGAAAGGCTTTCTCCCTCTGTTACAGGGGACAGGGAATAGGGGGCGGGTCTCGGCCTTGCTTCTGGGCAGTAACTGAGACTCCACCCTGGGGAGCGGGTACCCCTGAATGCACATTCTCACTGACAGTCAGCTGGCTTGTAGTCTTCATCAGAGATAACGAAGTGGCTTTTATTTTTTTACATATGCCAGCATTCTGAAGTCGATGGCTGAATAAGGCAACATTGGAACGTAGACTTCCTCCTGAGAGGGCATCCCCACCAGCCAGTCCTGCATTTGGATTGGTCCTTTAGCTGTTGCCTCCTTCTGAGCTGCTGGCACCGTCTAACAGCCTACACGATTTGTGATTTGTACTGTTCTTTCGGTTGCTTTCCTAAAATACCTTTGAGGCTTCTGATATTTATCACCTCATCAGATTGAGAATAGATGACTTTTTTTTTTTTATCATTGGAAAATGCAGGCATTTTTTTGTGCTTTCAAATTCTCAAAAGAGGAAAGAGGTGAGCTACAGCTGAAAAATATATCTCCTTGAGGGTTTCACTGCTACTCCGTATAGCCTAGGCACTACGGGAAGCTGGTCATAAACGCAGCCTCAGGCCCCATGCTGACTCCACCCGGCCCAGGGGCGCATGCACCAGGCAAGGACTGGGAGGCTCCACTCTGGGGAGGCATCCCTTTGACACTAATCGAGGATGTAATTTTGGATTGGAAGCTGAATAAATAGCCCCACGGCTTTGCTTGCTGAACTAGCTGGTACTTTTTAAATGGAAATTTAACCATAGACTTTCCTGGCCACAACAGGAGGTGTTTTTCTGGCTTTATTTAAGTAATTTGTATCTGATTCAGACCAGTTTTCAAACTGAATTTCCTCTTTACAGGTACGAGGCTACCCCACATTGTTGCTTTTCCGCGGAGGCAAGAGAGTCAGCGAGCACAATGGAGGCAGGGACCTTGACTCGTTGCAATCCTTTGTGCTGCGCCAGGCGAAAGACGAACTATAAAAGCGCAGGTGACGCCGCCCTCCTGCGGGCTCCGGGACTGAGTGGAGGAGCACGCCATGCGGACCTCGGGGAGTTTCAGGTGGTGGTTCCTCAGAAAGCTGGCTGTACTGAACTTGTGGTGTCTTCTGTGTGTGTGTGTTAGCCAACACACTCTACAGAATTTTTATTACGTTTCTCTAAGTAAATATGATCCCTTTGCAAACTAAGTATTTTCAGTGGCAATCTATCATCCCCTTTAACCTTCTCTTGAGGGAAGCTAAATGGTTTCCTTTGAGACTAAAACAGTTGAGGAAAAGCGAATCGCTGGACTATTTTTGGCTCCTGAGTGATTCTGGCGAAACCATCATCCAAAGCACAGTTTTGAACTGCCCACGAGTCTGGAGAGGTAGTCGCATGGCGTATTGTCATTCTTCTGATCTCAAGGTCACAGCTAATCATGTGGTTGGTCTGTATCTTGGAGCAGATTTAAAAACAAACCCCTGCACCTCTGGAAGGCGCCTTACCAGCCACTCCTGGATTTTGTTTCTGTTAGTACTTCCCTCATCGCGAGAGGTTTGCCATAACGAAAGCAGCGGTACTTTTGACGTGTGCCTGAGTGAGGTCACGCTGATGCCATAATCTTATGTGTGTGTCGATATTTGTCAGATCAGTTATTACTGTTCGAGGGATACTTCTGTCTGTTTCTCCTGGGTGAAAGGTTTCATTAGTTATGTTAACATTAAGTCAGGATCCACGTGAAGATTTTAAGTCCATGTTTAAGATTTGCTATCTCCTGTGGAAAATGTGGGCCTGGAAAGTTCCACGAGGCTTGTCCTGACTGTTCTGTTAACTCCTAGAAAGATTTCGGTGGTATCTGTCACCTGGGGAAAAGGACTAGATGAGCAGGTCCGGTATCAGGGGCCAGGGGACTTCGGCAGCCCTGCTACAGGGCCCTAACAAAGCAGTTTTAGTTCTGCTCCTCGGTAGTCCTAGGCCAGGGGTGGGGAATGTCCGGCCCAAGGGCCGTATAAAGGCCTGAGAAATCATTTGGTCTGGCCCTGCCACGGCCTTAGGGGTGAATTAATTTAATGTTTGACCAGATATAGCAGGCTAATTTTTAAGTTGATAATTTTGTATGGCCTGTGAATGGTGTTATAAATAACCAAATGGCCCTTGGCAGAAAAAAAGGTTCCCCATCCCCGTTAAAGGCTCTGTACATCGTCTGCCTTCATGGAGATTGACCCTCTGCTGTCTGAGGAGTGGGATTAACTTTACCTAAAGACCAAAGAATGAAGTAGGCGGGGCTGAGTCAGAGCTGAAGTAGGCTGTGTTACCATCAATGCTAATGCTCTTATAATTCATGCCTCTCTAGTTATTAAACATTTTTACCATCACCCTTGGAAATAACCATAGAACTAGGCTCCCTGTATGTTCTTTGCCATCAAGTTACCTTTCATAATAACCCCTCTGTCTACCACTCTCACCCCACCTCCCGTGCTTGGGGGAGCCAGTCACTTGACAAAGTAACTGGTGGTAAGAATCTTAGACACAAGAAGCATCTGCTGTCTGCAGCAGATGACAACAGAGCAGGATCTCGACCAGCCTCTGCCTTAAGGAAATCTTTATTAATTGTGTGTGGATCACAGATGTTCTTGTTAAAAAACCAACTTTTCAGGAGAAGCACAATCCTCATGAGTGGCTTCCGCTTTGCATCACGAGTCTTGTATTGAAAGAAAATCAAAGTGGTACAATTTGTTTACACTCTGATACTTTCTAAATAAACTCTTTTTTTTAAAAAAAAAAAAAAGTCTGGTCTTTCCTTAAATGTTACAGCAAAACAGATATAAAATAGACAATAAATTATAGTTTATATTTACAAAAAAGCTGTAAGTGCAAACAGTTATAGATCATACATGTATTATTTAATCAGCTTAATATGAAATTGGTTTCCTAGTATATGATTGTGAGAAAGACATTTAAAAAATATTCTAAAATTAATCTGAGTCTTACTTTCTACAAGAGAAAACTGATTTCGATTCATCAACAGCATGGCCATCCAAACCCATTCCTAAAGGCTAGCGCCCCTCGCTCAGTTTATGTCCTTTGTTGGTTCTCACCTGTGACACGGAATGCTGTACAGTAAAAGGGCAAGACCGGTTTTACTGAAGTAGATGAGATATGAGAGCCAGCGTTCCTGAAGTTACTGTGCTCTCAGAGCCGTTCCGAACAGGAGGAGGTGCAGCACTGCGTTCACCTGTCACCTGGGTGCCGTGGTGGCCACTGAGGATGCCCCACCCAGTGGCTCCCCTCAGGGCACCAGCCTTCTGCTGGTGGTGCTCGCAAAGGAAACCGCAAATGGGGGAGGACTGACGTGTGGAAATCACTTGGTTTGTTTTAACTGAAATAATTCTATTTTCACACCAACAGAACGCCAGCACAAACAGGTAACAGCAGTTACTGGACAAAAGGCACTTCCACATGGCCCTGATTATGGCTTGGGCTGTTGATCTTATATGAAACTGGCCTTCCTGGGAATGAAATCCTTGAATAGAGGCATTCCCCTCGCCCCGAATTTCTCTTAACTGTAGATCTATTTTTGAGAAACATTCTAAATTGGCTGATACTTCAGCCAAGAATACTTACACTTCTTTAAAATTATTTTCCCAGTTTACTCAGTAATACCACAAATAGCTTGATAGAAAGCTAAAACTAATTTTGGTGGGCTTTTATGGGGGAAGAGGAACCCTTCAAAGTTCTGTTTCTGCAATGTCCAGATTCCATATTACAGACATTCAAATAGCCTCCTACAGACCAACTACTCACGTTATTTACTACATGGGCAAATCATTACTGAGCCCCTTTAACGTCTTCCTTGGGCAGTAAGGCACCAACCGGCAAGAGATGGTTTCAAAGTCATCATCCCACTTTCACTGCGTCAGTGTGCTGCTTAAGGCAGGTGTAAGCTAGGAGCCCAAGGCAATACCTCTGACCCCAGCAACCAGTTTCAAGTTAGTGGCATCCACAAGCTCTTACAACCATATTCCTGTATTTCTTCAAGATAACATTGGAGTTGTCATCAAAGTAAAGAACTGAGATGGCATTTAGTTTAGTTGGCGCACAGCACGGTTTAGGGACATACTCAGGATTCATAAGGTGAACCTGTTCCAAAACAGAAGGAGGAAATCGTTCCATCAGAAATGACCTGGTCTTGGCTTACTCCTACCTATGCAGTGACAAAAGGCTCTGAGAGCTCACCAGTGTCTGGACGATCGCATGGTTCGTGGCATTCATATGTGCATTGAGTGGGAAGGAGCATTCGCCATCACAGTAATTGGCAGCATAGCCCTTGGGTGCAATGATCCAGTCCTTAATTTAAAAAAGCAAAAGCAAGCAACAAAGAGACGATTAACATACACTCCTTACATCATCTGTGCTCTCAGTAATCCTGTGAGAAAAATTACTCCCATGGACAGCTAAGGAGACAGATGCAGGGAGGTCAGTTTCACAGGCAGGTGGCGAAGCTGGGTATGAACCTGATGGTGTAACTACAGAGCCCTTGCTCTTTCCACAGGCCCAAATGGCATTTAGCTGCTACCTGCCTGCCAAGCCTGGAAGCACATGGGGCTGGCTTTATGTACTTGGCCTCAACGGAGCCTCTCCAGGAGCCCGGAGTACTCCCTGTCATGCCACCTGCATATGGAAACTATCTTCTGTCACTTGTCATCTGTAATTTGCTTCTTATAAACTGTGGTGACTCTCAGGTGTGGGGCAAAACCTTTGTGCTCTTGTAGACCATTTGGGTGAGCCATTGCAGAAGTTTAATTATTGATCCATTTTCCCAACCCTTTCTCAAAACAATTTGTTTAATTGGTAAATGTAAATACATACCCTGTGGACTTTGAAAGAATGAGGAAAGAGTATTGAAAAAGGTGGCTATTGATTTTGAGGTACACAGAGCTGGGGAACCCTGGGCTCCCTGGAAAGGTGCCAATAAGGGCTGTGTGCACACGTAAGCCAGGCTTTCACCCACCTCACTCCAAGAGCCTGGGCATTTGGAAGGGCTCCTATGTACCTTCATGGGAAGAACCATCTCAGTCCTAAAGCTCAAGATCTCGGATGATGGCTGCTGCCATGAAGATGAGAAGGGCCCACTGAGAAAGGAACTTTGTCCCCCTTGTACCAAGAACTCACCTGCCATCCCAGGTCTTGAAAGCTCACATAAAGCTCATGCTTCCTGCAGGCTGTTTTTAACTCACTGCTGTTGTAATCTGTTGGAAAAGATAAAAACATTAACTCATTCATTCCCTCACCAGGCACTGTATTAGGCTCAGGATAGCAGTGCACAAGGCCTCGGCAAGACACAAATTTGGTCACCAAACAGCTCCATCAGGTTTCCGGTAGCTTGGGTGTTTTACACACTCTGTCTTGTCCACTCTGGGTTTAGTGCTGGGCACACTCGCAAATGATACATAATATTGACCTGAATGGAATCTTTTAAGCAACAGATGTTTGTTGTGACCCCCTGATGTGTGCAAGGTCTATGAAGGGGGTGTTCCAAGATGCCCCAAACACTCTGGACTCCTGATATGGAAGACATCATATTTGCAGTAAAAGAATTATCCCAGGCAGTATTTGCTATATTTCTAACAGGAAGAGTCTTGAAGTTGTACAGGGGTTTTAAAGATAGCTGCTGGGCCAGGGAAGTATCCTGAAGGAAGTATAATGAGCAGGCCCTGACCCGGAGGCCCAGGAGTGGGGGAGAGGGAGACGCTGCAGCAGAGGCCATCCTCATCGGCACTGTCCTCCGGCCTCTCTGCATTTAACCTGCACTTAAGCAACAACTCCTAAGCCAGTAGTGCCAGTGAGATCTGCTGCTGTGTATATGCCCCTGTGTGCAATTCAGGAGCTACCAGTCTGGCTTAACCTAATCATTGGCAAGAGGAATGGCAATGCCCTGATTCATTAGGCCAGTGGTCGGCAAACTGGCTTGGGAGCCACATGCGGCTCTTTGGCCCCTTGAGTGTGGCTCTTCCTAAGCCTTAGGAGTACCCTAATTAAGTTAATAACAAGGTACCTACCTATATAGTTTAAGTTTAAAAAATTTGGCTCTTGAAATTTCAATCATTGTACTGTTGATATTTGGCTCTGTTGACTAATGAGTTTGCTGACCACTGCATTAGGCCAATTGTAGCGCTCTTGTGTGACATGCCCTTGGCTAGGCACATGGTGAAAAGGAAGATAGGTTAGACAACACTTTTGTCCTCCAGGAACTTAGAGAATCAAAAGGGTAGTGTGAGACATGTACAAGTTCAGGGTGGGAGTGAGAGGAAAGAGAGCAGTTCTATTGGAATGGGTTTAAAGATGTGAAGAGTCAGTGGACATAATGTCAGCGAAACTTGATCTTGATTGACTTAGAACACTAACCAAACATTCGAATTTTCTACCAGAGGTATTAGGTAAATCTTTAAAAGTTTTTTTTTGTCAGGGAGTGACACGTTCAGAGCTGGGATTCTAAAGGACAGATCTGATGATAGTGGTGTTTGAGAGTTCCAGAGAGGGGAGAGGGATGAAAGGTAAGAAGACTTTGGAGAAAAGCTCTTAATCTACAATGAACTTTGATGAATACGAGAGCCTGGGGCCATTTGCATGCTACCTCTTTTTTATCACATGAGCCAATAAATTACCTGAATACTTAAAGTCTGTCTGAACTGAGTTTTCTGTTACTTGCACCCCTGGACCTCCTGGCCCTGAAGCAGAACTCAACATGCAGATTTCATGATTTTATAAGAGAAAGAGACGAACAGTACCAACTCAGCCTAGCGACCTATCCTGGGAGGATAGACAGGCTATCTTCTGTAGTGGTTTCTAGTTCTAAGTTTATTCATTCTCCTCACCTGCCTTCTTCACTTCACAGAACCACTCTCACTGTAAGTTAAAGTACCTGGTAGAAGTGAATGCAAAACCACACTGGAGGGAATTTTTCACAAGGCAGGACACCATGGACTCTCTCAGTAAAAATAAGCACACACCAACACCACAAAACAAGACAAATTCCTCCTGTTGAAAATAATCTCTCAATGAAAAGAATTAACCACACAAAGAAAGTATCCTGAGAGAGAGTTGGAGTGCAAGATAGAAAATATAGGATCCAAGAGATTCAGGCAAGAGTAGTCTCTGAATGTGGTTACAGAAAATGAATATCTAAAATAATGAAAGAGTTAAGAAACAGAACTGTAAAGCAAGATAATAGGGAAAAGAACAGGTGAATTTGAAACAGAGCCAAATAAAATTTTATAAGAACCACTATCACTGAAAATAACAAAAGGGATGAGCTAAACATCAGATTAGATATAACTGAAGTGAGAATTAAAGAATTGATCAATATTTGAAGAAACTTGCCAAAATAAAGCCGAGTCAGATGGCCAGAAAACACATCTATCTGTAAAGAGATGTGGAAGATAGAATAAAAAGTCAAACATTATTTCTAGTAGAAACCTCTGAGGAGACTAATGAGGAGAACTAATAGTTGCAGGCATACATACCTATGAATTTTCTAAAAAAGTATGCCTTTCTGAAAAAAGGCAAACTTCTTTAAATTGAGAAGGCCCAAATGAGTCCTAAGCAAAGTAAGTAAATTCCTATCTAACCATATCTGGTGAAACTAGTATATCAAACACATAAATTCTTAAAAGCAACACTGAGATGAATATAAAATTATCTACAAAGGAACACAAAGTAGATAGCAAATTTCTCAACAGAAATAGAGAACATAAAAAATATCAAAAATTATGCCATCAAACTAGAATTCCATACCCAGCTATAGAAGCCATCTATTGTTTGGCTACACAGGTTCCAAGAACACTTATCATTTGGGGAAATTCCTAGGTAGTTAGGAATCAAGGTCCCATTTCCAACCACAGATAGCTACTGTATTTGTCCCCTGGCAGTTAGAGTATAGCCTCCTGACTTCATCAACCCAATGCACCCACTTTTGAGAGAGTGACTCAAAGGGGAAACTAAGAATGGGTGACATGGCAGCAAGTGTTCAGGGTGCTGGCCCCAGTGATAGCATTCAAACCACAATGTCCACATGACCAGGTCCAAGCTAGACCTTGATTTTAAGTTTGGTTCTCCAGCCTCGTTGGTTGGATGAGTTCCCTGATACATGTAAATTATTTTTCACTTTAAGTAAATTAGAGTTTGCTTCTATTCCAAGTAATCAAGAGCCCTGAGTAGCTAAATTATTATCCATAGAGAATAGGGAACACAGGGTGGAGTGGGACCATTATTTCATATAGGATTGGTGAGCTCATCCTTCTGTTGGAGTATCTCTTAAGCAGAGACCTGAAGGAACGTTGAGGGTGGGGCATGAGTCTATCTGAGGGAAGAATAATTCATACAGCAGGAATGACAAATGAGAAGGCCCCGAGGAAGTACCCGCTTGGCATATTCCAGGAACATCTGATGGAGACTGCTATGTGTTTATTAAAAACCCATCTATCTACCCCTGGGGCACAGAGCTATTTGACATTCCCAACTGCAGTTAGGTGTGGTCATGTGGCTGAGTTCTGCCCATAAATGTGGAGAGAAGGGAGGTAGGTATGTCGCTCCCAGGCCTGGCCTCCTAAACTCGCCTGCAGCCCTCCACTTGCTCTTTCTTCTCCTGCCAGCTACAGGCAAGAGTCAGTCTTCCGAAGACTCTATGGTCCGGGTCCTGTTGTACCCTTGAAGGTGTCCTATGTTAGATAAGTTATATGATCCCCCTACTTATAGTCTCAGCCTGGAATGTTCCCTGCCCAAACTCATTTGGCCTGTGTCCCCCAACATAAACTTCCTCTAAAAGACCTTCTCTGTGCTGGGGACCATGATCACCCCAAAATCAAACCTGGAATTGTTAGCCATGTGAAAGGCAGGGATTTCTAGGCCAGGTCAGTCAGGCAGTGAAATATAATAAAGAATATATCTGGTCTTGACAAAGCATGGATGGACCTGGAGAGCATTATGCTAAGCAAAATAAGCCAGTCAGAGAAGGATAAGTATCACATGATCTCACTCATCTGTGGGATACAATGAATAACATAAATTGATGAACAAAAATAGATTCAGAGACATAGAATCATCGAACAGACTGTCAAATCTCAGAGGGAAGGCAGGAGTGGAAGGTGGGGGTGGGAGGGCAGTGTTGAGAGGGTAAGAGATCAACCAAAGAACTGGTATGCATATAAGCATAACCAATGAACACAGACAATGGGGGGGGGGGGAGGCGGGGCAGGCTGAGAGAGGACAATGGGGGGAGGAACATATGTAATATTTTCAACAATAATTTAAAAAAAAAGAATATATCTGGTCTTTGTCCTGGTTCCTGGCACAAAGCTATGAAAACCATGGAATTTCTTAATTGATAATTCCAATATATGATGGTTCCTAGATAGCTTCAGGATAGGGGCTGGTCACCAGAAAGACTAACCACGTGATTAGAGGGTTGGGCCAGCCTGATCTCCATGGAGGGAGACTGGATAACATGGCCAGGGATTTAATCAATCATGCATAGCAATGAGACCCACATAAAAACTCTGGACACTGAAGCTCTGTGGAACTTTTGGGTTGACAAACAGACTGGCATGCTGGGAGAGAGAACCTCCCAGGTTCCATGAGGAGAGGGCATGGAACCCTCCTCTCCCACCCCCTCTCCCCCAACGCTGGAAAGCTTGCTCTATGCAGCTCTTCCTCGTGTGCATCCTTTATAATAAAACTGTGATCCTAAGTACTAGGTGTACTGGTTAATAATGAGGATTTTTTTCAATAGATGGAGTTACATACATTTGATATGTATGCTATTTTGTTGTAGTGACCAGCTTTAAAACGTCATATGTCAAATTTGCTGAAGTTGTTAACATCATAGTAATTTTTATGCTTAAAAATGTCAAATTTCATGCCAAAAAAAGAGCATTTGCGGGAACTTTTAATTCATTACTTTATTTTGAAGAAAAGTGCTGCTGAATACTTCAGGAAACTTATGGTGAACATGCTCCATCTCAAGATACTTGTGAACGCTGGTTTAAACGCTTTCAAAGTGATGATTTCTATGTGAAAGACAAAGAACGTCAACCGAAAAAGTTTGAGGACCAACAATTACAAGCATTATTGGATGAAGATGCATGTCAAACTCAAAAACAACTTGCAGAAAGATTAAACGTTGCTCAGCAAACAATTCTGATAGTTTACAAGCAATGGGAAAGATTTTAAAGTAATTTTGCATCATGATGATGCTCCATCACACACTTCAAAACCAGTTAAAGACATATTAAAAGATCTTGCCTGGGAAGCAGTAACCCACCGCTGTATTCACGAGACCCTGCTCCTTCAGATTACCACTTGTTCCGATGGATGGCACACACACTTTCTGAGCAGCACTTCAAAACGTACAAAGAAATGGAATATTGGGTCTCTGAATGGTTTGCCTCAAAACAAGAAAAGTTCTATTGGGACGGTATCCACAAATTACCTGAAAAATGGGGAAAATGTGTAGCTAGCGATGGACATTACTTTGAATAAAGCACTTTTGATGTTTCTCTTGAAATTATCGTGTTTTCTTTGATTACGAAATCTGACATTATTCACCGGTACACCTAGTATAGTGCTTTCCTGAGTTCTGTGTTATTCCAGTGAATTATCAAACCTAAAGTGGGGGGGAGGGGGGTGGTGGTGGTCATGGGAACCCCTGAGTTTGTAGCCAAGTCAGACATAATTGGCAGGCTGGGGACCCCATTTGCAGCTGGCATCTAAAGTGAGAGCGGTCTTGTTGGGGACCTTACCCTTGAACTTGTGGGTCTGGGTCAGTTCCAGGGGGTTGGTGTGATGACTGAATTGGATTGCAGGACACCTAGTGCTGTCAGAACCAAGACAGGGACGACTTCTGCACGTCTGGATTCCCAGTGTCTCCAGCACCCAGAACCACGGAGATGGAGTGAAAAGCTTCACTTCTGCCCCCACCTGTCCTCACTGTCTGAACCTCCTGCTCACTCACTCCATGCTCAACAAAGAGGACTTTCTCCATAAGAACAGTTGTTTCTTTTAGAGCCAGATGCTGGCATTTTGTTGATAAGTAACAATGTGTGTGTGTGGCGGGGGGGAGAGGAATTGGGCTCCTGTTTTTCTTCCTACAGACACACTCAGTCCAGACTTAAGTTTCCTTATAACTCCATATTAAGTGCTGGCGGAGGATGTATAAATATTTGTGAAGGTCAATTCTCCTCAAAATACTTGTCCTCTGCTCAGGGCCAGGACCCCGAGTTCCACAGTGGAATTACGCTGCCATGTCTTGTTTTGTTTGTAGGGATTCACAGATTGCAGAGAAACACCCCCACCCTCTCCTTGATATGTGGTTAGATGGATGGTCTGGGTAGAGCCAGTGAAAATTATGCAGTTAAAATTGAACAGGCACATAGCTAGCCACTTCAGTGGGATAAAGGAAGGCAGCAGAGCTTTGTCCAAATGGCTCACCAGTCAAGGGAAGGGCCGAGAAGAGAAGGCCTAGAGATGAAGAGATGCAAACCTACTAACCAGAGCAACAGAGCAGAGGCTGGCAATGCCATCCCCGGGCAGCAGTCCTTGGTCTGACTCGGGGGCTGCCTGTTTCTGATTCACGAGAACCACCAGGGAGGGAGTCTGAGCCCCATCCAGACCTGCACGTCAGAATGACCAGGAATGGGTCCCCTGCTGCCCGGGTGAGTCTGCGGACTCCAGACCTTGAGCTGAGAGGCTCACACAGACGCAGCGTCAGCCCACGCACACGCTCTGTCCCAACTGCACGTTCCCGGGCGCAGCTACGGTGAAGGTCGGTTTTGGTTCTGAGAGAAATTTTCAGGGGATCTGGCTCTTTCAAAGTGGAACATGAAAAGCGAAATCTGGCTCTCTAATCCTTCCATGTGGTTCCTTGGCCTAAGAGTGGAAGGCAGGGCAAGTGCCACCAACCCCATTGGGAATCTGGCCCAGCCAGACTAGGCCCAAGACGGTCATCCAGAGTAACCTGGACAAGCAGGGCCCAGCCATAGGTGGGCTTGGGCAACACACTCTTAGGTGACCAGGTAACAAAATATAACAGCCATGAAAACCCAGGATAAGCTCCTCCACCACCAGAGGCAGGCGGCTGCTAGTGCACGCGGAGCAGGCGGGAAACAGTCTCCCACCACAGCCCTTCCCGCTTCCCGTTCATCAGCAGCGTCTTCCTCGCCCTCAGCAGCACCGCCTCCCAGCGCCCACTTCACAACCGGCTCCAGCAGGGAAAGCTTCGGAGACCAGAGACCGCTTCAGACCTCAATCTTTGCTCTTGTTTCCAAATAAACATTACAAACGTTTAAACGGAGTTTGAATTGGTTGCATCTCATAGGAAGCTTCAGAGCTGCAACCGGGGAAGGTGAGAAACATTAGAGTTCCAAGACACGCTGCCTGGTCACCCTAGGGAAGGCCTTTCAGCCAGAGCTCCGCGCTCCGCGGTGGGAAAGGCATCGGGACTGCCAGGCGGACCGCACGGTCCCTCTCGGGAAGAAGGGAAGTAGAAGAGAGTGGGCGAGAGGGCCAGGCTGCAGCGCCCGAAGTGTGTCTTTATTAAGTCTATTCTTCCAGGACTTTGCCAAGAGGGGGGTTGCATCTCCTCCAGCCTTCTGAACGATGAAACCAGTGGTACTGACACACAGAAGTACCATGTCCATTGCTAATGGTCAAACTGGTAACCAGTGTCTTCCATTTCCCACTGTGGCATCAGCTGCCTCAGTGGCTGTGCCATCATTCTCCACAGCCTCGCCTGTGTCTTATGATCTGTGACTCCGGGTTACCTGGGGGCTGGGGACACCCAGAGGTGCTGGGAGGCGAGCGCAAAATGAGCTGCTCGCAGATGCGTCTTCCTGGCATCCAGCTGACGGCAGGAGGGTGTGATGATCAGGCATCTTGTCCTTGCACTGCAGACACCTGAACGCCCACATCTGAGAGTCGTGCTCAGAGGGTGGGGAAGGGGATCAGTCACATCTGGTGGGCGGCCCCAGGGGCTGATACTGCGGCTCCCAGCACAGAGAGCTGGTCACGAATCCCTGTGTGCATCCTCATTCCCATCTTCTGGCCCCTCCTAGGCCACCTTGTCCCCCTTCTGTTTCCTTTGTACGTTCCACGCAGGCTATGGCTGAGAGACGGTCTTCTCGGTTCTGGCTGGGAGCTCTTTCTTCTCAGCTCCGTTGGTGACCCTGGCCCTGTGGTCATTCTTCCCTATGATGGCTGGGCCCATGTGACAATGGGGGCCACCCCACAAGCCCCACTCAGCTCAAGCAAGCAGGACACTGCAGGGAGCATTTCTCTAATTCAGTGCGGGGAGGGCAGGGTGCTCTGACTGCTGCGTGCACCGCTGGCCTGCCACCTCCTCACAGCGTCTCGGTCCCCAGGCAGCGGCCACGTACACTGCATGTTTGCCTCCACCCCAAACACGAGGGGCACATCCCACAGCCCTAAGAGGACATCGGGGTCAATTCCATCTGCACTCCCTGTATCTGGCCCTGGAAAGCCACACATGCAGGAGCCGTGTGCTAGGAGAGCCTGGGCGTTGCCGGTTTATTTCTGAGGCGGAATCACTTAGTGCACTGAACGGCAGGCTTCCCTTGCACGAAAGACCAGGAGGGTCTTAGGGCAATGAGCCCTGGATGTGAAGGGCGATGATACTGATGTGCAGGGCAGGTGACATGCAGGGAGGCTGTGCGGCCAGCTTGAGGGGCACCATCGCAGCAGAGTCTGGACCGTGCACCCACCACCTGAGGACCCCAGGGAGGTGGCTGCACCTAAGCCACAGCAGCTCAAGCCCAGCCCCGGTCCCGGGGATCCAGGCAGCCCACCCACTTTCCTTTCCAACCCCAACAGCGGAGGAGGAGAGAGAAACCACAGGCGGAGGGAAGACATGGAGAGGGGAAAGGCAGAAAAGAAACAAAGGCAGGGCAACCATCCAAAATTAGGTGAGAGGGCAGAAGGGCGGCGCCTCCCCTGCTGGGGCTCCTGCAGAGGGGCTACCGGCTGGTGGGCTGACCACAGGCCTCGCCACTGCGGCCGGCCACTGTCCCTGCTCAGCAGGACGCACGCTCAGCTGGGGAGAAGCTGGCAGGGCAGGCGCCGGGGACAGAGTGGCAGGGTCCACACTGTCTTTCCTGAGCTCAGGCTGACATCTTCCCAGAGGAAATTGTTTGTCAGAGTGAGCAACTCCCTCCCACTTCCCTTCTTTCCTAGGATGCCAAGGGGGAGGACAACAGCAGCTGTTAAAATGGCACCTCTGTCTTCAGTGGTCTGGCCGCTCTTCCCGTATCCCCGGCCTTATCAGCCTGTCTTATCCATAACAAGTCTCTGGCTCCCACAGACCACGATCAACAGGGCCATTGAGAACATGCTGGAAGGAACCCAGCTCCTGAGCTCCGGCACAGCAGGCCGCAGGGGGACCGCCAGGATCTTGATTTCCAGTGTCTGTAACCTCATGAAGTGTTGGGGTGGTGGGGGGGAGCTTTATTTTCAGAATCTAGATTTTGTTTACGGCCTGGATGGTAGCACGAGACACCAGCCCAGCCCTATTCTTCTGCGGCTCCAGGACGCCAAGGTCTCAGGAGATCCCATTCCGTGGGGCACCTGGGCCTCCCCTCAGGCTTTGTCTTGAGTGCAAAAGACTACGGAGCTAAGTTTCGTGAAAATAGACAAATACTCCCCTTGAACACTAAGCTTTAAGACCCCCTGTGCTCCGAGCACCTCTGTTCCCCTTAGTTCCTAGACTGAGTCTCAAGCCCCTTGGCCCCTACAGGAGCAGCGACAGCTGGTGAATTACTGGCAGCACCTGTCCACGCCGTGTTATTAACGCCGTTATTCAGCACCGCTGCCACAGCACCTTCGGAAGGGTGAGCCCCGGGACAGGACACCCTTCCAGGCGGTTTCTCTCCCTGATAACTGCTATCCTAAGGCACTTCATGGCCAAGGAGAGTCAGTATTACACATATGTCATCTGAAATTATTCTAACGTTCAGACCACCAGTGCCATACCTGTGCTCCATAGCGGTGGAGAATTAAGATTTGATTTCATTCAGAAAACTCTTAACAAGCCTCTACTTTTTGATTGAGACAGTTGGAAGCCTAGCTACAAGGCCTAAAATTTTAATTTAAGATCAAAATGACAAATTAAAATGCCCCCTCCTTTGAAGAATTATAAATAGTCCATTCTTCCCAAGCTTTGGCGGCCACCCCACGGAAGCCAAGGATGACCTCGTGGGAACACCTGCTGGGAACTAAAAGGCCACATATGCACTGACCTGTAAGAATGAGACCCCCTAGTCTGTGGACTGGAGTGCCCTGAAATGCACAGCAAAAAATTTCATAGTCATAATAAAGTGCCCGCGCTGCTGCTTGAATTCTGGTTACCTGTCTTATCTGGAAGCAACTGAATCCTCTCAGTTGGGAAGTTCAAGGGATAGAAGATACGAATTATCAACAAGGTCAAATAAGTATATCTAAATGCACCAGAGCCACATTTTCCCCAGGACCTTAAAGACACATGCCTGGAAAGAGATGGAAAGAGAACTGACTGTCAGAAATGCTAACAGGTAGCTTTTGAAGAACTCATTCCAAAGGAGAGACAGGGTCTTGAGAAGTTGCTGGTTCATAGGTGGTTGGCAGACCTGGGTGGTGGCAACATAAACATCAAGGATGAAAGAGGCCTAAAACTCATCTAATTCAATTTTACATGAATTGTTAAAAGTGGCAGAAAATGTTTCCAAACGACCATTGCCAACAGAAAGAGCAATTGTAAGGCAGACTGTTGGCAGCCGGCTGGTTGACCTGGCAGAAAACCTCACACTCACCAGCTGACTTGAAATCCCATTAACTACCCCCTCCCCAAAGATATCTTGGAAATAAGCTAGATCAGTATCTAGAATCACCACATGGGACCCCGCCCCCCCACCCCCAAGGCCATTTGTTCACAGCCCTCATAATGGATTGGATGGTAGTGTCACAGTCCCCAGAAGACAAAATAGTGAACCCCAAGAGAAAGAGATTATATAAGAGGGGGAAGGCAGCAAGCAGAAAGAGATACCAAATGAAGCCAAAGAATGCAAGGCACATGAGACCAGCAGGCTGGTAGACACGGAGGCTGGAAAGGAATTGCCAGATTTACCAGAATCCCCAGTGGGCTATACAGCCTGGCTCAGACCTCCCCTCAGGCTTTGTAAAAATGATAGATGACACTGTCCAGATGATATTCGAGCCCACTGCAGACGTGCCACACAGCAAACACCATCTCTCATTTGGAGCAGACAGCTTACAGAGCAGCCAGGGCAAGTGAAAACCTTCCAGGATGACTTCGATCCAAACCCACTGTTGGGTGCGTGTGTTTGGAAAGTCCAGCTTAAAGGCCGAGTATGGATGTGAGAGCAGATTTTGGTGGGCAGCAGGGAGGAGGCGGATGGAGCTCCTGGCTTTTCCCTTGCTGTGGACTGGTCCTGCCATCTCAGGCATCTGCAGCTCAGTCTCAAAGACAGCCACATATTTCCCTGCCATGTTTCACCCTGAGGACAGGCAATTCAGTGAATTGTTAACTTCTTTGCCCAGATGCAGGACGTTCTCTAGCGGGCTTCTCCTGGCGGTGTTGTGCAGTGGAGAGATGTTAATTCCCTGGGAGCACTCTGTGGAAGAAGGGGGGCAGCAGAGGCAAAGTAATCTCTTCCTTCAACCTCCTGAAAGATTTACAAGGGGAAAGGCCTGCCTGGAGTCACACCAGAGGCCACAGCTTTTCGTCTCTGCAGCATCTGCCTGGGTCACGAAGGCCCAGCAACATCTGGCCCCACCGCGGCCTGGAAAGGAAGCAAAACTGGATGGCCCATTTCTCAGGGTAGCAGGCCATCTTCCTGGAATTCCCTTCTCCAAGAGCAACCTCCTCTTCTGCATGTCCACTCCCTGCACAGCACGGATAAATAAGGAAGAGTGAGCCAAGTATGGCCTCACAAGAGCAATTTCTCACACCAACTTGAGAGGGTCTTTGAAGATAGTGAGATGTAAGGAGGATCCTTCATAGGAATACTTTCTTGGTGGGGGGTGTCTGGCCTTTTACACAGCTGAGGCCAGAGGTATCTGTAATGAGCTCTTTGCCTTAGTACTGCTGGAAGGAGCAAAGCAAATTGGAAAGTCCTGGGCTGGGAGGTGGGGGGTGGGGTAGGAAGACCAAGGAGAAAACCAGATATACTTGTATCTTATTGTGAAATAGATAAGCTTTAATATTCATATTTAATTTAAAGTCATCAAATTGAAAAAACAAAGTTGAAAGAAACTTCGGGAAAAAAAATTGGGTGACACTGCTAAAACCAAAATCTAAGACAACATGTTTTATCAATTTAAAAAAATTCCAGTGTGTACTGGGGCGCGGAGGGGGTGTTGAATAAATCAAGTGAAATTTTAATTTTAAAAGCAATCAACATTTTAAGAGCTGTCTTCATGTCTGAGGTCCCAGTACCAAAGTGACCACGTTCATTAATGAACAGAAGCCGCCCAGCATCGTGCCCAGAGGAAAAGCGAGATTTTCCTTCCATTCGGCAGGCTGCCCCTTTCTTCTTCTTTCTTCTTCTTCTTCTTTTATAAACCTCAACCCTGACTGTTTCTAGTGGTAAACACAGGAACACCCATGCTGTGCAACGCTTCCAAGGAACACCAGGATGACAAGAGGCAAAATGTCACATCACACTGGGTGGTGGATCCTCAAGTTCCACATCCATGTCACTGGTCAGAGAAATGGCTGATGAAGTCAGAACATACACTGCAGACACTTCCTTCCTGCGGGCACTTGGGGAAGCTGCATGAACTCTTTCTGGCCACCGGAGATGGCATTTGTAAACAGTCACCCGGAGGAATGAAAGCACCTTCCAGAAGTATTTTACGTGCTTTCTGAGGGTCCTAACCTAGGCCCTGACAGTCTGCTTCCTACAACTGGATACAACCCATCTTCGAGTGCTATTATGAGCCAGATCAAATGCTCCTCATTTAATCCCAGCCAATCTGCCGAGTAGTAGCCATCCCTGCTGCACAGATGAGTAACAGAAGTGGAAATGGATGAAGCTTCTCCAAGGTCACAGAGCAGTAACAAGGGAAGCAGGTTTTCGGACTGGAAAGCCCACTGCA
This sequence comes from Myotis myotis, assembly GCF_014108235.1. NCBI lineage: Eukaryota > Metazoa > Chordata > Mammalia > Chiroptera > Vespertilionidae > Myotis > Myotis myotis. The sequence continues at coordinate 88,280,525 of NW_023416324.1, forward strand.
CATCTTTCACTTTCTGTTGGATTCTCGCACAATTTAAACGGCCGAAGAAAACGCAGAATGTGCAGCTCGGGCTTTAGAGTGAGATGCATCTGCGCTCGAACTGAGCAATCACTCGCTCTGTGAGGCACCACACCTGTGCCCCCTCCTTCAGGTCCCGATGAGTGGACTTCCGTGCCACTTCCTAACAAAGCACCGCACGGGAGGGACCGTTTCTGAAGAACCAGGGAATGGACACGCAAGCAGAGGGAGCTACTTCCTCTCTCTCTCTCTCTCTCTCTCTCTCTCTCTCTCTCTCTCTCTCTCTCCCTTTGAACCTCCCTGGTCAGGGCAGGATGGGGTTGGCCCCATTACTTAGCTCCCGGGGTGAGCACATGGCCCCAGCCTGGCTTTCTGGGGCGTCACCATGAAAGAGATGATCTTGGAACTACTGGTTGCCTTTCTTACCACCACGGAGAGAGAGTCTCTCTGAGAATGCTGCCAACAAAGTAGAGAAAGAGAGATTCTTCTGAGCCCCTGGAGGCAGCCATGCCTGAGGCTAGAAGCCCTGAACATCCGGGTTAAATGAACCAATCAAACCTGGCACGTGGGGCAGCCAAGGGCACTGACAAATACAAGTCCGTCTGATACAAATGTATGAAGCTTGTTTCCATCCCGCAACCTCCCAGGCATAATGCACCTGGGAGAAAACCTGGGATCTTTATGTGAGTGAAAAAGGAGCTGGAGAAATCTTACCAAACAGGATGCTTTTCTGGAAAAACAGACACTCAGGGTGCCTGCAGGCTGCAGACTCCATCTTTGGATAATAAGCCTTCCCTCCGTGGCCCTAGATCATTGGTGACAATGATGAGGCAACTGCAGGCCTTTGTATTTGCCGTGCAGAGGCTGTGCAGATATGAAACTATCCGCACGTCCTTGCTCTCACTGAGGCCTGAGAAAAAGACTTCACCCACACCTACCTGAAGCGCTGGAGACCCGGGACACGTCCTGGGCCTGGGTGGAGCGGTTGCGACTCTGCTGGCGACGCCGACCACTAGCTGACCTCGTGGTGCGCACGTGGACCTCACTGACTTTGAAGAAGGCCACCATGAAAGGCTGCTTGTCATACGGGCCGTCTCTGCCCACCAGGCCTGCAGCTCGGGGGTTGATGCTGAGTCCTTGAATGCAAACCAAAGCACACCCCTCTTTATTCCATGTAAACTTACTCCTGCAGCTACATAATGGATCCTTCCCGGCCTCCCAGGGACTAAACATAAAGAATGCGGCTGAGGGGAAGGCATGTGTATTCTTGGATCTCTGGTGGCACTCTCTGGATGGACAAAATCAACACCCTCCTTCCAGCCCTAGCTGGTATTGCTCAGTGGTTAGAGCATCAGCCCTCACACCAAAGGGTTGAGGGTTTAATTCCCCGTCGAGGGCACAAACCTGGGTTACGGCTTTGATCCCTAGCCCAGGTCAGGGTGCATGCAGAAAGCAATAGATCAACTTGTCTCTCTCACATCTCTCTCATTTCTGCTAGTCCTTTTCCTTCATATTCATTCTTTCTTTCTGATCATATTCATCCCAACCAGTGAGGTGACTTCAACGCACAGAGCAAGCCCACTCTGAGGGCCGTAAGGGGCCCTGGATCTGCTGAACTTGGGTGCTGCAGGAGAAGGGGTGCTGGGAGGGGTAGACAGGGTCAGGATTTAGCCTATGCTCCCATCTTTCTTTCTCTCAACATCATCCACCTGCCTTGCCTCTGAGTGCTCGCCTCCCATTGTTTCTCTCGGAACCTGGACCACCTACGCGTCTCCGAGTCCTTCCAGGGGAAGGTTTTGCTTTTCAATAGCAGTTACGAGGAAACAGTAAAGGAAGTCATCGTGAGCTGAGGACTGGGCTGTAAACCACGGTTCTCTCATAACAGCTGAAGAGGAAATGAATGACAGCGGCTGTTGGCCTGATTTTGGCAAACTTACCATCCCGAGTCACCACGCTCAGCTGAAGCCCCATGTTGTGCTGTGGGGTCACGACCCACAGATTGCTAGTGGCCGTGATGTCAAATTCCAGCCAGCCTTCTTCCGAGGCCCACACTACGCGGGTGTCCAGCAGAAAGAGGTCAGAGTCTCTGAAAGAAAGAAGAGGTGGTGCCGTGAATGGCCGGCTGTCCCCTCAGCTCACGCTCGCCCTGTCCTGCCTGGTGTCACAACAAAAGATGCCGGAGTCAGATCGGGTCCCGTGGAAAGCAGTGCCCAGCGACCTGCCGTGGCTCTGGCGGGCGTGGCACCACAGCGGGCAGGTGCTGACACGCGGAGAGATGACTGTGCCAGGGCCCTGCAGAGAAACAGGCTTTCTCTGAAGATGGCAGGGCCCCTCAGCTTCACCCACAGCCTCGCTATAATGCTCACACAAATCTCTAGTGGGATTAGGACAAATGACAGACAGATAGATAGGGTCATATTGTTCCTCACTTTATGGCTAATGAACTCTAGAAGGAGAGAAAGTCGGCGGGGGGGTGGGGGGGGGCAGTGAGGAAAAGGATTAAGAAAATATTAAAATTGGGATCAATATGAGCTTTCACAAAGTTGTGCTTTGCTTATTTTCTTTTTAACATTAAGATCTGACAATCTTCACGTTGAAATGAGGAGGAACCAGGAGCCACATCATATTTCTGAGTAATCACTGGTTCTTTTTCCTTTAATTAAGGTATTTGCATGGTCTATGGTGAGTGTCAAGTCCTCTCTCGTCAGGACTGTGTGATGTGGGTGTATGTTGAGTGATTTTAAAGTTTATCCCAGTGCAGCTGTGAGCCAGGCTGGGGTTCTTTGAGGCAAACTTGTCAAGTCCATTCCTTCCATTGGGCTCCACAGGGAATATTTTTATACTTTTTACAGTTTTCAACTAACATAACCCTAGGGGTTGTGGGAAGACGTAGTGAGGGTTTCTTCCTGCTTGCCTACATGTCATGGTAGAGCAGTGCCAGGGGACGGTCCCCTTCTTGCTGCAAGGACATTGAGTCTGAGCCTGGAATGCCTGTGACGGGGAGGGGGCATGTTTTGGTCATGGAAAGATTTAAGTTCCCTGGTGCTGGCAATATTTTGCCGAAATATCTTAGAGTCGTGGTCAGCAAACCACGGCTCACGAGCCACATGCGGCTTTTTGGCCCCTTGAGTGTGGCTCTTCCACAAAATACCACGTGCGAGTGCGCACGTATAGTGAGATTGAAACTTCGTGGCCCGTACGCAGAAGTCGGTATTTTGTGGAAGAGCCATATTCAAGGGGCCAAAGAACCGCATGTGGCTCGCGAGCCGCAGTTTGCCGACCACTGTCTTAGAGGATAGAAAATTACTGGAATTAAATATTAAATTTAAGACGATCATGTCAATACTAATGAAGTACATTTAAATCAGTGATAAAGTCTTTCCATGTACTTTACTTTCCTCAGTCGTTAGGACAATCCCGAAAGCTCGGGAGAACATTGCTATCCCCATTTTACAGCTGGGGAAACTGAGACTCAGATGTGAGGTTAGGGTCATGCGGCCAAGGTCAAAAATGGTAAGTGAAAGAACTAGCCAGTGAAAAGAATGTGGACTCAGTTTCCCATAATGACATCCTGCCTTCTGAGATTACCCAAGACAACCTGTGACAAGTGAATACAATTTATCGCTATTCTTTTGAATATCTGTGAGGCCCATGAAACATCCGAGTTAAGAATTTTAGATTTCTCAGAGGGGAAACTATTTTTCCTGTTTACATGGCTTAGAGTTAGAAGAAAACGCTATTGTCATCTTCTCCAAGCTTAAAACAGTAGGTACAGCTAAAAGTAGTTTACTCAGCTGCTGAACGGAGTCTGCAGGGGGCACATTCAGGCCTGCCATCTTTAAAGCGCTCTCCTACCCGCATGTGTCACACCCCTGCTGACAAATCACCCTCCTTCCCCGTTACTGAGGTAACTGTGAGCAGGGAGATGGGGTGTCCATGGAAAACAGCAAGAGGGGATGGCAAGTCCAAAGCTTTGAAGTTCAGATGCAAGAAGACATAAATCCTGCTCTGGAAGGTCTGAGAAGCCCTTATCCAGCAATAACAGCCCTATGGACAGTTCTGTGGGAGGAGCAGCCTGGGCCCAAGGAAGCACAGGACAGATGCTCCTCAGAGCAGCACCCTCGAATGAAGATGCTGTGGGAATTTCGGGCGTGAGGCTGCCCCTGAGGCAAAGAGCATCAGTGCGTGGGCTATTGCCACAGGTCCCTTGTTGCTACTTACAAAGCTTCAATGATACACACAACGTTTAAGCTCTTGTAACAAAGACAGAGAAATATACAAGAGCAAGTGGGGGGTGGCACAGAAGGCCAGCTTCCAAAAACAGGTGAGAGAAAGCAGAGAAAAGGAAAAAAGAGAAGGGCATGGGTTGAAGAGGGTGGACATGAATCAAAAGCTAAACATGGGAAGAGTGTTGCTAAAAAGAAAGATAATAATTACAATGTGGAAGAAATTAAATGTCCAGGGAGAGTGGACTCAGAGAGCCCAAGTGTCTATCTTGTCTCTGCTCCTAAGAATTCCTGTTTCTGCCGCTCCCCTGACTGCATGGTAAGGACAAGGCCGTCCTCACTGCGTAAGAGCCCCGTGGGGTTCAGGGGTTCATGAACCTGGTCCAGCAGCTGAGGGCAGGGAGAAAATCCTGCTCACTGGCAGTCAGACAGTTTCAGATTTAGATGATTAAATCCGGGACACTGAGGAAGGGAGGTGAGGTAGAGCATGGACTTAAGATAACTGGACTAAGTGGAGAGAGAAACAACAAATATTTCCTGTGCTTTCTGTACACACGTATGCGCCAAGAGCCTAACTATTCCTCGGGAAGCCTGGAGAGGCGGGTCCTGTAGCTGACGGCACGGAGCCTAGAGAGGGTAAGTGTATTAAGGTCACAGGTATTAAGTGGGCTGACCAGAACTGAAAGTCAGAGCCCGGACTCTTAGCCACCACATTTCTCAAAAGCAGTCAAGAAATGCCCAAGGCACAGGTTGAAATGACTGAGCAAAGGCTCAGAGTAAGGTAAGGGATCACAATGTACTGCACGTAAATGCCAAAGTCGGGTGGAAACAGAAAACACATGACTGTACTCAGGGCTGGCACAGGATCCTATCAGGGTACGGAGAGGAAGCGGGGAAGTGTGTGAGAGGGATCCGAGAGGGACTGCCCAGTCTCGCCCTATCCCTGCTCCTAGGCAGGACACTCTCGATGAGACTGAGCCCACCACTGACACGCAGTCACACAGCCATGGTGAGGAACTTTCAGAATCACAGCTTTAAGAAACAACTGTGCTGGCTCACCCTCAATGCTTCCAATAGCTCAGGTATTTAAGAGCCACGATTTATGGCAAGTCAATGAAACGGTTCTGGTCTGACCCACATCTATTTACTTTTCTTCAGTGACACATGGCTTTCTTAGTCTACCACCTCTGTGAAAAGTGTAGCCTTGAGCAAGATGCACCTGAGTTCCCTGTGTGAAAAACAAGGATGCCCCTCTACAGGGTTGAGGTCTGTTATTCCCAACTAAAATATAGTCACCTCCCAACAGAGTCCTAGGGTCTGGCCAATCTGACCACAGCTGGATTATTTGGACCCTCCCACTGAATGATAGACACTCAATTGAGCATATTATAAAAGAAAATGCTGAAACAAGGTAGAGATATAATTTTGAATGAATTTATTGCCTGTTTTGTTTGCAACCAACTCATAGACCCATGTTTCATGGTGAATATGCATTCCATATTTAAGGATACAACAGTATTATTCTCAATGTGATCCCAACTCAAGGACATGAGTTTCCTCATATTGTGATCATCCTGGACAAATGAAACTCTCAACAATGGACCACACATGATTGATCTCATCCAAGCTACTCATTAGACTTTTAGAATTAGTGTTTGTGGATGAGGTCAACCATGTGTGGACCATCCCATCGCACAGCCTCCAAGGCACCTATCCTTGTCAGTGATATTCCATCCGGCCGTGGAGCAGACGGCACTAGGGGCAAACACAGTGGGTTTCTCTCCTTTGCCCTTGAAGAAGGTCAGGGGGCATCTCAGTTCCTGATTTTGACTTTTCCTGACAAATGCTATCCATCAAAGTCACACTGCCCTGGATAAAGTACAACTGTGCTTACTACTAGCCACTTCAGTAGGAAAATGTTCTTCATAAATGGAATTTATAGGTTTGAAGCAAGCAGATTTTTGAAATATTTGATAAGGTGAGTCTGTGGTTTGTTCCTTTACTTCTTCATAACATATTCCTTTGCCATTTATGGGTCTGGACTTAATGGCAAATTAAGATACAAAACAACATTCATACATTGGTGAATCAACTTTATGCAAAAATGAAAATTCAATTTTCAAATTGGATGAAAGTCAAAGGAGTCAATCATTTTAGAAAATTAGATAGTAAAACAAAGATTTGTATTTTTTCCTTATGCATATATCATATGCAGAGGATTATGTTTAAAATTTTACCACAAAAAGACAGAAAAGAAGTAGGATTTGAAAAGATCATGCTACAACTCAGATAAACTACTACTACTACTACTCACACACACAGATTTGAATAACATAGGTGAATAGACATTATCTATAATAATAAAAGCATAATATGCTAATTAGACCAGACAGCTGAACAACCTTCTGGACGTCCTTCCGGATGAAGCCAGGGCTGCGATGAATTCCGTGCATCAGGCCTCTAGTTACTATATAATCAGATAAGTTCTCATTGATTTTATGCCACTTGATATTACCCAAATTTCATCTCAAGGACTAGCATGGCATGAAGAGAAGGTTCAAATATCAAAGGGACATTTTATCTTCAACAAAACAATAAAAATCACTTTGCTGTCAGAATATTAACATAGCAAGCCCATACATGGTGTTTACTACATTACTGTACTAAGTGCTCTCACATACGTTAACTCCTCACAACCACCATAAAAGGTAAACCATATTAACACCATCACAGGTGGGCAGATAAGGAAACTGAGGAACAGAGAGGTTAAGTAGTTTGCTCATGGTCACACAACCAGTAAGTATAGAGCTGGGGTTTGAAAACAATCTATGTGGCTCAAATGTTACATATGGTCTTAGCTGTCATAGCAGCCATTCTCCAGTTTAGCCTGCATTGGAACCTCCTGGAAGCCTGTCAACACACAGACTGCCAGGCCCACCCTAGAGTTCCTGGGGTGGGACCTGAGAATTTGCATTTCTAACAGGTTCCAGCTGATGCTGATGCTGCTGGGCTGAGGACCACACTTGCAAAGCCTCTGACCTACAGCATACTCCCCCTCTCTTATATATGGGTAGTTTTACCTTTACCTGCTTTTTAGACATAAGGTTCAAAGCTATCTGCTGTCGAGATTTCTTGCTCCTCTACTTAAACAGTGCAAAGCAAATGTGGATTGCTCCTCAAGTAATTGTCTGTCTTATGGACTGACCTTACCCTCAGGGAGTTATCAACATAGACTAATCATTGGAATCACAGGTAAGACCAAGTTCAAGGCAGTAGTAATATGAGAAGGCTTGCTTCTATGTGTCTAAGACAGGGAGAGAGAAGAAGGTAGAAGATTATTTTATACTAGGGGCCCAGTGCATGAATTCATGCACCTTGAAAGGAACTGTGGGCAGCAAGGCTGCGGTAGGCACAGGGGTGGGTCATGGCCCATCCTCCGTGCCCCTGCCCGGCCCCTCCTGCTGCAGCCCCAGTCCCCTGTCTGCCGGCAGTCCTGCACCCGCTGACAGTGTGGAGCAATTGGGGCCAGCACCAGCAGCAGGTATAAGCGGGGCTGTTGCCAGCAGCAGGTGTGAGAGGTGGCTGCCAGCCCCGATCTCCCCTCAGGAGCAGGGGGAGGTGGAGAAGCCCTGATGCCGCTCGCACTTGCTGATGGCGCCAAGTGATCGGGGCTGGTGCCAGGTGCTGATAGTGGGTGCAAGCGGTGGCTCCAGTGCCGGCAGCAGGTGTGAGCGCCGGGCAGGACTGTGGTGCGTGAGAGCAAAGAATTTTCAGTAACCACCAGAGGCTCACCCCGATGATAGCGACTGGTGCCCTGCCTTGGTCTGGAGCCCTACTCACCTGCTCCACTATCCCGCCATGGCCAACACCTGCCATGTTCTGCGCATGCCCCCTGGTGGTCAACGCACGTCATAGTGACCAGTTGTTCAGTTGTTCCACTGTTTGGTCTATTTGCATATTAGCCTTTTATTATATAGGATAAATTCATGGCTACCTAACCTGTCTTCTTTGGCCACGTAAACAAATGATGTTCCCAAAGACTGGGATACACTCCAACATGCCCTGGTGACCGCACACAGATTAAACAAGGAGTTCTGCACCTTTTATACAAATCTTACATGTTTTAGTTCTCATCACAATCCTACATTTCCATATCCTTATCCAATAGGGGGAAATAAAGCAGCAACAATACTGTTAATTTGTGATTTTTTAAAAAGATGTTTCACAAAATAAGCTTAACTACTACCATGGCCTGCTTCCCACAGCCCTGGCCATCCTGGCAAGAAGGTGCTTACACCAAAGCAATCCATTCCTGGGAATGAATAATATAGAAGGCATAGTTTCCAGAAATAAAAACCTATTTCCTTTTCTCTTTCATGTTTACCAAGTGGATAAGCAGTTCCCAAACAAGAGTTTCCTCTGCCCACCACACCCTGACGTCTCCTCGCTCCCAAATTTAGCATTCTTTTGAGTATATGCAATTCTTTATGACAACTTTAATTCCTCTCTGTGACATACTTTTCTATTATGTGCCTTTACAAAGAACAGAACATACATAGGCTGAGGAACAAGGTTTGGCAGCTTCTTAAGCCTTTACTTGTTACAATTCAGGCAGATCATTCTAAGTATAAATAATATGCACCTCACTAAAAAGATAAAACTAACTAGTTACATAACCCAAGCTGTGGGTCAGTTGTATTCTCCCTTTTTCAGGGGCAAAGGAACAAATACTGAAAAGTTCAATGCTTGTCTGAGGCCCACACTGAGTGCGCCAGAGATGATCAAGTCAGCAGTAAGATTTCAGGAGTCCCTGAGGATCATACCTGTGAAAGCCAGACACAGAAAGAGAAACAGGTGTGGCTGCACATGGTAATAAAAGGCTTTGATTTTCTCCTACCAGACCACAATGGTGTCCTCCTATCCTGGCTTTCTCAAATTTGCCCTTCTCTTCAAATCAGAAAATAGTCTCAGATATCTCACGTTTATCTCAGTGATGATAAAAGTCCACTCACTTCACTTCAGCAGGCAGCACTGAACATCCAACAGAATTCATAGAGCAATCAGTCTATAAAAAATGCCTCTCCAAGGAAACCATCCTCTGAGATCCTGGAACTGGATCAACTACTGGGTTCAGGTCTTGTTTTCAGAACTACACTATTTGGTTAATGAATCAAATATCAACATTTGTGAGGATTTATTATAAAGACTTCCAAGTAAAAATATGATACTTCAGAGATGTATGCTTCTGACTATGATGTATCAAACTAACACTCCCATTAAGAATAAGTTTAAAAAAAACAAACCTGTTTGAAGTTATCTTAGAGCAACTAACACTACCAATATTTGATGAGTCAAGATCTTCGAAAGACGGGAAATGCATGAAGGTAAGCCCTGTATTTGCTGTTGCCTTTTCATCTTAAAGCACTTGTTAACTCCTTGCATGAGGAATAGATGGAAAACATAAAGGAACAGCAGCCTAGAGTTTGGAGCAATGTCACTGGCTGGGACCACTGAGTGTAAGGCAGCTAGGACTTGAAGGGCTAAGGTCCCAAAGGAAAGGAGCTGCACAGAAGTGAGCTCATAAATGTGATCTCATAGAATTTTGGGTTCACTTCCTCTAGGACCTTGGCTCTTCAAGTTCTGGCTGAGTTGAACTCCAGTATTTTGCCAAATACTAGGCTGTGTATGCATGGAGTAAGAAGCTGAGAAAACAAGCAAAAAAAAAAAATGCTTAGAGCATAAAAAGCAAAGCAGACTTTTTGGCAGCATTACAATGCTGGGGAGTTAAACATTAGAGTTCAGAGCCCACCAAGGAAGATGGGCCTTGGTAAACAGCCTTGACCTTCAGCTGAGACCTCTACAGGGCTAACTTCTAGGAGAGAGAGAAAACCAGAAACAGATGAACCTCAATACATCCTGAAACCTAGCCTCAACTTTGACAAAAAGGACAAGGTAATCTGCTTGTATTTTGTCTGCTTTCTAGAAGAAAATAAAATCCAGTCTGGAAGATAACAGTATCTAGGACCATTTTTCATAAATAATGTCAAGAATTTAATTTTAAAAATTATCAGACATCCTAGGAAATAAAACCAAATGAGGAAAAATCAAGGGAACAAACAGATAATGGAAATAGATCCATAGGTGATCCAGATAATAGAGTTAATCAGAAACAATTTTTGAATCTGCCTTATAAAAAGAGGATAATAAATTACAAGTAGGGCCTGTTCCAGGGATGTGAGTTTGGTTTAACATCTGAAGGCCTTTAATGCAATATACCACATTAACACTAGCAAGGAGAAAAATCATATAATTATCTCCAAAAATTCAGGAAATATTTATTTTATTTTATTAATTAAATCTTTATTGTTCAGATTATTACATTTGTTCCTCTTCTTTCCCCCCATAACTCCCCTCCAGCCAGTTCCCACCCCACCCTCCTCGCTCCCTCCCCACCCACTGTCCTCAGCCATAGGTGCACGATTTTTGTCCAGTCTCTTCCCGCATCCCCCTCACCCCTTTCCCCCCCAAGAATAGCCAGTCCACTCCCTTTCTATGCCCCTGATTCTATTATAATCACCATTTCATTCTGTTCATCAGATTATTCACTTGATTTTCAGATTCACTTGTTGATAGATGTGTATTTGTTGTTCATAATTTGTATCTTTACCTTTTTCTTCTTCTTCCTCTTCTTAAAGGATACCTTTCAGCATTTCATATAATACTGGTTTGGTGGTGATGAACTCCTTTAGCTTTTTCTTATCTGTGAAGCTCTTTATCTGGCCTTCAATTCTGAATGATAGCTTTGCTAGATAAAGTAATCTTGGTTGTAGGTTCTTGGCATCCATCACTTTGAATATTTCTTGCCACTCCATTCTGGCCTGAATAGTTTCTGTTGAGAAATCAGCTGACAGTCGTATGGGTACTCCCTTGTAGGTAACTGAGTTTCTTTCTCTTGCTGCTTTTAAGATTCTCTCTTTGTCTTCTGCTCTTGGCATTTTAATTATGATGTGTCTTGGTGTGGTCCTCTTTGGATTCCTTTTGTTTGGGGTTCTCTGCGCTTCCAGGACTTGTAAGTCTATTTCTTTCACCAGGTAGGGGAAGTTTTCTGTCATTATTTCTTCAAATAGGTTTTCAATATCTTGCTCTCTCTCTTCTTCTGGCACCCCTATAATTCGGATGTTGGTACGCTTGAAGCTGTCTCAGAGGCTCCTTACACTATCTTAATATTTTTGGATTCTTTTTTCATTTTGCTTTTCTGGTTGGGTGTTTTTTGCTTCTTCGTATTTCAAATCATTGACTTGATTCTTGAAATCCTTTAGTCTGCTGTTGGGAGTCTGTATAATATTCTTTATTTCAGTCAGTGTATGCTTAATTTCTAGTTGGTCCTTTATCACAACCTCGAGGGTCTCATTAGATTTCTTGTAGATCTCATTAAGTTTATCAGCAATTTCTAGAAAATTCTTGAAAAACCTTAAAAGTGTGGTTTTGAATTCTATATCCAGTCGTTTGCTTTCCTCCATTTCTGTCATTTGTGTCCTTTTTCTTGTCTCTGCATTTTTTATGCTTCCCTGTGTTGATAAAGTGGTTTTCTGTGCTGAGTGTCCTCTAGGGCCCAGTGGTTCAGCCTCCCCAATTACCTGAGGAGGACACTCTTGGTGCACCCCCTTGTGGTCTTTGTGCACAGTCTTGTTGTAGTTAAGCCTTGATGTTGTAGTTATCACTGGGAGGAATTGACCTCCAGGCCAATTGGCTGTGAGAATCAGCTGTGTCTGCAGTGGGAGAACTTCTGTGCTGGAGACACCCCTCTAGGGAAAGACTTGCTTCAATGGGGCTTTGGTGCTCATCGAGTCTGCCCCCTGAGTGTGTCCTTTATGGTTCCACAGAGCTCCAAACTGGATGGTCCCACTCTGACCTCTGGGTTTCCTGGCTCCTGGATCTCTAGGGAGGTGCTAATCTAGCCTTTGCCTGAGGCTATCCAGCAAAAGCCTCCCTGCAGGGCTTGGGCGGGGCAGGTCCCACGGGATCAACAGGGCAGGGCTAGCAGTTATGGCTGCTCTCAGTCCAGTCCTCAGAGGCTCTGCTTCTCAGTGTCCCGGTAATCGCTGCAAGCCCCTCAGAGAGAAAGCTGCCCTTGAGTTCCGACAGATGCCAGACAGTCTCGCTTCTCCCGCATGAGTCTGGGTCCCTAGAGACTCGCCTGGAACTGGAGCTCAGAGCCTGAGACTCCCTCCAGATTGAAAATGACAACCGCGCCCTCAGCTGCCAGCCCTCTCTTCATGCACCTCTGTACCTTAGTATTTTACTTCCGCACTGTGCCTCCTCTGAGTCTCGGTATGCTTTTCTCTTTCCTTCTAGTTGTAGAATTTCCACTCAGCCAGCCTTTCTGTGGTTCTGGATGATGTCCGTTCCATCTTTTAGTTGTATTTTTGAAGTGGTTGTGTGAGGCAGCAAACTCTGGTGTTTACCTATGCCGCCATCTTGGTTTCTCCCCCAGGAAAATTTTTTGATAAAATTTTACACTAATTTCTAATTTTAAAGAAACCTCTTAACTAGGAATAGAGAAGAATTTCCTTAATCTAATAAAGAGTATCTATAAGAATGTTTATAGAAAACATCATCCTTGATAGTAAATTATTAAATCTTCCCTCCTCCACCCTTAGATTAGAAATCTGACAGGGATTTCCAATCTGAGGTTAGAAATCTGACAGAAATCTGAATGGAATTCAACATTGTACTGGATGTCCAGCTAGCACAACAAAACAAGAAAAAAACTATAAGAAATACAAAGGAAGAAATAAGACTGGTACCTATAAATGACATGATTATCCCATATAATAAAAGCTTAACAGGCTAAGTGTCCAACCCTTCATTCAACCATTTGACCAGTTGCTATGATGAGCACTGACCACCAGGGGGCAGATGCTCCAACCAGTAGGTTAGCTTGCTGCTGGGGTCCAGCCAATGGGGACTGGACAAGATGGGCCAGACACACCTTAGACCCTTCTGTGGTTCCTCCCTGGCCCTGAACTTGCATCGGTGGGTCCCTCGGCCTGGCATGCACCCTCTTGAAATCTGGGACCCCTTTGGGGGATGCTGGAGAGCTGGTTTCGGCCTGATCCCCACAGGCCAGGCTGAGGGACCCTACCAGTGCACAAATCCGTGCACCAGGCTTCTAGTATTTATAGAATTTCCAAACTATTGCTCAGAAAAATTATTAGAATTTATATGTGAATTTTCAAGGTTGCTAAATAAAAGAACAATATACAAATTCAATTGTATTTCTAAATGTGAGCAAAAAACAATTAGACAGTGAAATTTTAAAAAGCTAATAATGCCATTTATAATATCATATAAAACTTACACACCTGGACTAATTCTAATAAAAAATATTCAAGAAACAAAACTACCAAATATTGATAAGTTAAAGACAGCCTAAGTAAATACAATATTCTTGGATTGGAACACTCAATATTGGTAAGAGTTAATTTCTCCAAAATTGATGGGCTTCTGATTGGAATTTCAGAAGCCCATCAATTTTATTTTGTGGAAATTGAAATGCCTATTTTACAATTTATATGGGAATGCAAAGGTCTATAAATAGCCAAGAAAATCTCAAGGAATAAAATTATAGAATGTACACACCAGACATCAAGCCTTCTTTAAAAACTAAAAGAACTATGAGTACAGTATTGGTGGAAGAAGAGAAAAATTAACCAATGGAACAAAATAAAGATTCCAGAAATAGACCCACACATATGTGATCACCTGATTCAGGACAAAGATACCACTGAAATAAATGGAAAACAAAATGTATTTTCAATAAGTGCTACTACACCAATTAGGTTATTCTATTCTTACACAGCCGGTATAATTAATCAACTTCAATAGCTCAAATATCTGCTACTGTAGTTTAGTTCATTCTGCTGAGCTAAGCACTTCCATATCCCATTGCCTCCTGGGCATCTCTACCACGACTCAAACATGTCCAAACCAGACCTTATCTCCATTCCTCTTCCTGACTTATTCTTGTGGTGCCTAGCTCTCTGTGAGTAGTTCAGAGTAGCATATCAGTCTAACCATTCTGAGAAAATGTGTATTGGCCCTTTGACAGTTATTTTCTCTCCTTGGACAATTATATTCTATCTGCAAAATAGGTCAGAATTGGTGAATTTTGTCAAATATTTAGTTTAAGCAATAACTCACTCTGGTCTTTTTTCAGGACCCTGGGCTGGCTCTGGGCTGTCCTAAGGAAATCTTTCTCAGTTTGAAAACCAACTCTCCAGCAGCACTGCCTTGTTTCCTAGATTCAGAGATGTGTTTCTTCACTTCCTAAGGATTCTGAAATTAGGATAAAACATACAGGGCTAGCAAAGTAGGTTTACAGTTGTTTGTATGGAAAATAAAACAATAATTAACAAATAGTAGAAGAATCAACTCTTTGTTTCACACACTCACAACTGTAAACTCCTTTTGCCCCACCTTGTAGGAACCAAAGTTAAAAAAGTATATATAAAAAAAACACTTTGCCTATTTGCAAACAGAGAAGTTGTGATACTGCTTATACCAGGAATAATGAATTTTAAACTTGGTAATTATTTCTTCTTTAAATGCACCGTAGATAGAGCATGAAAAGTTATCAGCCCTAACCAGTTTGGCTCAGTGGATAGAGCATCGGCCCAAGGACTGAAGGGTCCCAGGTTTGATTCCAGTCAAGGGCAGATACCTTGGTTGCAGGCTCGATCCTCAGCCCCAGTTGGGGCGTGTGCGGGAGGCAGCGGATCGATCAATCGATGTGTCTTTCTCACATCGATGTTTCTCTCTCTCTCTGTCTCTCCCCCCACACCTACAACTCTGTTTAAAAATCAATGGAAAAATATCCTCGGGTAAGGAGTAACACACACAAAAACAAACAAACAAAAAAAAACAAAAAAAAAAAAAAGGAAAGGAAAGTTATAATATACACAAAGGATAGACTATCACTGCTAAGCAATGCAATCACCAAAACAAATGGAACAGAACATGGTATTTCAAAACTTGCAGAGGCAAATGCAGCCAATTCATGGACCAATAGGACCCTCTTTCAGACACTGAACGTGCTCCTCTGTTAAAATTTCTGGCTGGCTCTCAGGAGATGCTTTTGACTTCTAAGTACACAAAACCAATTAAAACCAATAAACATATGTCTTTTAGCCAAATAAGAAATGTACACCAACGTGATATTTTTTAAAGGCCTCAGAATTGTCTTATGAATCTAAAGGTGCCATAGAAGTAAAGATCATGCTACATCTTATGACAAGCAACATGCTACCATGATGCTACTATATATGAGTAGGAAAGGTCAACATTATTCAGAGTATCTAGGTATGAAGTCAGCTTAGTATGTGTGAGATGCAGAAGACAATGGTGAAGTAAATGGACAAATGTATAATACTGTGAATAAGTACAAATACTTCTGTATACATTTATTCTAGTCTTCCTTCCCTTACATACTCCTCCTCTAGAAAAGCTGCTAATAGATCAGTGCTTGGTCAATAGATCAACAAAGGTTTGCAAATGTTTTCCATAGGAAGGTCTTGAAGGTCAACGTACCAGGGCCTGAATTCTAAAACACATTTTCACCTCCAAGAGAACTGTCTCAGTTGCTATCCAAACAGAAGCATCCTTGGATGTTCCCATCAAGCCAAGGAGATGGAGATGTGGAACATGCCCGTAGGAGACTGCTTACCGCTTTCTGGCATTTTACCTTTATCTTGGGACTGTCCTCACATCATCGGGCTGACTTTTGGGAAGCATAGCAGACAAGTTTAGGCATAATTTGGACTTGGCAAAATTCCTATGTACCACGTTTCATTCTCTAATAGGTAATATGCCTGTCCTGCTTAACTGATGGGCTCATGCTTAAATCCTAATGAGGGAATATATGAGAAGGTCTTTTCCAAACTCTAACTACTATGTAAATGCCAATTTTTACCAGTGTCATCATAAAAACATAATGATTTATAACACCAGATGTTAACACCAAACTCATCTTAAAGTGTAAACTGCACACCATAGCACAGGGCACATTTACAAAACCAAGTACAAAGGCACCCTGGACTCCTCTGGTTTAGCTGTCACTCTCCTGGGGGGTTAATCCCACTCTGATCTATGGGTTGCTTAGACCTTTTCAGGACTTAGATTCCATCTCAGAGCTTATTCTCAGGTTTTGAATAAAGTATCACATGTTTCCCTGTTCTTACTCAAAGCACCATCTAGTCAAGTAATCCCTTTTTTAACTTACCTGGTTTAATGATTTCTTATCAGTCTGAGGAATATGTTTCTGTAGCGATCACAGCAATGACTTAGCTTCCAAGAATCTTCCCTGACCCTCCCTGAGTCGGGCCTCCTAGCTGCCCTTTATACCAGGAGGCCCAACACATGGCTTATTCTGCCTCAGCTGTGTATATGAGGGCATTGAAACACCTGCCGTTATTTTTTCTTTTGCAAGGAGGCCAACTATTTTGCAACACACACACTTTTTAAAGTAAGTTAATCCATCAAGAACTACAAATTTCACTGGAACACAGATTAGACAAATAAGTTTCTTTACAAGCCTAGAGAATTGTTTTCGGCCAAGACACCCCAGTCATAGGCTTAACTCTGAGGCCCCTGCAAGAACATGAGGGGACAGCAGGAGGCCTGGCCCCTGGCCCACCCACAAGAAAAGAAAATATCCTCCTGGCCAACCGGAACCCTTCAAAAGCATGAAATTCTCCCAATTTCCCCAGTATCTTCCCTTTTCCTATACATAAAAATTAAACACACCCAGTCACGAAATATCCCCATCCTAGAAGGTGGAGAAACTGCAACTCCACTTTGACAGAGTCATCAAAGGTTGGGGCAGTTGGGGATTTTGTTTTCCAAACTCACTGCTGGCCCTGAGGAGGTATGACACCACCATCTGAAGCACAAGGCAGCTGTTCATTTTTGGCTGAAGTTCAATATAAACCTTACAAATGGTCTGCTAGCTCTCTTTTTAAAAATAATAATTAAAAAAGAATTTTATAGTCACAAAACCCACAATCTAGTGTTTTCACTATAAAGCTTTTCCTGGAGCCCAGAGAAAGCCATGTATTCTGACAAAGTTCTGAGCCAAAAAGGTACCAGGAGGTTATTTCCACCAGAAAAATATAACGGGACAGATAATGAGGCAGGTTGAAAATCAACGGCTCAAGCAGTTCCAAAGACTCACTGAATACCAATTCTCCCTGAAGTATCAAAAGATGAAAATCTAGCAACAAATAGTTTACTTTTCAAAAGAGGCCCTTAGCAGTTAAGTCATCGAGTATGCTTTTATTTAGGAGTGAAAATAAGACATCAACAAACTTCCCATTCATTCTGAAATTTTGGTTAGTTATAAAGAGACCACAATGACTATATTTTACTTATTATTTAACCATTCCAGCAAGAATTCACATACAGACATCAGTGTGTATGTTCAACACCATGATGGTCCTCCAAACCTGGCAGGTGTCCTTCCTTCTTCCTTATTTATTTCCCTCCTTAGAGATTTGAATATACATTAGGGCCAAATGTTGAATGGTGTTCTCAAAACTAAAATAAACCTTTTATGGGACAAGTTAACATTTGTTATTATTTTGGTGTGCATATTTGTGACAGATCCACACACAGACTTACAATTTCAGGATAAATTAAAGTCTTTTCCTAAACCTTTGGACATTCTTAGGAAGTCAATAGAGTTCCGAGAACTGGAGCAAGAATGTGCACTTGGTTTATAAAGCCAAAGCTAGCAAGTCCCTCATACAGCCTGTAAGTGTGGGGTTCCCTACCCATCTGCATTCTCTTCCTTCCACTTTTATCTTCATATCTGATTCGCTGGTCCCACCTCATGCACACTGAAAAGTCTACAGCATCGCTAATCTACTGTGCACCAGCACTCCACCCTCCCCAAACTACTAAACTGACCCCTAAATAGGAAGCAAAATTCAAGGTCGTTGGCTTGTTTTCTGTGTGCTATAGGTTTGAACTAACTGCTGTAATACTTCACTATTTAGCCCTTCCTCTAAATATCACTCCATGGAAGTCTTTTTTCTTTCATTGCTAGGAAGGTCCATGAATGTATTTGTAGTTATTTTATAAAATGACTTGGCCTCACTTCAGAAAATCAGAGTAATGCAAACACAGGGGGGAAAAAAGTCCATATTCCCTGTATCGAAATGATAAAAAATACATTTCACACACACACACACACACACACACACACACACACACACACACTCATTTACTCAAAGACATATCATGCATATGTATAATATATGTGTATGCACAAATACATAGCCTTTTTTTCACTTGAATTAATATCATTTGTAAGCATCCTTACATAATTTTCATGTGTGAATTTATTTTAGCCATCCTCCTCCATCATTCAAAGCAGGGTCTAAACAACAGTGGGAAACATTTTATCCCCAATAAGTCACATGTTTTCCGATCACAAAGGATGCATAGTAAATACCATCTAGTGGCTTACTTGAGAAAGGAAAACCATTTGGAAAGTCTTCAACTTAACAGCAAAAAATCTTCCTGCTGGCTAAACACTACCATTTAGAACACGCCCCTCATCATGCTCATGGACAAGCCCTGAACTCGGATCACCTACCACAGACATACTCGAAGTTATATGACGACAGGGTGAGAAACGGGGGCCAGCCCCACCCTTGGGCTTCCTTGAGCCTTCATACCTGTGCTGATGCTCCTGTAAGACTTGATAAATGCTGATAAGAAAAGTTTGGTTTTTAAAACTCCCCACAACACAGTCCTTGTAGATTCGGAATTCTGCAGCCGTCACCGCCTCACCCTCAGGAATCTGGGATAAGTTGAACTTGAACTCTTTGTGGTGTCGCTGGCGAGGGGAGAACTCCTTGTCGTACTCCACTATAAGATTAAACAAGAGAGAGTGACAACTATTGTTACTTGACTAGGTGCCACAGGCTCAGCTCAAAAGAAAGTCTCCCATTTTAATTCATAAGTGGATTACGGGTTACCAATGGCTCATAGAGGATTGAGGTGATGGAGAGAACATTGGCTAGGCTGTCAGGCAGACTGGGATTAAAATCCTTCATTTTACCCAAGGATTAAATAAAATGCTTACATTTTCTTTCATTTAAATACTTTAAATACTTAGTCTCACTAAGTTGCATGAAAGCAAGTTATTTAAACTCTTGGCTTCTTCACAGGGAAGTTGTGAGAATTAAGAAAACAATAACACATCAGGTGATCCTGGCCCTGATCCCCACTCACCACCCCCCACCCTGCCTTCCTGTGGCTCTGCCCCTCAGACCATCAGCAGTGGACAGGACAGGGGTAGCCCTGAGCCTGCCTTAGGCATCAATCGTGCTGTGGGGAGGACAGTGAGCAACGCATTTGCCTAGGTCTGAAGCTCCACGTTTCCTCAAGTTGTGCCTGCTGCTCAGTGGAAGTTTTTGTTGAAGGGTTTAGGGTAAAGCTTCATGGAAAATGCTGCTCTGATAACGTTTACTGCCCTCCCTTTGCAGGTGGACCCTGCGCGCTGTGAACGGCTGGAGTCTCCGTTTGATCTGCACATAGAACCAAAGTATGAAAACAAAGATGAGGAAGCCAATCACTAATGGGCAACTTGCTATTTTCCAATGCTGTTTCTTCACATTGGGAAAGGATGGAGTCTAAAACCTGTTTGTGTGTTTTTTTAATGAAATCTTTTCCCTGCTTGAAGAGAAGCCAAATTATGAAAAACTGCAACTATTAATTATCATTTTCAGTCAGCTTTCAGATGTCTGAGTGGAGTCTGTGTGAGAGAAATGGTATCAACCTCAGATGCTTAACCCATGATCCTTATAAAGAAAAATAGAGCATCCCCCACCCCCCACCGTGAACCCTCGCTCTCTCCCCAGAGTTCAGAAACCGTCTGCCCTGCTGTTCCTGTGTGTTCTTTTCTGAATGGCAACACAGTAAAATCTCATGAGCAAAGTAATCCTTTATGACAAGGTTTTCCCAAGGGCTTGTGGGTAGAAAAAAAAATCAAATTATTTGCCACCTCTGACTGCCCACTTTCTCCCACGTGTGTTGCTCTCCATAATCACCAGAGAAAAGCTTTGGAGATTTAGCTTCTTTAAAAAAAAGCTAATAACTCTTTATAAGAACCTAAGACCTTGATGTTGTTTACAGAAGCTAAGGAAAGGTAAGCCGTCTGTAGGTATGAGGTTTTAAATAAAGAATTGTTGAAATTGCCCTGTGACTATGCAACAAATCCTTTAGATTCAAGTTCTCTCTCTTTTTTCTTTAATTTTTGGGATTAATAAAAGGACAAGCTTTGGCTTATGTAAGAGCTTGAATATAAGTAAAAAAAGGTCTAACCAGAAAGTAAGCCATAGTTTAGTCCCAACAAGAGAGCAGGTTTTCTAATTAGTGGCTAAGCATGAAAAGCAATATTGTTGGGGAGTTCACCCGAGGCCACCCACACATGACGGTGTATCACTTTCCCCTAAAACTGATCTGCCTTTTAAGTTTGATATGTTATCATCAGTGGTTAAAAAGGGAATCGAATCTGATTTCCCAAAGAGACTTTCTAAAAAATAGTCGCACAGCTTTTCTAAGGGCCTTTTGGGTGCTTAAATTTTAATGTCACTAAATGAAAAAATATTTTTAAGATTCACTTGAAAGAGAATGCTTAAGAATTTCTAAAAGAAGTCTTTCAATTGCTCTTAATATAAACAATTAGAAAGAAAAATATAGATAGTAAAGAAAGATAAAAGATAGTAATAAGATATTTCAGTTAAGGAGGAGAGAAAGGGACAGAAATGTCAATAAATGAGAAATGTGGTAGCTAGTCTTTGGAGAGATGCACCACCTCCTTGTATTCATAGCCTTGGGTGGTCTCCCTGCTCTGGGCTGGCCCTGTGACCATCTTTGGACCAACAAAATGCAGCAATGGTGGTGCTGAGTGACTTTCTATGCTAGGATGTAAGTTTTAAACTTTCTTCCATTTATGTTTCTTGGAATGCTTGAGTGAGGAGAGATAGCCACAATGTACAAAGTCCAGCTACTCTGGAACTTCCATGCTGTGAGGAAGCCCAAGCTAACCATGTAGAGAAGCTGTGTGGTGCATGGAGAGATAAAGGAAAGGGGAGAGGGGAGGGAGGGAAGAGCCCAGTCAGTCTAGAAAGCCTTAGCTGAGGCACCAGACATGTTGTAAAGGTGCCATCTGAGAGGTCCAATCCAGTGGAACCTTTGGATGATTCATACCCTAGCCACCATCTGACTACAACTGCATGAGAGACCTTGAGAGAGAACCACCCAGTCGAACTTAGTCATTTCACAAGAATGTGAGACTAAAACATTATTGTTTTACGCTACTTTGTCTTGGGTGACTTGTTACACAAGAAGGAAGGGAGGACAGGAAAGGATAAGACAGGAAGATCAAGAGAAAAGGGAAACCTGACCTTGCTAGGAAAGAGAGAAATTGCATGATATTCTTAAGGATAAGGATTTCAAAATGCTGGGAGTCAACATCTATATATATGTAAAAGCCTAAGCGACCTGTCAACCAGTAGCTATGATGCACACTGACCACCAGGGGGCAGACGTTCAACACAGGAGCTGCCCCCTGGTAGTCAGTGCGCTCCCACAGCAGGAGTGCTGCTCAGCTGACAGACAGGCACCAGATGCCAGGCTCACAGCTGGCGAGAGCAGCTGCTGCGACACAGCCTCTCCTGCCTCCGCAGCAGCACTACTGAGTGGCAGTAAAGGCAGGCACTGCAGGGCCGGGATGAGCGGGAGCTGCGCAGCACCTGCCCGGGCTTGGCTTCCTCCCTAGCTGTATGTACTACTACATCCCCTGAGGGGTCCCAGATTGTGAGAGGGCACAGGCCAGGCTGAGGGACCCCACTGGTGCGCAAATTCATGCACCAGGCCTCTAGTGCAGCGGTTCTCAACCTGTGGGTCGCGACCCCTTTGGCGGTCGAACAACCCTTTCACAGGGGTCGCCTAAGACCATCCTACATATCAAGATCTTTACATTACGATTCATAACAGTAGCAACATTACAGTTATGAAGTAGCAACGAAAATAATTTTATGGTTGGGTCATAACAACTGTATTTAAAGGGACAGAAGGTTGAGAACCACTGCTCTAGTGTATGAATAAGAAGGAATCCTGGCAAATGCTTACAGATACATGTGAAGGGAGAGATAAAGAATCTAAAAATGAGAAAACAGAAGAATAGTAGTTCAAAGCCTTCATTTTATTATAATGTGAATTAGAACTCATTGCTTTATGTGTGCATTTTCTCATTTCTCCTCTACCAAGACATTATCTTGAAGCACTCCGAACTTCTGCCTTTTCTTTATCCTTCTCTGCCCCATGAGTCTCTGGTTGCTATCCATTAGCTTTTACTAGTAAGTTCTTTCACCCAAACCCTTCACTCTGCTGTTTTCCGATCCCTCTCCTCTCCTCATGCCTTTTAGCTAGAAGTAGGACCACCTTCCTCACTCTCCCCAAAGTATCTCAGCCACCAGTCACTAGAGTTTGCTTGAAATTCCCGTTTTCTCCCCCAATTTTTTTGCCTCCAATTGAATATACTTAATGTATTTTGTTAATGTCTCAGAGGTATACAAAAAACTAAGCACAATTAGGTCACTTACCCACACATGCATTTGAAGACCACAGTGGTGAAATAGTAATATTTCTAGTGAGCTTAGTATTCCCCCTTCAAGTTGTATGATTCTGAACTCCTTAAATTTCAGAGAGTTCACGAAGTCTGAGAGAGGGCTGAGCTCTGAATTCAGTGCTCACTACCTATTTTGCAGCCTCTAGCATTTGGCTTTTCAACAGTGCTGCCACTTGTGGTAAACAATTAAGTGGTAGCTAAGAGTGTTGATGAAGTGTCAAACTGCCAAGCTGGTTTCAGATTCCAGCTCCCTTTCCTCTTACTTAATGTGATGCTGAGCAAGATATTAGTCAAATTTCCAGTTACCAGTTCAATGGGAATAATAACATTTCTGAAGATTATATATGGCAATCTATACAAAATAGTCAATGGTAAAGGAAGTGCTCAATAAATGTTACTTGTAATTATCATTAGCTGATATTTGAGAATCTGGTTCCTCTGAGCTTAGATTATATTGTTGCTGACTAATTCAAATTTATTCATGAGTCTGTAGATAGGGCTGATTAACTTCTGCTAAATTAGCTTTTTTAATTAGAGATTCGTTCTGTGAAAAGGGCAGTAAGTGAAATCACCATATTGAGTATCATCAGCCATGGTGTTTGGCTAATGGACACAGTGCTGTGTTCTCCGAGGCAATAATTGCTAGAATTTTTCATTTCAAGGGCTGGTGAAAATATGTTTAATGGTGGTGACCTTACACAAGGTCACCTACTTTCTCTGTTTACTATTTGTAAGTACAATAAAACAAGATAAAAAACTATGCTCTTTGATTTTATGATTTGATTCCTAAAGGTCCTTCTAACACCAATTTTTTTTAAAAAGGACATAATTGAAGAATACATGAAATAGTTGAAATTTTAATTTAGCTTTATAAAACTAACCCTATTCTTTCTTTTTGTCTCAGACTATATCATTTGAAATTTCAGACCAGGTCCAGACCTTTGGCCAACATGTAGGGCCACAGTACTATGGAATAAAGTTAAGATTTAAAAATGTAAATTATGTACTATACATACAAAAAATATAGGTAATTTATGGAGGTAACAAAGCACAATAATAAGCACCAAGAGAACCAGCACTCAACTTAAAAACTGCCACCTGACCAATACCATGGTAATCCTCCCTGATGCCACCAATGGTACCTCGTATCAGAATAGTGTCTAGAGAGAAACCAAGATGGCGGCATAGGTAAACACTGGAAATTGCTGCCTCACACAACCACTTCAAAAATACAACTAAAAGACAAAACGGACATCATCCAGAACCACAGGAAGGCTGGCTGAGTGGAAATTCTACAACTAGAAGGAAAGAGAAAAGCACACTGAGACTCAGAGGAGGTGTGGAAGTAAAGTGCAGAGGTATGGAGGCTCACATGGAAAGGGCTGGCAACTGAGGACACGGTTGTCTTTTTCAATTGGGAGGGAGTCTCAAGCTCCTGACTGCTCTGAACTCCAGTTCCAGGCGAGTCTCTGGGGACCCAGACTCATACGGGGAGAAAATGGACTGTCTGGCATCGGTTGGAACTTGAGGGCGGCTTTCTCTCAGAAGTGCTTGCAGCGATTACCGGGACACTGAGACACAGGGCCTCTTAGGGTAGGACTGAGGAGCAGCCATAGCTGCTTGCTCCGCCCTGTTGATCCCCTGAGACCCTGCCCATCCAAGCTGTGTGCAGAGGCTTTTGCATATAAAAGGCCTGGCCCTTTGCAATCTGAAAATTACCTAACAAACTGCAGCTGGGTCAGAGAGACCCAGAACATCCAAAAGAAGGCCCAAGGCCCCACAACAGCTTGCATTGCTTCACAGCTGGGCCTCATCTGGGCACCACTAAACCCCAAACAAAGAAGAGGAATCTGCAGATCTCTCCATAGCTCCTGCTGGGTAGTCTCAGGAAGAGGCTAAATTAGCACCTCCTTAGAGATCCAAGAGCCAATATACCCAGTGGTCAGAGTGGGACCATCCAGATTACAACTCCTCAGATCCATAAGGGACACACTCATGGGGCAGACTCAGTGAGCACCAAAGCCCCACTGAAGCAAGTCTTGCCCCAGAAGAGTGTCTCCAACACAGAAGTTCTCCCACTGTAGACACAGCTGATTCTCACAGCTAATTGGCCTGGAGGTCAATTCCTCCCAGTGATACCAACAACAATCTAGGCTTAACTACAACAACACTGTGCACAAAGCCCACAAAGGGGTGCACCAAGAGTGTCCACCTCAGGTAATTGGGGAGGCTGAGCCACTGGGCCCTATAGGACACCTAGCACAGAAAGCCACTCTATCAACACAGGGAAGCAGCCAAAATGCGGAGACAAAGAAACAGGTCACAAATGACAGAAATGGAGGAAAGCAAACTACTGGATATAGAGTTCAAAACCACACTTCTAAGGTTTTTCAAGAATTTTCTAGAAACTGCTGATAAATTTAGTGAGACCCTCAAGAAATCTAGTGAGACCCTCGATGTTATGAAAAAGGACTAACTAGAAATTAAGCATACACTGACTGAAATAAAGAATATTATACAGAGTTCCAACAACAGACAAGAGAATCCCAAGAATCAAGTCAAAGATTTGAAATATGAAGAAGCAAAAATCACCCAACCAGAAAAACAAAAAGAAAAAAGAATCCAAAAATATGAAGATAGTGTAAGGAGCCTCTGGGACAACTTCAAGCATACCAACATCTGAATTATCGGGGTGCCAGAAGAAGAGAGAGAGCAAGATATTGAAAACCTATTTGAAGAAATAATGACAGAAAACTTCCCCTACCTAGTGAAAGAAATAGACTTAGAAGTCCAGGAAGTGCAGAGAACCCCAAACAAAAGGAACCCAAAGAGGACCACACCAAGACACATCATTAAAATGCCAAGAGCAAAAGACAAAGAGAGAATCTTAAAAGCAGCAAGAGAAAGAAACTCAGTTACCTACAAGGGACTACCCATACGACTGTCAGCTGATTTCTCAACAGAAACTATGCAGACCAGAAGAGAGTGGCAAGAAATATTCAAAGTGATGAATAGCAAGAACCTACAACCAAGATTACTTTACCCAGCATAGCTATCATTCAGAATTGAAGGTCAGATAAAGAGCTTCACAGATAAGAAAAAGCTAAAGGAGTTCATCACCACCAAACCAGTATTATATGAAATGCTGAAAGGTATCCTTTAAGAAGAGGAGGAAGAAGAAAAAGATAAAGATACAAATTATGAACAACAAATACACATCTATCAACAAGTGAATCTAAAAACCAAGTGAATAAATAATCTGATGAACAGAATAAACTGGTGAATATAATAGAATCAGGGGCATAGAAA